>NC_058084.1:312717606-313317606 GCF_014858855.1 Bufo gargarizans
AACTCCTCTATGCACCATCTTTCGTTATTTGGAGACCCTGCTACCGCTATTGATCCTTTTTTGACTATTATAACAGACTTTAGACGCATTCAGTCCTGAATATTAACTGGGGTAAATCAATAATTTTACCATTAGACCCACTGCCTTTGGACCTGCGCTTAGTTCATACTAATCTGCTGGTTGTGAGAATCTTTAATATTTGTGGGTGGAGATATTGGCAAGAGTGTCTGATTTTATAGAGGCTAACCTAACACTGTTAATGGTGAAGTTCACACAAAAATTCCACTTTTGGTGTGGATAGTGTGGAAATTTGATAAAGATGGTTATGATGCTGCAGCTTTTGTATATTCTCCACAACTCACTGGTGTGTATTCATCTGTGGTCTTTCACAAGATACATTTCGTACTTTGTTATGGAAGAAGCAATTTAGTCAAATTTGCTATGAGACTTTACAGAGGGACAAGTCATCTGGCAGTCTTGTGCTTCCTAATCCCCTATTGTACTCTTTGGCTGACAGATGCAGCATTTTAAAGGCTGGAACAGTAAGGATTGCTGGAAGATGAGTGGTTGATTAACATCTTGGGTTATGGGCTTGAGTCCCCCTATAGCTGCCCTTGAAGAGGGGCCAGAAGATGGTTTGGATTTTTCCCTACTTTGATGCTCATGAGGAAGGTCTGGGAAGGTCAAAAATATATTTAAAGCCCCTATTCAGAATTCATTGTCTTTCCCCTATGTCACTCCGCCCCCCTACCTGACCTGTCCATTACATTTAATAGCACAACGCTTTCTCCAGTCTCGCAGGCCTGCAGCCCGGGGTAACATTAGATTCTGCCCTTAGCTTTTAACCACACATCCAAACCCTCACCTCCACCTGCTGATTTCAACTTAAGAACATCTCTCTTATTCGCGCCTTCCTCACCCGAGTCAACTAAAATACTAGTGCACGCTCTCGTCATCTTCCGCCTGGACTACTGCAACATCCTCCTGTGTGCCCTTCTATCCAGCCTCTTGCTCCCCTCTAATCTATTCTCAACTCTGCTTCCCGTTTAATCCACCTCTCACCCCCTTTCTCCTCTGCCTCCCCATCACCCAGCAAATTCAGTTTAAAATACTTATAACTACATAACAGCTGTCCACAACCCGTCCCCTCCTTAGATCTCTGACCTGCTCCCCCAGTACATTCCCACACGTAATCTCAGATCCTCACAGGACCTCCTCTGTTCTCCTCTCATCTGTTCTTCACACATCGACTACAAGATTTCATGTGCCTCTCCCCTACTGTGGAACTCTCTCCCCCAACATGTAAGCCTTCAAGAGTAACCTGAAAACCTACCTCTTCAGGAAAGCCTACCATCTCCAATGAGCATGCTGCCACCACACAGCCAGATGAGCAGCCTATACCCTCACCCAAGGGCGTAGCTATAGGGGGTGCAGAGGTAGCAGTTGCTACCGGGCCCAGGAGCCTGAGGGGCCCAAAGACCCTTGTGTCGCATAAGAAGATACAGGTATTATAGAAAGTGCATGCAGGTCAAGTTACACTTCTGGCTGAAGGGAAGGGTGAGGTCAAGAATTTTGCATAAGGGGGTGGACGTTTCAATTTTTGCCTCAGGCAGCACGAAGGCTATGTGCTCCCCTGCCCCTGTCCACCAAGCACTCGGGGAAGGGGGACCCCAAGCTGAATTTTTGCACCAGGGCCCATTAGCCTTTAGCTACGCCCCTGCCCTCACCTACTGGGTTCTCCCCTTTCCTTATAGACTGTAAGCTCCAGCGAGTAGGGTCCTCTACCCCTCTGTACCAGTCTGTTAATAGTTTGTTTATTGTGTTTTTATGTTTGTGTAACCCCATCTGTATGTACAGCGCCATGGAATATCCCAGAGATCTAGGAAGAGAGACAGTTTTCTCTTGTAAGATATACAAACTTTCTTACATTCACCTGTACTATTCAGGTATTCAAAGTTTGTTGAAAGTACATTAACCATTTAAAGTCTTATACACACAACCATATTTGTATCCATTTGTGCAGATTGCACCTGTTGGACCTATTCATTTCTATGGGTCTGCAAAAAGAACGGAAATCCGTGTGCTGTCCGCATCCATGTGTCCATTCCACAGATTATAGAACAAGCCTTATTCTTGTCCGTATTGCAGACAAAAATAGTAAATTCTAGTGATGGGCGTGAAAACCATGCGGATTGCAGATGGAAGGTGCCTGTATTTTCTGCATCCGTGAGCATAGGACATCCCTTTAAGTGGAGCCTTGCCAGTCACTCCCTGCAATTTGCTTCTGCTGCCTGTACAAGTGTGTAGCTCCACATGCATCAACACTGTATCTGCAATTCATTACACTCAACTATGCAAACACCTACATGATAGGCAGGGATCTGCTGCTCAGCTGGTTTAGCACTGAGTCCCCCTTCAAAGTTTCCCCTGCACAGTGGCGCTCCCAGTCACCCACGGTGCAGCAAACACTGAGGGGACATGACCTAGTGCCCAGACCCTCATAATCACAAACAGATGGCATATGCTATTGATACTCCCATTGTGAGACAGGAAAACCCCTTTAATCCAGAACAGCCTACCATTAGGCCTTGTTCACACTGCATGTGTAGTGTCCTCCTGAGATTTCTTGATATGCTATCCTCAGTATAGGTCAGGGATCAGCAACCTCCGGCATTCCAGCTGTTCAGAAACTACAACTCCCAGAATGCTTTATTCACTTCTATGGGAGTTAGAAGAGCAGCTGAGTTTCACAGCAGCTGGAGAGTCTAAGGTTTCTGATCCTTGGTATAGGTCATTGATATTCAATCTGTGAGCGTCTGACATCATACCTCCCAACCTCCCCAGATCCTGCGGGACAGTCCCAGATTTGAGTGGCTGTCCCGCGGTCCCGGTATGGGGGAGGTATGTCCCGCGTTCTGGCAGCCGCCCTGTTTCCATAGGAAGCAGAGACAGTTGCCTGTAATGATGAAGCAGAAATCCGTCCGTCCGCTCTTTGCTCCATCATTCCTTCCCCTGTCTGCGCTCCACACTGCTGGTCTGGGCAGGGGCGGCCGGGGGCTCTGTGCATCATCCTGCTGCTGCTGTTGGGGAATGAGGTGAGTATTGTGAGGGATAGCTTTCTTTACGCGGATCATCCTCACAAATACCTTCGCAGACAATTTTCATGTCATACCCCCCTTTTGTTCAAGCCCGTGAGGGTGAACACATGCATAACCACAGGAGGCTGGTAAAAGGGCAACCACCTGGCCTATAACCTTCCCTTTATTCCGCCAGACCCATGCCCAGCTTCCCACAAACACCAAGCTCACAGACTTGCCACTCATCCCGTCAGATTCCACAGACGTCTGGTTGCCACAAGCAACCACCTTGGTTTCTTAGTACCTTGACATGGCAGCTCGGCCTGCTATCGGTCACAGCACATACGTCGCATACACAGCTTGTGTCATTATTAATCCTGACCTCTAGGGGCACCGATGAGTCAATCCCCACCTGGGACATTTCCTTATTAACCATAGAAACCTGTGAGACTGTCTATCCACCTCTGGTACATGTGGTGCACCCCCTAGCACTGCCACACTTTCCACATTGGGTTCCCCCAGCTGTATTCTCTCAACATTTATCAACACTTCTGCATTCTTTTAATTTTTTTCCCCAGAAAGCGCTATTCCCCTGACCACATCCTGCAACGGAAAAGGCATGCCACTGTCACCACATATTTCATATGACATCACATTTTCATTATGCATTCCCACACTCTTGGCACCATTACTTTGCATTTTACAAGCACCATTGTTTTTTATGGTCACATCACTTAAAGGGGTCGGTACTGGTTCTGCAGGAGTTTCCTCACTAGCTGCAGAAGTGTTTCCCCACAGTCCCCATACCAAAGAAAACCACGGCCCCACTTCATCTCATGTACGAGCATTTTAACATCACCAAGATCCCAGTTCCCACTTGAGTCTCACACTCAGTGAGAGCCACCGGACAGTTCATGCTATCCCCATGAAAGTCCCGCACATAGTTCACAGCTTCCCGGCTGGCATCAACCAGGCTCCCCTGGCTCTCCGCTTCCAACACCGCCTGGACTGGACTGCCATACACCACAATGTCGCACATTCTCGGCGCAGTCTCTAGTCCCGGTGTCTCCACACTGAATGGCTCGGCAGATAGCAACTGCCACTGGCCCACATCACCACTCATGGTCTCCGAGGCATTAGGGCACCGGTCAGGAACATGCCAAACCTCCAGAGCTTTGCTCCCTGTCACTTTAACTACTGTAGAAGAAACAACTGGAACGCTCTTACCCACAGTCATCATGGGTTTGGAGCTCTCAAGTGCTGTACGCACGTCTCCACAGCAGTCATCTTCATCGGGATGTTGGGAACCTCCAGCCCTTGGTTCCGGGTCATCCGAACACACAGAGGCTGCTCAGTGCAGTCGTTGCCATTGGAAACACCTCGACTCCGGTCACTCCAGCCGCACCCACTGGCAGGTAATGCCAGAACTCTTGAGAGCCGCACCGCTCTCCATCTCACTCTCTTCCTGTCGGTTGCCCTTGGCAACGGCATATATCTTTTCCTCCAGCACTCCACTCTCAGCCAAGTTCAGAGCAGTCTCTCCAAGTGCAGCACTCGGCTTTCTCAACAAGGAATTAGTTTCCAGCACCAGCTGCTCCATTACTTCCTCTGTGGCCTTGGTTTTTCGCCAAAATGGGCCACTACCCTCGGTATGAGTGGTTTCCACCACGCCGGACCATCTTTCACCCAGGTCGCCATTTTGACCCAAAAATTTCCACAGGTTAGTCTCTGTAAATTAGGGCTACTGGACCTTTAAGCTCCACACAGCCTTACAGCAGCAGTCAGCAGCACCTGTTCGTTCTGTCTTGTCAATGCTCCCAGCAACACTTTGCCTTTTACTGTTCAGCGCGGATGCTTGCCGCTAGCAACACTTTATATCCGCGTACAGCAATTTCTGCAGCACTCCACACAAATAATGCTTGCTGGTGCCCTCAGGTGCCCTGGTGCCCGCATCCTCCACCAAATTGTGGGGATTCGCTCTGGTAGGCAGGTCAGCGGACGCAGTGTAGAAGGCAAAGGACCAAGTTGTAAATCACTCTTCAGTGTTTATTCACACTTATAACACAGCTAGTTTTCAGGTTTGGTGCTTGTTCACACACAGAAAAACAAAATTTCACCTGGTATCCTGGGTGTCAGTTCACACCCGGCTGAATGCTCAGCCTCAGACAGTCCAATTGCAGGCTTTAAGGCGGCCTGCTCGCCTGACACACGGTCTGCAGACCTCAGCACAGAGATCTCCAGAGCTCCACTGTCAGAGGGAGGTAATCCACACCACCCGCAGTGGAGCTCTGGAGATCTCTGTGCTGAGGTCTGAAGAACGTGTGTCAGGCAAGCAGGATGCCTTAAAGCCTGCAAGTGGAGTGTCTGAGGCTGAGCATTCAGCCGGGTGTGAACTGACACCCAGGAGACCAGGTGAACTTTATTTAGTTTTTCTGTGTGTGAACAAGCACCGAGCCTGAAAAGTGACTGCTGTGTTATAAGTGTGAATAAACACTGAAGAGTGATTTACAACCTGGTCTTTTGCCTCTACACTGCGTTGCTGAAGGGGGCACAGCTGGGCATATTACTTTACCTGGGCATATTACTGTGAGGGGACACATAACTGGGCATATTACTGTGAAGGGGCACAGCTGGGCATATTACTGTGAGGGGGCACATAACTTTGCATATTAATGCGAGGGAACACCTTGGCATATTACTGTGAGAGGACACATATCTGGGCATTTCTACTTTGAGGGGGGCACATATCTGGGCATCGCTACTGTGAGAGGACACATATCTGAGCATAACTATTGTGAAGAAGGCACAATGCTGTGAGGGGCACATATGGGCATCGCTGTGAGGGGGCACATATCAAGGCATCTCTACTGTGAGGGGGCACATATCTGGGCATAACTACTGTGAAGTAGGCACAATGCTGGCATAACCACTGTGTGGTGGCATAAAGGAGGAATAATTAATATGTTGGGGCATTTAGACTAGAGGAGATTTGTTGTTTAGTTATTTTTGGGGCGGAGTTAGAGGCGTGACATAATGCTGAAAACATTTGCGCCGCACATACTGTTCCTCTTCGGATGTTGGGAGGTATGCTGACACCCTGTACTCCCACAGATCAGCTGTTCCCTGCAGCCTCCGGTACAGAACCTAGAACAGGAAGCACAGGTCCGTAATGTAGGGTACTGCAGCGCAGCACTCTATTCAGTGGTAGCTGAGCTGCAGTAACTCAGCACGGCCACTACACCTTGAACGGAGCCGTCTGCTTCCTGTTCCAATTATGAGCTAGGTTCTGTACTGGAGGCTGCAGGGAACAGTCGACTGGTGGGGGTGCAGGAGTGTCAGACCTCCACCGATCAGATATTAATGACCTAACCTGAGGACAGGCCATCAATATCAGGAACCAAGACCACCAAGCACCAGAAGGTACAGGAGAACCTCACTACCCCTCCAACAGGCAGCTCACCTGCAAAAACATCCCTCTCTCTCCCTTCAGACTCCTCCAACATGCATTCACATGTAAATAAAACTCCCCGCAGCCTCCTCCAAAATACAGTCCCATGTAAAATAACATCCCTGACAACAAGCAGTCCCAAGTGCAAAACTTTAACAATCTCTCTTTACCTGAATACAAAACAAGGACAGCCGTGTGGGGTGTAACTGATCACATGACTGTGACATCATCAAAGGTCCTGTAGCCAATAACATTTACAGCCCTCCCATGTAACTGATCCCATGACTGTGACATCATCAAAGGTCCTACAGCCAGTAACATTTACAGCCCTCCCATGTAACTGATCACATGACTGTGACATCATCAAAGGTCCTACAGCCACTAACTTTTAGGTTGCGTCTGGTGGAGTTGCTCCTGGCAGTTGAGTAGTGTGGAAGCTAGAATGGAGAAGCCATCTTCCATAGTTAGCCAAAGACACATGAGGACGTTCCCACCACCTCTGCGTCTTATCATCTCCGGCATTAAGTCTCTCAGAGACTCTCACTTTTCTTCAATACCCTGTACGCAGAATTCCAGGGTTTTTACTCGACAGCTGAGATATATTAACCTCTTCATGACCGAGCAATTTTCCATTTTTGTGTTTTTGTTTTTTACTCCCTGTCTTCTTGATGCCATAGCTTTTTTACTTTTCCGTTCACATAGCCGTATAAGGACAAGTTGTACATTCTAATGGCACCATTTAATATTGCATAGGATGTATTGGGAAGCTGGAAAAAAAAAAATGTAATTCCTTCAGAGTTTTATGGATTTGTCTTTATGGGGTTTCCTATGAGATAAAACTGACCTGTTCCCTTCATTCTCCAGGTCACTGCGATTACAGCGATACCACGTTTGTATTGTCTTTCTGAACAAAAAAACTTTGAAAACAACTTAAAGGGGTTGTCCGAGTTATGAAAAAAAATTATATAGCACTGAAAATCTGATGTATAACTGAGCTAAGCAAGTTTTATGCCCAAAAAATATATATATTTCCTCATTTCCCTGGTTCTTTTCTGGGCCTTTGTTTACATGCAATAAAAAAATCTCTGCCCCTCCCCCTGCTCTGCTAAGGAAGTGGATACAAGAGCTGCCCTGAGTGACATGTCTGCCTGCTGGGAGACTTGCAGCATGTTGTATGTGTAGGACTACAAGTCCCAGCTGTATAATGATACTGCTAAGGGAGTGGATACAAGAGCTGCCCTGAGTGACATGTCTGCCTGCTGGGAGACTCTGCAGCATGTTGTATGTGTAGGACTACAAGTCCCAGCTGTATAATGACACTGCTAAGGGAGTGGATACAAGAGCTGCCCTGAGTGACATGTCTACCTGCTGGGAGACTCTGCAGCATGTTGTATGTGTAGGACTACAAGTCCCAGCTGTATAATGACACTGCCAAGGGAGTGGATACAAGAGCTGCCCTGAGTGACATGTCTGCCCGCTGGGAGACTCTGCAGCATGTTGTATGTGTAGGACTACAAGTCCCAGCTGTATAATGACACTGCTAAGGGAGTGGATACAAGAGCTGCCCTGAGTGACATGTCTGCCTGCTGGGAGACTCTGCAGCATGTTGTATGTGTAGGACTACAAGTCCCAGCTGTATAATGACACTGCCAAGGGAGTGGATACAAGAGCTGCCCTGAGTGCTGGGAGAAACAGCAACTTGTACGTGTAGAACTACAAGTCCCAGCTGTATAATGACACTGCTAATACACACAGGATCTTCCCCCTACCTGTAATGCTTTGCAGAACTTCTCTTTCAGCTCCTGTTGCCCAGCAATTGTCTCCTCACTGCCTGCAGCTACACAGTAAACACTTCAGCCCTGTGTCTGTGCAGCTGAAGGGGTTAAGAATCCTAGGATAGAGAGCAGCCCGGCAGTGAAGGGGCGTGGCCAGCACAGTAACATCTCCTTTACAGGCTTATGAATGAACATCATCAGAGCAGGGAGAGAAGCTGACATCACCGGTCATGTGACCCTGAGTGAAATCTGAGAAACCAGCAACTGGAGATAAAGTGAGTTAATTGTAAATTTGTTATATTTGCCCAGTTAGGAAACATAGAAAGAACAAAAAAATAACTCGGATAACCCCTTTAATTATTATTTTCACCTGAATATTCTGACCCGCATAACTTTTTAATAGTTATGTCTACGAAGCAGTGTGAGGACTCGATTTTTGGTGGGATGATCCGTAGTTTTTATTGATACAATTTTTTTGGGGGGTGTGATGTTTTGATCACTTTTTATACTGGGGAGGTGAAGTGATGAAAAAAACAGTGAATTGGCCGTATTGATTTTTTTTTCCTGTTACGCCGTTCACTGTATGGGATAAGATGTTTAATTTTTAATAGTACAGGCATTTTCAGATGCAAAGCTGTCTATGATGATTTTTTATTTTGGGGAAAAGGGGGTGATTTGAATTTTTAGATAAATTGTTTATATTTTTTAAAACATTTTAAAAAACAATTTTAGGTCCCAAAGGGGACCACAACATGCAATCATTAGATTGCAATTCGTATAAAGTAATGGCATTTTATCCATTACCCTATACAAAGATCAGTATATTTTCAAATTTCCTGAATTGGAATGTACCAGTAATAGCTCCGAAGCCCAGTACAGGCTCTAACTTATTACTGCAGTGGACGCCTTCCCTGATCTCAGCCCGGGGTAGGCGTTCCTGCCTGGGAACCGCATGCTTCTGTTTTTTTGCATTTCAGATGCTGTGGTCACATTTGACCACGGCATCTGAGAAGTTAAATGTCTGCAAGCGGCATTACCGCCAGTTGCAGACTTTATCCCCAGGTGTCTGCTGTGTGAAACAGCAGGCACCTGGGAACTCTGCTTCAGAGCAGGTGCCATCTTTAAAGACCTGACATGTGATGTACTATTACATCACGTTGAGAAAGGGTTAAAATGTTTCACAATTTTGTTTGGCTTAAGGATTTTTATTTTGTTCCATTTATATTCATGTCTTCCCCATACACTAACCATGGCTGTCATTCAGTATCATTGGATAGTCAGACACTGAATAGGAGTATGAGGCACTTTACAATCAAAGCTGTTGGCTTGGCTGTTGCTAAGTTACCAGCACACGTGTCTACACGCAAGCGTACTGGCTATGATCCCTTTGCCATGTAGTGATGTCATCACATTATGACGCGGGAGCACAAGCACATGTGCATTGGAGAGAGCTGAACACCGGGGGTGCTGACACTTTGAACAATGTTTATTAGGGTGGCCATTGCTGGTTCTATCTTTGCTTTTGTAAGTGACGCACTAGAGATGAGTGAACCTTTTAAATTCAGTTGTGGTTCACCGAATTTTGGAAAAAGTTCTGTTTGGACCTGATTGGATGCTACCTGAATTAAAGTGACTGGGTGGGGTGACTCCAATTGCCCTGAAAATTGGTTTATTTTGGCTTTTTCTCTCCCCCTCCCTAAGCTCTTGAATGCAATGACAATATATTGCAAATCATATCTGAGTGAAACTGACATATATAGCTACGGGTTAACCCACATTTGACGGCATTAACCAACAGCTCGTTTTAAAACACACCGCGCCAGCACATGTCTCGTGCTTTTTCATATTCTAAAGCTTTCAAAAATGTTCCTTATCAGTGGCAGATGATGTTCAAACAAACAGTGATATGGGATAAAGAAAAAAAGAAAAACAGTGGCTTGTTGGGACCAAGCATCCCAAATTATGCCTTGATGGGGTCAGAATGTCTGTCCACACAACCACACAAGTGTTAATTGTCAGATTAAAAAGTGTTCAGAACGTACAGGGTGGATGTGGAAAGGACCGCAATAGTAGTGGCAGCAGAAGCCAGCATAGCATGAAACATATAAAGCAGTAGATTGGCTGTGTATGGGTAGTAGTAGTAGCGGTGGATGCGTAGCTTTAAAGACTATGTACACCTTTGGAGGCATTTTTTTTAATGATGGCATTTAACTTATTTTTGGCTAAAAATCATATTTTCAATTGGCCTTATTAAAACTATGGAGCTGTTCTGTCACAAAGGGTTAACTGTTTTTCTAGTTGTGTGACTGGTACTTTCACTTTGTGCCCTATCTAAGAAGCCCTTATCTCTAAACTATTAAGAGGTCATAAACACTTATTCAAGGCACATTCTTATTAGTAAGATAAGGATTGAGCTTTAATGAGTATTTAGAATTAGTGTTGATCGCTAATATTCTAATCGTGAATTTTTATTGCGAATATCGGTACTTCATTTGCTGTCTGTTTTTCTGTGCTGTGATAGGGATTTGTGTCCTGTGATAGGAATTACTCTGCTGTGTAAGGGATTAGTGTCTTTGTCTTTCGTCTTTGAAAAAAAAAAGTCATTTTCTGTCTATTTTTCTGAATCCCTATTTTATTAGATTTTTGACCCATTGTCCCAAACCCAATAAAGTCATCTCAAGGTCCCTCTTTGTCTTCTTTGTATAGTTTTTTTGGCTGTAAAACATTTTTTGCTGTGTGCCGGCAGCGGTTGTCGTGGTAGGAGAGTTGGTTCTAGTGCTGGACTGCTGCCTGCACGGGGCCGCTCCTCTAGCAAAGTGAGCCACGCCTGTTTTGCGCACACAATATGTGCAATATTACATTGCCATTTTTTGCAATCAAGAAATAATGACTGAAGATCACGAATTTTAGAATTTGCTAATTTATGGCGAATATTAGGCAAAAAATTTGTGAAATATTGTGAAAACGAATAATAGTCTTTGTTACTCATCACTATTTATAATGTAAGAAAGCAGAGAGAGATAAGAAGTCCTGCTGTTCCTCAGATGACGAAAAAGACAACATCCATAGGCAGCTAGTAGAGCATGTCAGCTCCATACACAAAAAGGATTCCTTATTGTTAATAAAGACCAGTAGAAATTATTTTTAGCTCAAAATAAGTATAATGCAATAATAAAAAAATATTGCGCCCAAAGCATTTAATAGTGGTGGCAGTAGGGGACTGGCAACAAGCAGGTGCTGGCAGCAGCCCTATGGTACATGTTGGCAGGCATACAGCAGTAGTGGTATGATGGCGGTGGCAGCAGCTGTACAGAAGATGATGATGGGCAGACAACAACAGTGGAAAGATGGGGCACCATCACCGAGGCTAGAATCTATTTATGGCCTCAGTCAGAAGAGTGTGAAAATCCTTTCAAATCCAGACATGGCTTATTTAGCAAAAGTGATGTTTTGGACACTGGAGGAGGACAACTTGGTCTGTTTGGGTAGCACCACATTGCCTGCAGCGCTAAAAACCCTCTCTAAGATGACACTGGAGGCTGGGCAAGAATGAAGACAGAGAGCAGGTAGGCCTAACCTGGAAACTGAGGGTGAGAGGTCTCCACTTGCTGATTTGCCTCAGCATGGTGCAGCAGGTGAAAAACTGTTCTATCATGGTTGAGGAGACTGAACTGGCTGCTGCGGCGGCTACTGCTGTTTGTTGCGGCAGGAGATGGGTGACCCTGCAGGACCCGGAGAGGAGTCTCCCTGTCAGACACGCTAGTGGCAGGCATCTGCTTGCTGAAAGCGGCAGCACGCTGTGTACACAGTGTTTCTGGGTAATAACGTAATTTGGCCTCCCTTTTGGGGGAGGAAAGCATTTCCCTAATTTAGCTTAAATAGCGGGGGTCTAAAAGCATGGATATCCAGTAATCATTAGACTGTTTGATGTGAATTGATATGCATGTCCGTACATAAGCAAGCAAGCTATAGGTCCCCATTCTGGCTAGCATGCCCGAGGAGCCAGTTTTTTCTGGCTCCACCCCCTACTAAGACGATTAGGTGTCGTGATTATCATCCTTCACCTCATCCTCCTCCACTGGCAGCTCCTCATCCTTCATTGGACTCTCTCCTTGTGGTTCCCTAATAACTACAGGGAGGAAAGCAAGATGTGCTAGCTGTTATTCTTCGCATGAGCATTAGAGTCTGTTCTGAGATAAAATATGAGGGGAATAGATTGTTAAAGGGGTATTCCCATCTTGCAAAATCAGCCAGAGTTGCAGTTACTTCACAAATCACTTCCTGTTTTTCTGTTTCTAAGGCTGGGCGGGCTTAGGCAGCTAGGACTGAAGCCTGTCCACGCCTCCTTATGACATCACACTGAGAGCTGAGTCCTACGTGCTCGTTCATGTGAAAAGTATGACTCACCAGTCTGGCTTGTACCAGGAAGTGTCTGTGAAGCTCATCTCTCCTGCTGAGGACTCAGAATCAGTCCGTGGAGCAATGGTCAGTGATTTTATTGACTACCATTTAGATGACCTGAATACGAACTACACATAAAAGTTTTCATATCTATTCCAAACCCTATCTGTGCAGCAGAAACTGTAATTTACTGCAGCCCAAATGCATGTCTGCTAGTATCCATATGATTCGTTTTTTTGTCTCCTATAAAAAAAAAAATCACTGAACAGCACAGATGCAGATTTGTTACCATTAGAGCTGTACTACATTAGAGTAATAACGTGGCATATTCAACTCAGCCACATATCAGTGTATTACCCTATCTCTCCACCATTCTTTATATGCCATATATTGATAATCCCCACCTCACCAATCACTAAGAATGTACCAGCGCATACCTAGCTCTGCTACATAACCCTGTTATGTCAGTCCTACACCTGTAATATCTCTCCACCATTCTTTATATGCCATATATTGATAATCCCCACCTCACCAATCACTGAGAATGTACCAGCGCATACCTAGCTCTGCTACATATCCCTGTTATGTCAGTCCTACACCTGTAATATCTCTCCACCATTCTTTATATGCCATATATTGATAATCCCCACCTCACCAATCACTGAGAATGTAACCAGCGCATACCTAGCTCTGCTACATAACCATTTATGTCAGTCCTACCACCTGTAATATCTCTCCACCATTCTTTATATGCCATATATGATA
Organism: Bufo gargarizans; assembly: GCF_014858855.1. Taxonomy (NCBI): domain Eukaryota; kingdom Metazoa; phylum Chordata; class Amphibia; order Anura; family Bufonidae; genus Bufo; species Bufo gargarizans. Next base: position 312,731,073 of record NC_058084.1, read on the forward strand.
ATCCCCACCCCCACCAATCACTGAGAATGTACCAGCGCATACCCTAGCTCTGCTACATATCCCTGTTATGTCAGTCCTACACCTGTAATATCTCTCCACCATTCTTTATATGCCATATATTGATAATCCCCACCCTTCACCAATCACATGAGAATGTACCAGCGCATACCTAGCTCTGCTACATAACCATTTTATGTCAGTCTACACCTGTAATATCTCTCCAACAGTCTTTATATGCCATATATTGAATAATCCCCACCACACCAATCCCTGAGAATGGTACCAGCGCATACTAGCTCTGCTACCTAACCATTTTATGTCAGTCCTACACCTGTAATATCTCTCCACCATTCTTTATATGCATATATTGATAATCCCACCTCACCAATCACTGAGAATATACCAGCGCAATACCTAGCTCTGCTACATACCATTTTATGTCAGTCATACACCTGTAATATCTCTCCACCATTCTTATATGCCCATATATTGATAATCCCCACCTCACCAATCACTGAGAATGTACCAGCGCATACCTAGCTCTGCTACATAACCATTTTATGTCAGTCCTACACCTGTAATATCTCTCCACCATTCTTTATATGCCATATATTGATAATCCCCACCTCACCAATCACTGAGAATATACCAGCGCATACCTAGCTCTGCTACATAACCATTTTATGTCAGTTCCTACACCTGTAATATCTCTCCACCATTCTTTATATGCCATATATTGATAATCCCCACCTCACCAATCACTGAGAATGTACCAGCGCATACCTAGCTCTGCTACATAACCATTTTATGTCAGTCCTACACCTGTAATATCTCTCCACCATTCTTTATATGCCATATATTGATAATCCCCACCTCACCAATCACTGAGAATGATACCAGCGCATACCCAGCTCTGCTACATATCCTTGTTATGTCAGTCCTACACCTGTAATATCTCTCCCCCATTCTTTATATGCCATATATTGATAATCCCCACCTCACCAATCACTGAGAATGTACCAGCGCATACCTAGCTCTGCTACATATCCCCTGGTTATGTCAGTCCTACACCTGTAATATCTCTCCACCATTCTTTATATGCCATATATTGATAATCCCCACCTCACCAATCACTGAGAATGTACCAGCGCATACCTAGCTCTGCCTACATAGAAACCATTTATGGTCAGTCCTACACCTGTACTATCTCTCCACCATTCTTTATATGCCATATATTGATAATCCCACACCTCACCAATCACTGAGAAAGTACCAGCGCATACCTAGCTCTGCTACAATATCCTTATATGCCTAATATGCCCCCAATCAGCCTCATATAGCCCCATCAGCCTCATATAGCCCCCATCAGCCTCATATGGCCCCCATCAGCCTCATATAGCGCCCATCAGCTCATATGCCCCCCATCAGCCTCATACTATAGCCCCCATCAGCCTCATATAGCCCCATCAGCCTCAATGCCCCCCATCAGCCTCATATAGCCCCCATCAGCCTCATAGAGCCCCCATCAGCCTCATTAGCCCCATCAGCCTCATATAGCCCCCATCAGCCTCATATGCCCCCCATTCAGCCTCATATAGCCCCCATCAGCCTCATATAGCCCCCATCAGCCTATATAGCCCCCATCAGCCTCATATAGGGCCCCATCAGCCTCATATAGGGCCCCATCAGCCTCATATAGCCCCCATCAAACTCATTAGCCCCTCAGCCTCATAGACCCCCATCAGCCTCATATGCCCCCATCAGCCTCATATAGCCCCCATCAGCCTCATATAGCCCCCATCAGCCTCATATAGGCCCCATCAGCCTCATATAGGCCCCCATCAGCCTCATATAGCGCCCCCACAGCCTCATATAGGCACCCATCAGCCTCATATAGTCCCCCATCAGCCTCATATAGTCCCCATCAGCCTCATATAGCCCCCTATCAGCCTAATATAGCCCCCCATCAGCCTCATATAGCCCAGAGTGCAATCCAATCAGCCTTCATATGCCCCCCATCAGCCTCATCTGCCCCCCATCAGCCTCATATAGCCCCCATCAGCCTCATTAGCCCCCCATCCAGCCTCATATGCCCCCCATCGCCCTCATATAGCCCCCATCAGCCTCATATAAGCCCCCATCAGCCTCATATAGCCCCCAATCAGCCTCATATAGGCCCCATCAGCCTCATATAGCCCCCCATCAGCCTCATATGCCCCCCATCAGCCTCATATAGCCCCCATCAGCCTCATATAGCCCCCATCAGCCTCATATAGCCCCCATCAGCCTCATATAGCCCCCATCAGCCTCATATAGGCCCCCATCAGCCTCATATAGCGCCCCCATCAGCCTCATATAGCGCCCCCATCAGCCTCATATAGCGCCCCCATCAGCCTCATATAGCGCCCCCATCAGCCTCATATAGCGCCCCCATCAGCCTCATATAGCCCCCCCTTTAGCCTCATATAGCCCCCCCTTTAGCCTCATTTTGCCCTACCCCATTAGCCTCAATAGCCCACCATCATCATCCATCCGCCCCAAATATCAGTCAGTCCGTCTGCCCCCTCAAGTGCCTCCATCAGCCCCCAATCTCATATATAACATATACTCACCCCGCTGTCTCTCCCACGCCGTCCGCTCTCTGAGTCCTCTCTCCCTTCCACGAAGTAATCGGCCACGCATGCGCAGATCTATTTTCCTCTTTGCTGCGCTACAACGCGGCTCAAAGGAAAATAGATCTGCGCATGCGCGGACCGCCCGGCGACGTGCGCGATCTTGATAAAAAGTACAGCCGCCGCTAGATCACCAGGGAAGGAGTGCGCAAGCGCGGCCAATGGATGCGGCCGGCGAGCGGCGGCCGTATCCATGGGCAGCGCTTATAAACTAGTGTTTTTTGAATTTGATTTTATAAAAGAATAGTAGGTTTTTTTAAATTGGTTGTATTTAGTAAAAAGTTTATTGGGGGGGGTGTAATTGAATGAAACTTGATTATATAGATGGGAATACCCCTTTAACGCCGCATTTGTCCCTACTGACAAATTTTGTGGCCTCTATAAAGGACTTCTGCACCTGACACACATTTTTAATGAGCTGCCAGTGCCTGATCTCGAAACAACATATGCTCCCTGCTGAGGCCATTTGGTGCATGACAAAATAATTTGAATTCCAGCGAGTTGGAATATCGCGGATTAAGTGGTGTAATGGCAGACCATTCTATCACTGCAAGCCCAGGAGAGCATCCCTCGTCACGTAAGAATGGCTGAAATGCAAGGACAGTCTCCTGGACATTGCCAGCCTGTGTAGCTACTCTCGCCCAGGCTGATCAGCTCCAACACTACATGGCAACGCTTGACTTGACACATGTAATAGGAAGGAGGGGGAGTGGGAGCAACACTGTACCATGCTGCTGTTGGGGACAGAAGGTGTGACGGCTGAGGATGGGGAAAACCCTCAGCCATACGATGCCAGAAGATGTTAACCACTGCTCGGCCAGGACGAGAGAACTAGGGAGCAGGTCACCTCCTAACGCATCCCTAATCCGTCCCTAACTCCTAGCTGCATGGGCCGACCTTGAAGGTAGGAGGGCCCATGCTCAGGAACCTCAGATCCCTACTCACCCTCCGCCGGTCCCTGAACTAGGAGTGAAGGGTAAGACGACCTGTTCCTTCTGGACACGGAGGAACAGGAGTCTCACTGGCCAAGCTGCAGGAAAAAGGGGAACAGAAACAGGCCTATGGATATGGCAGATGAACTGAACTAGTTCCAGCCACCTGCCACAGCCTTGCTGACTGGATCCGTGTGCAGGCAAGCTGAAGTCCACAACAATACAAAATAGAACTCAGCACACACACATCCACACACAGGAACCCAGATCCATAGCTGCACTGAATAATAAAGGAAAACATCAACTTAAACATCAGACATAAACTTAAACTTATGACCACAAGGGTGGCCCCCACTGGCAGGTGAGATAACACAGGAGGCTACTCCAGCTAGTCATGGCTGAAGTACCTCTCAGACTGGAGATAACAATGAGGCTTTATGGGCCCAAGTAGTCACACCCACACAGACACACCCAGTGTTCACACACACACAGAAAGGAATTAACCCTTCCAACACCAGGAAGTGTAGTGAGACCACATAAGGGAAAATAGACACAAATACTCACTGCAGCTGTTACCGTTGACAATGACATGTGTGGCAGACGTGTCCTGGGAGCCGGCCAAAAGGCCGAGACACTGCCACCACATGTACTAAACCCCAAACGTTGCCACGGGCAGCCACAGATAAAAGGAAAATGTCAGAGTGCACACCAAACATAAAACAGAGTGCACACCAGACATTCAGAGTGCATACATACACCCACACCACTCAGGTGTAACCGCATGCACTTGACAGTAAGCAACCTAGCACCAGCTCCGGCTGCTATACTGCCAAGTACAACCACATGTTGCCAGCGGCAACTACAAGTGAGGCAACATACTAGCGGCCCTCACCTGTGGCTGAACAACAACAACCAAACTGCAGGCAACAGTATGCAGACACAGGAGTCACGACCATGACCATGGCCGTGACACTCCCACCCCTCAAAGCCCCCCCCCCCCCCACCAAAAAAAAGAAAACTAGTGAGGGACTCACACAAGGGGATAGGAGAAAGGGAATCAGTGTCAGTACCTGCGAGTCTCCCCAGGACTGCTGCCGGACCCTGGAACAACACACAGGAACCAGGATCCGACTGCCAGCCTCTGGAACAACACACAGGAACCAGAGACCAGCAAAGAAACAGCCCGAGGAGACCGCACTGACACTGCGTCCACTCTCCACTCACGTCCCCACTCCAGTCGCTGCCGGCAGACACTCCTAACCAGCACGCAGCTGGACCACTAACGGAATTCTGCCAGCAGACGACCAGACATAGGAACATGGAGAGAGACGAGGGATCACCAACACGGACACGGAAGGTAAGGTGGCGGGGAATAAGCCACGATGCCAGAAGATGTTAACCACTGCTCGGCCAGGACGAGAGAATTAAGGAGCAGGTCACCTCCTAACGCATCCCTAATCCGTCCCTAACTCCTAGCTGCATGGGCCGACCTTGAAGGTAGGAGGGCCCATGCTCAGGAACCTCGGATCCCTACTCACCCTCCGCCGGTCCCTGAACTAGGAGTGAAGGGTAAGACGACCTGTTCCTTCTGGACACGGAGGAACAGGAGTCTCACTGGCCAAGCTGCAGGAAAAAGGGGAACAGAAACAGGCCTATGGATATGGCAGATGAACTGAACTAATTCCAGCCACCTGCCACAGCCTTGCTGACTGGATCCGTGTGCAGGCAAGCTGAAGTCCACAACAATACAAAATAGAACTCAGCACACACACAGGAACCCAGATCCATAGCTGCACTGAATAATAATGGAAAACATCAACTTAAACATCACACATAAACTTAAACTTATGACCACAAGGGTGGCCCCCACTGGCAGGTGAGATAACACAGGAGGCTATTCCAGCTAGTCATGGCTGAAGTACCCCTCAGACTGGAGATAACAATGAGGCTTTATAGGCCCAAGTAGTCACACCCACACAGACACACCCAGTGTTCACACACACACAGAAAGGAATTAACCCTTCCAACACCAGGAAGTGTAGTGAGACCACATAAGGGAAAATAGACACAAATACTCACTGCAGCTGTTACCGTTGACAACGACATGTGTGGCAGACGTGTCCTGGGAGCCGGCCAAAAGGCCGAGACACTGCCACCACATGTACTAAACCCCAAACGTTGCCACGGGCAGCCACAGATAAAAGGAAAATGTCAGAGTGCACACCAAACATAAAACAGAGTGCACACCAGACATTCAGAGTGCATACATACACCCACACAACTCAGGTGTAACCGCATGCACTTGACAGTAAGCAACCTAGCACCAGCTCCGGCTGCTACACTGCCAAGTACAACCACATGTTGCCAGCGGCAACCACAAGTGAGGCAACATACTAGCGGCCCTCATCTGTGGCTGAACAACAACAACCAAACCGCAGGCAACAGCATGCGGACACAGGAGTCACGACCATGACCATGGCCGTGACAGAAGGTTGTCCGTGGAGGAGGAGGTGAATAAATGCCTTGTGTGAGAAACAGGCCGAATACAAGGCAGGAATGGCTTTTTGGGAGAAATAATCATGACTAGATATCTTTCAGTGAGTTTGAGTACACACCATCAGCTCCCTAAAAGCAGCAAGCTCTAATAAATGGTATAGCAGTGACTGCACCGCCAGCAACTTGGCCAGCTAATATGTCCAACTAATAAACCACACTAAGGATTTGCAAAGAAGAGTGCTATTTATTATTGATATCCTAGCAATATGCCACCAATGTTCGAGGTAACACAAGCCCTTTAATGGTGACAGGGGACGTGACTTGTATTCTTTGCACTTTATACATCAGAAGGCATTGTTAGGCAGCAGGTCCTACAATGAATTGCCACATCTGCCACATTTTTTTACAATCTGAACATTATAATGGTTTCTCCCTTGTGTGATTTTTCAGATGCCTAACAAGAACCCATTTCCAGTTAAAACGTTTCCCACATTCTGAACAAAAAATGGTTCTTCCCCTGTGTGAGTTCTCTGATGTCTAACAAGGGCCCATTTCTGGCTGAAATATTTCCCACATTGTGAACATGAAAATGCCTTTTCTCGTTCGTGAGTTCTCTGATGATTAAGAAGAGTTGATTTGGGTAAAACATTTTCCACATCCTGAGCATGAAAATGGCTTCTCACCTGTGTGAGTTCTTAGATGTTCCACAAGAAATGATTTCTGACTAAAACACTTTCCACATTCAGAACATAAAAATGGCTTCTCCCCTGTGTGAGTTGTCTGATGTCTAATAAGACCCTCCATCTGGGTAAAACTTTTCCCACATTCTGAGCATGAAAATGGCTTCTCTCCTGTGTGAGTTCTTAGATGTCTCACAAGTTTTGATTCGTGGATAAAACACTTTCCACATTCTGAACAAGAAAATGGCTTTTTCCTTGAGTGACATTGTAGATGTTTCGCAAGATTCGAATTCTGGGTAAAACATTTCCCACATTCTGAGCATGAAAACAGCTTCTCTCCTGTGTGAATTCTTAAATGTTCCACAAGAAATGATTTCTGACTAAAAGATTTCCCACATTCTGAACATGAAAACGACTTCTCTCGTTTGTGAGTACTCTGGTGATGAAGAAGAGTTGATTTATGCGTAAAACATCTTCCACATTCTGAGCATGAAAACGGCTTCTCTCCTGTGTGAATTCTTAAATGTTCCACAAGAAATGATTTCTGCCTAAAAGATTTCCCACATTCAGAACATGAAAATGGCTTCTCTCCTGTGTGAGTTGTCTGATGTCTAACAAGACCTGTTTTCTGGCTAAAACATTTCCCACATTCTGAGCATGAAAATGGTTTCTCTCCTGTGTGACTTCTTAGATGTCTCACAAGTTTGATTCATGGTTAAAACATTTTCCACATTCTGTACATGGAAATACCCTTTTCCTTGAGTGACAGCGTAGATGTCCCACAAGATCTGATTTCTGGGTAAAGCATCTCCCATCTTCGAACATGAAAAAGACTTCTCCCCTGTGTGATCTCTCTGATGTTTTTCAAGAGAACCCTTCCACATAAAACATTTCCCACATTCTGAACATGTATATGGCTTATCTACTTTGTGAGTTCTTTGATGTCTAACTAAAAGTAATTTCCTGGTAAAAGACTTTCCACATTCAGTGCATGAAAATGTCCCCTTCTCTATGTGATTTTTCTCATGCACAAGAAGATTAGATTTCTTTTTAAAGTGTTTCCCACGTAAAAATATTTTCCCCCATCTATGTCCAGTTATTTGTTTGAAAGTCAGTGACTGATTAGCTGAAGGTTTCTTGTGACCAACGGTATCGGTGGATATATCTCCACTGTGAAGGACTGAGGGTACATTAGGAGTTATTGAATTTGCTTGTGTGATATTGCTATCTTCTTCTTCATGATGGGAAGATAAATAGAGATGTCCATGGGAGTCGATCATCCCATCTTTACCTGGAAAAAGATACAAAATTTTCATATTTTCACAGAGAAATTAACAGATTTTTTTTTAAATGAAAAACCAACCTTTATTGAGACAATAGTAAGCAAGTAAACAAAGTAAATAGATGTAAGAAAACAGGACACAGAACAATTTCAGCAAGTAAAGAATATTTACTTATAAAAAAAGGAAATCCCACTTTAGCAAAAAAAAATTGCAACTTTTCTCCCTTCCCGAAAATGTGGGTGAGGTCTACGCAGTCCGACATATGTAACAATACCAACACCAGAAACATCAGCGTAACTATAGCCATAGCACTTGCTATAGGCCAAGAGGTTAGGGGGTTCTATCAGGTGCTATATTGTGGTTTTCTGATATACTCCATTATGTTCAAACCGGATTCCAAAAAGTTGGGACACTATACAAATCGTGAATAAAAACTGAATGCAATGATGTGGAGGTGCCAACTTCTAATATTTTATTCAGAATAGAACATAAATCACGGAACAAAAGTTTTAAACTGAGAAAATGTACCATTTTAAGGGAAAAATATGTTGAATCAGAATTTCATGGTGTCAACAAATCCCCAAAAAGTTTGGACAAGGCCATTTTCACCACTGTGTGGCATCTCCCCTTCTTCTTACAACACTCAACAGACTCTGGGACCGAGGAGACCAGTTTCTCAAGTTTAGAAATAGGAATGCTCTCCCATTCTTGTCTAATACAGGCCTCTAACTGTTCAATCGTCTTGGGCCTTCTTTGTTGCACCTTCCTCTTTATGATGCGCCAATGTCTCTATAGGTGAAAGATCTGGACTGCAGACTGGCCATTTCAGTACCTCGGATCCTTCTCCTACGCAGCCATGATGTTGTGATTGATGCAGAATGTGGTCTGGCATTATCTTGTTGAAAAATGCAGGGTCCTTCATCTGAAAGAGATGACGTCTGGATGGGAGCATATGTTGTTCTAGAACCTGAATATATTTTCTGCATTGATGGTGCCTTTCCAGACATGCAAGCTGCCCATGCCACACGCACTCATGCAACCCCATACCATCAGAGATGCAGGCTTCTGAACTGAGCGTTGATAACAACTTGGGTTGTCCTTGTCCTCTTTGGTCCGGATGAAATGGCGTCCCAGATTTCCAAAAAGAACTTTGAATCGTGACTCGTCTGACCCAGAACAGTCTTCCATTTTGCCACACTCCATTTAAATGATCCCTGGCCCAGTGAAAACGCCTGAGCTTGTGGATCTTGCTTAGAAATGGCTTCTTCTTTGCACTGTAGAGTTTCAGCTGGCAACGGCGGATGGCACGGTGGATTGTGTTCACTGACAATGGTTTCTGGAAGTATTCCTGAGCCCATTCTGTGATTTCCTTTACAGTAGCATTCCTGTTTGTGGTGCAGTGTCGTTTAAGGGCCCGGAGATCACGGGCATCCAGTATGGTTTTACGCTTTGACCCTTACGCACAGAGATTGTTCCAGATTCTCTGAATCTTCGAAATGGATGTTATGCACAGTTGATGATGATAGATGCAAAATTTTTCGCTGGGTAACACCTTTCTGATATTGATCCACTATCGTTCTGCGCAACATTGTGGGGAATTGGTGATCCTCACCCATCTTGGCTTCTGAGAGACACTGCCACTCTGAGAAGCTCTTTTTATACCCAATCATGTTTGCCAATTGACCTAATTAGTGTTAATTGGTCCTTCCAGCTCTGCGTTATGCTAAATTTTACTTTTTCCAAGCCTCTTATTGCCTACTTGTCCCAACTTTTGGGGATTTGTTGACACGTGAAAATTTGAATCAACTTATTTTTCCTTTAAATTATACATTTACTCGGTTAAACGTTTGAATCTGTCATCTACGTTCTATACAAATAAAATATTGATATTTGCCATCTCCACATCATTGCATTCAGTTTTTATTCACAATTTGTTTAGTGTCCAACGTTTTTGGAATCCGTTTGTATGTATTATATGCTATTATACCTTCTTTGGTGTCTCTAATATGAAAGGAGAAATATGTATCTGCAGTATCTGCACATTTGACAAATTTCAGATTGGAACGTTTCGGCCTTTTCTGTTCCGGTTACTTAACCCTTTCACTACCGGATTTTTTTATTTTTTTTTGTGTTTTAATTTTTCTTCCCTATCTCCTTGAGCCATAACATTTTATATTTCCATTCACATAGCTTTACGGAGGGCTTATTTTTTTTACTTTAGCTAAAGCCAGGCTGAGCAATAATTGTGTTGCAAACACAATTATTGCTCAGCCTGGCTTCAGCTAAAGTGCTAAAGATATAGAAACAGGATCTACGCTTAACGGGAACAGTACTCCGATTGGGACATTGCCGTCACATTGCCATATGTTTCAATATTATTCATAGTGACTGTTTTATGCTATATTAGTCGCTTGACATAGCGGCTTCACTGAGGACTTGTGGACGCAGGAATCTCCACAATAGTGCAATATTGTGTGTAAGAGTGGGGACCCCGAACGCCATCCACTATTTATTGCGTTATATGTAGATTTTATTTAAAAAAAATTGGGGTATGTTTTTAGAATATTAAAGTATATTATTACTATCACCATTCGTGTTTCCCTTCTGAGTGTGCTCCTTCATATTTGCTTACACCTCGATTATTGCTACATATGTTGCTGTTTTTATTTTGTTACACTAGGTGGTCTAATTTTGCTATGTGACCATGTGAATTATAGTTACGCCCCTGACCAGGAAACTGGTGTATGTTCTACCTAAAATATACAAATTCACTTTTTGGTGCATAGACATGTCACGGATGTAGTAGGGGAGAACACCAAAAGACAATCAAGAAGGAAGGGGAAAGACACTAAGCCTCCCCGCTAGGGAAGGAAAAGGGTCACCACCTATGAAACCATGCTCCTGGCCCTAACTTTTATCCATATGGGCACCTCTCGATGGTAGAGACCCATACACAGGAACCTAGAAAACCCTGGTGACCCTCAGATGCCCTAAAGATAATGACAAGGGAGAGACCACCCGTTCCTTCCCTGGTGAAGGAACTAGCGTCTCACTGAGGCCTAGTAAACAACCGGAAGGGGTTGGGGGGAATACAAAACACAACAAGCGGAACACTTAACTTCAGAGGATGATGGATGAACAGGACGTCAACACAAACCACACTCCAGCTCTTCAAGACCAAATTAAGCTATCCCAAGCAAGGAGTGATGGGAAAAGTCAGACTAAATAGGGCGAGGTAAAGGTCACATGATCCACACCTGAACAGGAGGTGTGGACATACCAGCAACACACAGACAAAGTGAAACCGAAAGAGGCTGTCAGATCACTAATGCGTAGATAATCTTTCAGACCTTCTGAGACCTGTCACAGATGGGACAGTACCCCCACTTCTACGGGTGACCTCTGGGCACCCAGGACCAACCTCATCAGGATGAGCTCTGTGGAATGCTCTCACCAGACGACTAGCATTAACATCAGTCGCTGGAACTTTCAATGCCTGAGGAAGTTCAAGACGGAAGGCTAGGGTTAACAATGGCAGTGATCTTATATGGACCAATAAATCTTGGGCCCAACTTCCAAGAAGGTACCTTAAGTTTAATGTTTCTTGTAGACAACCACACAGAATCACCCACTCTCAGGTCTGGACCCCTCATACGCTTCCTGTCAGCCGCATGCTTATACCTGGTGCCCATCTTTTTCAGGTTATTTTGGATTTTCCGCCAAATAGAAGACAAAGAAGAGGAAAATCGTTCCTCCTCAGGAATGCCAGAATTTTGAGCACCAGAAAATGTACCAAACTGTGGATGGAACCCATATGCCCCCAAAAATGGCAACTTATCAGTGAATTCCTGTCTACGGTTATTTATAGCAAACTCAGCTCGACAAAAATGAAGACCACTCTTCTTGATTCTCTGAAACAAAACATCTCACGTAAGTCTCCAGATTCTGATTAGTGCGCTCCGTCTGTCCGTTCGACTGAGGATGAAGAGCCGAAGAGAATGACAATTGTACACCCAGACGAGTACAGAACGCTTTCCAGAATCTGAAAACAAACTGAGTCCCTCTGTCGGACACCACATCAGAGGGAATGCCATGTAGTTTCATGATGTTGTTGACAAACACCTGTGCAAGAGTTTTAGCATTGGGTAGACTAGGTAATGCAATAAACTGTGCCATTTTACTAAAACGATCTACAACCACCAGAATCACAGTTTTTCCCGAAGAATTCGGTAAATCCGTGATAAAATCCATGGACAAATGGGTCCAAGATCTGAACGGGATGGGCAATGATAGCAGAGATCCGGAAGGCCGAGTATGTGTCACCTTAGCACGTGCACAGGTACCACAGGCTGACACATAGTCCTCAACCCCGGCCACCAAAATCTGCGAGAGATGAGATCTACAGTCAATCTGTTCCCAGGGTGCCCAGCAAACACCATACAGTGATGTTCCTCAAACACCTTGTGACGTAATTCGGAGGGAACAAACAACTTCCCCGGAGGACAAGAGTCCGGAGCATCCTCCTGTGCCTCCAACACCCTGGCCTCAAGATCAGGATAAAGAGCGGATATGACTACCCCATCAGATAAAATGGGACTAGGGTCATTAGACCCCCCCCCCCTTCCAGGAAAGCTACGTGACAAAGCGTCCGCCTTGATGTTCTTAACCCCAGGGCGGTAAGTGATGATGAAGTTAAATCTGGTGAAAAACAATGACCATCTGGCCTGCCTTGGGTTCAGTCGCTTAACCGACTCCGGGTAGGGATGCTGGTGTATGGCTGAGCGGTGTTAGTGCACTCCCGCCAACCCATACACGTAAGTGACCCCCAATTCACAGCAAGTCTCATGGGGTACAGTGTTTTTTACCTTATAGGTAGCTCACAATATATTATTTCACCCATTTTTTAACAGAAGTAAAATCTATGTTTTATTAGTCTGGGACAAGAGTGGTTAGTAGCCGTACAGGCAGTAGTGTTTAAGCTCTTTAAGCAATGAATAATCATACCCACACGTTGACACTCATCCTCAGAAGAGTATGGACGCAGCTCAAAGTATAATTTACATGACTCCCTAAACCGGATGAAATTGTCACTACCCCCGGAAAACCTGTCCGGGAGAGGCACCTTCGGTTCAGGACAGGCCTGGGACCCACCACCGGAATCAGCAGCCTGTGGACTCTGAATCTGCAAGACAGTTGCGCAGAGGTCTGCTACCTCCAAAGTCAGATTCTGCAGCTGTTCGACCAGTGCAGACATAGTATCCATAGCTGCACAGATCAGAACAAAAATGGTGGTATCGGCTTGGGATAATGTCACAGATGTAGTAGGGGAGAACACCAAAATACAATCAAGAAGAAAGGGGAAAGACACTAGGCCTCACCGCTAGGGAAGTAAAAGGGTCACCACCTATAAAACCCTTCTCCTGGCCCTAATTATCCAGGGCACCTCTCGATGGTAGAGATACCCATACACAGGAACCTAGAAAAGCCTGGTGACCCTCAGATGCCCTAAAGATAATGACAAGGCAGAGACCACCTGTTCCTTCCCTGGTGAAGGAACTAGCGTCTCACTGAGGCCTAGTAAACAACCGGGGGGGGGGGGGAATACAAAACACAACAAGCGGAACACTTAACTTCAGAGGATGATGGATGAACAGGACTTCAACACGAACCACACTCCAGCTCTTCCAAGACCAAATGAAGCTATCCCAAGCAAGGAGTGGTGGGAAAAGTCAGACTGAATAGGGCGAGGTAAACGTCACATAATCCACACCTGAACAGGAGGTGTGGACATACCAGCAACACACAGACAAAGTGAAACCGAAAGAGGCTGTCAGATCACTAATGCGTAGATAATCTTTCAGACCTTCTGAGACCTGTCACAGATGTGACAAGACAGTGTACTAAGAGTGGCGTATAAAGACAGCATAAGAGTACATCTCTCTGGTGTCTCTAATATGAAAGGAGAAATAGTATCTGCACATTTGACAAAGAGAATCCATGTATTTTCTGGGGTTATACATTGATGTGATAGGACATATGACAGAGAGACAGAAAAAAATTGTATCTTTAAATGCAGAATACAACTAGTTTAGTGTCAGGGAGAGCTTTGTGAGACAACATGAAGTTATATTTAATTAACTGACAGAAAGGTTTTTTTTTTTTGTATTACCCCGATGTAGATCCCTTAATTCACCTCCTGGCATGTTTTTCTGTGTATGAGCTGCTGTGTATTGTACTGTCCAATTAACTATTTAAAAACATTGCAGTTTAAAAAAAAAAAAACAGTTGATCACAGAAGCCTTTTCTGCATCATAGTGTATTGGTGGAGAGCATTATGTATATATATTTTTTAATTTTCCTTGAAAAAATTCTAATCTGCTACTTTTCCAGAAGAATGGTTAGTTTTTGTACTGTTTAAAATTAAAGTATAAATAATCCCACAGTGAAACACATTTTTTAAACAGGCTTTGTTATGGCGGACTATCATCCATTTACCCATAGGCATTATTTTGCTGTCACTTTGACATTACTAATGCTGTCTTCAAGTTAAAGAGCTTCAAATGGGTTGGATACAGTACTAGGAGACCTCAGAGTTTCATATTTGACTTTTTAGGGCACTCCCAATACAGACTGAATTTATTCATACCAGAATAACATCTGAAGACCAGATAGTATGAATCAGTCCCTAAAGGAATTTCAGGAAATTCACGAATCACTAATGATGAGTAAATCTAGGTGACTCTCAAAATTGTTCTCTCCTCTACAGTCATGGAAGGTCTCCTCTTACCCGGTGATGTGAGGGGCTGGCTATTCTCCATCATGACATCCTTGTAAAGATCCCTGTGTTCTTCTAAATATTGCCACTCCTCCATGGAGAAATAGACAGCGACATCCTGACACCTTATAGGAACCTGACAACACAAGGACACAGTCATTACCAGACCCCTCCCTTGGCGTTATTGTATAATGTCCCAGCATTCCCAGCAGCGCTCACCTCTCCGCTCAGCAGCTCAGTGATCCTGGTGGTAAGTTCTAGATCTTCTGCTCATGTATCAGGGAAGAGGTGGAGGCTCGGTGATGGGGCTCTGGGTCCTGCTCCTCCTCCTGACACACAGGGTGTCACACACTCACCAGACGACTTCTTCACTACTGTGTAATCCTGTGTATGGGGAGACGCCGATCACTACAGAGATTCTAAGAATCCTTCACCCTTCCAGTCATTTCCATGTTTTATTACTAGAGATAAGAGTGATGTCATGTGAGACTCTCACCTCTCCAGTTATCAAGGAGATGATCTCCAGGGTGAGGTCTATATCTTTGCAGCCAAGTAGTTTCTGTCCTTCTTTATTCTTGGTGGGTCAATGATGGAAAGGAACATTGTATTTAAAAGAAAACTTTGGCCAAGACCGTCTTGTACCTAAGGCACCTGAAGGAACACAAGCAGGATGTGGAAGAACATCTTATATGCAACAAAGTGTTTTTACAATTAGACCACCAATAATGTATGATGGAGGTGACTTAGCTTTTGAGATGTCTTATACGTGGGCTATGAAAAACAGAACCCTATATTCTTTTGTGAAGTTTTTACGGGATAATTAAAGAATGACCTACTTACCATTATAAGAGATAATAGAAGTGGTTTCTCCGAATTTGTTCCCATCTTATGTTCAAGAATACCTTCTGCAACACCACAAGTTCCATATTCTGTCGCACACTATTAGGTCTGGTGCCTGTGGAGGCCACAAACCTTTGTTCACAATATCTTTTTTTGTGAATGCCACATAAACTCAGCAAAGGGGTAAATACGATGTTTGGCAACTGGCCCTGAGTTGCTGAAAGAAACAATACTAACCCTCATCCATGCACATGGCCCTGCTCACATTTTTATCAAAGTTCATTGTACATCTGCATATCCATAGCTGTCCACCGAACACCAATTTTGGATCATAAAGTTGCTGTTCGTGTAAATTATGTGAACAGAAAATGGTGACCTGGACTATTATTTTCATGTATGATCCCACTAATTTAGCAAACTGTAAGTAAGATGGAATGAGTGCATGTGTTGATCCTTTAGTGAGCTGACAAACATCTTGTCTTTCCAGAGAAACTTGAGACAGCTAACATGGAAGAAGTCAAGAGAATTACGATGGTTATTATCTCTGAAGGCTGCTACATTGACAGCAAAAGTAAGAGACTGATGTCATCAGGGAGTCCTGTTTGCAGGAAGTAATGACATTAGGGCAGGCATGTCCAAAGTGCGGCCCTCCAGCTGTTGCAAAACTACAACTCCCAGCATGCCTGGATAGCTTACAGCTATTTGGGCATGCTGGGAGTTGAAGTTTTGCAACAGCTGGAGGGCCACAGTTTGGACATGCCTGCATTAAGGGATCGGAGTTTACTGCAACAGGAAAACCTTCTGCCAACTGTTGATTAGGTGGAACTTCTCTAGGTTTACCAGCCATCCCAGATTCGAAAATGTCTGCAGGACTGTCTCAACATACAATTGTAGCAGATGTTCTGAGCCAGCTGAGATGAGGAAGTTGTCCAGATCTGGTATTATCAGAATCTTCTGCTGATGTAATGTAAATAGCTAGAGACGGTCATGATCTTGGTGAAGATTTTGGCGCCACATACAGTCCGAATGGGAGAGTCATGGAAAAAATCTTGATCTAGAAGACTGGTAATGGATTTGATAGTTTCCATTTTTTATTCAGGCTTTTTAAATTTATTTACTTGGGAGATAAATGATTGTCTCACATGTAATACATCTGGAGTCATCTATCTACTACAGTGTCCGTTTAAACGCCAGTATATTGGTAGAACCAAAAGAACATTAAAGATTAGAATCAGTGAACACATTGCTAATATCAAAAAGGGTTATGCAAAACATTCTGTTTCGAAACATTATGATGAGGTACATAATAGGGACCCGTCTAAATTATTCTTTACAGCGTTAGAGAAAGTCAATAAACACTGGAGAGGTGGGGACTATATAAAGAGGATGTCCAGAGCCGAATCTAAACTTATCTATGAATTTGGCTGCCTATTACCGGCAGGTCTGAATTCGGATCTGGAGATTTTCGGCTTCTTATAGGGTGGGGGTCCCGTCTCCGATGGGGGGTCCCAGAGTTTACCATTTTGGGTTCTGGGACTTTCCCTCGGAGTTGGGGCTCCCGCATTAAACACGTCCGTTTTTGATCTTCCCATGCTGCTATCAGTTTCTCCATAAAAATGCATATATATGATCTTGTTCTATGGACTTCCCAGCTTAGTATATATGGATGAATTTGCATGATTAGGGACCTATTTATATTTTAGTGTTTTAGGTATATTAATGTTACCAATGGTTTTTATTGATAATATTATGTTATTTTGATTTTTGAATGGGGTATATGTCAATTTTAATATGTTTTTAACTGGATTTGTGATAAAACGCAATGAGGTTGTGAAAAACCGCAACATTACCGGATCGAAACCGCAATGGAACACATTTGTCCCAAATCCGGATTTTTGTGAGTACCGAGTGGACTATAAAGGGTGGAGTGGGAGGTCTTGCGCTCTTACCACTGAGGAAGGGGTGTAGAACGCCCCGAAACGCGTCTGGTGACTGGAAGAAGCGCCCACCCAATCTACTGGATTCTGATAAAATACATTGCATGGCCATGCGATAAGGAATCCTATTAATACTCCACTAAGACATAGGAGCTGAATACAGGTCCCAACAATTGCCTACCATCCATACCAGCCAAATCCTGTGTTCCCGCGATACTGTGACGTCAGCGGCTTGAGATCTGTGACGTGAGACGCCGAAGCGGCCGGCACACTTGCTGCTCGTGGCAGGACGGCTCAGCGGAGAACAGTCTGGTAAAACTTTGGATTAAGGTAGGAACCTGAATTGGGCATATAATACCTATAGCCCCTTGCGGACACACTGTACCAGTTGTGGAGAGACTGCCTGATTGAGAGACATCTTTATGCACGTGGACACTTTAATCCGGAGCCACACGAATTTGTATTGGGACATTATATTTGCGGTCTGCGGTTTTATTGCCACCATATAATCCCAGTTGGTGGCAAGTGTGAATTGATTACTATACAAGGCTTGCGCAACTATCACCCGCCAGTGTGATTTTATGTTGGTACCACCTATTATTTTATGTGATTTTATTGTATCTGAGTGGTGTTATGAATTATTAAATAAGAATTAAATAATATTTATTCCCCATGGTCCAGATAGTGTGAGTGCTCACTCCTTTCTCTTTTTGTCATATTGTTTATCAATTTTTGGGTTCGGGCACCCAATTTGTGAGTTTGCAGCACCCGCCCGTAATTATCTAAGTGTGAGCCAACCACCAATTTATTCTATTTTTACATAGAAGATATTGCTGCACAGATTTCACAAGTCACTGCAGACACCTTCTATATAGCAAAAGAATCGCTATTTCGCAAAGTATAAAAAAATATTTGAGTACAACTTTGTACAATTAAATTGCTGCCACCACACAATAGTCCTTAAAAGGACTTTTGGGTCTTTGAAACGTTATTCACTGGAATATATTGCGATCACAATCTCCCTACACTATCTGTCCCTTCCTAAGTAGAGCTCTCCCTGACTCGCAATGAGCCGAACCCCGACATGGCTACTAACCCCAACATGGCTACTAGCATTACAGTGATGGCAGTACTTACCTGCACGTTTATTGGCTGCTTAGCAGCCGCAAAACGTGCGGGAAGGAGACTCGCTTGAGCACATGTGGTACTCGGCCGAGTACCGCCATGTGTCGAGCATAGTGATGCTCGAGCCGAACAGGTATTCAGCCTAGCATGCTCGCTCATCACTACACCCTACTGTGTATATATATATATATATATATGTATATATATATATTTTTTTTTTTTTAAGCACAGCACTAGGGATGAGCAAATCAATTATGAATGAATGATATTCAACCAGTTTTAAAAAAAAAAATGCAATTGCATGGGGAGAGAGAGAATTAAGAAAAAAGTGAGAGATTAGAGAGAAAATAAATCTGAGTCCTATGAGATCTCAGAGTGTCATACACATATTTTCAGGTCAATTGGAGCACTTTTGATTCAGGTAGAATCAATTCAGACCTGGATTAAATCAGTTAACCAATTTGGCTAAATTGAACCCGAATTGAATTACAGTGTGTAGCAGCTTGCTTAGTAATAATTGACTTCACATCATTATCTATCTATCTATCTATCTATCTATCTATACATCATACATATCTAATAAGATGTAGAAAGTCTGACAGCCATTTCTTCCCCTTTTCGCATTGAACAAAAATGCAAACTTGGCCAGGAGAAGCTGTCAGCAAGGACCACCATTGGACTGACAGTTGTCTAGTGTTGATACCCGACTTTAGTTCTAGCAGAACTCATTTGCTTTTTGACTGTTTTTTTTAGAAAACCTTTAACATAACATATTTCAAAGTTCTCTAACATTCTATGTAATATGCTATTATATAAATATTTTATAGTATGTAGCATCTGAGACCCATGTGTAGGAAAATGCATAATTACGATACCTGTTGCCAAAAACTTTTAAGTGGTCAATGCTCTTTGTGACAAGCTAGTGAACAGCAGAGCACAGGAGGTGCCGCAGCCCAGCGGCACACCCTGCCAGTTAGTTCTTAAACAAATTGGTTGGAATTCTGCCCATATACCTGTTAAGTTGAAGTCATGTGGACATTAGACCTGCTGACTTGTATAGTTTTTTATTTATTTTATACATTTATATAGCTGCAATTTCCACAGCGCTTTACAGATATTATCACAACTCACATTGATAGAGGCTATTGTATTTAACATCACTTCCAATGCTTCCACAAGCACAGCATATATACTGCATGAGGAATGGACTGCCACTGGTATAGTTTAAACTATATAAAGTATGGATATACTGTAAGTAATACATACCATTATAGACAAAGGTCTGGGCAGAGAAAGGACTGTAATGTCTGACATAGTGATTTCTTACATATTTAACCTATATATTTAATGCTCATAAAAGGTAACATTTCTAGTGTGATTTTTTTTGTCTGCTTCCTTTTACTTATTGGGAAAATATGCATTTTCCTAAAAAATACAACATGGGAGAACTGCATATGATCCTTGGCTACCAAGACAGAGAATGAGTAACCTGACCTGTCCTTAAATTTTTTTATTTAACTAAACATTTCTATAAGGGAAGCAGAAGCAGACAAGTGGCTGTCAGTAACTTTTACCGCTGCTTCTGTCTAGGAAAATAATAGAATTAGGAAGTTTCCCTGGACATTGGCAGACAGTTGTTGAGGTTCCATTTATTATCCACAAAAAATATATAAGATTAAAGGGGTTATCCAATATCAAGTAGGAATAAGTCTTTCAAGTAAGGAGAAAATAATAGCGTTGCGGCACTCACCAGGATAAAAAATCAGTAACCTTTATTGTGACTTCCTTGGAAGAGGATACATGTGGGTCCAGAGGTGGATACACTGTTGCAGGTGGCGACGGCCGTTTCGCGCGTGGGGTCGCGCTTCCTCAGGCCGCTGAATACGTCATGACGCTAGTGCGTTTTATATAGAGGCAGACAGGGCACGGCCGACGCCGTCATCCACAGCTGTTCGCCCCTGGGAGTAGTGACGTATAAAAACAAGCGCACAGCAGTGACGTGATGAGTACAAACAAGGTAATAGCACAAATACATGATTGAATACGTTAATCTGCATGCACCTCCACATAGTGGGGGATACACGCAGAGGTCCGGATGCTTAAAGAGGACATATATTAAGACAACATATATTATAGATCCCTGTACTAGGGGAGTGGGAGCGCACAATGCTAGTATGAGATTCCATACATTACATAAATAGAGGGATCGAACATTGCATAACAAACATGGGATAGAAATAAAGAGAATTATAAAGATGAAGGCCAACTCGTGACTAAGCATAGAGGGACAAGGACATATGAACGTATATATCAATTCATAAAACGAGTTGTTGCTTACAGGAAGACAGACATGTCATTTCTGTCATTCATGCCTGCTGGGCCCATTGCGCCTGTCTGAATAATCCACCTTGCCTCCCTCTGCAGGAGTAGACGATGCCGGTCCCCTCCACGGGGGATAGGACGGACATGTTCCACCCCCGCAAAGGAGAGGCAACGCGGTTGAGCATCATGGGCGATGCGAATATGATCAATAAGACGGGGGCTACCTCTTCCTGATCTAATAGACCCAACATGCTCGCGTATCCGTTCAAAAAGGGGACGTATGGTTTTGCCCACATAAAAACGTCCACACGGGCAGAAGATCACGTAAACAACGTAAGGGGTACGGCAATTAATAAATTCTCGCACTGTGTGCGTGATGCCTCCAAAAGTTAAATGCTTGCTGCATATATTAAGTGTACAAAACGAGCAGTGACCGCATTTAAAGTTGCCTTTAGGTTTAGCTAACCACGTCTCGTTCTTAGGTGTAGAAAACACGCTACTGACGAGTTTATCTTTTAAAGTAGGGCATCTCTTAAATGCAATCAGAGGTTTCTCGCTAGTTACACTATCCAGGGAGGAATCCCCCTTTAAAAGGTCCCAATTCTGATTGATCACTTGCTTAACCATGTCTGCCGCTGCACTGTATTGAAAAGAAAATGCAAAACGTGATGGTGCAGAACTGACTGTTCTCTCCCTAAGTAGGGAGGCACGATCCAACTTAGCCGCCTTACGCATGGCTGTTGAAACATCATTCGGCGGATAACCCCTATCCAGGAGTCTTTTACGGAGTTCCAATGCCTGTCTAAAGAAACTTTCATCTGTATCGTTAATCCTACGGAGCCGAATGAATTGACCGTAAGGAACAGCACGCTTGACCGAGGTTGGATGAAAACTGGTCTGGTGGAGGAGAGAGTTGGTGGCAGTAGATTTACGATGGCCGCTGGTATGTATAGTGCCATCTTTAACGGTAACTTGTACATCTAGAAAGTCCAGGGATTCACTGCCGAATTTGGCAGTGAACCTCATGTTCATCCGGTTGTGTGTATTTAAATATTCTACAAAGGCCCAACACAACTCCTCACTCCCCCGCCAGACCAGAAAAATGTCATCCACATACCTCAGGAGAAGGTGGATATGGCATAGATAGGGGTTATCCGCCGAAAAAATGTATGTCTCTTCGAATACCGCCAGGTACAGGTTTGCGAATGTGCACGAAACCGGAGTGCCCATTGCAGTACCTAGTACCTGGCGGTACCAGAGACCAAATTGAAAAACGTTGTTGCTCAGGACCAAGTCCAAAGCTTCAAGAACAAAATCAATAAACATAACACTTTTATCAGTTTTTTGTAGGACCGTATTGATCGCCCGGAGGCCTAGATCGTGCGGGATGCGGGTGTACAAACTCTCGACATCGAGCGAGACCAGGTGAAAGTCCTCCTGCCACTCAAGGTGGTTGAGTGCGCGGAGGAAGTCACTTGTGTCTTTCAAGTAAGTAGGGGTGCTACTTAGCAATGGCCTCAAGAGCCAGTCCACATAACTGGAAAGGGGCTCCATCACTGAACCGATCCCCGCAATGATGGGACGGCCAGGGGGTCGGGTCAGTGATTTATGTATCTTCGGTAGAAAATACCATGTGGGAGTTATGGGGAACGTTGGTATTAAGCGGTCTACCATGTTTTTGGGAAGGAATCCATTAAAAATATAGCGATTAATAAAGGCATATAATTTTGATGATATATCAGGTATTGGATTTCCCTTCAATTTAGAATAAACCGAACAATCGCTCAAATGCCGAAACGCCTCCTCCTGGTAATACTCCCTAGGCATCAGGACCACATTCCCTCCCTTGTCGGCCGGCTTAATGACCATACTGGTCTGTTTTTTCAGCCACAAAAGAGCCTGAGATTCCTCTATCGAAAGATTAGAGGGTGCTGCCGGATACACCAGCGCACGAATATCTTTTAACACTCTTTTGTGAAAAAGGTCTATGGGAGAGCCGGCCGGCATGGGAGGAAGGAAGGTGGACCTGACGCCCCCTGTGTACTTGTTCAAATGGCCCCCAGTGGCCACTGGTTCATCAAATCCAGTGTCAGATAAAAAGTGTATGCACGCAATTTCTTCCTCAGTGAATCTACCCGACAGATGGAAGTCGGTGAGGGACATGGTTGCTGGAACCTCTCCCTGTAAAGGGTTGATGCAGCAAGCAGAGGTTTCAGCAAACATTTTTTTGAGATATAACTTACGAATTGATAAAAAAAGGTCAATCTCAAAATCAACAAGGTTGAACTGCCCTGGTAGGCTGTATCCCAGCCCTCGATTAAGGAGTGGGATACAGCCCGGTGGCAGTTCAGAGCCTGTGAGATTTATGACAATATTATGAGTCGGTGCGTCATTGTGCAATTCAGTCTCTTTTATTGCCGCCAAGTCACTTGACGCCTCCTCCGTGTGGACTTTCGGGTCTCTCTTGTTGTTCCTGGAGTGTCGGCCACGCCCCCTTCTCGTCCTTTTTCTAAAGGGGCTGTCTCTTCGCCCGAATTTACTTCGTTGCCCTCGGATAAACTGGATTCGGAGTCAGTGGCCCAGAAGTTGTTACGGCCTCTGCGAGGTGTGCGTTTGGGGCGGATCTTTCTTTTGCTCCAATCAAATACGCGGTCTTGATCATAATCTGTTTTGTCCCGGATAAATTTGTCCTTTTTACGGTCTTTGACCTCTGCTTGTGTGGCTAATAATTTTTTATTTAATCTCCTCTCAAATCCTGCCATCTGTGATTCTAGGAGCCGTTTCTGAAGCTCCTCCCGTGCTTTAGCTAGCTCCTCTATAACAACCGCATATTCCCGTTGATCACGGGCTAAAACAAGCTCCATGAGCTCCATAGAAAAACGCTGGTGTGCAGCTTTCCACTCCCCTGTGAATTGGGGGTCAACCTCGTATTGGACAATGTCTTTAAACAAACGCAAGCCTCTAGGGACTCGTCCGCTTTCTTTGTATGACTTAAAAGACTCAATCGTCCAAAAAAGTCTTACTTCTTTGTCCGCTAGTTGAAATATTCTGGTTTCCAGATTCTTTGTGCTAATAGCGAGTACATAGTCCTGCTGGTCGCAAATAGCAAAGAATGTATCCGCCCCTTCGCGACCCTGGATAAGACCACATGCAGTGTCCAATGTAGAAGGTAATGCCGGATCAGCGGTTAGGGTGGTATCGGCGTGCTCTGCCATCATGTGTATAATGGTACAATTAATGCGAGAAGGAGAGAAGAGAATAAGGCGGCACTGCCTCCACTAATATCGCCGATGTTGGCGGGTAGCATGCGGTATTGAAAATCCAATAGGTGGTGCTCAGCAACAAAAAGTGAACATCAAGTAGGAATAAGTCTTTCAAGTAAGGAGAAAATAATAGCGTTGCGGCACTCACCAGGATAAAAAATCAGTAACCTTTATTGTGACTTCCTTGGAAGAGGATACATGTGGGTCCAGAGGCGGATACACTGTTGCAGGCGGCGACGGCCGTTTCGCGCGTGGGGTCGCGCTTCCTCAGGCCGCTGAATACGTCATGACGCTAGTGCGTTTTATATAGAGGCAGACAGGGCACGGCCGACGCCGTCATCCACAGCTGTTCGCCCCTGGGAGTAGTGACGTATAAAAACAAGCGCACAGCAGTGACGTGATGAGTACAAACAAGGTAATAGCACAAATACATGATTGAATACGTTAATCTGCATGCACCTCCACATAGTGGGGGATACACGCAGAGGTCCGGATGCTTAAAGAGGACATATATTAAGACAACATATATTATAGATTCCTGTACTAGGGGAGTGGGAGCATGTCCGTCCTATCCCCCGTGGAGGGGACCGGCATCGTCTACTCCTGCAGAGGGAGGCAAGGTGGATTATTCAGACAGGCGCAATGGGCCCAGCAGGCATGAATGACAGAAATGACATGTCTGTCTTCCTGTAAGCAACAACTCGTTTTATGAATTGATATATACGTTCATATGTCCTTGTCCCTCTATGCTTAGTCACGAGTTGGCCTTCATCTTTATAATTCTCTTTATTTCTATCCCATGTTTGTTATGCAATGTTCGATCCCTCTATTTATGTAATGTATGGAATCTCATACTAGCATTGTGCGCTCCCACTCCCCTAGTACAGGGATCTATAATATATGTTGTCTTAATATATGTCCTCTTTAAGCATCCGGACCTCTGCGTGTATCCCCCACTATGTGGAGGTGCATGCAGATTAACGTATTCAATCATGTATTTGTGCTATTACCTTGTTTGTACTCATCACGTCACTGCTGTGCGCTTGTTTTTATACGTCACTACTCCCAGGGGCGAACAGCTGTGGATGACGGCGTCGGCCCTGCCCTGTCTGCCTCTATATAAAACGCACTAGCGTCATGACGTATTCAGCGGCCTGAGGAAGCGCGACCCCATGCGCGAAACGGCCGTCGTCGCCTGCAACAGTGTATCCGCCTCTGGACCCACATGTATCCTCTTCCAAGGAAGTCACAATAAAGGTTACTGATTTTTTATCCTGGTGAGTGCCGCAACGCTATTATTTTCTCCTTACTTGAAAGACTTATTCCTACTTGATGTTCACTTTTTGTTGCTGAGCACCACCTATTGGATTTTCAATACCGCATGCTACCCGCCAACATCGGCGATATTAGTGGAGGCAGTGCCGCCTTATTCTCTTCTCTCCTTCTCGCATTAGTTATCCAATATCATACAACAACACCCCCCCCCCCCATGTGCCGGGCCCCTCAGAGGGAATATACGGGAACGAGCCTCCCTAGCAAGGCCGTCTTTAACAAGGGGCAAAAGGGGCAGCTGCCCCGGGCCCAGTTGCTCTTGGGGGGCCCAAGGCAGCTGCCTCTTTAGCCCTGCTGGCCACTGCCCCGAGTATCAGCTACACAGGGAGGTGCTGCCATGCCATGCCTGCCTGCCGGCACTGCAGGCAGCGTACTGTGAGAGCTGTGATTTTCTAGGACCTTAGATGACATCATCACCATGTGACCAGTAACCTAGCAATATTACTGGTCACAATATTACTGGTCACATGGCTATGAGGTCATCACAGGTCCTGTCTACCAGGAGTGTTGCTGCAGGAGAAGTTTCCCATAATTGTGGAGCTTTTTTTGAGAAGATTACATCAGGAAAAGGTGACAGGGGCTGTAATGCTAATATACTGTAAGCTACTGTATAGTGGGTGCTATACTGCTCTACTATATACTATGGGGGTGCTGTATACTGTATATTGTGGTGTGCTTTATACTGTGGGGGGCTGTATATTTTGGGGTTCTGTATACTGTGGGGTACTGTATACTGTGAGGTGCGGTATTCTGTATAGTTTGGGGTGCTGTATACCGTGAGGTGCTGTATACTGTGGGTGCTGTATATTGTGGAGTGCTATACTGTTGTACTGTATAGTGTGGGGTGCTGTATAGTGTATAGTTTGGGGTGCTGTATACTGTGAGGTGCGGTATTCTGTATAGTTTGGGGTGCTGTATACCGTGAGGTGCTGTATACTGTGGGTGCTGTATATTGTGGAGTGCTATACTGTTGTACTGTACAGTGTGGGGGGCTGTATAGTGTGGGGGGCTGTATAGTGTATAGTTTGGGGTGCTGTATACTGCGAGGTGCGGTATTCTGTATAGTTTGGGGTGCTGTATACCGTGAGGTGCTGTATATTGTGGAGTGCTATACTGCTGTACTGTATAGTGTGGGGGGCTGTATAGTGTATAGTTTGGGGTGCTGTATACTGTGAGGTACGGTATTCTGTATATTTTGGGGTGCTGTATATTGTGGAGTGCTATACTGCTGTACTGTATAGTGTGGGGGGCTGTATAGTGTATAGTTTGGGGTGTTGTATACTGTGAGGTACGGTATTCTGTATAGTTTGGGGTGCTGTATACCGTGAGGTGCTGTATACTGTGGGTGCTATATATTGTGGAGTGCTATACTGCTGTACTGTATAGTGTGAGGGACTGTATAGTGTGGTCTGCTGTAAAGTGTATAGTTTGGGATGCTGTATACTGTGAGGTGCTGTATATTGTGGGGTGCTATACTGCTCTACTGTATACTGTGAGGTGTTGTATACTGTATAGTGTGGGGTGCTATACTGAATAGTGTGGGGTGCTGTATACTATTAGGTGCTACAATGCATACTGTGGGTTGCTGTATACTATAGGGTGCTATACTGAATACTCTGGGGTGCACTGTAACGCTAGGGTGAACTGAGCCCCGGTCTCCTTCCTGCAGAGCGGTGCCCACTTCCAGCCTGAGCCCAGCTGCCCAGAGCACTGATCCTGAGCCGCTAGAGTCTTCAGAACTGGAAGTATTTATATCACTGTACTCTACCAGGGGTGTGGATTTTTTGTGTGTGTGTGTGTTGTGGTGGAGGCCATGATTGCATGCTAGGGTGTGGGAAGGCGGGATCCAGGGGGCCCAAGTAAATTTTTGCCCAGGGTCCAATCAATATTAAAGACGGCCCTGCTTCCTAGTGTCACCCGTGATGCTAGGGAGGCTCGTCCTCGTCCCAGTCTGCCATTGGCTGCTCCCCCCTGACACCGGATGTTTTCATCTGTGTACAGGGAGAAGCAGTAGCGGTGGTGCGGGGACCAGGAGCGGTGCAGGGAGCGGGATAAGTATATTCCCTCTGAAGGGCCCGACACGTGGGGGGCTGTTGCATGATATTAGGGCCAGTTCTAGGTGAAATGGGGCCCTGGGGCGAAAAACAATAAGGCCCACACACACACGTCACTTGCTGACTTTAACGCCCCCCCCCCATCACTACAGAAATACAACGCCCCATACCTCTTACATCCAGTGATGTCTCCTTTGATGTAGATGCTCTCTGTCCTCGTCTTCTCCTTTCAGATCTTCACACCAGACTACAATTTTGTCGCCATTTTCCGTCTCTGCAGTTTGACAACAAAAAAAATCTTAGTTTACTACTTTTCCATCATCCTCCCATCTTCTGGACAAATCATCCTACTACCCCCAATACTGTGCCACTGTGCTCCCCAATACTATACTGCAGAAACAGATAATACCCCTGATAATACTAGTACCACACAGAGCCCCCCCCATATAAAATACCCCTTCTTTGTGGCCTCAGTAGAAGCCCCTTAGTGCCCCATAATAATGTGCCAGTATCAAGTGCCTTTCATCCACCCCCCATGTGCCAGTAACAAGTGCCTCTCCATGCCCCCTATGTGCCAGTAACAAGTGTCAAACCCCCCCATGTGCCAGTAACAAGTGCCTGTCCATGCCCCCATGTGCCAGTAACAAGTGCCTCTACATGCCCCCATGTGCCAGTAACAAGTGCCAAACCCCCCTGTGTGCCAGTAACAAGTGCCTCTCTCCCCCCCATGTGCCAGTATCAAGTGCCTCCCCCATGTGCCAGTATCAACTGCCAAACCCCCCCATGTTCCAGTATCAAGTGTCAACCCCCCATGTGCCAGTATCAAGTGCCAACCCCCTCATGTGCCAGTATCAAGTGCCAACCCCCCATGTGCCAATATCAAGTGCCAACCCCCCATGTGCCAGTATCAAGTGGCAAACCCCCCCACATGCCAGGATCAAGTGCCAACACCCCCCATGTGCCAGTATCAAGTGCCAACCCCCCCATGTGTCAGTATCAAGTGCCAACCCCCCATGTGCCAGTATCAAGTGCCAAACACCCAATGTGCCAGTATCAAGTGCAAAACCCCATGTGCCAGTATCAAGTGACAAACCTCCCCATGTGCAAGTATCAAGTGACAAACCCCACCCCCATGTGCCAGTATCAAGTGCCTACCTACTTTCTTGTGCAATAGTGGTGCAGTTTACAATTGCAGAACTGAGGCATTGCACTTCTATATGGTCTGGGATGGCAAACTGATGGTTTGCAAAGATTGAAATGTGTAAATGGACCACATTTCAGAAAGCATTACACAGTGCAACTGAGCTAGCATTCCATGTGTTTTGCTTTTGACTTCTCTTACTACCATATAACTCTTCACTGCCTCATGTACTTTTAAAACGTTTACTAATTAAGTGCTCATTTGTAATGACATAATGAGAGTCATTAAAGAAAATCACTGGACAAGAGGTAAGCAAAATGTTGGAGTTTGGACTATATTTATTGCAAGGTGTGAAGTTGTTTAAAAATAGACTTTGATGTAAAATGTTTAAAATGTCTTTTATAACTGCATCCATTTTTTTTTGTTTTACTTTCCACCACAGGTATCAATGTTTTCTTCATGAAACTCCAAAGTTTTTTATTAAATATTATGTCTTAAAGGGAATCTGTCACCACTTACCTTCCTCTCTAATTGCATAAACATATAGCTGTGGTTCCCCCGATTAAAAAACAGTTTTTCTTTTGTTCCTGAGTCATTATACTTTTTCTTAATATGCAAATTAGACCTTTGGTGCCATGAAGGCGTCATCCATTGCTCTTGTTGCTCAGAAGCTTCACTCCCTTCTGTGGCCAGTACTTCAATGGCTGATTTCAATCACACCATGTATTGCTGCTCTTTGGAAGGGATGGTAAGGCATGGTGCACCCCTATGTAAAATAAGTCTAGAGAGTTAGGGTCTGGAGTAAACCAGGGTGCTTCTTTACTAGAGGAATTCAGGTGCAAAACAGTCTCCTCCCTGGCAGAAGAAGGGTTTGATTCTGAGGAAATGCCTGAGCTAGCTGTTCCTCTCTCTCAGGAGGCTGGTACCCTGGTCAAATGCTGGAGACCCACGGTCTGTAGCTTAGTAGTCTGGGTGGCTCCTTGGTCACAGGGTTGGTGATCCATGGTCTGTGGCTCAGCGTCACAATCTCAGAGTCTTCCTCTGGTCACTCATGAAGAATGGCATGAGTCCACCCTCCAAGCACTGGTCCCTAACTGCAGAACACTAGGGGCTCTGACTGTTCTCCTTATATACCCTTTCTAGCTAAACTGGAACCTTCTAGTGGGAGGGGTGGAGTGGAGAAACTCAGCACAAACAGATACAATGTTTCAGCTCCGGTCTGGTATAGACTTATGGGTACATTAGAGCTTCAATGATACTCAATGGCAAAGACACAGCAGTTTTTCCAGACAAAAACAAGTTTCCAGATATAACAACAGAGCTAAAACCAGACATTCAAAAGGTCAGTCTGTCTGCCCCCTCCCCCCCCCCCCCCCCCCCCAAAACATGCTCTTCTTTAAAATCTGTGGAGCTGTGGAAAATTACCAGCTTCTCATTCTAAGTCCCAAAAGTCTCTCAGTATTTATTAACCCTTTCCACAAAGCCTTGCAAATACAGCGCATATGAACAGGATATATATCACAGCATACATATAAAATGCAGTTAAACCATGCAAGTTAACTTTTTCAAGTTAAAATAAAGTAAAACGTTTATAACTTTGCATAGGGAAATAAGCAAATGTTCACAAATGTCTAGACTTCACAGTTCCCATGCTCCAGGGCACTACATTTGTTTTGGTAGCCTTGGTACATCTGAAGAATTGGAGGATGCCACAGCAACAGTACCTATGTGCAGGGCTCCATAGAAAAGTATTGAATGTCCCATAGGCTGTATGGTACAGTCTACAGGACAGGAGATGACCCATAAAATCAAGGTAACAGGTCAACTTTACTGCTTTGGGCATGCCATAATAATGAAACACATAAAAACTATGGTGCAATGGCATATTTTTTCCAATTCCACCCCATTTGGATTTTTTTCCAGCTTCCCTCTTCATTGAATGAAAAATTAAATGGACCAATAGAAAGAGCAACTTGTCCCTCAAAAAACAAGCCCTCACATAGCTATGTTAAGGTAAAAAAAAGAAAAAAAAAAGAAAAGAAAAAAAAGCTATGGCTCCAGGAAGGCAGAGAGTGAAAAACGAAAAAGGAAAATGCCAGGGTCGCAAAGAGTTAAATGGGAGAATCAGCGCAGATTCCGCTCAAATATAGAGCATGCTGCTTCTTTAGAGCATGCTGCTTCTTTTTTATGCTGTTTTTTAGGCTTTTTAGAGGCATTTTTTGGTAAAACATTCATTGCCTATTACACCTGAAGACGCCAGAACTTTGGTGAAACATGTCGGGGGCAATGTCTGAATGTTCTAATAGTGACCTATTGCTTTTTCTGTAATAAATGTGGACAACTCATCTAGTTATATAGGAGAGAAAAATTGGCGGGTGCATACACTGCAGTGATCGCCATATGGCAGGTATAGTTAGAATAACAGCATTAGTGCTTGTTAACATGACCGTATGGCTTTATCAGTGTTTTGCAGGCCATTTTTAACGGATCAGTTTTTCTGCTT
Organism: Bufo gargarizans; assembly: GCF_014858855.1. Lineage (NCBI taxonomy): Eukaryota > Metazoa > Chordata > Amphibia > Anura > Bufonidae > Bufo > Bufo gargarizans. The sequence goes on from NC_058084.1 coordinate 312,762,428, forward strand.
TTTGTTTCAGTAGTGTTTCGGGTTCCATTCCGTTTTTCCGTATGGCCTATACAGCATACAGTAATTACATAGAAATAATTGGGCTGGGCATAACATTTTTAATAGATGGTTCCGCAAAAACGGAACAGATACGGAAAACATACGGAATACATTCCATATGTGTCCCTTTTTTTTGCAGACCCATTGACTTGAATGAAGCCACAGAACGTGATTTGTGGGCAATAATAGGACATGTTCTATCTTTGAACGGATTGGAAAAACAGAAATACCAAAATGGAATGCATACGGAGTACATTCCTTTTTTTTGCAGAACCGTTGAAATGAATGGTTCCGTATACGGAACGCAAAAAACGTTTGTGTGAACGAGCCCTTAGTGATAGTGACTCTTGGTTTTTAACAGTTTCTTTTTTAATATTAAACTAAAAGTAAAGTTTTATAGGGCATGTGGGGATTCGCTCTGGTAGTTAGGAATAGTGGATGCAGTATAGTGGCAAAGTACACAGTTCTTGAATCAAACAGCAGTGTTTATTCACACATTGGTGTATAACAAAATGCAGATAAGGTGTATCACAAAACGCAGGTGGCTTGATGTTAGTTCACACACAAGAAAAGTCCATAAACAATAAAAGTCAACTTTTCTCCTGGGTGTTAATTCACACCCTGTTAGCAGTTCAGCCTCATCAAGTCCATAGACGGCCTGTTCGCCTTTAGAGGGGTCTGAGTCCTCCAGCCCGTCTCAAACCTCAAATCCCAGCACAGGCCTCAGTTCACAGCACACAGACTCCTGAGCTCCACTGTCAATGGGGAGGTAAATCCACACCCCTGACAGTGCTGGCTGGTTTTTATTCCTGGCAAAACCTGGCCTGGAACATGGGGAGTAGTCACCCACCCAGCACTTTGACTACTCCCAGTATGAACCCATTCCGGACAGCAGAGACACTGAGCAGTAACATGATTGATAATGCTCTGTGCCTCTCTGTGACCTTTTTACTACAAAATCACAGTGAGATAAAGTTGTCACAGTGATTTTGTAGCAAAACGATCATAGAGAGGCAAAGAGCATTATCAATTATGTTACTGCTCCATGTCTCTGCTGTCCGTAGCAGGGCTTTGCTCTCTTTCACACAGCGGATTAGCCACATGGGATCCGCTGGTGTTAAAGCACCCTAAGCCCAATGCATGGCTACACTCACCCAGTCCTAATACAATCTGGTCCTACCTCATCCAGGGTGTCGCTGGCGTCGGTGTGATGTCCGCTGGATCCAGAATAAGGTCCCTGTGGTGATAGAGAAAAAAAGAATAATCACATAAGGAAGGTATGGTGACTGCCCCTCTACCAGCAGGGGGTGCTGTGCTGGCCTGGTAGACTGAGCTATGCCAATGTATAGCAGGGTAATTTAGGACATTTCCCCTAAGTGCTACCACACAGTACTAATGTCCACATTGTGGCCCCTCACAGTACTAATGCCCACCTTGTGGCCTTTCACAGTAATTAAGCCTACCTTGTGGTCCCTTCACAAAAGTTATGTCCTTCCTGTGGCCCCTCATAGCAGTTATGCCCACCTTTGTTCCTGTCACAGTAGTTATGCCCAGATATGTGCCCCTCACAGTAGTTATGCCAAATATGTGCCCCCTAACAGTAGTTATGCCAAATATGTGCCCCCTCACAGTATTTATGCCAGATATGTGCCCGCTCACATTAGTTATGCCCAGATATGTGCCCCTCACACTGGATATGGCCAGATATGTTCCCCCTCACAGTAGTTATGGCCAGATATGTGCCCCCTCACAGTAGTTATGCCAGATTATGTGCCCCTCACAGTAGTTATGACCAGATATGTGCCCCCTACAGTGGTTATGCCAGATTATGTGCCCCTCACATTAAATATGCCCACATATGTGCCCCTCACAGTAGTTATGCCAGATTATGTGCCCATCAACACCCCCCCCCCTTTCCCCTTTGCCCCCAGTCTGCAGTGTTAGGAAAAGAAAAAAAGAAAACACATACTTACCCTCTTCCCTGATGTTGCGCTGCCACACTCACATGGCGCTGCTGGCTGTACTGAAGGCAGTTTCCCGGGCCTTCAGAGCTCCTCCCACAGCCAGAAGCGCGATGTGCGGCCAGCAGAGGGAGCGCTAGAGCTCCTGCCTCACTGATGATCTGGAGACACCCCGGCAGTGACAAGAACTGCCGGGCCGAGTGTATGAGAGTGAGTGCGCGCGTCCCCCCTCTTCCTCCCCCCCCTCTGCGCAAACCTCCCCCACCTTGCCTCATATTAATCATGTAATGGAGCGCCCTGGGGCCCGGCATTGTCACTGTACTTCATGCCAGGCCTTGTCACAGCGCTTCATTACATGTTAGTACAGTGGGTCCCCTTCCCCCGCCGGGCCCGGTCGCAGTCGTACCCCCTGCGACAGTGATCGTTACACCCCTGTATGACACCCATGATAACTCTCAAGGTGTCAATTAGCAATAGCTGCTGCTGACACATAAAATACCGGATCTTACTTCACCGAGGCCAGGAACCTCGGTGACACATACCTTCCATTCACGATGATTCCAGGTACCTTCTTACAGGCATTATTATAAGTTTGACTATGTGAAAGTAGGTATTATTGGCCTTTGGCTATTGGTTAAAACGTGATATGTTTCATCCCTCACATTAGCCAGGGTCATTGCTATGATAATGATCTACAAACTGATCCTGTGCTGCCCTGACATTGGACTGTTTATGCTTGCTCTGCTTGTCTTGACTTCTGTTTGTCCCTGACTATGGTTTTTCCTGATCATCCATGCTCTGCACTGGTGTCTCAGTTATTTTTTTTCCATGTCTGTACCATTCACTTTACTTCAATGGGGCCGCAAAAAAAAAAAAAAGACTCAGTGTGCATTCCGTGTCTGTATGTCCGCATGGCCATTAAGCAAAATGATAGAACATGTCATAAATTTGTCGGCATTACAGACAAGGATAGGACAGTTCTATTAGAGGCCAGCTCTTCTGTTCCACATAATGTGGAATGCACACACCCAATATCCATGTTTTGCGGATCCACGATTTGCAGACTGCAAAACGGTCGTGTTCATGAGCAATTACAGTGTTAACAGAAATATTAAAGGTGTGGCACACAATAAACTTATACATGGGTCACATGCCACTGATGCATATGTCACATACTGCACATACACCACTGATACATAGAACATATATAGCACACACCAATCACACATAGGAAACAATGCACACACCAAGACATTTATGCCTAACCCTATTAAGCGTAGCACACTTAAAGTGGTTAAAGGGGTTGTCTCACTTCAGAAATTGGCATTTATCATGTAGAGAAAGTTAATACAAGGCACTTACTAATGTATTGTGATTGTCCATATTGACTCTTTTCCATCACATTATACACAGCACATATCCATGGTTTTGGCCACTGTACAATCCAGCAGCGGTGGCCGTGCTTGCACACTATAGGTAAAGGTTCTGGCCTATGAATACTTCCAGCCTTAGGCTACTTTCACACTTGCGTTCGGGGTTCCGCTTGTGAATTTGGTTTAAAGGCTCTCACAAGCGGCCCCGAACAGATCCGTACGGCCCCAATGCATTCTGAGTGGATGCGGATCCGCTCAGAATGCATCAGTCTGGCACCGTTTGACCTCCGTTCCGCTCAGCAGGCGGACACCCGAACGCAGCTTGCAGCGTTCGGGTGTCCGCCTGGCCGTGCGGAGCCAAACGGATCCTTCCAGACTTACAATGTAAGTCAATGGGGACGGATCCGTTTGAAGTTGACACAAGATGGTGTAATTTCAAACGGATCCGTCCCCCATTGACTTTCAATGCAAAGTCTCGACGGATCCGTCTGACTAACTTTCAGATTTTTTCTGAAAGATAATGCAAACGGATCCGTTCTGAACGGATCCCATTGTTTGCATTATAGGAGCGGATCCGTCTGTGCAGACACCAGACGAATCCGCTCCGAACGCAAGTGTGAAAGTAGCCTTACCCTATAGTGTGTAAGCACGGCCACCACTGCTGGATTACATGGTGGTAATAACCACGGATACGTGCTTTGTATAATGTGATGGAAAGGAGGCAATATGGACAACCACAATACGTTAGTAAGTGCCTTGTATTTACTGCATGATAAATGCCATTTACTGAAGTGAGACAAACCCTTTAACCCCTTTAAGCATAAATGTGTGCCATGAAATTTACCAAATAGTAACCTCCTCAGATTGCACATAATCTACAGTATATTTAAAAGGGTTGGCCCACCTTAATGACCTATTGCCTATCTACAGGATATGTAATAAATATCAGATTGCTGGGGTCTGGCTGCTGGAACACCCACTGATCATGAAAAAAGGGGTCCTGAGACATTCAATTACATTACCACCAATCTATGTACACAAGGGTCTTAAGACCACGTTCCCTTGATCATGGGGATCCCAGCAGTCAGACCCCCTTTAATCAGACACTTATCACCTGTCGTGTCATAGCTGTTGGACCTTTTCACATTCCTTATCCTTAAAGGTTTTCCTTGGTTGTAAAGAAAAAAAAAATCTGGCCCAAAATATGTGTCAAACTAAAACAGAAATGCTCGCCTGTTAAAGGACCTGTGTCCACTTTTATAGGTATCCTCTATCCACAGGATCGGGGATAACTAAGTGATCCGTGGGGGTCTGAACGCTGGAGCCCCCACTGATCCCCTTTCTTGATTGAGTGGCAGGTCGAGCATATGCCCTGCCTCTACATCCATTCTCTAAGTGGTCACTGGAGATGGCAGAGTACAGCGCTGGCTATTTCCATTGGTCCCAAAGAGAATAAATGGAGCAGCAGGGCATATGTGTGGCCTGACACACCATCAAAAAGGGGGAACAGGACCCAGTCCTGGGATCAGTGGGGGGGTCGCAGAATCGGACCCCACTTATCATATAGTTATGCCCTATGGTGTGGAGAGGATAACTTGAAAACCTGGACAACCCCTATAAATCCTCCACCACTCCACCACCAGCATCTCTTCACATGGCAACAGTGATGCCTGTAAATACGGAATATCATCACTACCGCCATGTAAACCATACGTGTCAATACTGGAGAATGTGACGCACTGTGCAGAAATTTTCAGTCATAAGCCCAACCCCCTTTGCAGGTCATAACCTTTAACAAAGCCCAAGAAAAGATGCAAGAGGAGCAATGTGAGCAAAGGGCACAAACGGAGAGTCATAACTGAAACAGAGGCATTAGGGTCACCTGAGGCAGGGTAACTGGAGAAGAGGCAATATTAGCGGTGCATTAAGAGTGGGGGCATCTAGAGCTGGGGCATTTATAGGGGTGCACTTAAAGCAGAGGCATTAGGGTCGCCTGAGGCAGGGTAATAGTGGTGATCCTGGAGCAGAGGTATTTGGGAGCAACTGGAGAAGAGGCAATATTAGAGGCATTTAGAGTGGTGGCATTGGGGGGCATCTGGATTTGTGGCACTAATGTGGGTGCACCTAAAGCAGAGACATTGGCGGTACCTAGGGCAGAGTCCCCCCAATGCCACTCTGAACTTTGCAGAGAGCAGCACACATACACAGATCTGAGTCTACTATAAACAAATCCCCTATTTCCCCCTTACAGTCTCCTACAGCTCACTACTGTCACACACCTGAGAAATCAGTCCAGCACAGCAGAGAAGTTCTTCTCTCCAGCAACCACAGTTTTTCTGACAGCAGGGAGGGCAGGAGGATGGCCAGACATGTTCTCTCCTCCTTCACTGCCAGCAGCCAGGGAAGCTTAGAAGATACTGTGGGGCATCCTGTACAATTTACACCACTGCATGAATGTGTGATACTGCCACCTAGTGGCTACAATAATTATCTCTCCTGAGAAGCAAGAGAAATAATTACTCCTCTGTCTTATCTCCAGGCGCAGAAGACTGGGGGCCTACCAAGGAATCCCCCGCCTCCCCAGTGAGCCAGTCTCAGCCTGCTTCCAGTGGTCATTTTTGACCAACAATCCAGCTGTACTGGAATGATTGACTCGCTATTCACAATCATCTCAAGTTACAACAAATAAACACAGCCAGGAATTGGTGGGTTCCTAAGACACCACTCTTAGTTGGCATGGCCCAGGAACTGCCTCTGTCACCTTACCTGTCCTGTACCTGCCTCTAGCTTTTGCTGCTAGCCAAGTAATGTATGCCGCCGGCTCTGCTCTGCTTTTCAACGACAATGAGCTTTGTGCCGACAGTCAGCAGTTACAGGCCAGCCCAGACTTGGAGGAGAGGTCCACTGCGGACTCCTTTAGGCGAGCAACTACTAATGATGACAGTCCTGTGGTAGCACATGTTATGAGATTGTCAGGGACATGTGCAAGAGACAAGTGATGGTGGCACAAGTGATGAGCAAATATATGTAGATGATGATGTAGCTGATCGCATGATGATGCGTCCTGCATGACGCACACCTTCAATCTCGTCACCCGGTTCCTCAAGTCTTCCACTGAACTGCAAGAGCTGTTAGAAATGTACAGAAAGCTGTGCATGCACTACAGCCACTGTTACCGTGCAAAACACACCCTCCTTGAGCTGCAAAAGCAAAATGTTCTTCCTGAACATCGTCTGATATGCGATGTTTCCTCCATTGGAACTCCACAATCCATATGTTAGACCACCTGTACAAGCAGAGGAAGGCGGTCAACGATTTATTAATGCTGTAGGTGGACAGGAGCACTCCCAGGTGTAACTTCCACATTAGCCAATTCCAGCTCATGCGTGACACGTGCAGTTTGCTCAGGCCATTTGAGGAGGCCACTTTATTTGTCAGTGGGCAGAACTACGGGATAAATTATGTCATTCCACTCCTTCACATCCTGGAGGGGATGCTGAGAAATATGATTGGCGAGGAGACAGAAGACATTGTGATTACATCTCATTGCCACCTAAGCCCTGAAGAGGATGAACTGAAGGAGGATGAGAACGAGGAGGAGGACATAAACGCCCAATTTTATACACAACTAGATGGTTTATCTGCCCAACGGACAGGAGAGGAGCAAGAGGAGCATGAGCAGCTGGAGGGTAACGATGATGCAGATGGCCCCAACAGATGGAGATGGAGGCAGGGAGGCCCTCCGAGTCCCATGCACAAATTGCCAGATGCATGCTGTCATGTTTGTGTAGGGACAGCCGCATTGTCAGGATTCAGCAGAGGGATGGCTACTGGCTATTTACATTGTTAGACCCTTGCTACAGGTCAAAAATGGGTGCACTTTTTAGACCTTCTGAGAGGGATGCAAAAATGGACTAATATAGAGACATGCTGTGTAGTTAGTTGGTCACTGCCTACAAGTGCAATTGCCTGTCTTCAGGAAGGTCTGACCAGGGTAAACCTCTGTGCTCATGCTCCACTGCCATGACTGGGCGGCAGGGGCAGGAGCAGCAACAGCTCCATATGCAGCCACTTCCGTCTCTGATGACCAGAGACTCTTATGCAGCAGGTGGTGGCATACCTGGACTGCGCCCTGTCACCCATGATCAAAGATCCCCTGGACTAATGGGCATGCAAACTTGAAGTGTGGCTGCAACTGGCCGATTTTGCCATGAGCATGCTTTCTTGCCTGGCCAGTAGCATAGCATCAGAGCGGGTGTTCAGTGTGGTGGGGGGCATAGTTACCCCTAAGAGAACTTGCCTTTCCTCCCCAAATGTTGAGAGACTAGTCTTCATAAAGATGAATCAGGTGTGAATCAACCAGGATTTCCAGACAAATGAAACAGAATAGATCATTCTGCCACTAATTATGATACTGTAGTGTGCTGACACATTGGAATATTGTGTCAAATGGGCTGTTACTTCTGGCCATGTGCTGGTGCAACCATTCTGATGCTGCCACCCGTCTGCTGCCTCTACTGCCATTCCTACAATGGGGGCTTCTTGACCTACTGATATTTACAAGGATATGCATGCCACTGGGCCTTGCTATCACACTGCTGTTGGGTTCTGCAACTATTGTGATCTGCCATCATTGCGTGCTGTAGGCCACTGCTGCTGACCCCCCACTCTATCATGGGACCACTATTGTCCCTGTTAATGCCACTGCTGCTGTCCTCCCTCCCTATGCTGTCATGGGGCCACTATTGTCACTGTTACTGCCACTGCTGCTCCCCCTTCCCTACTCTGTCATGGAGCCACCATTGTCACTGTCACTGCTGCTGCCACCCTCTCCACTTTTTCATGGGGCCACTATTGTCCCTGTTACTGCCACTGCTGCTGTCCCCCCTCCCTACGCTGTCGTGGGGCCACTATTGTCAGTTTCACTGCTGCTGCCATCCTCTCCAGTCTGTCATGGGACCACTATTGTCACTGTTACTGCTGCTGCCACCCACCCCACTCTGTCATGGTGCCACTACTGTTACTGCCACTGTTGCTGCCACCCTTCCCCACTCTGCAGTATTTCAGTCGGGACACATTTCGGCTTGTCCTAGCCTTTTTCAACTGACAAGGACCTCAAAGGTAGTATTTTCTGAAATACTGCCTGTACCACGAGTCACACAAGAAAGGCAGCGGGAGATTAGGGAGGTAAACAAGTGGCTCAAGAACTGGTGTAGGAAGACGGGGTTTGGGTTCCTGGAGAACTGGGCCGACTTCTCTCTCGGCTACAGGCTCTATTGTAGGGATGGGCTGCACCTCAATGGAGGAGGGGCAGCTCTGTTGGGGGAGAAGATGGCTAGAAGATTGGAGGATTGTTTAAACTGGAGACTGTGGGAGGGTAATTATGTTATAGGAGGGGAAGATGGTGCAGATAGAGACCGGGGGCACAGTAATGGGACTGGGGGAGGATTGGATGGAGGGACTAGAACAGTTCAGAAGGAAAGGTGTAGGGTAAAAAAATATAAATAAACCTCTTAAATGTATGTATACTAATGCCAGAAGCCTGACTAATAAAACTAGGGAACTGGAATTAGTGATGTGTGAGGAGGACTATGACATAGTGGGAATAACTGAGAAATGGCTGGATGATAGCTATGACTGGGCAGTTAATGTACAAGGTTACAGTCTGTTTAGAAAGGATCACCAAAACTGGAGAGGGGGAGCGGTCTGCCTTTATGTAAAGTCCGGTCTAAAGCCCACAGTCCAAGAAGGTGAGGGACATGAACATGTGGAGTCACTGTGGGTAGAAATAAATGGAGGCAAAAACAATAATAAAATACTAATTGGAGTTTATTATAAAACACCTAATATACCAGAGTCCATGGAAAATCTACTACTAGACGAGATAGACGAGGCGGCATCATAATGAGGTGGTTATTATTGGGGACTTCAACTACCCAGATATAGACTGGGAAACTGAAACCTATACATCTCATAAAGGAAACAGGTTATTGGCAAAAACCAAAGACAATTACCTTTCCCAACTGGTTCAGGACCCGACTAGAGGGACGGCCATACTGGACTTGGTATTAACCAATAGACCTGACAGAAAAACAGATGTGCAGGTTTGGGGACCCCTGGGAAATAGTGACCATAAAGTAATAACCTTCCAATTATCATTCAAAAGAGTGTTTCTTCAGGGAGGAACAAAAATACCAAACTTCAAAAAAGCTAAATTTAGCCATAGGCCACAAAATGGAATATTTTTAAAAGCATCTTAAATCTAATTGTGAGAGGTGCATACCTTATGGGAATAAAAGGTTAAGGAACAAGAAGAAACCAATGTGGATAAATATAACTGTAAAGAAGGCAATAAATGATAAAAAGAAAGCATTTAAATCACTAAAACAGGAGGGTAGCGATGAAGCACTGAAAAATTGAAAAAAATAGAATATGTAAAAAAACTAATAAAAACGGGCAAACTAGAGGCCAAGAGATTGCCAAACAGAGCAAAACTAACCTAAAATGTTCTTCAATTATATAAATAGTAAAAAGTATAAATCTGAAGGTGTCGGCCCTTTTCAGAGTGAAGAGGGAGGAGTTGCAGAGAGGAGAAAGCAAAGCTATTAAAAAAAAAATTCTCCACTGTATTCACTGAAGAAAATAAACTGTCAGATCAAATGCAGAACGTAAAAGTAAATTATCCATTAAAAGTGCCCTGTCTGAACCAGGAAGAAGTACAGCGGCATCTTAAAAAGATTAAAATAGACAAATCGCCAGGACCGGATGGCATACACCCCCGTATCCTAGGACAATTAAGTAATGTCATAGCCAGACCCTTATCTCTGATATTGAAGGACTCCATACTGACAGGGAATGTCCCACAGGATTGGCGCATAGCAAATGTGGTGCCAATATTTAAAAAGGGTCCAAAAACAGACCCCGGAAACGATATGCCGGTAAGTTTAACAATCATCGTGGGTAAACTGTTTGAAGGTTTTCAAAGAGATGCTATCTTGGAGCACCTCAATGAAAATAAGCAAATAAGGCCATATCAGCATGGCTCCGTGAGGGATCGGTCATGTCAAACTTGATCAGTTTCTATGAGGAGGTAAGTTCTAGACTTGACAGCGGCAAATAAATGGATGTCGTGTATCTGGACTTCTCCAAAGCATTTGACACTGTACCACATAAAAGGTTAGTATATAAAATGAGAATGCTCGGACTTGGAGAAAATGTCTTTGTAAAGTAATTAACACTGATGAGGACAGTATACTACTACAGAGGGATCTGGATAGATTGGAGGCTTGGGCAGATAAGTGGCAGATGAGGTTTAACACTGACAAATGTAAGGTTATGCACATGGGTAGGAATAATACAAGTCACCCGTACATACTAAGGGCTCGTTCACACGAATGTGTGAAGCCCATGCTGTGGACCGCAAATTGCGGTCCGCAATGCATGGGCACCGTCGGTAGGGCAGCCGCATGGGGATTGTGGACCTATTCACTTGAATGGGTCAGCGAACCCTCCGTTCCGCAAAAAGATAGAGCATTTTCTATCTTTTTGCTGTGCGGAGGCCCGGAACGGAACCCCAGGAAGCACTCTGTACTGCTTCTGTAGTGTTCCGTTTTGTGCTTCCGTTCCACATCTGTGGATTTGCTAAACCATTGAAGTGAATGGGTCTGTATCTGTGATGTGGAATGCACACGGAACGGTGCCCGTGTATTGGATCGGCAAATGCAGTCCGCAATACGGCAACGTGCAGCATACGTTCGTGTGAACGAGCCCTAAATAGTAAAACACTCGGTAACAGTGACATGAAAAAGGACCTAGGAATTTTAGTGAACAGCAAACTAAGCTGCAAAAACCGGTGTCAGGCAGCTGCTGCCAAGTACAATAAGATAATCGGTTGCATCAAAAGGGGCATAGATGCCCGTGATGAGAACATAGTGCTACCACTGTACAAATCGCTAGTCAGACCACACAGAGTACTGTGTACAGTTCTAGGCTCCAGTGAACAAGGAAGACATAGCAGAGCTGGAGAGGGTCCAGAGGAGGGCACTAAAGTAATTACTGGAATGGGGCAACTACAGTATCCTGAAAGATTATCAAAATTAGGGTTATTCACTTTAGAAAAAAGACGAATGAGAGGAGTTCTAATTAATATGTATAAATATATCAGGGGTCAGTACAGAGATCTATCCCATCATCTATTTATCCCCAGGACTGTGACTGTGACGAGGGGACACCCTCTGCGTCTGGAGGAAAGAAGGTTTGTACACAAACATAGAAGAGGATTCTTTATGGTAAGAGCAGTGAGACTATGGAACTCTCTGCCTGAGGAGGTGGTGATGGTGAGTACAATAAAGGAATTCAAGAGGGGTCTGGATGTATTTCTGGAGCGTAATAATATTACAGGCTATAGCTACTAGAGAGAGATCGTTGATCCAGGGAGTTATTCTGATTGCCTGGTTGGAGTCGGGAAGGATTTTTTTTCCCGTTAAGGCTACTTTCACACTAGCGTTCGATCGGATCCGTTCTGAACGGATCCGATCATAATAATGCAGACGGAGGCTCCGTTCAGAACGGATCCGTCTGCATTATTTTAGCATATAAAAGCTAAGTGTGAAAATAGCCTCGTACGGATCCGTCCAGACTTTCAATGTAAAGTCAATGGGGGACGGATCCGCTTGAAGATTGAGCCATATTGTGGCATCTTCAAACGGATCCGTCCCCATTGACTTACATTGTAAGTCTGGACGGATCCGTACGCCTCCGCACGGCCAGGCGGACACCCGAACGCTGCAAGCAGCGTTCAGCTATCCGCCTGTCCGTGCGGAGGCGAGTGGAGCGGAGGCTGAACGCCGCCAGACTGATGCAGTCTGAGCGGATCCGCTCCATTCAGACTGCATCAGGGCTGGACGGCTGCGTTCGGGTCCGCTCGTGAGCCCCTTCAAACGGAGCTCACGAGCGGACACCCGAACGCTAGTGTGAAAGCAGCCTAAGCGGGAAAAATTGGCTTCTACCTCAAGTTTTTTTTTTTATTTCCTCTGGATCAACTTGCAGGATGACAGGCCGAACTGGATGGACAAATGTCTTTTTTCAGCCTTATGTACTATGTTACTATGTTACAATCATACAATGTGTTGTTAATATATATAAAGTAACCAATATGATTCCTGTGATGTCAGGCGTCCAGGGGATACATCAAATACATAATACAACAGAGTGACTCCCTGGGGAAACCATCAAATAAATCAGAATATATAATATTGTTAAAAGTCATCAGAAAGGATACATTTCAGCCGCAATGTTTCACCCTGCTACTGAACTGTGTAAAAATAATAACCAAGAAAAAAATAATCAACTATATGTGTCTCAGTCATTTAAATGTCCAACTTCATACGCTCTCTTCAACCCCCGTGGGTGCAATGTCACTAGGGTATGAACCCAATAGGCTTCTCTTTTTTATAAAAGTTTTTTAATGTCTCCGCCCTTTCGTGGTAATTTTATTTGCTTTATCACTTGATACTTAAATTGTGAAATCTGGTGTTTCCGAGTGTGAAAGTGGTATGGAATTGGCAGCAGAAGATTTTTTTGTCCGGATAATGGATTTATGTCTACAGATTCTGTCTTTGATAGGTTGCATTGTTTCCCCAACATATATGATAGGTTGCATTGTTTCCCCAACATACAACAGCCTGCAAGGGGATTGTATCAAATAAATGTGGTATTGCAAGTTTAGTAACCGTTGATTTTAAGTGGTTTGCCTGTATGTGGGTGGGAAAATTATGGTCCACACTCCGTCATGGGGCTGCTATTGTCACTGTTAATGCCACTGCAGCTGTCACCCTCCCACTCTGTTATAGGGCCACTACTGTCAATGTTACTGCCACTGCTGCTGCTGCCACCCTCACCTCTCTGCCATGGGGTGTCTGTAGTTCAGCAGTCTCCTACACTCTCCCTACATTCTCCCTACGCTCTCCCTACATTCTCCCTGCACTCTCCCTGCAGGTTAACTTCCAAGACTCACACTGAGACTGAGCCACCAAGTGGGAAGAATATTATTAGGCAGATTGGCCTGGGTATACCTGATTTATCATGATTCATGACAAATAAATTCAGAATGAACCGAATTTCTTGTCGAACTTCGGCGAAGCTGGCAAATCAAAATTTTCAAAACTTCGCTCGTCTCTATTGATGACCTACTGTATAGTCAGGATAGGTCATCAATATCTGATTGGCAGGGGTCCGACTCCATGATGCACCCCCACCGATCAGTTGTTTGAAGAGGAGCCGGCGCTCCATGTGAGCACCGCTTCCTGTTCATTATCCTGCACATCAAGTGAATGGAGTGAGTGCTTGCAATTTCACTACATGGTCACTCCACAGGAGAAGACATGTAGTGTATTGACGAGAAGGCAGCGCTGACATGGAGGGCCACCTCCTAGTCTCACAGCTGATAGGTGGGGTTACCAGAGGTCTGACCCCCACCAATCTGATATTAATGTCCTATCCTGACAATAGGTCATCAATAATAAAGGCTGGACAACCCCTTTAAACTATAAAAACCAGGTGACTGCCTGGATAACTCCCTTTTTAGTAGCCCAAAATCAAACTTGTTTATTGGCACATTAGTTCCACAACCACTGCTATCACAGTCATCTATCTTTATTTAATCTGGACTTTATTAAAAATTCTAATTTCTAGCATTTATTTTTTACTATATGGAATATTACATTTAATTAAATATTAGATTTTTTATTCCTTCAAATATGAAGCTTCAAAAGTCATGTTTAACCAAAAATTAAACTAGAAATCTAAACATCTATATGAAGCAATATCATTACAATGTAACAGACCCCATTGAAACTCCAACGTTAAAAACCTCCTGGTCTCCACATCCTATTTCTCACCAGAAACTATGTTTCACTCCTTAGGGTACTTTCACATTAGCGGCAGGGGACTCCGACAGGCTGTTCCGGTGGGTGAACAGCCTGTCGGATGCGTCCTGATGCTAGTTCACATGTGCCCCCGGACTGCCGCTCCATCCCCATTGATTATAATGAGGGGGGGGAGTTCCGGCGGCGGCACGGCAGCGCACAGCGAGAAGCAGTACTTTTAGTCCAGCTGCCTCTCTCCGTGCAGTGCCGTGCCGCCATCGGAACTCCGCCCCCATTATAGTCAATGGGGACAGAGCGGCAGTCCGGGGGCACACGTGAACTAGCGACAGGACAGATCTGACAGGCTGTTCACCCGCTGGAACAGCCTGCCGGAGTCCCCTGCCGCTAGTGTGAAACTTACACCTTTATTACTACATATACATTTACTAGGTCTGCAATTTTATTTATTCTGTATGGTGGAAAAAAGTCAGAAACAATTATGTGATTAATGTAATACTTACATCCAAAGGTGGGATATAATATGGGTGGTTTTGGCCTTCATCAGGGGCACAAAGTGCTCAAAGATATGGTTTATATTTCAGTTATCCCGTTTCTTGCCACGAATAGTGCAAAAAAATGACACAACTGTTTGGTACAATGCACCCTGGCCCAAAGAATTGATGCACTTTGTAGTTTTTGACGCAATTCACAATGAAGCTGCTTTATGCCATGGGCCTGAACATGGTCACACTCTTTAAATGATACATGCAGATCTGCTGCATCCGCATGACTTTGGATTTTACTACAGACCAGGAAGTGTTTCCAGACCAAGCCGCCTCTTATCAAATCTGCCTATAATAAGTACACAGCACAGGTTAATTCTGCCGAGACCCTTTTCCGAATATTTTTTTCAATGTACTTGCTGAGAAACTGAAATACCACCACACCAGTGTACCAGACTAAACAGCAGAGGTACAACTTCTTTGAATTTGTTTGAAAAAATATTTCCTGCTCAGTTTGGGGTTTTCTGTGTAAAGGAAAAGAATGGTTATTTTTACAAGTGCTACAGGATATAACGGCATTGGTGACAATCTCTGCACAATCAAAGGATCTTTGTCATTATCCAATGCAGCATTTAATGGAAATGATATTGTTAGATTTGCTTTGATGCACAAAGAAATGAAATCGTGAATTGTATCATACTCAGCGGGGTCTTCTTAGCACAAGCTCTGCTTTACTCATTTATTGCTATTGTAAGGTTTACTATTGAACTTGTATTAAGCCTTATGTCAAGCGTTAAGAGAACGAGACTCTGATTCATTTATTTTGAGCTTTCTGGAGTCAGAATCTAATTTGTAAAAATATCTGATACAGTTATGAAAATATGAAACACTCACTGTATAAATGGAAGAGCTATACAACTAATATACAGTACTTTATGTTTAGATTTTTATTATCTTTACGTTATTAGTTTGCTGTGAGTGAGGTTGCTATTGCTGCTGAGCTGTAGGTATTGCATGCGGTTTAAAATTTACGGCTTGGCTGAAGCGTAGCAATTAGTGGTAATCTGTATGCAGTATCTGCCATTCAGCCATGAACATGTAAGGGTACGGCCACACGGACAGGTTTCCTTATACAGTTCTGGAAGCCAAAGTCAGGAGTGGATCATAAATGGAGGGAAGAGGTACAGATACAACTTTTCTTCTTTGAATTCACTCCTGCCTTTGGCTTCCAAAATTGCATGGTGATGTAACTGCACTCATCACATGGTCCATCACATGCTCCATCACCATGGTGATGGATCATGCGATGGACAAAGGTCCTTTTCCTCCCAGGTCATCAAAGAACAAGACAGAAGAGAAGCCAGGCTGCGCGAACAAGTGGAGGAGGTGAGTTAAAGGGAATCTGTCACTAGCGATTTACCAATTTTTTTCCCCCATGAATCCATGTTTAACAGAGTACCTGTTTTCCATCTGTGTTCTTCTTTTGATTGTGAGTCTTGTCATTTCTTCAAAAAATCGATTCTTTTGATATGTAAATGACGCTGTAAGGAGCCCAGAGGGGCGTTATTCTTTCTCCACGGTTCCCAGGAACGCCCCTCTGATGTGCAGTGCCCGCCTAAGTTTGAAAACTAATTACGCCTCCCAGTTCCTCTAAATCGCCTCCCAGAGGCGAGGCTAAGTGCTCAGCACCTTAGGTACAACCAAACAGCGTGGTCATTTCACTGTTACATCGCACCTTGCTGGGCCGCAGATACTTCTAATTAAACTAATGAGGCCACACTGTTCAGTGGGTCTGTTTTGTTAATAGCCATGCGGCGCCTTCAATACCGTACAGACCATGTGGTCTCAGTTTAATTAGAGGCGGCTGCAGTCCGTATGACTACAGCAGTGCTCAACTGCAGCACGGCCGCTTCGCCACCACGACACAACCATACAGTGTGGGCGTACCCTAAAATCAACATAACTGTATGCCCACATGTGGCAGATACGCTGTGGATTTTCCACTTCGGAAAATGTGCAGTGGATCTCCCAATATTCTGTGGCAACAAAATCCTCACTAAATAGTGTAAAATTATCATGGAAATGATGCGAGTTTGCCACATATTTCACTCTCTGCATTGCAACAGATTCTGGTTTGTCGGCAGCACAACCCTGTTTATACAGGGTGATGTGCTACTGACCAGGGCCGGTTCTAGGTGAAATGGGGCCCTGGGGCAAAAAACAATAAGGCCCCTTCCCTCACACACACACGACACTTGCTGACTTTAACGTCCCCCCCATCACTACAGAAATACAGCGCCCCATACCTCTTACACCCAGTGACGTCTCCTTTGATGTAGATGTTCTCTGTCCTCGTCTTCTCCTTTCAGATCTTCACACCAGACCACTATTTTGTCGCCACTTTCCGTCTCTGCAGTTTGACAACAAAAAAAAAATCTTAGTTTACTACTTTTCTATCATCCTCCCATCTTCTGGACAAATCATCCTACTACCCCCAATACTGTGCCGCAGTGCTCCCCAATACTATACTGCAGAAACAGATAATACCCCTGATAATACTAGTACCACACAGAGCCCCTCATATAAAATACCCCTTCTTTGTGGCCTCAGTAGAAGCCCCCGTAGTGCCTCATAATAATGTGCCAGTAACAAGTGCCTCTCCATGCCCCCCATGTGCCAGTAACAAGTGCCTCTCCATGCTCCCCATGTGCCAGTAACAAGTGCCTCTCCATGCCCCCCATGTGCCAGTAAGAAGTGCCAACCCCCCCATGTGCCAGTAACAAGTGCCTCTCCATGCCCCCATGTGCCAGTATCAAGTGCCTCTCTTCCCCCCATGTGCCTGTAACAAGTGCCTCTCCATGCCCCCATGTGCCAGTAACAAGTGCCAAACCCCCATGTGCCAGTAACAAGTGCCTCTCCATACCCCCATGTTCTAGTAACAAGTGCCAAACCCCCCCATGTGCCAGTAACAAGTGCCTGTCTTCCCCCCATGTGCCAGTATCAAGTGCAAACCCCCCATGTGCCAGAATCAAGTGCCAACCCCCCATGTGCCAGGATCAAGTGCCAACCCTCCATGTGCCAGTATCAAGTGCCAAACCCCCCCATGTGCCAGGATCAAGTGACAACACCCCCCCATGTGTCAGTATCAAGTGCCAACCCCCATGTGACAGTATCAAGTGCCAACCCCCCATGTGCCAGTATCAAGTGCCAAACCCCCCATGTGCCAGTATTAAGTGCCAAACCCCCCCATGTGCCAGTATCAAGTGCCAAACCCCCCCCCATGTGCCAGTATCAAGTGCCTCCCGCTCTCCCCATGTGCCAGTATCAATTGCCAAACCCCCCACCCCCATGTTCCAATATCAAGTGCCTCCCGCGTCCCCCATGTGCCAGTATCAAGTGCCAACCCCCCCCCCAAATCCCCATGTGCCAGTATCAAGTGCCTCCCGCTCCCCTCATGTGGCAGTAAAAGTCTGGTATAAAAAAAAAAAAAACACTTATACTTACCTCCATCACACAGTGATGCGATGCAGGCCTCGTCTGGCCTGTGTCCCGCGCTGTACAGTTCAGGCACCACCTGCAGCGGCCTCTGATAGGCTGGGGACCGGCAGGTGTCGAGTGGTTGGCTTGAGGGCCCCTAAGGACCCGGGGGCCTGGGGGCAATTGCCCCCTTGCCTAAATGGAAGCGCCGGCCCTGCTACTGACAAATGAGGATTTTATGTGCCGCATACAAGATGTGATCTCCTGATATTTGCTTGCTTGTCATGTGATCGGCAGCACATTTATAGGTACTGATGAACAGCATAGGCAATATTCATTTTCGTGATATTTTGTGAATTTTTGACCTAATATTAGCCATAAATTTGCAAATTCTAGAATTCGTGATCATTATTTTGATAGCGAAGATCGGCAATGTAATATGCGCGTATTGCGCACACAATACAGGCGTGGCTCACTTTTGCTACATTTTTAAAGCTGCTAGAAGTTTCCTGAGACTTGATAAAATGGTTGGCAGCAACTTTTGTGACTGTGAGGAAGAACTCCTGATTACTGTAAGTAATTTTAAATTACAGCACTGTTTTTTATTACATTTCGCATGCATGGCAGAACAATAGCTTTATATGCAGATGCAGATAGAGTGCTCCAATATATTGGCGATTGCGCAAATCAGCAGTAATGATACGCTTATTTTTTTGCGCAATACATGCAACTTCACATTTTATCAGGTCTGAGTAGATATTACTGATTGGTGCACAAGTATTGTTGTGACATCACAGCACTACAGGTCCTTCTAAAAAAATTAGCATATTGTGATAAAGTTCATTATTTTCTGTAATGTACTGATAAACATTAGACTTTCATATATTTTAGATTCATTACACACCAACTGAAGTAGTTCAAGCCTTTTATTGTTTTAATATTGATGATTTTGGCATACAGCTCATGAAAACCCAAATTTCCTATCTAAAAAAATTAACATATTTCATCCGACCAATAAAAGAAAAGTGTTTTTAATACAAAAAAAGTCAACCTTCAAATAATTATGTTCAGTTCTGCATTCAATACTTGGTCGGGAATTCTTTTGCAGAAATGACTGCTTCAATGCGGCGTGGCATGGAGGCAATCAGCCTGTGGCACTGCTGAGGTGTTATGGAGGCCCAGGATGCTTCGATAGCGGCCTTAAGCTCATCCAGAGTGTTGGGTCTTGCGTCTCTCAACTTTCTCTTCCCAATATCCCACAGATTCTCTATGGGGTTCAGGTCAGGAGAGTTGGCAGGCCAATTGAGCACAGTAATACCATGGTCAGTAAACCATGTACCAGTGGTTTTGGCACTGTGAGCAGGTGCCAGGTCGTGCTGAAAAATGAAATCTTCATCTCCATAAAGCTTTTCAGCAGATGGAAGCATGAAGTGCTCCAAAATCTCCTGATAGCTAGCTGCAATGACCCTGCCCTTGATAAAACACAGTGGACCAACACCAGCAGCTGACATGGCACCCCAGATCATCACTGACTGTGGGTACTTGACACTGGACTTCAGGCATTTTGGCATTTCCCTCTCCCCAGTCTTCCTCCAGACTCTGGCACCTTGATTTCCGAATGACATGCAACAGTCCAGTGCTGCTTCTCTGTAGCCCAGGTCAGGCGCTTCTGCCGCTGTTTCTGGTTCAAAAGTGTCTTGACCTGGGGAATGCGGCACCTGTAGCCCATTTCCTGCACACGCCTGTACACGGTGGCTCTGGATGTTTCTACTCCAGACTCAGTCCACTGCTTCCGCAGGTCCCCCAAGGTCTGGAATCGGTCCTTCTCCACAATCTTCCTCAGGGTCCGGTCACCTCTTCTCGTTGTGCAGCGTTTTCTGCCACACTTTTTCCTTCCCACAGACTTCCCACTGAGGTGCCTTGATACAGCACTCTGGGAACAGCCTATTCGTTCAGAAATTTCTTTCTGTGTCTTACCCTCTTGCTTGAGGGTGTCAATGATGGCCTTCTGGACAGCAGTCAGGTCGGCAGTCTTACCCATGATTGCGGTTTTGAGTAATGAACCAGGCTGGGAGTTTTTAAAAGCCTCAGGAATCTTTTGCAGGTGTTTAGAGTTAATTAGTTGATTCAGATGATTAGGTTAATAGCTCGTTTAGAGAACCTTTTCATGATATGCTAATTTTTTGAGATAGGAATTTGGGGTTTTCATGAGCTGTATGCCCAAATCATCAATATTAAAACAATAAAAGGCTTGAACTACTTCAGTTGGTGTGTAATGAATCTAAAATATATGAAAGTCTAATGTTTATCAGTACATTACAGAAAATAATGAACGTTATCACAATATGCTAATTTTTTTAGAAGGACCTGTATGTCTGTAGCATGTATGTATGGACAGCAGAGAAATATCTCTCACATGCGCATTACATATCCATTTTCCTGCAGTAATCCCTATCACAGCATAGAAAAACAGACAGCAAATGACTTTTTTTTCAAAGACGAAAGACAAAGACACTAATCCCTATCACAGCACAGTAATTCCTATCACACTACCTAACACCCTGCACTACAATCTATCAACTACACTATATAACTATCTAACCTACACTGACTATCTGTATTATATATATATATATGAGCTAACTAACTATCTAATGTAATTGAATAAGGATCCAGATGACTCAGCAAAGCACAGAGCACAGCATTGACACTGCTCTCCCTCAGAACTGCAAAAAACAGCAGAAAAAGGCTGATGGGGAGTTAGATAAGATGTCTTTATTGTCACTGTACAATACAATGTAATACAATGTACAATACAATGAAATGTTGTAAGACATTATATAGTAAGTATAGTTTCCTATATAGTAAGGGGTAGGCAACTTTCGTATTGGTTGCTAGGGATGTTGCTAAGCTCAGACAAAGACATTGCAGCCTTCTCATTGGCCCACAAGCAAGAAGCAGTGAGGGTACTGATGAAAAAAGAAATCTAGAATATCCTCGATTACGAAGATATAGCACTGTATTCTAGATCTTCGCAAACTCTCTAAGTGCTGATATTCGTGATAAAAATTCACGATTAGAATATTCGCGTTCAACACTATTTATAGGGCCAATTATCCTGAACAAGCATTCATATGAACACTCATCCCTGATAATTCTTCCAATCCTCGGCTCTTATGTAAAAGGGCCTTCACATGACTATATCAGGAGTGTGTACAATTTATTGCTGCCCTGAAATAGGTGTAGTCGTTTTGTTATGCTTTATTATTTTTCTTTTATTCCCTCATTCATTCTGCTTTATTGTCCCTTTAGGAACTATAATATAATAGTGGATAAACAAGGTGGTGGCTCAATATATATGCAGCAATCTTCTTAATTGCCTATAAAGATCTTTTCTTTCCTACAGTTTTTATTGGATATATGTAAACCAGTCACATCAAACTGTCAGAAACTTGGGTTTGGTAGTAAGGATCTACCATAAAGCAGTGATGCCTCTAAGACTGACTTTCTCAGTGTTCCTGGATGTGCATGGATAGTTCTGTAGTATACAGTCGAGTCACATTATTATGACCACCAGCTAATATCCAGAGTAACCGCTGTGTGCAGCACGGACAGCAGATAGACGGGCTGGGAGTGACTCAATAAGGTCCTGGTAGGTTGTCACAGGTATCTGGAGCCACTTTAGAGCATCCCACAGCTGCTGGTGGCTGAGTTGGGGAGGATCCATACAGTGAACATGACGATCAAGGTGGTCCCACAGTTGGGTTCAAGTCTGGGGAATTACGGGTACAGGGTGTTACTTGGTCTTGCTCATACAACCAATGTCAGACATATCTAGCCATGTGACATGTTGCATTGTCTTACTGGAAGATCCCATCCACCCCAGGGAAGACAATCAGCATGTATGGGTGTTTGTGATCGGCAAGGATGGATTCATACCCAAATTGGTCAAGACTACTTTCCACATGGATGTGTGGGCCCAGAGAATGCCACAGAAACATTCCCCAGACCATAACACTGCCACCACCAGCTTGTGTCCTTCTAGCAATGGTTGCAGGGTGTTTGTTCTCTGATATTTCTTGCCTGACACGCCAACATCCATCTGTCCAATGACGCAGAAAATGTGACTCATAGGATACGGCAAACCAGAAATTGAAGTCTTTTCTGCTGATGCAACTTCATTAGCAGAGGTGAAGTGATTATCCATCTGCTTCAGAGCCCCATACACAGTAGGGTTCACTGAACTGTTGTTTTAGACACACGTCTGGTCACCCCCTGGTGTTCATCCTCACACACCTCACATCAATGGCATGTGATGCTCTGCAGTTTCCATGTCGCTTATTGGCAGTAGTGCCATTTGTCCACTCACTGTACACTTTCACCACAGCAGCATGTGAACAGTTCACAAAGTGCGCAGTTTCAGAAATACTGCCAACCTTGGCCTGAAAGCCAATAATCATTCCTTTATGAAACTGTGATAAATCCGCCCTTTTATCTATGATACCAACAAGGAATATATGTGCAGACAGCTTATCACATTCCTTATATACCCACTACGCCGACTCACCACACGTCACTTCCTTCATGAGCTTCGCGCTGCTGACGTTGAAAGTAGAAAGTGGTCCTAATAATGTGACTCTGCTGTGTATTTGTGGATAGTAATAGAAATATTTCACACCTATGCTAATTTTTATGTAACTACCCAGGTTGCTAATTGAAACAATTTTAGATAAGTCCAGTGTAATCATTATCCCAAATTTTGTGTCAAGTGATTTTTAAAGGGGTTGGCCCATCTCAGACAATATTGACATATCTCTAGAATATGCCATCAATATCAGATAGGTATCAGTCCCACGTCTGAATTAGAACATCAACATTTTTGCTGAGTTTTACTGATTTCTACGGCACAATGTTCCATCCTTAAATACCGTATTATTACCGGTTAAAACAGTAACTGACATATTAAAAAGTCACCTTATTGCAAATATACTATCCACGTGTATGTGCAGATTTCATTTAACAAGCAAGGCTTTGGATGTGTTTCAAAACGATTTGCCTTTTTAATTAACCTTTTAATTGTCTTAACACCAATGTCTGCCAAACCATGACCCCGAGGCTGTCTGGCTCAGAACGTAACAAGATAAAGCCCCCACTCCAGCAAATGTTTGACATTTTCAGCTAACAAACGGTGCCCTTTATATGATTGTAAATGGAGTAAAACTTTATGACTGGAAAAACATCAAGCTTTTCATTTCCTACTTCTTTGGGAGCTTTAGTGCTCTCATTATACCGTATCTGGTTTACCATTCTATACTGTTTCAGAAGTACAGTATATTTTGTAACCTATACAGACCTATTGTATAAGTAGTGACCATCTCATTATATGTCGTCTTTGCCCACCACAAGCTGCAGCGTCAACTGCCAAATGCCCCAGAGGTGTCTACAATAGCACGTTAGAATAGAAGATATTTAAGAACATTACTTCAGTGTAAGTTCAAAGGAATTCAGAAAAATAGGAGTTCTCCTTAGACAAATATTCCCGGGGGCGACTCAGCTTGTCACATCTTGATCATGTCTTAAACACTTACAACTGAAAGCAAATGATTAGAACAATATTACTATTCGTCTCTTGGTTGCCACCTGGTACCACTGCAGGATTTCAGTGCTGATGCCCTCCTTGGCGGGGTTCATCTGCCGTCACACACACAGTATAAGGTTATTGATGCCTGGACAGGGTCTCATAGATATTTACATGGTTTGTGTTTGTCAGAGAACCCTTTTAATATCATGTCCATCATTTCTACAGCCCCTTACCAGCTCCCACCCAGTGGTGGATCCAGAGCCTGGTCTCGGGAGGGGCACTTCCAGATTGTTTTGTGGTGGCGGACAGAAAAAAATGTGCTTGTAGAACAGACTATTTTATTTAACCTATCGTACAGCTCTAACACATATAATCTAATAGACTGTCTGAAGTACTGGTACGGTCTTCTATAAAGATGGCGGTGCGCCAGGCCCTTGTGGATACAGAGTCCTTGGTAATAGTCTTTGACCACACGGGCCCTCAGATCTGATCAGTTACACACACTGGTCTTCTGCAGGCTCAGGGCCAGTCTGATCACACTCTGCACTGAGGAGACAGACCGCAGCACTCCCCCCACACCGCAGAGACAACACAGGACCCCCACACCTTACTGGAGACTCACACACAGTACCCTGCTGCAGGCGCTCACACACACACACAGGCTGAGAGACACAAGAGGGAGACAGGCAGCGATGTCCCCGTCAGGCAGTCTGTGACAGTGTGAGCAGAAGAAATGCTCTGTCTATAACTAAGGAGTAGCAGGGTATATACAGAGGGTAATATAACTGAGGAGGGGTATCAGGGTACATTATACAGGGGTAAATTTAACCGAGGAGGGGTACCAGGGTACATTATGCAGGGGTAATATAACTGAGGAGGGCTATCAGAGTACATTGTACAGGGGTAATATAACTGATATACAGGGATAATATAAGTTATATTACCCCTGTATAATGTACCCTGATACCCCTTAGTTATATTGCCCCCTGTATATAATGTACCCTGCCTGATACCCCTCAGTAATATAACAACATTTTTCAAACCAGCACCTGGATCTAAAAACTTTTGTAATTGCATGTAATGGAAAATTTACTATAGCCACTAAGCTATTCACTAAATCTATTTGTATAGCACCACCTGCTGTTTTCTCTTTTTTTTTATTTTCTGTTTAGTAATGTCAGGTTTCTGTGCTGTAAAATTTTTTGACAAAGTTAAATCATTTCAGAACTTTTTCCACCTTTAATGTGACCTATAAACTGTACCACTCAATTGAAAACAAACTGAAATCTTTTAGGTAGAGGGAAGAAAAAATATAAAAATAAAATAATATGGTTGCATAAGTGTGCACACCCTTAAACAAATACTTTGTTGGAGCACCTTTTGATTTATTACAGCACTTGGGTATGAGTCTATCAGCATGGCACATTTTGACTTGGCAAGATTTGCCCG
The DNA here is from genome assembly GCF_014858855.1 of Bufo gargarizans. Taxonomy (NCBI): domain Eukaryota; kingdom Metazoa; phylum Chordata; class Amphibia; order Anura; family Bufonidae; genus Bufo; species Bufo gargarizans. The sequence goes on from NC_058084.1 coordinate 312,787,676, forward strand.
CTCTTCTTTGCAAAAACACTCCAAATCTGTCAGATTGCGAGGGCATCTCCTGTGCACAGCCCTCTTCAGATCACCCCACAGATTTCAATCGGATTCAGGTCTGGGCCCTGGCTGGGCCATTCCAGAACTTTAATCTTCTTCTGGGGAAGCCATCCCTTTGTTGATTTGGATGTATGCTTTGGGTCGTTGTCATGCTGAAAGATGAAGTTCCTCTTCATGTTCAGCTTTCTAGCAGAAGCCTGAAGGTTTTGTGCCAATATTGACTGGTATTTGGAACTGTTCATAATTCCCTCTTGCTTAACTAAGGCCCCAGTTCCAGCTGAAGAAAAACAGCCCCAAAGCATGATGCTGCCACCACCATGCTTCACTGTGGGTATGGTGTTCTTTTGGTGATGTGCAGTGTTGTTTGTTTTTGCGCCAAACATATCTTTTGGAATTATGGCCAAAAAGTTCAACCTTGGTTTCATCAGACCATAACACCTTTTCCCACATGCTTTTGGTAGACTTCAGATGTGTTTTTGCAAAATGTAGCCTGGCTTGGATGTTTTTCTTCGTGAGAAAAGGCTTTCGTCTTGCCACTCTACCCCGTAGCCCAGACATATGAAGAATACGGGAGATTGTTGTCACATGTACCACACAGCCAGTACTTGCCAGATATTCCTGCAGCTCCTTTAATGTTGCTGTAGGCCTCTTGGTAGCCTCCCAGACCAGTTTTCTTCTCCTCTTTTCATCAATTTTGGAGGGATGTTCAGTTCTTGGTAATGTCACTGTTGTGCCATATTTTCTCCACTTGATGATGACTGCCTTCACTATGATCCATGGTATATCTAATTCTTTTGTACCCTTCTCCTGATAACAATGAGATCCCTCTGATGCTTTGGAAGCTCTCTGTGGACCATGGCTTTTGCTGTGGGATGCGACTAAGAAAATTTCAGGAAAGACCAACTAGAGCAGCTGAACTTTATTTGAGGTTAATGAGAGGCACTTTAAATGATGGCAGGTATATGCTGACTGCTATTTAACATGCTTTTGAATGTGATTGCTTAATTCTGAACACAGCTACATCCCCAGTTATAAGAGGGTGTGCACACTTATGCAACCACATTATTTTAGTTTTTTTGTTTTTCTTCCCTCCACCTAAAAGATTTCAGTTAGTTTTTTTAATTGAGCTGTACAGTTTATAGGTCACATTAAAGGTGGAAAAAGTTCTGAAATGATTTCTCATTGTCTCATTTTTTTTCCATCACAGAAACCTGACATTTTATCAGGGGTGTGTAGACTTTTTATATCCACTGTACATGCTCAGTTCCATCCTTCAACTGTCATCAGGTGCAGCAGAAAGGACACACCCCCTGAGAAAGTGCAGGCTCCCTGAGCTGCCATTTTCAAACAAATCTAGCAAAGCAATTAGAGCAATAAATGGGAAGAACTCAGGATCCACGTGAGGTACAGGGTGGGTTCTAAGTTTGTTAGATATAGAATGCCTCATACTATATGATGTTGGATTCTCATTTTGTACATTATTCATGGGATAACCCCTTTAAGACCTAAATTTTCACAGCAAATTTAGAGGCAAAATCCTGAAATGATTTGACTGTGGATTTGCAGCAGAATTCATGCTATGCATTGCAAAGGGTAATATCTGCAGTAGAATCTGCTAGAAAGTCCACACCACAATCCGGTTTTCGTGAGGATTTCACATGGGATTTTCCCCACAGTGGGTTGATGGGAGCTCATGAAATCTCATCCATTTTGCGGCTACTGTAAACACTGCGGAATATCCACCATATCTGACGTTTGTTCACATGTGGCAAAATCTTCGAGAAATTTCTGTGACTGAGGCTTTATGCACACAACCTCATTTGGGGTACACGTCTGATCTGCATTTTTGTGAGCCACTTTTCCCATTCATTTTTATGGGGTCCGCAAAAAACAAAAACAAAAACACAGATTTTATCCATATACTGTTCACATCTATGCAGCCATTCTGCAAATTATAGAACAAGTCCTATTCTTGCCCATTTTTCAGACAAAGATAGTCCTTTCTAGTATTGGGAGTAAGCATATTGCGGAATAGACACAGACTATATCCGTATTTTGTGGGTTTGCGGACTACAAAACAGATACAGTCATGTGCATGAGGACTAAATATCTGTTTTATACATTGGAATAGGTTTATTTATGCAGTGTGTACTTTAATTTTTGCAATCCCCCATCAGATGAATGAGCCAGGTACAGAAATTTCTGCTACAAGTCTTCTGTAAGCGAACATAGGCTTAGGCCTACTGCACAGGACCATATAACTTTTGCCACAAATCACAGATCCGCAAAATACGGATGCGGTCCATGTGCATATTGCAATTTTTGCAGGACCCGCAAAATGGACAAGGATATGACAGGTAGTGATGAGCGGGAGGTGCCATATTCGATTGAATATTCGTCTTATATTCATCGAAATAGAATATTCGGCATTATTCTATTTATCGCGAATAATATGCGATTTAATTATTCGCGTATTGCGATTTTCTTTTAACTGCATAAGGCAACTTTCCTATTGGTTGGCTATGGCTAATGCGTGTATTTTACGAATATTCGCTATATTGCTATATATTCTTGTTTTAGAATATTACGAATATTCTAAAAACGGAGTTATAGCAATATAGCGAATATTCGTAAAATACACATATAGACTGCAATTTAGCTAATATAGTGCTATAATCTTTTTTATAGTCTAATTTTTTTGGTCTCTTCTGAAGTTCAGATTTGGAAAAAATGCACACTATTAAAAAAAATACTATAGCACTATATTAGCTAAATTGCAGTCTATATGTGTATTTCACTAATATTATAAATATTATAAATATTCGCTATATTGCTATAACTTCCTGTTTTAGAATTTGACAAATATGACGAATATTCTAAAAAACTAAGTTATACCAATATGGCAAAGATATTCGTTATTTAGAATATTTGTCTTTTTTTTTTTCAATCTGTACTGTTCTTCCACTTTGGCATACTCCTCCCCGACAAGAGTCCCCGTCACCATGGGAACGCCTGTGGGTTACAATATACCATCAGTTCTGAGTTTTCCCGATCTCAGGGAAAATTCAGATCCGATGGTATTTTGTAACCCACAGGCATTCCAATGGTGACGGGGACGCTTGTCGGGGAGGAGTATGCGAACAACTGTACAGATTGGAAAAAAAAATTTGAATATTCTAAATAACTAATATATTCCCTATATTGCTATATATTCATTTTTTAGAATATTCGTCATTTTATTTTCCATATGAAAATATGATTCCTTTCTGCTTAAGTTGAAAGAAGCAGGGAGGAATCATGTTTTCAGATGTTAAAAAATGACAAATATTCGATATAACGAATATATAGCACTATATTCGAAATATTCACGAATTAGCAAAGTTGCGATATTCGTTATTAATATTCGCTATGCGAATAATCGCGCTCAACACTAAAGACAGGTTCTGTAATCACATACGTCTCAGCCACATGGATGTAGACAGCACAAGAATAACAATCCGTTTTGTTTGTTATTTTGCAGACCCGTAGAAATTAACATTTCTGTGTGCGATCCACCAAAAAATGCAGATCGGACACAGACCAAAAATAGGGTCATGTGCATGAGGCCTTACAGATTTAAGAGCCCCTTTAATGGAAATTGATAATGGAGTTGAGTACTGTATTTAAAGGGACTCTGTCACCAGTTTCTAACCCCCCCTTTTAAAACTATTGTTCTCTCCATGGTGCCCTTGTCATTACAAAGCTGTTGTTATAAGATAAATCCGCCGTCTAGTTTTGATAAAAAATCGCTTTTATCTAACCTGTCAATCTTCTGGATAAGGTGCCCAGGGCGTTTCTGAAGGTCTGAATCTGCCGCTCTCCGCCGCCGCCGTTGGTGCCCAGCTCCTCCCATGATCCTTTCAGCGCCACCTGGATGTAATGAAATCCGCCTCCGGCTCTCCTCAGTGCCCCCTCCTCCTTTTCAAAGATCCCGCGCGTGCGCACAGGCCTGTGCCTGATGCGCCCGTGCGGACTTTTAGATTCTGCCTCATTGAGCGAAGTGCGCATGCGCGCGCACGCGCGCGAACATGCGCGAACGCTCGCGAATGCGCGAACGCGCGTGCGCTTCGCTCAACGAGGCAGAATCTAAAAGTCCCTTTAAAGAGTCCCTTTAAAGAGAATATACCACTTTTTCTACCTCTTTTGTTCTAATCCATTTTTATTTTCACAAAGTATATTTTTTATTCTACTTTGTATACATAAATATTCCCATATAGGTTGTTAATATGAGAGAAATAAAATGTTGATGGCAGTGTCCATTTAAGGCCCCATTACACCGAATGATGTTAGTATCAATTATCAGGAAAAAGTGTTCCTAGGAAGGCTCATTCCTGATAACTGGCCCGGATAATCATGCAGCTTATAAATAAACAAACGCCTCAGTAAAAATAAAAAAAATAACTGATTTACGTAAAAACAATATTCAAACAATAGATACTTTTCTGATGATACATACCCTTGTACACCATGGGCTGACCTTTCCTTTACCTGTATTCATCAAGCTCCTTTTATGGCTGTTAGTATGTCCACCCAACATATGCTCCATTGGCTTGTTCAGAATATTTTTGCAGCATTAGATGTATGAAATGATTTCAGGATTTTTTTTTAGCTGCTGATCAAAGCATTGCAGCCATTCCCGGGCTTTCAGACATATCATCAGCGTCATCAAAAATCATTTCAGCACTTAAAGACAGCTTCTTGATGTGGTACGAAAGCATCCTGCTGCAGAATTCAAATATTTATGCCTAATATAAACCAATATTATTGTGCAGGACATGGAGCGCATTCAATGAATTTTGGCAAATTTGTGTGTTACGAAAAATGACTTAGTTGTAAAGGAAAAGAATACAGCCCCGCAACCTACGGTATGTTTATTTCCCATAAAATGGATGGTGTAGTTTTATAATACGGAGTTTGGCACAGCAAAGATTTTCTGCTCTTCATGGGTCAGCCCTGTGAAAACCATATAAGTTTAGTAAAATGTGCCCTGGGATTGAGTATCTCTACTACACCAGTCCTGGATATATAATAGGTGCAAAAAAAATAAAAATTTTATGTGTACATAATTGCACAAACCCTCATCCCCAAAAAATTTCAACAAACTAGTTTATGAAGCTCGGCAAGCACAGCTCTTAGCAGGCAGTTGCATCAGCACCAGCAGACAATGTCATTTTAGCTCTAGTTTGTTTTATGAGGCTTACCTGTATATTGTAAATGTTACCTGTGTATAGTTTAATAGAGGCTATAGTTTAAGATGATAACTCAGGAAACAGTAAAAGTTAATTGTCATGTTACATGACATTTATTGTGTACCGTGTACGGCATTTAGATTATGTTCTTAGTTTATGTTAATCCTAAATTGTGCGTACGTGTGAGGTGTGAGAAAGAAATGGATAAAGGGATGTAACCTGTTTAACTTAGTGGCAGAAAAATCTCAAAGATCCTTAGGCCTCTTGTACACGACCGTATGTATTTTGTGGTCTGCAAAAAAACGTATCCGCAAAAAATACGGATGCCGTCCTTGTGCGTTCCGTTTTTTGTGGAACGGAACAGCTGGCCCCTAATAGAACAGTACTATCCTAGGACAATAATAGGACATTTTTTGCGGAATGGAAATGCGGACCTACGGAAACGGAAATCACACGGAGTACCTTCTGGTTTTTTTTGCGGACCCATTAAAAATGAATGGTTCCGTATATGGTCCGCAAAAAAAACCCGGAGTGGACACGGAAATAAAATAAGTTTGTGTGCAAGAGGTCTTAGGCCTCTTACACATACATATGTATATATTCCAATGCGAACAAGGGCACTCCGGTTTCCCCCCACACTCCAAAGACATACTGATATGGGACTGATTATACTGATATGAGCCCCATTGGGAACAGTGTGATGATTATGTCTGTAAAGCGATGCAGAATATGTCAGCACTATATCAGTGAGTAAACTAAGTAAAATATAATATATTATATATATCTATATACAGTACAGACCAAAAGTTTGGACACACCTTCTCATTCAAAAAGTTTTCTTTATTTTCATGACTATGAAAATTGTAGATTCACACTGAAGGCATCAAAACTATGAATTAACACATGTGAACTTATATACATAACAAAAAAGTGTGAAACAACTGAAAATATGTCATATTCTAGGTTCTTCAAAGTAGCCAACTTTTGCTTTGATTACTGCTTTGCACAGTCTTGGCATTCTCTTGATGAGCTTCAAGAGGTAGTCACCTGAAATGGTTTTCACTTCACAAGTGTGCCCTGTAGGGTTTAATAAGTGGGATTTCTTGCCTTATAAATGGGGTTGGGACCATAAGTTGCGTTGTGGAGAAGTCAGGTGGACACACAGCTGATGGTCATACTGAATAGACTGTTAGAATTTGTATTATGGCAAGAAAAAAGCAGCTAAGTAAAGAAAAACGAGTGGCCATCATTACTTTAAGAAATGAAGGTCAGTTAGTCTGAAAAATTGGGAAAACTTTGAAAGTGTCCCCAAGTGCAGTCACAAAAACTATCAAGCGCTACAAAGAAACTGGCTCACATGCGGACCGCCCCAGGAAAGGAAGACCAAGAGTCACCTCCGCTGCGGAGGATAAGTTCATCCGAGTCACCAGCCTCAGAAATCACAGGTTAACAGCAGCTCAGATTAGAGACCAGGTCAATGCCACACAGAGTTCTAGCAGCAGACACATCTCTAGAACAACTGTTAAGAGAAGACTGTGTGAATCAGGCCTTCATTGTAGAATATCTGCTAGGAAACCACTGCTAAGGACAGGCAACAAGCAGAAGAGACTTGTTTGGGCTAAAGAATACAAGGAATGGACATTAGACCAGTGGAAATCTGTGCTTTGGTCTGATGAGTCCAAATTTGAGATCTATGGTTCCAACCACCGTGTCTTTGTGCGACGCAGAAAAGGTGAACGAATGGACTCTACATGCCTGGTTCCCACCGTGAAGCATGTAGGAGGTGTGATGGTGTGGGGGTGCTTTGCTGGTGACACTGTTGGGGATTTATTTAAAATTGAAGGCATACTGAACCAGCATGGCTACCACAGCATCTTGCAGCGGCATGCTATTCCATCCGGTTTGCGTTTAGTTGGACCATCATTTATTTTTCAACAGGACAATGACCCCAAACACACCTCCAGGCTGTGTAAGGGCTATTTGACCATGAAGGAGAGTGATGGGGTGCTGCTCCAGATGACCTGGCCTCCACAGTCACCAGACCTGAACCCCATCGAGATGGTTTGGGGTGAGCTGGACCGCAGAGTGAAGGCAAAAGGGCCAACAAGTGCTAAGCATCTCTGGGAACGCCTTCAAGACTGTTGGAAGACAATTTCAGGTGACTACCTCTTGAAGCTCATGAAGAGAATGGCAAGAGTGTGCTAAGCATCTCTGGGAACTCCTTCAAGACTGTTGGAAGACCATTTCAGATGACTACCTCTTGAAGCTCATCAAGAGAATGCCAAGAGTGTGCAAAGCAGTAATCAAAGCAAAAGGTGGCTACTTTGAAGAACCTAGAATATGACATATTTTCAGTTGTTTACACTTTTTTTGTTATGTATATAATTCCACATGTGTTAATTCATAGTTTTGATGCCTTCAGTGTGAATCTACAATTTTCATAGTCATGAAAATAAAGAAAACTCTTTGAATAAGAAGGTGTGTCCAAACTTTTGGTCTGTACTGTATATATATATATATATATATATATATATATATATATATATATACATATATATATATACACACACAAGACTGTTAAGATTTTTAGTCAGAGAAAATCCTTTCATTAACTACAGTTAAGCCTGTGGTAAGGTTTCTGCTTCACATCCAGTAGGTCCACAGCCAGCAGTGACAATCTTAAAAAAAAAAAAATAGTGATAAAAGTTTAATATAGGGGCAGCCTGAAGCACTATCAGACTTATGAAAGTCCAATCCCCTTCATGTCAGAGTGTGACTCCAAAGTAAACAACAGGGACTCCCTAGAGCTGAGCCCCTGGAGGGACTGAACCTGAGTCCATAGACAAGAGCAAGGACCCCTTACAAGAAAAGAAAAGTTGGAAAAGGGGAACCCACAATACTAGGCACCCACATACTAGGCACCCACAACACTGGGCTCCATAGCAACTGTTTAGTCTGCCTCTATTGATAGTACCCCACTGGGAGACACCATCTACCATTAACCCCACCAGACACCTTTTCATCAGTCAATCTAATCTGGGCTGTTATGAATTCATTGGCATGGATTACTAGCTGTGCCTTGGTGCCTTGTACTTTATACAGCTCTCTCACTAATACACGTTTTGCACCTTGTGTATGTCTCTTTTCCTGATTCCTAATAGTTGTTCCTGTAACAACAGCAATATCAGCAGGATTGTTTCATAACAATGTACAGATACCAGGCATAGGCTTCTCTATTCTGGCCTGTGAAACTTCAACTCCAACATCACCATCACCCTCCTGAGATGCTGCAGCAAAAGGCCTCTCTGTTCACTGTTGGCAAGCATCAGCTTGTCATTTTCAGGCAGGGGGTCAGTAACAACATCCTTTCTCAGGAGCGTTCACACTGCACACTTGCTCACCAGATTCCTCAGTGAAGTCACAGCCTTTTCCTCGATCTCAGGGTGTTTAGTCAGCTTAGTGGTTGCAATAGGCATTGTAGAAGGTATATTCAACTCCTTTTCTCTGCACCAGGCCTATAAGGCTTCTTTCACACGGGCGTCATGGATTTGGGTCGGATAAGATGCGGGTGCATCGTGGAAAAATGCGTGATTTTTTCGCGCGAGTGCAAAACATTTTAATGCGTTTTGCACGCGCGTGAGAAAAATCGGCATGTTTGGTATCCAAACCCGAAAACTTATTCACAGAAGTTTGGGTTTGGGTTAGGTGTTGTGTAGATTTTATTATTTTCCCTTATAACATGGTTTGCGCAGCCCGGCTTCTCTTCTTTCTTCTTCTTTGAGGAAAAGGACCTGTGGTGATGTCACTGCGCTCACCACGGTGATGGATCATGTCATGGACCATGTGATGAGCGCAGTGACGTCACCAAAGGTCCTTTTCCTCCTGGACAGCAAAGACAGAAGAGAAACCGGGCTGCGCAAACAAGTGGATGAGGTGAGTTAAATTTTAATTTTTTTATTTTTTAAACCCTCCAGCCCTATTTTAGTAAGCATTCTGTATTATAACCACGTTATAAGGGAAAATAATAATGATCGGGTCCCCATCCCAAATCTCGCCCGTGTGAAAGGGGCCTAAGGCTACTTTCACACTGGCGTTTTGGTTTCCGTTTGTGAGATCCGTTTCGGGGCTCTTACAGCGGTCCAAAACGGATTTCAATAAATTGTATAAAATGGTATGAACAAACCTATTAAACTATTACTAGGGGGAGTTTTCCGATAAAAACTCTGTACCAGTAGGTCCTTAAGATTTTTTTCCTCTCCGGTAAGTAATACTAGGTTTAGCGGTCAACACCTCCCTGAGATCATTGTTAGCTCCTAGAACATGCCAATGTTTTTGAAGGATTTGAAAAATCCTATGGTTTTGTGCATCAAAGGTGTCAATGCACCTAATATTCGACAGAGTCTTTGTATTCGCTTTACGTTCTCATCATTTTTATGAACTGCCACCTGCATACTCTGTCTTACATAATAGGGCTTACATACGTTTGATTATATCTGTTGATGATCCCTTTGTGAGCTTGTAGCATGCGGTAATAAATAATGAGAAACCAATAAGGAGTATGAAATTTATCCACAGATTTGCGCACTGAGGAGGATTAAGCATAATCAGACTAAGTTCCGGCGCAGGCTCATTAGTATGAGCTTTTGCCATAGAAATACTAAGTCCCGGCACATCCTGCTGGTGCGCAGGACATGCGTACAGAGGAGAATGAAGCGAAATTGGACTAAGTGCCAACGCAGGCCCAGCAGCATGAGCTTATGCCGCAGCAACACTAAGTCCCGGCGCATCCTTCTGGTGGACATGCGCACTGAGGGGGATGAAGTGTTATCAGACTAAGTCCCGACACAGCCTCAGTGTGGACTTGTATACGTTCAGTGAGGTAAGTCAGTGCACATCGTTCTTTGGCGCAGCACATTATCTTGGACACTCCCCTAGAAACAGGGAGAGGCAGAGTTAAGAGTTGTAATTGGAGGAATCTCCAGGCAACTGACACCCACTTTAATGACACCCAGCGATTTCTGTTGGGGCAAGCACCTGTCAATCACATTACAAAGGTCATTTCTACTCCACCTGTGGTGTTCCGCTCTCAATGCTGCCCAAACCCCTGATGAAGCCAGATCACTGATGAAACATGTTGGGGGGCAGACTTAGGTTTTAGATGCTGATCTCTCATGGAAATGTGCTCTAGATAGTTAGGAAATATTCTCTTACACATGCATGTTTAAGAGTGGATAGTGGGTGCCAGAGTGCATCACAATCAGAGTGGTGGTGTGGAGAAGTGCACTCCCAGACACCTTCTATAAATCACGCAGATACATGGCACCATTAATGAGGATCAGCTAGTTTTAACCCACATAAATATTGCTCACTTATAGTAATGTAATAGGTTTGTTCATACTATTTTAACCAATTTATAAAACGTTATATTTTAATATCTGGGACAAGAGAGGATATTAGCTTGTAGCTATTTGATTATTTATTGTTAATTCTTTCCCAGATAGGGTCTAATTAATTTTTTGTTATCCTATAGATGTTTCTCTACTGAACATCTGGCTAACAGCTGTAAGCTGGCACTTGTGGCTGTAGGTGTCCACTGTGTAATGCAGGCTATTTGAGTTGGCCTGGCCTGGATATGATATATGGTAATGGATGTCTGAGCCGTAGACCCTTACCTGCAGCAAAGTCTGGATAGCTATGGTTGCTAGTCACTCTGCTGATTGTAACACTGTAGCTTTGCAGAATATCTGTATTTTGTCTTTGAAGTCTCTCTGGAGTAGTGGCCTCACAGATGAGTTGGTTCTTTAGTCCTGAAGGCTCTGGGAGCAGAAGCAATCGGATATGCTCCCTCACTCCTCACAGTCCCCTTCACAATACTCCCAATACTCCCCTTCATAATACTAGGACCAGCACACTCCTACCAAGAGGGGAGGAATGGGATGATTAACCCATTCCTGATACTAACCATACCTCACCTGCTGGTGTATAGTGAAACCATTGAATCACATAATGCAGATCGTGTTTACACAGCATGATCTGCCACTGGAAAACAATAATGATCTTTTGTGGTGTACAAAAGATCCAATTACCTGATGAACGAGCATTTTGCTCGTTCTTTGGGTAATCGGTGGTGCATTTACACCATAAGATCATCACTAACGAGCATTACTAGTAATGCTCATTAGTGATAATCTGTTCAATTGTCGGCCCGTGTAAAGGGCCCTTAAGTTACCCCTACCTCCTTCCCCTTATATACCACTACCTGTTGAAAGCCCTGCAGCTCCACACCCCAGATTATCCTGGGTCAATCTGAATGTGATATAGATAGGCCTACCTGCCTACACACTTTCATAGTAGCTCGTCAACAAATCCCATTGTTCCTATCTACTTACTCTGATGACCATACAATACAATAGGTAATGACAGTATGTTCTCCAGGTACTATGATAAAATGAACTCCAAAGATCTCAGAGCAATCATAATATACTGTCAGCTTAGGGGTTTTAATTTACAAAAATTCAAGTGGCTGGTGCACCAGGCTCATCCAAAGGTATGTCCAGGGTATACAGTTAGGTCCATATATATTTGGACAGTGACATAATATTTTTTTTATTACCTGTTTACTAAAACATATTCAAGTTATAATTCAAGTTATATTTATATAATGGACATGGACATAAAGTCCAGACTTTTATCTTTCATTTGAGGGTATCCACATTAAAATTGGATGAAGGGTTTAGGCCCCTTTCACACGATCGAGTATTCTGCATGGGTGCAATGCGTGATGCAAACGCATTGCGCCCGCATGGAATCCGGATCCATTCATTTCAATGGGGTTGTGTACATGTGCGTTGGTTTTCACGCATGTTTTAAATTCTGCGATTTTCACGCAATTCTGGCGCCATAGAAGTGAATGGGGCTGCATGAAAATCGCATTGCATCCGCAAGTAAGTGAGGATGCGATGCGTTTTTCGCGGATGGTTGCTAAGAGATGTTGTTTGTAAACATTCAGTTTTTTAGCGCGCGCAAAATGCATTAAATCGCATTGCACCCGCACGATAAAAACTGAACAACTGAACACGATCGCAAACAAAACTGAATGGACTTGATTGCTAAATCGTGCTATTTTCACTTAACGCATCCGCAACGCATCCGGACCTAGTCCAGACACGCTCGTCTGCAAGGGGCCTTAGGAGTTTCAGATCCTTTACATGTGGCACCCTGTTTTTAAAGGGACCAAAACTAATTGCCAATTGACTCAAAGGCTGTTTCATGGGCAGGTGTGGGAAATTCCTTCATCATTTCATCTCAGTTAAGCACATAAAAGACCTGGAGTTGATTTGAGGTGCGGTGCTTGCATTTTGAAGATTTTGCTGAAAAGTAAACATGCGTTCAAAGGAGCTCTCCATTCAGGTGAAACAAGCCATCCTTCATCTGCAAAAACAGGAAAAAAACATCTGAGAAATTGCTACACTAGTAGGAGTAACAAAATCTACAGTTTGGTACATCCTGAGAAAGAAAGAAAGCACTGGTGAACAATGCAAAAAGACCTGGACACCCAAGGAAGACAACAGTGGTGGATGATCGCAGAATAATTACCATGGGGAACAGAAAACCCTTCACAACATCCAACCAAGCGAATAACACTCTCCAGGATATAGGTGTATCAATATCCAAATCTACCATAAAGAGAAGATTGCATGTGTTCTGCCCAGCAGAGTTGAGAATCATTATAAATCACGTCTTGCTCAGTTTTGATATTTCTGTAGTGATTAGTGTGGTTATAGCACCATCTAGCAGCGTTAAGTTGTATTACACTTTGTTTTTCCTGTTACAAAGACTGCTTACATTGTTAGTGGTGCAAAGCATTGTGAGATTGAAAAGCATCCTGGGTAAGAGAAGCCTCCAGGACACATCAACATAGCTGTCCTTTTGCATATCTCCTTCTTAAACTCCACCATCCTTGTAAAATCATATTTGGTGAGAGATCTACCTTTGTTTCAGGGATATTGTGTTATGCAGAGATGTTCAGTCAGTTGTAATTGTTACTCAGGGAGTTGTTTCTACTGTTAGCTAGACATTTAATCCTATGTATAGGCAGCCATTTTACCATGTGCTTTCACTGCAAATGTTATAGTACATGCTATGCTATGCTTTATACTTATACATGTTATTTGCATTCTTGTAGTTTTACCAAACAATCCTGTTTTGCCAATCAAATAATCCTGTTTTACCAATCAATCAATCTTGTACAATCTCTCACTCATGTGTATCACGCAGAGAGTACAACCTGTTGACCAATAAACAAGTTAGACTACAAAGAACAGAACAGTCCTCTTATTTGGAAGACAGGAATGGTTTATGCTGAATGTCAGACTGCACAATGTGTGAACGTGTATGAAGACAAAACAGCATGAAAGTAAATACAGAGGGTTCACTGCACGGTGCAAGCCACTTATAAGCCTCAAGAATAAGAAGGCTAGATTGGACTTTGCTAAAAAAAAAAAACATCTTTGAAAACCAGCACACTTCTGGAAGAACATTGGACAGATGAAACCAAGATCAACCTCTACCAGAATGATGGAAAGAAAAAAGTATGGCAAAGGCAAGGTACAGCTCATGATCAACAGCATACCACATTATCTGTAAAAACACGGTGGAGGCAGCGTGATAGATTGGGCATGCATGGCTGCCAGTGGCACTGGGTCCCTAGTGTTTATTGATGATGTGACATAGGACAGAAGCAGCCGGATTAATGCTGGGGTTTTCAGAGACATGCTGTGTGCTCAAATACAGCCAAACTGATTGGTTGGCATTTCATAATACAGATAGACAATGACCCAAAACATAAAGCCAAAGCAACCCAGGAGTTTATTAAAGCAAAGAAGTGGAATATTCTTGAATGGCCAACTCAGTCACCTGATCTGAATCCAATAGAGCATGCATTTCACTTGCTAAATACTAAACTTCAGACAGAAGGGCCCACAAACGGCAACTGAAAGCCGCTGGAGTAAATGCCTGGCAGAGCATTATAAAGGAGCAAACACAGCCTCGGGTGATGTCCACGAGTTCAAGACTTCAGGCAGTCATTGCCAACAAAGGGTTTCAACCAATTATTTAATTTGTCCAATTACCTTTGAGCCCCTGAAATGAAGGGATTGAGTTTTAAAAAATGCTTTAGTTCCTCACATTTTTATGCAATTATTTTGTTCAACCCACTGAATTAAAGCTGAAAGTCTGAACTTCACCTGCATCTGAATTGTTTTGTTCAAAATCCATTGTGGTAATGTACAGAACAAAAATTAGAAAAAGGTTGTCTCTGTCCAAATATATATGGTCCTTACTGTACTTGATGTGCTGAAACTTGGTAATATATATATATATATTTGTGCAGAACCCCAATACATATTAAAGGGGTTTTTCTGGAGTTCAATATTGATTACCTATCCTCAGGATAACAATGTCCAGAGAAAATAGGGTTTGTAAAACTGAAAAAAAAAAGGTATGATATCCACTAGTGTATAAAACAAGAAGTAGAGATTTTATTAAACGTACATAAAATTCAAGTTAAAACAAATTAAAAGCACCAAATGTGCATATACAGACCTGATGCAGCACACAGTGGGTACGTGCTGGCAATATTAATACCGTTTAGATTGGTGCCTGCCTTCATATTTGTTTTGTCCATCCTCAGTTAGGTTATCAATATCTGATCTGTGAAGGTCTGAACTCTCCCTGTGGCACTTGGATGAGCGCAGTGGCCTCTTCATAGTATACCAGGCACTGTGCCATACATCATATCGCCGCTGTACTTAGTATTGCCGCTCAGTCCCATTCACCTTAATGGGAATGAGATGCAGAGAAGCCAAGTGACTGATAAGATATTACTGCCCCTTTTGAATAATTGTCAAATAAGCACTGGTTCTTCAGCAGATATTCCTCCTGACGTCTCCACAAAAATATGTGCTTGTTAATAAAGTAGTGAGGAAGGGATGTTTGCCTGTGTCTTTGTGCTTGAAGCAGTTTGCTGCAAATTGTGGTGTTTGTACGTCGGCCATGGTAGGGTGCACATGTACTTTACTTCATATTTTTATAGCGGTGATAGTCTAAGTTTGTCTATTTTTTATTTATTTTTAAATAGAATGTGATTAGGGATGAGCGAACTCGAACTGTATAGTTCGGGTTCGTACCGAATTTTGGGGTGTCCGTGACACGGACCCGAACCCGGACATTTTCGTAAAAGTCCGGGTTCGGGTTCGGTGTTCGTCGCTTTCTTGGCGCTTTTGTGACGCTTTCTTGGCGCTTTTTGAAAGGCTGCAAAGCAGCCAATCAACAAGCGTCATACTACTTGCCCCAAGAGGCCATCACAGCCATGCCTACTATTGGCATGGCTGTGATTGGCCAGAGCACCATGTGACCCAGCCTCTATTTAAGCTGGAGTCACATAGCGCCGCCCGTCACTCTGCTCTGATTAGCGTAGGGAGAGGTTGCGGCTGCGACAGTAGGGCGAGATTAGGCAGATTAACTCCTCCAAAGGACTTGATTAACTGATCGATCTGCAGCTGTGGATCATTGAGCTGCTGATCCTCAATTGCTCACTGTTTTTAGGCTGCACAGACCGTTTGTCAGTCTCATTTTTCTGGGGTGATCGGCGGCCATTTTGTGTCTTGTGGTGCGCCAGCACAAGCTGCGACCAAGTGCATTTAACCCTCAATGGTGTGGTTGTTTTTTGGCTAAAGCCTACATCAGGGTGAAGCTGTCACACCAAGTGCATTTAACCAGCAATAGTCTGTTCATTTTTTGGCCATATACAAAATCAGGGGCAAGCTGCGCCTGTCACCAAGTGCATTTAACCCTCAATGGTGTGGTTGTTTTTTGGCTAAAGCCTACATCAGGGTGAAGCTGTCACACCAAGTGCATTTAACCAGCAATAGTCTGTTCATTTTTTGGCCATATACAAAATCAGGGGCAAGCTGCGCCTGTCACCAAGTGCATTTAACCCTCAATGGTGTGGTTGTTTTTTGGCTAAAGCCTACATCAGGGTGAAGCTGTCACACCAAGTGCATTTAACCAGCAATAGTCTGTTCATTTTTTGGCCATATACAAAATCAGGGGCAAGCTGCGCCTGTCACCAAGTGCATTTAACCCTCAATGGTGTGGTTGTTTTTTGGCTAAAGCCTACATCAGGGTGAAGCTGTCACACCAAGTGCATTTAACCAGCAATAGTCTGTTTATTTTTTGGCCATATCCCAGTCTAATTCTGTCACTAAATCCATACCGGTCACCCAGCGCCTAAATACTAGGCCTCAAATTTATATCCAGCTAAATCTGTCCCTAGTGCTGTAGCTGGGCGAGTTATTTAGTGTCCGTTCAAGCACATTTCTTGTTCTGGGTTGAAATACAATTCCCAATTTAGCAATTTCATAATTTAGTGGTTCCTGCTATATCAGAGCTATTTGAAATCTATCCCAAAAAGGGTATATAATATTGAAGGTGCACATTGGGTCATTCAGAATAACTTCACACACACCCGCTACTGTGTATTTCCAAGTCTAATTCTGTCACTAAACCCATACCTGTCACCCAGCGCCTAAATACTAGGCCTCAAATTTAAATCCCTCTAAATCTCTCGTTACCGCTGTACTGTTGTTGCTGGGCAAGATATTTAGTGTCCGTCAAAGCACATTTTTTGTTCTGGGTTGAAGTACAATTCCCAATTTAGCAATTTCATAATTTAGTGGTTCCTGCTATATCAGAGCTATTTGGAATCTATCCCTAAAAGGGTATATAATATTGAAGGTGCACATTGGGTCATTCAGAATAACTTCACACACACCCGCTACTGTGTATTTCCAAGTCTAATTCTGTCACTAAACCCATACCTGTCACCCAGCGCCTAAATACTAGGCCTCAAATTTAAATCCCTCTAAATCTCTCGTTACCGCTGTACTGTTGTTGCTGGGCAAGATATTTAGTGTCCGTCAAAGCACATTTTTTGTTCTGGGTTGAAGTACAATTCCCAATTTAGCAATTTCATAATTTAGTGGTTCCTGCTATATCAGAGCTATTTGGAATCTATCCCTAAAAGGGTATATAATATTGAAGGTGCACATTGGGTCATTCAGAATAACTTCACACACACCCGCTACTGTGTATTTCCAAGTCTAATTCTGTCACTAAACCCATACCTGTCACCCAGCGCCTAAATACTAGGCCTCAAATTTAAATCCCTCTAAATCTCTCGTTACCGCTGTACTGTTGTTGCTGGGCAAGATATTTAGTGTCCGTCAAAGCACATTTTTTGTTCTGGGTTGAAGTACAATTCCCAATTTAGCAATTTCATAATTTAGTGGTTTCTGCTATATCAGAGCTATTTGAAATCTATCCCTAAAAGGGTATATAATATTGAAGGTGCACATAGGGTCATTCAGAATAACTTCACACACACGCTTCTGTGCATTTCCAAGTCTAATTCTGTCACTAAATCCATACCGGTGACCCAGCGCCTAAATACTAGGCCTCAAATTTAAATCCCTCTAAATCTCTCGTTACCCACCGCTGTACTGTTGTTGCTGGGCAAGATATTTAGTGTCCGTCAAAGCACATTTTTTGTTCTGGGTTGAAGTACAATTCCCAATTTAGCAATTTCATAATTTAGTGGTTTCTGCTATATCAGAGCTATTTGAAATCTATCCCTAAAAGGGTATATAATATTGAAGGTGCACATAGGGTCATTCAGAATAACTTCACACACACGCTTCTGTGCATTTCCAAGTCTAATTCTGTCACTAAATCCATACCGGTGACCCAGCGCCTAAATACTAGGCCTCAAATTTAAATCCCTCTAAATCTCTCGTTACCCACCGCTGTACTGTTGTTGCTGGGCAAGATATTTAGTGTCCGTCAAAGCACATTTTTTGTTCTGGGTTGAAGTACAATTCCCAATTTAGCAATTTCATAATTTAGTGGTTTCTGCTATATCAGAGCTATTTGAAATCTATCCCTAAAAGGGTATATAATATTGAAGGTGCACATAGGGTCATTCAGAATAACTTCACACACACGCTTCTGTGCATTTCCAAGTCTAATTCTGTCACTAAATCCATACCGGTGACCCAGCGCCTAAATACTAGGCCTCAAATTTAAATCCCTCTAAATCTCTCGTTACCCACCGCTGTACTGTTGTTGCTGGGCAAGATATTTAGTGTCCGTCAAAGCACATTTTTTGTTCTGGGTTGAAGTACAATTCCCAATTTAGCAATTTCATAATTTAGTGGTTTCTGCTATATCAGAGCTATTTGAAATCTATCCCTAAAAGGGTATATAATATTGAAGGTGCACATAGGGTCATTCAGAATAACTTCACACACACGCTTCTGTGCATTTCCAAGTCTAATTCTGTCACTAAATCCATACCGGTGACCCAGCGCCTAAATACTAGGCCTCAAATTTAAATCCCTCTAAATCTCTCGTTACCCACCGCTGTACTGTTGTTGCTGGGCAAGATATTTAGTGTCCGTCAAAGCACATTTTTTGTTCTGGGTTGAAGTACAATTCCCAATTTAGCAATTTCATAATTTAGTGGTTCCTGCTATATCAGAGCTATTTGAAATCTATCCCAAAAAGGGTATATAATATTGAAGGTGCACATTGGGTCATTCAGAATAACTTCACACACACCCGCTACTGTGTATTTCCAAGTCTAATTCTGTCACTAAACCCATACCTGTCACCCAGCGCCTAAATACTAGGCCTCAAATTTAAATCCCTCTAAATCTCTCGTTACCGCTGTCCTGTTGTAGCTGGGAAAGTTATTTAGTGCCCGTCAAAGCACATTTTTTGTTCTGGGTTGAAGTACAATTCCCAATTTAGCAATTTCATAATTTAGTGGTTCCTGCTATATCAGAGCTATTTGAAATCTATCCCAAAAAGGGTATATAATATTCAAGGTGCACATTGGGTCATTCAGAATAACTTCACACACACGCTTCTGTGCATTTCCAAGTCTAATTCTGTCACTAAATCCATACCGGTCACCCAGCGCCTAAATACTAGGCCTCAAATTTATATCCCGCTGAATTTGAATACAATACATTGGGCCAAATAATATATTTGTTGTTGTGGTGAACCATAACAATGAGAAAAACATCTAGTAAGGGACGCGGACGTGGACATGGTCGTGGTGGTGTTAGTGGACCCTCTGGTGCTGGGAGAGGACGTGGCCGTTCTGCCACATCCACACGTCCTAGTGTACCAACTACCTCAGGTCCCAGTAGCCGCCAGAATTTACAGCGATATATGGTGGGGCCCAATGCCGTTCTAAGGATGGTAAGGCCTGAGCAGGTACAGGCATTAGTCAATTGGGTGGCCGACAGTGGATCCAGCACGTTCACATTATCTCCCACCCAGTCTTCTGCAGAAAGCGCACAGATGGCGCCTGAAAACCAACCCCATCAGTCTGTCACATCACCCCCATGCATACCAGGGAAACTGTCTCAGCCTCAAGTTATGCAGCAGTCTCTTATGCTGTTTGAAGACTCCGCTGGCAGGGTTTCCCAAGGGCATCCACCTAGCCCTTCCCCAGCGGTGAAAGACATAGAATGCACTGACGCACAACCACTTATGTTTCCTGATGATGAGGACATGGGAATACCACCTCAGCATGTCTCTGATGATGACGAAACACAGGTGCCAACTGCTGCGTCTTTCTGCAGTGTGCAGACTGAACAGGAGGTCAGGGATCAAGACTGGGTGGAAGACGATGCAGGGGACGATGAGGTCCTAGACCCCACATGGAATGAAGGTCGTGCCACTGACTTTCACAGTTCGGAGGAAGAGGCAGTGGTGAGACCGAGCCAACAGCGTAGCAAAAGAGGGAGCAGTGGGCAAAAGCAGAACACCCGCCGCCAAGAGACTCCGCCTGCTACTGACCGCCGCCATCTGGGACCGAGCACCCCAAAGGCAGCTTCAAGGAGTTCCCTGGCATGGCACTTCTTCAAACAATGTGCTGACGACAAGACCCGAGTGGTTTGCACGCTGTGCCATCAGAGCCTGAAGCGAGGCATTAACGTTCTGAACCTGAGCACAACCTGCATGACCAGGCACCTGCATGCAAAGCATGAACTGCAGTGGAGTAAACACCTTAAAACCAAGGAAGTCACTCAGGCTCCCCCTGCTACCTCTTCTGCTGCTGCCGCCTCGGCCTATTCTGCTGCTGCCGCCTCGGCCTCTTCCTCCGCCTCTGGAGGAACGTTGGCACCTGCCGCCCAGCAAACAGGGGATGTACCACCAACACCACCACCACCACCTCCGTCACCAAGCGTCTCAACCATGTCACACGCCAGCGTTCAGCTCTCCATCTCACAAACATTTGATAGAAAGCGTAAATTCCCACCTAGCCACCCTCGATCCCTGGCCCTGAATGCCAGCATTTCTAAACTACTGGCCTATGAAATGCTGTCATTTAGGCTGGTGGACACAGACAGCTTCAAACAGCTCATGTCGCTTGCTGTCCCACAGTATGTTGTTCCCAGCCGGCACTACTTCTCCAAGAGAGCCGTGCCTTCCCTGCACAACCAAGTATCCGATAAAATCAAGTGTGCACTGCGCAACGCCATCTGTAGCAAGGTCCACCTAACCACAGATACGTGGACCAGTAAGCACGGCCAGGGACGCTATATCTCCCTAACTGCACACTGGGTAAATGTAGTGGCAGCTGGGCCCCAGGCGGAGAGCTGTTTGGCGCACGTCCTGCCGCCGCCAAGGATCGCAGGGCAACATTCTTTGCCTCCTGTTGCCACCTCCTCCTTCTCGGCTTCCTCCTCCTCTTCTTCCACCTGCTCATCCAGTCAGCCACACACCTTCACCACCAACTTCAGCACAGCCCGGGGTAAACGTCAGCAGGCCATTCTGAAACTCATATGTTTGGGGGACAGGCCCCACACCGCACAGGAGTTGTGGCGGGGTATTGAACAACAGACCGACGAGTGGTTGCTGCCGGTGAGCCTCAAGCCCGGCCTGGTGGTGTGTGATAATGGGCGAAATCTCGTTGCAGCTCTGGGACTAGCCAATTTGACGCACATCCCTTGCTTGGCGCATGTGCTGAATTTGGTGGTGCAGAAGTTCATTCACAACTACCCCGACATGTCAGAGCTGCTGCATAAAGTGCGGGCCGTCTGTTCGCGCTTCCGGCGTTCACATCCTGCCGCTGCTCGCCTGTCTGCGCTACAGCGTAACTTCGGCCTTCCCGCTCACCGCCTCATATGCGACGTGCCCACCAGGTGGAACTCCACCTTGCACATGCTGGACAGACTGTGCGAGCAGCAGCAGGCCATAGTGGAGTTTCAGCTGCAGCACGCACGGGTCAGTCGCACTACAGAACAGCACCACTTCACCACCAATGACTGGGCCTCCATGCGAGACCTGTGTGCCCTGTTGCGCTGTTTCGAGTACTCCACCAACATGGCCAGTGGCGATGACACCGTTATCAGCGTTACAATACCACTTCTATGTCTCCTTGAGAAAACACTTAGGGCGATGATGGAACAGGAGGTGGCCCAGGAGGAGGAGGAGGAGGATGAGGAAGAGGGGTCATTTTTAGCACTTTCAGGCCAGTCTCTTCGAAGTGACTCAGAGGGAGGTTTTTTGCAACAGCAGAGGCCAGGTACAAATGTGGCCAGCCAGGGCCCACTACTGGAGGACGAGGAGGACGAGGATGAGGAGGAGGTGGAGGAGGATGAGGATGAAGCATGGTCACAGCGGGGTGGCACCCAACGCAGCTCGGGTCCATCACTGGTGCGTGGCTGGGGGGAAAGGCAGGACGATGACGATACGCCTCCCACAGAGGACAGCTTGTCCTTACCCCTGGGCAGCCTGGCACACATGAGCGACTACATGCTGCAGTGCCTGCGCAACGACAGCAGAGTTGCCCACATTTTAACCTGTGCGGACTACTGGGTTGCCACCCTGCTGGATCCACGCTACAAAGACAATGTGCCCACCTTACTTCCTGCACTGGAGCGTGATAGGAAGATGCGCGAGTACAAGCGCACGTTGGTAGACGCGCTACTGAGAGCATTCCCAAATGTCACAGGGGAACAAGTGGAAGCCCAAGGCCAAGGCAGAGGAGGAGCAAGAGGTCGCCAAGGCAGCTGTGTCACGGCCAGCTCCTCTGAGGGCAGGGTTAGCATGGCAGAGATGTGGAAAACTTTTGTCAACACGCCACAGCTAACTGCACCACCACCTGATACGCAACGTGTTAGCAGGAGGCAACATTTCACTAACATGGTGGAACAGTACGTGTGCACACCCCTCCACGTACTGACTGATGGTTCGGCCCCATTCAACTTCTGGGTCTCTAAATTGTCCACGTGGCCAGAGCTAGCCTTTTATGCCTTGGAGGTGCTGGCCTGCCCGGCAGCCAGCGTTTTGTCTGAACGTGTATTCAGCACGGCAGGGGGCGTCATTACAGACAAACGCAGCCGCCTGTCTACAGCCAATGTGGACAAGCTGACGTTCATAAAAATGAACCAGGCATGGATCCCACAGGACCTGTCCGTCCCTTGTCCAGATTAGACATTAACTACCTCCCCATAACCATATATTATTGGACTCCAGGGCACTTCCTCATTCAATCCTATTTTTATTTTCATTTTACCATTATATTGCGATGCTACCCAAAGTTGAATGAACCTCTCCTCTGCCTGTGTGCTAGGCCTAAATATATGCCAATGGACTGTTGCAGTGGTGGCTGACATGAAGCCTGATTCTCTGCTATGACATGCAGACTAATTCTCTGCTGACATGAAGCCAGATTGTCTGTTACGGGACCTCTCTCCTCTGCCTGGGTGCTGGGCCTAAATTTATGACAATGGACTGTTGCAGTGGTGGCTGACGTGAAGCCTGATTCTCTGCTATGACATGCAGACTGATTCTCTGCTGACATGAAGCCAGATCCTCTGTTACGGGACCTCTCTCCTCTGCCTGGGTGCTGGGCCTAAATTTATGACAATGGACTGTTGCAGTGGTGGCTGACGTGAAGCCTGATTCTCTGCTATGACATGCAGACTGATTCTCTGCTGACATGAAGCCAGATCCTCTGTTACGGGACCTCTCTCCTCTGCCTGGGTGCTGGGCCTGAATATATGCCAATGGACTGTTGCAGTGGTGGGTGACGTGAAGCCTCATTCTCTGCTATGACATGCAGACTAATTCTCTGCTGACATGAAGCCAGATTGTCTGTTACGGGACCTCTCTCCTCTGCCTGTGTGTGTGCTGGGCCTAAATATATGCCAATGGACTGTTGCAGTGGTGGCTGACGTGAAGCCTCATTCTCTGCTATGACATGCAGACTGATTCTCTGCTGACATGAAGCCAGATCCTCTGTTACGGGACCTCTCTCCTCTGCCTGGGTGCTGGGCCTAAATTTATGACAATGGACTGTTGCAGTGGTGGCTGACGTGAAGCCTGATTCTCTGCTATGACATGCAGACTGATTCTCTGCTGTCATGAAGCCAGATTGTCTGTTACGGGACCTTTCTCCTCTACCTGGGTTCTGGGCCTAAATTTATGAAAATTGACTCTTACAGTGGTGGGTGACGTGAAGCCTGATTCTCTGCTATGATATGAAGACTGATTCTCTGCTGACATGAAGCCAGATTGTCTGTTACGGGACCTTTCTCCTCTGCCTGGGTTCTGGGCCTAAATTTATGAAAATTGACTCTTACAGTGGTGGGTGACGTGAAGCCTGATTCTCTGCTATGATATGAAGACTGATTCTCTGCTGACATGAAGCCAGATTGTCTGTTACGGGACCTTTCTCCTCTGCCTGGGTTCTGGGCCTAAATTTATGAAAATTGACTCTTACAGTGGTGGGTGACGTGAAGCCTGATTCTCTGCTATGATATGAAGACTGATTCTCTGCTGACATGAAGCCAGATTGTCTGTTACGGGACCTTTCTCCTCTGCCTGGGTTCTGGGCCTAAATTTATGAAAATTGACTCTTACAGTGGTGGGTGACGTGAAGCCTGATTCTCTGCTATGATATGAAGACTGATTCTCTGCTGACATGAAGCCAGATTCTCTGTTACGGGACCTCTCTCCTCTGCCTGGGTGCTGGGCCTAAATTTATGACAATGGACTGTTGCAGTGGTGGCTGACGTGAAGCCTGATTCTCTGCTATGACATGCAGACTGATTCTCTGCTGACATGAAGCCAGATTCTCTGTTACGGGACCTCTCTCCTCTGCCTGTGTGTGTGCTGGGCCTAAATATATGCCAATGGACTGTTGCAGTGGTGGCTGACGTGAAGCCTCATTCTCTGCTATGACATGCAGACTAATTCTCTGCTGACATGAAGACAGATTCTCTGTTACGGGACCTCTCTCCTCTGCCTGGGTGCCGGGGCCTAAATATCTGAGAATGGACTGTTCCAGTGGTGGGTGACGGGAAGCCAGATTCTCTGCTATGGAACCTCTCTCCAATTGATTTTGGTTAATTTTTATTTATTTAATTTTTATTTTAATTCATTTCCCTATCCACATTTGTTTGCAGGGGATTTACCTACATGTTGCTGCCTTTTGCAGCCCTCTAGCTCTTTCCTGGGCTGTTTTACAGCCTTTTTAGTGCCGAAAAGTTCGGGTCCCCATTGACTTCAATGGGGTTCGGGTTCGGGACGAAGTTCGGATCGGGTTCGGATCCCGAACCCGAACATTTCCGGGATGTTCGGCCGAACTTCTCGAACCCGAACATCCAGGTGTTCGCTCAACTCTAAATGTGATGATTGATAGAGAGACAGATAGATAGATAGATAGATAGATAGATAGATAGATAGATAGATAGGTAGTATCCCTGGTATTTATTATACTTTATGCAGTCTTTTATATTCTTGCACTTTCCCTATAACTGCAGGACTATCACATTAAACTTATGACTGTTCATTTCTATATTTTTTCCAATTCTTTATTTACCTTTTTCCTCTTTTCAGATTATTAATGTTCCAACCTAACAACCTGGGCACAGCTGAAAGGTGTCATTTTACAACATGGCCTGCGGTTAGTTGGTGGTTTATAAGGTGTATTGTAGGTGGTAAATAAAAGCAGTATTGATAGCTGCCATAGTACAACATAAACTAGTTGGATGACAGAAGTTTGTATAATACGTGCACACACTTGTACCCCGTAGAACGTTACAGGTATGCGTCTGTAGAGTTGTAATGTAGTAGATGTATCACCCCTGTTGCGAGGGCATGCCACAGTGTAGCGTAGGCACATGTGTTGTGTTACTTCATCACTCTATTATACATTCTATTCTACATCGCACAATCTGGATACATACATAAACTACATAATAATTGTATTAACCCCTTAAGGACACAGCCTTTTTACACCTTAGGACCAGGCCATTTTTTGCAAATCTGACCAGTGTCACTTTAAGTGCTGATAACTTTAAAACGCTTTGACTTATCCAGGCCGTTCTGAGATTGTTTTTTCGTCACATATTTTACTTCATGACACTGGTGAAATTAAGTCAATAAAAATATTTTTTTTTGCACCAAAAAATACCTAATTTAAAAAAATTTGGGAAAAATTAGCAAATTTCAAAGTTTCAGTTTCTCTACTTCTGTAATACATAGTAATACCCCCAAAAATTGTGATGACTTTACATTCCCCATATGTCTACTTTATGTTTGAATTGTTTTGGGAATGATATTTTATTTTTTGGGGATGTTATAAGGCTTAGAAGTTTAGAAGCAAATCTTGAAATTTTTCAGCAATTTACAAAAACTACATTTTTAGGGACCAGTTCAGGTCTGAAGTCACTTTGCGAGGCTTACATAATAGAAACCACCCAAAAATGAACCCATCTAAGAAACTACACCCCTCAAGGTATTCAAAACTGATTTTACATACGTTGTTAACCCTTTAGGTGTTGCACAAGAGTTATTGGCAAATGGGGATGAAATTTGAGAATTTCTTTTTTTTGTCAAATTTTTTATTTTAACCCATTTTTTCCACTAACAAAGCAAGGGTTAACAGCCAAACAAGACTGTATCTTTATTGCCCTGACTCTGCCGTTTACAGAAACACCCAATATGTGGCCGTAAACTACTGTACGGCCACACAGCGGGGCATAGAGTGAAAGGTGCACCGTTTGGTTTTTGGAGGGCTGATTTTTATGGACTGGTTTATTTACACCATGTCCCATTTGAAGCCCCCTGATGCACCCCTAGAGTAGAAACTCCCTAAAAGTGACCCCATCTAAGAAACTACACCCCTCAAGGTATTCAAAACTGATTTTACATACGTCGTTAACCCTTTAGGTGTTGCACAAGAGTTATTGGCAAATGGGGATGAAATTTGAGAATTTCATTTTTTTGTCTAATTTTCCATTTTAACCCATTTTTTCCACTAACAAAGCAAGGGTTAACAGCCAAACAAGACTGTATCTTTATTGCCCTGACTCTGCCGTTTACAGAAACACCCAATATGTGGCCGTAAACTACTGTACGGCCACACAGCGGGGCATAGAGTGAAAGGTGCGCCGTTTGGTTTTTGGAGGGCTGATTTTTATGGACTGGTTTATTTACACCATGTCCCATTTGAAGCCCCCTGATGCACCCCTAGAGTAGAAACTCCCTAAAAGTGACCCCATCTAAGAAACTACACCCCTCAAGGTATTCAAAACTGATTTTACATACGTCGTTAACCCTTTAGGTGTTGCACAAGAGTTATTGGCAAATGGGGATGAAATTTGAGAATTTCATTTTTTTGTCTAATTTTCCATTTTAACCCATTTTTTCCACTAACAAAGCAAGGGTTAACAGCCAAACAAGACTGTATCTTTATTGCCCTGACTCTGCCGTTTACAGAAACACCCAATATGTGGCCGTAAACTACTGTACGGCCACACAGCGGGGCGTAGAGGGAAAGGTGCGCCGTTTGGTTTTTGGAGGGCTGATTTTTATGGACTGGTTTATTTACACCATGTCCCATTTGAAGACCCCTGATGCACCCCTAGAGTAGAAACTCCCTAAAAGTGACCCCATCTAAGAAACTAAACCCCTCAAGGTATTCAAAACTGATTTTACATACGTCGTTAACCCTTTAGGTGTTGCACAAGAGTTATTGGCAAATGGGGATGAAATTAGCAAAGTTCATTTTTTTGTCTAATTTTCCATTTTAACCCATTTTTTCCACTAACAAATCAAGGGTTAACAGCCAAACAAGACTGTATCTTTATTGCCCTGACTCTGCCGTTTACAGAAACACCCAATATGTGGCCGTAAACTACTGTACGGCCACACAGCGGGGCTTAGAGGGAAAGGTGCGCCGTTTGGTTTTTGGAGGGCTGATTTTTATGGACTGGTTTATTTACACCATGTCCCATTTGAAGACCCCTGATGCACCCCTAGAGTAGAAACTCCCTAAAAGTGACCCCATCTAAGAAACTACACCCCTCAAGGTATTCAAAACTGATTTTACATACGTCGTTAACCCTTTAGGTGTTGCACAAGAGTTATTGGCAAATGGGGATGAAATTTGCAAATTTCATTTTTTTGTCTAATTTTCCATTTTAACCCATTTTTTCCACTAACAAAGCAAGGGTTAACAGTCAAACAAGACTGTATCTTTATTGCCCTGACTCTGCCGTTTACAGAAACACCCAATATGTGGCCGTAAACTACTGTACGGCCACACAGCGGGGCGTAGAGGGAAAGATGCGCCGTTTGGTTTTTGGAGGGCTGATTTTTATGGACTGGTTTATTTACACCATGTCCCATTTGAAGCCCCCTGATGCACCCCTGGAGTAGAAACTCCCTAAAAAGTGACCCCATTTTGGAAACTAAGGGATAAGGTGGCATTTTTTTGGGGACTATTTTTAGGGTAAATATGATTTTTGGTTGCTCTATATTACATTTTTGTGATGCAAGGTTACCAAAAATTGAAATTCTGAAATTTCATCTCCATTTGCCATTAACTGTTGAGGAACACCTAAAGGGTTAATGAAGTTTGTATAATCAGTTTTGAATACCTTGAGGGGTGTAGTTTCTTAGATGGGGTCAGTTTTGGGGAGTTTTTACTCTAGGGTGCATCAGGGGGGCTTCAAAAGGGACATGGTGTCAATAAAAAAGGCCATCAAAATCGGCCTTCCAGAAACCATGTCGGTCCTTTCCTTTTGCGGCCTCCCTTTTACTGATACAGCAGTTTACGACCACAAATGTGGTGTTTCTGTAAACTGCAGTATCAGGGTAATAAATATTAAGTTTTGTTTGGTTGTTAACCCTTGTTTTGTTACCGGAAAAAACGGATTGAAATGGAAAAGTGCCAAAATAAGCGGTTTTGGCACCGTTTTTTTTTTTAACTATGTTAATCTGGGGGGTTAGGTAATGGGATATTTTTATAGAGGAGATTCTTACGGACGCGGCAATACCTAATAAGTCTACTTTTTTTTTACAATTATTTAGGTTTTTGACTATATTATCTTTTTTGATACAAATCTTTTTTTGGGTATCTCTAAAGTCTAAGGGTCATTTATTTTTTTTGTTAATCCAATTATCTCATGTGGGAACTCATTTTTTGCGGGATGAGCGGACGGTTTTATTGGCACTATTTTGGGGGCTATATGACTTTTTTATCGCTTGCTATTAAACTTTTTGTTATGTAAGGTGACAAAAAAATTCTTTTTTTGCACCTATTTTTTTTTTTTTTTTGACCGTGTTAATCTGGGGGGGTTGGGTCATGGGGTATTTTTATAGAGGAGATTCTTACGGACGCGGCAATACCTGATAAGTCAACTTTTTTTACAATTATTTTGGTTTTAGACTATATTATCTTTTTTGATTCAAATTTTTTTGTGGGTATCTCTAAAGTCTAAGGGTCATTTAAAAAAAAAAAAATTTTTATCCAATTATCTCATGTGGGGGCTCATTTTTTGTGGGATGAGCGGATGGCTTTATTGGCACTTTTTGGGGGGCTATATGACTTTTTGATCGCTTGCTATTAAACTTTTTATTATGTAAGGTGCACCTTTTTTGTTTATTTTTTCCTTGACCGTGTTAATCTGGGGGGTTAGGTCATGGGGTAGTTTTATAGAGGAGATTATTACCGACGCGGCGATACCTAATATGTCTACTTTTAATAAATTATTTTAGTTTTTTTGGGTGTCTCAAGTCTGAGAACCAGTTTTTTTTTATCCGATGTCAGTGCTAAATTGGGATATAAATTTAGTACTCCATGGAAGTGTGATACTCCCTGAAGCAACCGTCAATGTAGAGGCCCGGATGATCGGGGCAAGTGTCGCACTGAGTAGTCGTGTCCTTCCGTATCCCCCTCTTGCGACACACTCTGCACTTTTTTTGGGTTCGTCCCTTCTTTCCAGTATGGGGGACCACACCTGGAAAGTGTTGGCCAGGGACGATCCGGGCACCTACAGTTCCCGAGGTACTCCGGCCTGCTCTTTCCCGGTCCGAAAAGATCAGGGCCTTGAGGACTGCCTCATAGAACTGGAGGAATGTCTCTGTGCTGCCAGCGCTTCGGGATAGTACAAAAGAGTTGTACATGGCAACCTGCACCAAGTAGACCGCAACTTTTTTGTACCATGCCCGGGTTTTGCGCATGGCGTTATATGGCTTGAGGACTTGATCAGAGAGATCAACTCCTCCCATATACCGATTGTAAGCGACGATACAATCGGGCTTGAGGACCGTTGCCGCGGTACCTCGCACAGGGACAGGGGTGATGCCGTTACCATGAATTGTGGACAGCATAAGGACATCCCTCTTGTCCTTATACCTGACCAGCAACAGGTTTCCAGTGGTAAGGGCACGGGTCTCACCCCTGGGGATAGGTACCTGGAGGGGGTGGGCAGGGAGGCCGCGTTGATTTTTCCGCACGGTCCCACAAGCGGACGTGGATCTGGCGGCAAGGGACTGGAACAAGGGGATACTGGTATAAAAGTTATCCACGTAAAGGTGGTAACCCTTATCCAGCAGTGGGTACATAAGGTCCCACACAAGTTTCCCGGTAACACCCAGAGTGGGGGGACATTCTGGGGGTTGAATCCGGGAATCTCGCCCCTCGTATACACGAAATTTGTAAGTGTACCCTGAGGTACTCTCACAAATTTTGTATAGCTTCACGCCATACCTTGCCCGCTTGGAGGGCACATACTGGCGGAAAATGAGTCTCCCCTTGAACGCAATGAGAGACTCATCAACCGTGACCTCTCTTCCAGGTACATAGGCCTCCATGAATTTGGCCCCAAAGTGATCGATGACCGGCCGTATCTTGTACAGACGGTCATGGGCAGGATCACCTCGGGGGGGACATGCTGCATTATCGGAATAATGCAGACATTTCCGGATGGCCTCAAACCGGGAGCGTGTCATGGCTGTACTGTAAAGTGGGGCCTGGTATAGGACGTCCCCACTCCAGTACAGCCTGACACTGGGTTTTTTGACCAGGCCCATATGCAGCACGAGGCCCCAAAATGTCCTCATTTCGGCTGCACTGACCGGCGTCCAGCCACCGGGCCTGGCCAAAAAGGAGCCCGGGTGTTGAGCGACGAACTGTTGGGCGTACAGATTCGTCTGCTCCACCATCAGATTTACCAGTGGGTCACTGAAAAAATGACAAAAAAAGTCATATTCAGTGTAGCCCACTGTGGAAATCTGGATTCCTGATTGGCCTACAAAATCAGGAATCACAGGCTCGTATCGCTCTGGGCTACACCAGACAAGTTCACCAGCAGGGGGCTCCGGTGGATTTAACTGGTGGGCCGGGAAACCAGTACGAGCCCCAGAGCTGCTCGTACTAGTGTGGGCCACAGGGTCCCTAACATGGCGGTCCCCTTGCTCCGCCTGGCGGCGTCTCCGCCGCCTTGGGGACTCATCATCATCGCTAGATGATGAGGAGGATGCGGATGACAACAGGAATGTGGGGTCATCCTCATCCTCACTGGGACTCTCGGAGTCGGAGGCAATCTGGGCGTATGCCTCCTCGGCCGAGAACGTCCGGCGGGCCATAGGGGAGTGTGTGTCTGCGTGCATATGTGCGTGTGTGTAACTCTTTATTTTGTGTGCGTGTGTGTGGGGGCACGGGTGTTCACGAACTCACCCTAAAACTAACAGAAAAAAAATAAAATAAACTAACTAAAAAAAGGGCAAAAAATGTGGGGAAAAAAATTCAAAACCGCTGATCAACCGTCCGAAGTTGATCAGCAGTGGGGTGTGCGATGCGATAACAGTGGCCGGACACTAAGTGCCGGCCACAGTCAGCGTACACGAAAAAAAAAATGCACCCCAAAAAAGGTGGGGGGGGGGCAGGGGGGCAAGTGGCAGCACCCCTGGGGGGTCTAGGGTCACACAGCTGTGCTGTGGACCCCAGACACCCTAACTTAGGGTGATGCAATCAAAGTTCAGAAACTAACTTTCCCTTTTTTTTTCCTGCCTAAACCAAACTTTCCCTAGCTGTCCCTATGTACCTGATGGGGTGCTGGGGGCAGAGATCGGGTCCTGGGGGGCACAGATCGGGTCCTGGGGGGCACAGATCGGGTGCAGGCAGCGGTGCAGCAGACACGTGCAGGCAGCTCCTCTCTCCTCCGGCTCCGGAACACAAAAGGAGGAGGAGAGGAGCGCCTGCCTCTTTTGAATCTGCCGCCGGACCGCCCACAGACCAATCAGAAAGCGATCCTGAGTGGTGATGTCACCATCACCACTCAGGATCACTGGATGGTGATTGGTGGGGTGAAATCACACCACCATCACCATCCTGTTCCGGGTTATCGGGACTTCAGAGACCCGAATAACCCGGAAACGCAGAAAACCGCAGGTCTGAATTGACCTGCGGTTTTCTGCGATCGCTTACATGGGGGGGTCACCGGACCCCCCGGCGCATTTGCTCCAAGTGCCTGCTCAATGATTTGAGCAGGCACGGGGTTCCGATCACCGCCCGCCGTGCGGCGGTGATCGAAAATGCACAGGGCGTACATGTACGCCCTGTGTCCTTAAGTACCAGGGCACAAGGGCGTACCTGTACGCCCTATGTCCTTAAGAGGTTAATATAATCAGCTTATTGCTATTATTTTGCTATTCTTGTTTCAAAATAGGTGTGAATGTGGCCTTAAGGGTACTTTCACACTTGCGGCAGAGGATTCCGGCAGGCAGATCCGGCAATCTGGATGCAAACGGATGTATTTGTGAGACGGATCCGGATGCGGATCCGTCTCACAAAAGCATTGCAATACCGGATCCGTCTTTCCAGTTGTCATCCAGAAAAATGGATCCGGTATTTATTTATTTTCTCATTTTTAAAGGTCTGCGCATGCGCAGACCGCAAAACCGGATCCGTTTTGCCGTTTTGCAGTTCTGGCATTCCGGCAAGTGTTTAGGATTTTTGGCCGGAGAGAAAACTGCAGCATGCTGCAGTATTTTCTCCAGGCAAAAAAAACATAAGAGGGACTGAACTGATGCATCCTGAACGGAATGCTCTCCATTCAGAATGCATTAGGATAAAACTGATCAGTTCTTTTCCCCTGGGTTCACACCTGAGCGTTCTGAAACGAGCGCTCTGTATGCGCGATTGTACCGGCGTTTACAATCGCGCATACAGAGACAGGCGAACACACATTGTCGCGCGTTCCCGAATATCTATGTACGGGAACGCGCGACAAAACGCCCAAAAAAAGCTCAAGAACTTGTGTGAGCGTCGGGCGTTTTACAGCGCGATCGTACGCGCTGTAAAACGCCCAGGTGAGAACCATTCCCATAGGGAAGCATTGGATTCTCCTTGTTGAACGTTTTACAGCGCGTAGGAACGCGCTGTAAAACGCTCAGGTGTGAACTTAGGGTTCCAGTATTAAGCCCCTGTGACGGAACGCAATACCGGAAAACAAAAACACTAGTGTGAAAGTACCCTTACCCTAAGTTCACACCTTAGCGTTTTACAGCGCGTTCAAACGCGCTGTAAAACGCTCAACACGGGAAAACCAATGCTTCCCTATGGCCCTGGTTCACACTTGAGCATTTCACAGCGCGTTTGAACGCGCTGTAAAACGCCCGACGCATAAACAAGTTCTTGAGCTTTTTTGGGGGCATTTGTCGCGTGTTTTGGCCCATAGACTCATTGGACAACACTGCAGTCAATCACACAAACGCGCGTTTACTATTGCAAAAAACGCGTATAAAAACGAAAACCGCGCGACAAATACGCGCGTAAAACGCCCGGCTCAGAAACGCTCAGGTGTGAACCCAGGGTTAGTGTGCACTCACTTTAACTTATTTTCAGTCCACACAAAAAAACGCAATTAACCTCCATTCCAGATAAATAACTGAATATCTTTATTGAATAAATAATGAATACATCTGAAAATACAAAGAAATTAGCAGCAAGTGAAACCCCCCCAAATGAGCACCTCATTAGACACCTCCGAGTCACTATTTATTTGGTGTTTTATTTTCAGTGTTTTATTTTCAGTTCATCATAGATGTTGGTATTTCTTTTCAAAAAACCTGATTCATTTCCCCAAAACTTTCTTAGGCCTCTTTTACACAACCCTTTTTTTTTTTTTTTCGTTTACGGGCCGTTTTTTGCGTTCTGTTTCATTTCAATGGTTCCAAAAAAAAAATTAATGTACTCCGTAGGCATTACGTATTTCCGTTTTTCCGTTCCGTTGAAAGATAGAACATGTCCTATTATTGCCCGCAAATCACGTTCCGTGGCTCCATTCAAGTCAATGGGTCCGCAAAAAAATGGAACACATACGGAAATGCATCCGCATGTCTTCCGGATCCGTTTCGTTTTTGCGGAACCATCTATTGAAAATTTTATGTCCAGACCAATTTTTTCTATGTAATTACTGTATACTGTATATGGCATATGGAAAAACAGAATGAAAAAACGGAACGGAAACAAAAAACGGAACAACAGATCCGTGAAAAATGAACCGCAAAACATTGAAAAAGCCATACAGTCGTGTGTAAGAGGCCTTACTTGCAGGAAAAACAGAGCAACTACATTCTTAAAAAGAAACATTTTTAGATTACTTTTCAGTGTTTATCTACTGAAATTGATAAAAATAAAATAAAATATGGAAAATTAACATAAAATAAAGGCATCACATTTAGATTATACTGAAGTGAAAGATAAAAATCTGCATTCTCTACTAGTATAAAACCAATTTATGAGTGGCAACCAATTCACCTTTGCCATTATAGCTGCATATATAAATACTGCAGGGGCAAGGGTTAACCAATCCATTATCATTTTTTTGTGTATGTGAAGGGTGTAAATTTTATAATTTTTAGGAACCCTGTCAGTTCAGCAGGAAAGCAATGTAAATCATATAAAAAGCTTATGATTACACATCTAAACCCTGTAACAAGATTTTCTTCAAGATGTTATCGTGTTAATCAGGCATATTATTGTGGAATTGTGATATAGAACATGTGAGAATTCATTTCTGAAATATAATAGGAATAACAGCCACACTGTTCAGTCTAGACTACAGATACATCTCATTTCTATAACCATCGCTCTTAAATTCACAGGTTCCGTTTTACCAAATCTAAAAAATGTCTGTGGTTTACCAAACTACTTCTTGACTAATTACATAATGAAAAGCAGATTCCGGGGAACTTTGAGTAAGTAAAAAGATCTTTTTTTCGGAATGGTGCAAGTAAACAAGAGCCTCCTAAAACTGCTACACTGTGTTCTTCACTGACATCTAGTGGTAAAACATTGGAATGACACTAAAGAAACCAGTAATATTAACTTACAGCCTACAAACTAAAGCTGCAACGATTAATCAAAGTTATCGATAATATTCGATAACGGGATTCGTTGTCAACGAATCCCGTTATCAAATAATCGGCCAATTAGTTGCTATCGGGGTGGGAGCGGGTGGACAGGCCCTTATGCCTGCACGTCCTTAACCGGCAGTCACTTTTACTTCAACTTAAATCAACGCATCTTTATTACCTGACAATGAAGCTCCAGTAACAGTCAGAGCGGGTGGCGGTGTAACGTCACTTACTCACGTGACGCGTCTGCTCCGCCTGCTTCATTCATAAAGTGGGCGGAGAAGGTGCGTCACGTGAGTGAGTGATGTTACGCCACCGCCCGCTCTGCCTGTTACAGGAGCTTCATTGTAAGGTAATAAAGATGCGCTGATTTAAAGTTGACGTAAAAGTTACTGCCAGTTAAGAAATAGTCTACTGCTATAAGCGGCGGGGCTGGGACTGTTATGGGGAGGGGGATCTGTGGATGGCACTGTTATGGGAGGGGGATCTGTGGATGGCACTGTTATGGGGAGGGAGATCTGTGGATGGCACTGTTATGGGGGAGATCTGTGTATAGTGTCATCCACAGATCCCCCCATAGCAGTGTCATCCACAGATCCCCCCATAGCAGTGCCATCCACAGACCCCCCCATAGCAGTGCCATCCACAGACCCCCCATAACAGTGTCATCCATAGAACCCCGTAACCGTGTGTCATCCACAGATCCCCCGTAACTGTGTCATCAACAGATCCCCCATAACAGTGTCATCCACAGATCCCCCCATAGAAGTGTCATCCACAGATCCTCCCCCATAACAGTGCCATCCACAGACCCCCCATAACAGTGTCATCCATAGAACCCCGTAACCGTGTATCATCCACAGATCCCCCGTAACCGTGTCATCAACAGATCCCCCATAACAGTGTCATCCACAGATCCCCCCATAGCAGTGTCATCCACAGATCCTCCCCCATAACAGTGCCATCCACAGATCCCCCATAACAGTGTGTCATCCACAGATCCCCAAAACAGTGGCATCCACAGATCCCCCCATAACAATGTCATCCACAGATCCCCCATAACAGTGTCATCCACAGATCCCCCCTAACAGTGTCATCCACAGATCCCCCATAACAGTGCCATCCACAGATCCCCCATAACAGTGCCATCCACAGATCCCCCATAACAGTGCCATCCACAGATCCCCCATAACAGTGCCATCCACAATTTGTTTTAATATGGCCTTTGAACATAATTTTTCAAGTAAAATCATATAAATCCCTTTTTTTGTAATTTTGGTGTTTTTTCCCAATTAATTTAAATTATCGACAACTAATCAATTATTCAAATAATCGTTAGCTGCATCCCTACTACAAACAATACATCATTAAAACACTGTCAACATTCCTCTATAACAAATACTGTTCAAGAGAGATAAAGTGATAGATTAATAACTATTTATAGACACATATATGTGCTAAGTGTGTGCAACTGGCCACCCCCACCCAGGGCCCTTTAAGTGGAATAAAAGTACTTGTTGTTGTGACGCCAGTTGCAATGAAGCAACAAGGGCACAAGGCCCCTTTTAGTGTTACTGTGGATGGTACCCAGGTGTAGGAATGACAGATTGGTGTAGGGTGGCTTAAATGTCCCTTAATATTGGTGCATGTGTCACAGTGCTCCTACCTGGATATGCTGGACCCTAGGTGTTGGCTCCGCAGACCTTGTGATGAAGTTGATAACAGCTTTACTTTGCATAAACGTTCTCCAGAAACAGTCTTCAAACTTTGTCTTGGTTCCAGCAGGCTTTGGCATTAACTATGGCAGGCAAACTCCTCTCTGCTATATTAGTTGCTCTCTTACTCTGCTGTACTGATAGGCTTGATATAGAACTCAGCTTCCTCTTTATGCTGTACTTCACTTTGTAATCTGGTCTGTCTCTAGCTTTGTCCAGGTAACACTTTACTCCTGGTTTCTGAGGCTTCAGCCTCCATGTCCAGCTGAGCTGAAGGTACTGGCCTAGACAGGGCTCATCCAACGTCCCTGTTGCCTTCCTCTAGCAGGGTACCTCTCCACACTCACTGCTAACTAACACTCCACCCTCCCTGCAGCAAGTGGGACACGCCCCACCACACCACAGAGGAGTGTTAGAATGGAAAGTGAGATAGCTCTGCTGTATTTGCTCTGCTGTATTTGCTGCCACCTGCTGGCGAACCAGGCATATTACACTTGAACAGTTACATAACAAGAATATGAATGCACATTGTACAGAACCTGGAAATAAATACATGTGATGACATTAGATTAACCATAGGAGATAGTGGTGGGGTGAAGAAGTGGTAATGCACCTCTGGGGCGTTACATGTGCACAACTGCTTGCAAACAGAAAATGAAATAATGTTCATTTAATTTGACTTTTTTTGATAAATAATGTCATTAAACTCTGACATTAATGACATTAAACTTTTATTCATACAAATGCTGCTTTAATTTTCTATAGTTCTATGCTAGGAGAGCATTGTGCCGGTTACTTACACAAAAGGGTTGAATAACAGATCATAAAAAGGCATGTACTATGACATTATATAACAGGGTGCATCTGACATAAAAGAAAATCCATATTTTTCTCAATTTCTATTTGATTGGTGTTAGCCCTGTTGCGGATAAAACATCAGTGAAACAGTTGCTCCATATTAAAATGATACGATTATTTATTAAGCAAAAGGTTACAATATGGTGACATAACTGTATATGCATCACATGTAAGTATATGGAGGTTTTTATAAGGGAATTAGACTGAACATTGTAATATAAGCAGGCACATAGGTGACGTGGCCTCCGTTTTACTTCTCATCACAGAAGGTGCAGCTCGGATCATGTGTAGTGTCCCACTAGGTAGGGGTGGGCACTACACAAGGGTCAATTGGTGTGCGCGTTACTCCTACTCACAAGGAACAGAAATGTCGTATTTAATTCTGTATTTAATGTATGTTCTGATGCGGTTTTTACATGTAATGTACCCCTGTATGATGCAACAGCAGGCCTAGTTGGGTGTAGTTAGACATCCCAGACACTAGAGGGAGATAGGGAACCCCTAGTATAAATGTCCAGGCCCAGACAGGGAGTGTTAGTGCAGAGTCAGGAGTCTGAGAAGACAGAGGTTAAAAAGCCTGCTCCTGACATGCAGCTGGATAGCCCTGGCTGCTAGTGATGTCCAGGAGGCTAGTGAGAAGCTCCAGCCTGCCTGAGAACAAGAGAGCCTAAGTTAGCTCTGAAGATACCCCAGTTGCAGGATCCAACCTCCTGGGAGAAAACCCACAGTAATCCACCTTACAAGAGAAGGCGATCCAGGGTAAGCTAAGTAACCCTGATGGGCAGAAGACATTAGAAAGTGTAGCAAGAATCTAATACCTGAGGAAGATAGTAACCAAGGATTTAAGCCACCCTTTTAGGCATCCGGGCCTTGGGATATAAAGCCAGAGCAGGAGTTCTATAAAGGACACTGTACATTGATTCTGAGGAAAGGTACAACCTGCTGCTGAGTGCTTGTGAATTTACCCTCTGCGTATCTTGCATGAATATTGCCTGCCATTTTGTGAATAAGCCTCCTTGTGGAACTGTGTTTGAAAGACTGTACTTCTTCTACCTGCTGTACAAAGTTGGATTGTTCAGTAAAGTTACGTTTGGTTCACTACATACTGTGTACCTCCATCATTCCAACCACCAACCGGCGTGCCACCGTCCAAAGGCACTGGCGTCACGAATACCACAGGGACCTTGCCCCAGGCACACAAAATACCTGTAACATCCAGGGCACCTCATCCACCATCAGGCCTGGTCCCTATCTACAGAGCGTGCCCCAGAGGAACCGTGTCTACCTCTCCTTCACTGCCACGCGCCTGCCCAGGGTTCTTCAAATATAGTGAGTACCCTCGATTGCCCATAACCGTGACCTCACTTCATCATACCCTGCAGGTCTGGCGTGTTGCATAAATTGGCGTCACGAACAGGATCCGAATATTCCTGCGCCATAGCGGATTTAAAAACTGTGTGCTGAAAATTGTCTTAAAGTGACATGCCCCAATTGTTTTATTGAAAATTGCTGGGCCAAAGTGAACTGTAATAATTGCGGTGTGATCTACTTATTTAAGCCACCGCTTGCTGTCAGTGAATAGAC
Source organism: Bufo gargarizans (assembly GCF_014858855.1). Lineage (NCBI taxonomy): Eukaryota > Metazoa > Chordata > Amphibia > Anura > Bufonidae > Bufo > Bufo gargarizans. The sequence continues at coordinate 312,826,896 of NC_058084.1, forward strand.
AGCTATTTTGCTCAAAGATGGCCGCTTAGCTGGATTGAAATTGTTTGCTGCGTCATCTTCATCCTGAATTGGCGGTAAAAATTGGCGCCTTCTGCTAAAAGTGCGGGAAGGCTGTATGCTGGCGCCACCGCCCTGTCTGGATATTTGCATGTCTGCTGTAATGGACTCCGCCTCCCCCATACTGGAGTACCTGGGGGGCGGCCTCCCAGTGCAATGGGAGGATCTGTCTGAACTTGTTGGCGCCACCCTGTCGCTCTCCAGAGAAGGATCGAGCATGTTGAGGAGTGAGGACTTTCCTGCTGATATGTCCGCGCCTGATTTGTTAACCATGAATGTGACTGGTGTAGAGCAAGAGGACGCTCCACCGGCCTACTCTCCGGGACCGAGGAGACCCGCCTGCCCGCCACCGAGGACGCAACCGGAGACCTACTACGGCTCCTGGAGAGACTTCTTCCAGCCCTCGTTCAAGTGGTCAGCTCTAATGGCAGAGATCCGGGAGGCCGCCATAAAGAAGACAACTAAAACCAAGATATACTATGAAGAACTGGCAAAGAACGTTCACGAGTGCCACACCGACACACAACCCCGCCTGGAAAGGAGAATGGGGTTGGTTGTGGCCTTTGACAAGGACCGAGGCTTCGGTTTCATAAAAGACTACCTGACTGGAAGAGACTTATATGTCAATAGGAGGTCCGTCAAGCGAAGCTACCTTCCAGAACGTTTACATAACCTCCGCGAGGGAGAGGAGGTTGAATTTACCCCTGCTGAGGGCCTGCGAGGCCCCTACACCACTGCCGTGTCCCGTCCGAAAAAGAAATCGGAGGACTGGGACCTTGATGAGGACTACTCTGGCTGCGAGCGCGAACCTGTGTGCTCTCCAGGACCGGCCCATCATGCCTTCCAGGAACGGGGCTCCTTCATTGGCCCGAATGTATTCTGGCAACCAACAGTGGTGGAAAAGAGGGTTAGCCCATGGCCCTCACCTGAGTTGCCTCGCAGGGAGAAAACTGTCCGTGAGCTTCAGGATGCCGAGAGATTCCGAGCTACCCTGGAAAATATCCGCAGAGGGAGGAAAGCGGACGCCTCACCTGAGCCTGCAGCGGCTGCGCAGGACGAACCACCCACCTTCCAAGTGCCGACGGCGACAGCGGAGACCAGCGATCCCGACTCTGAAAGCCTGGACGACCAGATTGTGCGGCTAGAGTTAAAGCTACGGGAGCTGCGCCAGATTGCCTCCGCCAGGGTCCGGACTCCACCTGACCTACAAGAAAGAGGACGTAAGGACTCGGACGTCTCCGGGTCTAAGGTGAGAGTACCTGTCCCTGCCAGTCGTCCCTCCTTAGTACCGGCACCTGCGGTGGGATCCTCATACGCTGTGCACCGGCGCACAGAGCCAGTCGTTCCAGAACCCACCGGACCGCTTGCAGCAGCGGTATCCAGGCCAATGCAGCAGCCCACGATTGTTATGCCTGCTCCGGTGAGGTCAGCGACTTTGATTACCCCTAGGCCTATGGGGCCTATACCTATTAGGGGTCTGTTTATGTTGCAGTTGCCCCCCAATACAGTGTTGTGGGCACATCCGTCCATTGAACCTCAGTACAGGCCCAATATACAAATGGAGCCAGGGAGCACCACTGAAATGCAAAGTGGATATGACATGCCCCTGTGAATTGGCCTGCTAGGCCCTTGATGTTTGCTTTATGTACCAAGGGATCCTAAAGAAGACTTAACCCTTCCAGGACAGGAGTCCTTCGTTGTTTTGGCCCTCTGTTGCTGCTGCCAGTTACCCACGGCTCAGTGGAGGCGGAAAGCCACTGAAATACCACGTGCAGCAAGGCCATCTTGTTTACAGGACCTCCTGCCTGCTTTCTCAGAGTGAAAACCCAGTTGTGCCTGTTTTCATGTTGCACCTTTTAACCCTTTAACCCCCTTTTCAGGTTGATTAAGGGTATTACAGCACTTATTTCTATATGTATGCCATTTAAATAATGTGGACTATTTTATGTGCTGCTATTTTATTATGCAACTGGAATTTCAAGAATTGGGCCCAGGGATAGACTCAAATGCACATGAGCCTCTGAGATTTTGCTGCTATTTTAAAGTATTGTGCCCAGAGATGGACTCCACCTTGTGCGAGCCTCTGTGATTCTATCTGCCTCTCTAGTTTCATCTGCGATATCTTTACTTGGCTGTGGATTAAACAAAAAGAAAAGAACCTGGGTACGGACTCATTTTATATGCTTTGAGCCTCCAAGAATTGTTATTTAATTGTTTTTACATTTTTCATGGACAATTTGCACTTATGGACTATCCTGGTATTTACTGTTACGCTGTGCCAGGTCAGCGCCCCTGTTCCCATTGTGTTATCCTGAGAGAAGAGAACGACGCCCCTTGTCACCATTACTTGCTCCTAATCCAGTGGAACTGCCTGATGTATACATATAATGTATATCTTGCAAATGTAGATGTGTTTTCCTGCTTTGCTTTATCTTCCCTATTACAGGTGCAGTATCCAGCTGTGCAGGGACCCTCCATGTTGCGCCGAGGACGGGCAACGTTATAGCGTGGGGGTATGTAGTGTCCCACTAGGTAGGGGTGGGCACTACACAAGGGTCAATTGGTGTGCGCGTTACTCCTACTCACAAGGAACAGAAATGTCGTATTTAATTCTGTATTTAATGTATGTTCTGATGTGGGTTTTACATGTAATGTACCCCTGTATGATGCAACAGCAGGCCTAGTTGGGTGTAGTTAGACATCCCAGACACTAGAGGGAGATAGGGAGCCCCTAGTATAAATGTCCAGGCCCAGACAGGGAGTGTTAGTGCAGAGTCAGGAGTCTGAGAAGACAGAGGTTAAAAAGCCTGCTCCTGACATGCAGCTGGATAGCCCTGGCTGCTAGTGATGTCCAGGAGGCTAGTGAGAAGCTCCAGCCTGCCTGAGAACAAGAGAGCCTAAGTTAGCTCTGAAGATACCCCAGTTGCAGGATCCAACCTCCTGGGAGAAAACCCACAGTAATCCACCTTACAAGAGAAGGCGATCCAGGGTAAGCTAAGTAACCCTGATGGGGCATTCCCTCTTCAGCATAAGGCTGCATGACCTCTTCAAGTATTCTAATGTATTCAAACTGATCCATGATCCCTGGTATGCGATAAATAGGCCCAACACTGTAGTATGAGAAACATCCCCATATCATGATGCTTGCGCCACCATGCTTCACTGTCTTCACAGAGTACTGTTGCTTGAATTCAGTGTTTGGGGGTCGTCTGACAAACTGTCTCCGGCCCCCAAACCCAAAAAGAACAATTTTACTTTCTAACACTAGAAATTATTTTAAAAAGTCGCGGGTCGTCTTATACGCCGGGTATACTCAGATCCAATGGTATATTCTAACCCCCAGGCATTCCCATGGTGACGGGAACGCTTGCCTGGGGGTTAGAATATACAGGGCCCTGCTGCTCAGAGGAGTATACATTTATTAACTGTAATCCGTAACTTTAACTTTAAATCAGCGCACATCTCATTACTAGGGTACCTTACTCTCAGCTCCGGTAACAGGCAGTGCGGGCAGCGCTCATTCACTGACGTCACGTGCCTGCTCCTCCCACTTGGTGGCGCAGGCGCATGACGTCAGTGAGTGAGCGCCGCCCACACTGCCTGTTACCGGAGCTGTCGGGGAGGGGGAGGGGGATCTGTGGATGGCACTGTCATGGGGGGGATCTGTGGATGACACTGTTATGGGGAGGGGGATCTGTGGATGGCATTGTTATGGGGGATCTGTGGATGGCATTGTTATGGGGGATCTGTGGATGGCACTGTTTAGGGGGGGATCTGTGGATGGCATTGTTATGGGGGGGATCTGTGGATGGCACTGTTTAGGGGGGGATCTGTGGATGGCACTGTTTAGGGGGGATCTGTGGATGGCACTGTTATGGGAGGGGGATCTGTGGATGGCACTGTTTACTGGGGATCTGTGGATGGCACTGTTATGGGGAGGGGGATCTGTGGATGGCACTGTTGTGGGGAGGGGGATCTGTGGATGGCACTGTATAGGGGGGATCTGTGGATGGCACTGTTTAGGGGGATCTGTGGATGACACTGTTATAGGAAGGGGGATCTGTGGATGACACTGCCATGGGGTGGATCTGCGGATGACACATATAGCATAAGATGCTAGGTATATAGTGTCATTCATAAATACCCCCATAGCATTGTCATCAACTGATCCCCCTCCCCATTGCAGTGCCATTCACAGATCCCCCTTCTCATAACAGTGCCATCTACAGATCCCAATCAGTTCCCTGGACTGGAGAAGATCATCTTGAAGACAGGGAGGGCTGGGCATTCAGGGGTAGTCTTATATAGCCCAAAACCTATATTTGAAATGGAAAAGTTGGGGGTCGTCTTATACGCCCAGTCGTCTTATATGCCGGAAAATACGGTAGTAATTGTTATTTACTAAAATCTGGAAATCCCCCATAAGGAAAATTTCACTTTACACATACCTCCCAACCTTTTGGATGGTCAAAGAGGGGCACTTATGGTTCCCCGTGTGAAAGATCCATTTTACCTGCATATCTATACACTTCAATAGTTAGTCTTTGCACTACTGTGTAAAAGATATCTTAATATAGACATTTTCTAAAATCAAGTTAGCTTTAATAATTGCATAATATACAAAGTGGGCTCTAATATCCTGATAGGAACCAGACAAGCACTTTCTGGATCAATATTAAAAATGTAATGATGGAAATCTATACCTCAGATCAAAGACCGACATTTAAGGAGCAAAGAGGGACTTGGGTCAAAAGTAGGGACTCTCTATCCAAAAGAGGGACACTTGGGAGGTCTGCTTTACATATTAGATCAAGTTCATTAGGGGGAATTTATCATTGTAGGTGAATTTGTAGTTAGTAATTAGCTTGGAGTTGTTATGTGTACCAGCGCCAAATCAGTGAATATGGTGCACAGTATGAATACATTTGGTGCAAGCTCGAGGTAGCTGAGCCTATTTTTTCAGTGAAAGGACACCTGGGGGACAGGGCCGGTGCTACCATAAGGCAGACCAAGCGGCCGCCTTAGGGCACACACTGGGGGAGGGCGGAAAAATGTGACATGGAGGGGGAGAAATGTGACATGGGGTCTGATGGCTGACATTGGGGGCTGATGGCTGGGGGATGATGTCTGACATGGGGTTCTGATCTGAGGTCTGATTAACATTGGGGGTCTGATTGGGGCTGTGAGCTGAGGTCTGATTAACATTGGGGGTCTGATTGCTGGTCTGACCTGAGGTGTAATGGAAAATATTTTTTTTCTTATTATCCTCCTCTAAAACCTAGGTGTGTCTTAGAGGGCGAAAAATATGGTCCTTAAACCAGCCATTGTCTGAAGCAGAGAGAAGATACCAGGACCACAGAGAGGAGAAGCGTGGGGGGGGGGGCAAAATGTAGCTTCGCTTGTGTTGGCAAAAATCCTTGCACCGGCCCTGCTGGGGGACTCCTGGCATGGAGTTGAGACTTTTTATAAAGTTGCACTTCATAAATGTGATCTACTCTGAAATCCAGACCAAGTTTTCACTCCACTTCTAAAAGTGGTGCAGCAATCATAATGTCACAAAATTTAGTTCAGCTCCCCATATGGGACAGTACTTGTGACATTTCCACGCCAAAAACCTGGTTACCAGATTTGATAAATGTCCCCCATTATGTTCTTCATCCTTTCCTAGTAACACTTGCTTAAAGCAGACCTGTCACCACTTCTGACATGCCTGTTGTAGTAAGTACGTACATGCATTTCTCATGTAATAACAATTCTGGAGCATCTATTCTTATGTCTCTATGTTGTCCCATTCCTTTATTATTTCTACTAGAAGTTATGAATAAATTGTCAGCAGCTGGTAGTAAAGGTATAGATGTGGGGGTGTCACTGCACGGTCTGACACCAGCAGCACTGATTAGACTGAGTTAGACACGCCCACTACTGGTAGCACCCAGCAGTACCTTTACTGCAGACTGCTGGCAATTTATTTGGAAACTTCTAGCAGGAATAATACAGGACTACTACTGCTCTACTACATGGGGAATGCAAGTAGTTAATTAAACATAATTGCATCCAAATATACAGTTCCCAGATCAGGCTTCTAACACAGATCTCAATGTATGGAGCTCTGGGTCTTAGAGCTGCCTGCACTGATTTGTCAGTGTACACAACAGTCTAATGGGCCCTGAGTGGTCAAATTCCCCTTCAAAGATTATTGTGTAATTCAGTAATTTAATACCTTAGTCGCTGTAAATGTCCACATATATGCTCCTCAAAAAACTTTATATTCTATGGGTGATAAGTTAAAGAGGAAAATGATTGTAAAAGTGACCATATGTTAGCAAATCAGAAGTTACAATGATAGCAAATATTTGGGAATTATATTTTATTTCTATTTCTCCCCCTACGATAGTTTTGGTCTTCATTTTATGCAGATTGCACATGGACCCATTCATTTCTGTGGGTCTGCAGAAAATGCAATGTCATCCATGTGCTGTCCGCATCCGTCTAACCATTCTGCACACTATAGAACATGTCCTATTACTCTCTGTTTTGCAAACAAGACTAGCCATTTCTACTGATGTGAAAATTGTAGTATACACATGGCTGGTATCTGTATATTGCGGAATGCTAAATGGATATGGTCGTGTGCATGAGGCTTTAATAGAAGTGCAACCACATTGGTTACCGCGGCCTGATGTTATACAGTCATTCTGCTATAGAATATACATGCCACAATTTACCAGTACTGTATATGGCGATTTTTACTAAAAGGTTATGATCATTTTATGTGAATGTGGAAGCGCTGGACAGCCAGTGGATCCAAACTGATCAGCAGTAATATTCCCTTAGATACTTTTACTATTGTGTTACAATAATATTCTAATGCAGTTTTTCTATTCACTTGTTCATTTGAGTTGTGTCCTCAGAGAGTAGAAAACTAGAGGATTTAAGACTGCTGTGTAAAAAATGAATATGAAATTATTTTTGTTCTGCCTGAATTTCTAGATAAAATGAAAAATCTATTAAAAAATAATCTCCAATAACATGTAAGGTTTATGTGAGAAAGTATTTTGTGTTAGATTCCCATCCAAAATTATCTGCCTGAATAGACGTATAGGGAAAAATAATAAATAGTTTATTATATCAAAAAACAGGAAACTGAATATCACATCTGTGACTGTCAGGCTTCCAGACTCAGGTAAAATGGTGTAGGAGTGGGATTAGATCCACACCACAACCTAAGAGTCCGGACTAATTCCCTATCCAGTTAGCACGTAGGTGCAAATATAAGCTGGCGAGGGAAAAAGGACACGGTTCCTATAAACAGACCAGGCACAGGTGCGTCATATGCGGATCTACCTGGCTGGGCAATGTGAAATAGCTAGCGAGTGAAATTAACTCCCATTGGGAGTACAGCATCCACAGAGTGCTAATATATGTGGACGCTCACTCAGCTATCCCCATCAGCCTGCCTAAACCATTAGGTGTTCATTGATGATCACAAGCATATGTGTGTAACTAGATCAGCTGTAGCGCTGCTGGCACACAATAACACCCTGCCTAGAGAACCGTGTCCTAACACAAGATCACCGGCTCAACGGCCATCACAGTGCCGAATGCCTTAACACGCACAAGTGTGAGGCTGTTCTGCTATATAGGCAAACAATGTTAAATAGAGATTTTCGCTCCTGATGAATTGTGGCTCACATTGCCATAGCGAAACGCGTTGAGCCGGTGATCTTGTGTTAGGACACGGTTCTCTAGGCAGGGTGTTATTGTGTGCCAGCAGCGCTACAGCTGATCTAGTTACACACATATGCTTGTGATCATCAATGAACACCTAATGGTTTAGGCAGGCTGATGGGGATAGCTGAGTGAGCGTCCACATATATTAGCACTCTGTGGATGCTGTACCCCCAATGGGAGTTAATTTCACTCGCTAGCTATTTCACATCGCCCAGCCAGGTAGATCCGCATATGACGCACCTGTGCCTGGTCTGTTTATAGGAACCGTGTCCTTTTTCCCTCGCCAGGTTATACTTGCACCTACGTGCTAACTGGATAGGGAATTAGTCCGGACTCTTAGGTTGTGGTGTGGATCTAATCCCACTCCTACACCATTTTACCTGAGTCTGGAAGCCTGACAGTCACAGATGTGATATTCAGTTTCCCCTTTTTTTGATATAATAAACTATTTATTATTTTTCCCTATACGTCTATTCAGGCAGATAATTTTATATATTTAGTGGACGTTATACCCCCTTCCATTGTTTGTGAGAATTTAGATTCCCATCCAGTTGAATATCTAGTACAAGATAAGTAATGTGATGGTCATGGAGTCATGTTGGTATTGTGTTATCAGTAATTCTCATGTTAGTATTAGAGATGAGCGAATTTTTCAAATTCTATATGGCCAGATTGCCAAATTTTAGAAAAAAATTTGGTTTGATCCGAATTTATTCGCAGCGAATTGCATTAAAACGGCTATTTCCTGGCTGCAGAGAGCCTTTATAGTGGTGTCGAACACTGTGCCTTGCAGTAACACACAGGGAGTCTGCTATAGTAGTGAAATAATGCTGTGAGTCCGTATGACATGCAGATGACAGACGTCGTTCTTAAGCCCCTTGCAGACAAGCGTGTCCGGATTAGGTCCGGATGTGTTGCGTCTGCGATCAGGGAAAATTGTGCGAGTAGGTACGCAATTTCAGTCAGCTCTGACTGCGCTTGCGTTCCGATGTTCAGTTTTTAATGCGTGGATGCAATGCGCTTTGCATGCACGTGATACGAACCCGGACTTCTTCACTGAAGTTCAGGTTTGGGTTAGGTGTTCTATTAATTTTATTATTTTCCGTTATAACATGGTTATAAGGGAAAATAATAGCATTTTTCAATACAGAATGCTTAGTAAAATGTAGATTGAGGTGTTAAAAAATAAAAAATAAATTAACTTACCTTATCCACTTGATCGCGCAGCTGGCATCCTCTTCTTTCTTCTTTTTCAAGACCTGCAAAAGGACCTTTGGTGACATAATCGTGCTCACCACGTGGTGACGTCAGCACAGGTCCTGTTGAATGAAGATAGAAATCTTCTATCTTCATTCAGCAGGACCTGCGCTGACATCACCGCGCTCACCACGTGGTAAGCCCAATTACGTCACCAAAAGGTCCTTTTGCAGGTCCTGAAAGAAGAGGATGCCAGCTGCGCGATCAAGTGGATAAGGTAAGTAAATTTATTTTATTTTTTTAACACCTCACTTGCTTGCGGATGCTTGCGATTTTCACGCATACCTATTCATTTCTATGGAGCCTGCATTGCGTGAAAAACGCAGAATATAGAACCTGCTGCGATTTTCACGCAACGCACAAATGACGCGTGAAAATCACCATTGGGTCCGGATTCAGTGCGGGTGCAATGCGTTCACCTCACGCATCGCATCCGCGTGGAATACTCGCCCGTGTGAAAGGGGCCTTAGAGTCACTGCACACTTTCCTTATTTGGGCAGTGTAGGGATTTACTCTGATAGACAGGCTTGCGGACGCAGTATAGAGGCAATGACAACGTCTTTACCTTAAACAGTGCAGTGTTTTATTCACACATAAGTAAAGTGACAACAAAAAGGCAGTTTTAAGGAAAAACAGTCACCTTGAGTCTGGTGTTTGTTCACACCAGGCTACAGCACATAGGTCCTTGGGTGAAGCAGAAGTCCACGTGGTTTTCCCCCAAACTATATATCAGGCTTTAGTCCTGGCCCCAACTCTCAGGCTTAAACACCCAGACTGACAAAGCTCCAGTATCAGATGGAGCATAATCCGCCCAGCTGAGACTGCTGGCTGGGTTTTTGTCCCAAACCAAAAGCCGGCCTGGAACGTGGGGAACAGCCACCCACCCTGCACTTTGGCAGCTCCCAGTAAGAGCAGTCCCGGATCGGCTTTACAGCTACACTAAATAATCGATAGTGTCAGTAAGCACTGGCTGCCGCTGACACTTAATTACCAGCTCTTACCTCACCAAGACCAGGAACCTTGGTGACACATATCTTCCGTCAATGGGCCAAAACTGACCAAATAACTCAAGTATGAACTCAGCCTTACAGGTAAATTTTTAATGCAAAGAAGAAGCGCACTCCTTTTACACCGTCGTCAGCTGATTCCACATAGATGTCTACAGAACCTGTTCTATTAAACTCTTATACAAGTAGAGCCCCCCTGACAGAGAGGAGAGGGTGTCAGCAGTAAGTTTGTGTTGACGTCACAGATTATTTTGCCCTTCCTCTGATCCGTCAGAACAATAACCCCCAAAAAAATAAATCCTGTCTGTGGAGCATCTGCCTTCACTCGGTCAGCATTTGGTCAGTAATCCATTGCTAAGGTATTGCTAATGCCCAAAAAATCTAATATATAAGTATAAAGGAAATTAAAACACCACAAAAAATTCTAAAGGCATTCCGTTATGCATTCCGTCATAGAATTGCGTTATGGTCCATAGTAACGGAATCCATAGCGCAATTCTGCTTTTACCAGTAAACAAATAGCAAACAAATTTCATAAGCGGAAATTCACTCATCTACAGGTCCTTCTAAAAAAATTAGCATATTGTGATAAAGTTCATTATTTTCTGTAATGTACTGATAAACATTAGACTTTCATTTATTTTAGATTCATTACACACAACTGAAGTAGTTCAAGCCTTTTATTGTTTTAATATTGATGATTTTGGCATACAGCTCATGAAAACCCAAATTTCCTATCTAAAAAAATTAGCATATTTCATCCGACCAATAAAAGAAAAGTGTTTTTAATACAAAAAAGTCAACCTTCAAATAATTATGTTCAGTTATGCACTCAATACTTGGTCGGGAATCCTTTTGCAGAAATGACTGCTTCAATGCGGCGTGGCATGGAGGCAATCAGCCTGTGGCACTGCTGAGGTGTTATGGAGGCCCAGGATGCTTCGATATCGGTCTTAAGCTCATCCAGAGTGTTGGGTCTTGCGTCTCTCAACTTTCTCTTTCCAATATCCCACAGATTCTCTATGGGGTTCAGGTCAGGAGAGTTGGCAGGCCAATTGAGCACAGTAATACCATGGTCAGTAAACCATTTACCAGTGGTTTTGGCACTGTGAGCAGGTGCCAGGTCGTGCTGAAAAATGAAATCTTCATCTCCATAAAGCTTTTCAGCATGTAATGACCGGCAACACGCACAGGGAGGAAAAAGGGAAAGTCCTGCCCAAGGGAGAGGGAAAGGTGGTGACCCCTAACTCTCCTTGCGGCTGGCACCTGACTGCCCTGACGTCCCTAGACGGGTTCCTCACCCGTGCGGCGATCACGTGCCTAAACCCTGGCTTTCCCTGAAATAAACCCTAGATAATGAACGGGCCGGTGGGATTGCTAGTCCTCACCACTGCACTAAGAGGGAAACACCAGGGAGAGGACAGACAAACACAGACAAACACAAACACCCAGGTGGACGACAACAACTGTCCACAAAGGTCCAACAGGGATCCGGAGGGTAGCGTTCTAAAGCAACAATCAGAGAACGCATCAACACAGCTCCAGTGGGCCAGAATAGATGTCCAGGCAGGAAGCTCTATATCTGGCAACCAGAGAAGTGTGAGAGGGGAATATAAGGAGGATTGGGAGTGCTGGACAAGGAACAGCTGAGAGAAGGAGCAACGGATCCCTGAGTGAGCCAAAAGGGTTTGCAAAGCAAACCCAGAAAGCTACAATAAGGAAACATCCCTATCTTACATAGAGCGTGCAGCCAACCGATGCGACCTCCTGACCCCGGGTACAACGGAGTCAGGCGTGGCTCTTGACACCCTCGTGACACAGCAGATGGAAGCATGAAGTGCTCCAAAATCTCCTGATAGCTAGCTGCATTGACCCTGCCCTTGATAAAACACAGTGGACCAACACCAGCAGCTGACATGGCACCCCAGACCATCACTGACTGTGGGTACTTGACACTGGACTTCAGGCATTTTGGCATTTCCCTCTCCCCAGTCTTCCTCCAGACTCTGGCACCTTGATTTCCGAATGACATGCAACAGTCCAGTGCTGCTTCTCTGTAGCCCAGGTCAGGCGCTCTGCCGCTGTTTCTGGTTCAAAAGTGGCTTGACCTGGGGAATGCGGCACCTGTAGCCCATTTCCTGCACACGCCTGTACACGGTGGCTCTGGATGTTTCTACTCCAGACTCAGTCCACTGCTTCCGCAGGTCCCCCAAGGTCTGGAATCGGTCCTTCGCCACAATCTTCCTCAGGGTCCGGTCACCTCTTCTCGTTGTGCAGCGTTTTCTGCCACACTTTTCCCTTCCCCTCAGACTTCCCACAGAGGTGCCTTGATACAGCACTCTGGGAACAGCCTATTCGTTCAGAAATTTATTTCTGTGTCTTACCCTCTTGCTTGAGGGTGTCAATGATGGCCTTCTAGACAGCAGTCAGGTCGGCAGTCTTACCCATGATTGCGGTTTTGAGTAATGAACCAGGCTGGGAGTTTTTAAAAGCCTCAGGAATCTATTGCAGGTGTTTAGAGTTAATAAGTTGATTCAGATGATTAGGTTAATAGCTCGTTTAGAGAACCTTTTCATGATATGCTAATTTTTTTAGATAGGAATTTTGGGGTTTTCATGAGCTGTATGCCAAAATCATCAATATTAAAACAATAAAAGGCTTGAACTACTTCAGTTGTGTGTAATGAATCTAAAATATATGAAAGTCTAATGTTTATCAGTACATTACAGAAAATAATGAACTTTATCACAATATGCTAATTTTTTTAGAAGGACCTGTATAATTAGTAATGTTCACTAACATCCCAGTCAAGCATGAGTAATCTATATTCCAGGGGTTGTGGAGGTCCACCCAGGTGATTAATGTTGGCAGTGTAGAAGAAGAGGACAATTAGGACTCCAATGTTAGTGATTCCAGAGGTGGGGCCCCAACAATCTAACATTTGTAGGAAAATATTTGCAATTGGGAATCTGTCAGCAGTTTTGACTATGCTAAATTGCTGACAGAACTAAGGATAAGCAGTACAAACATGCCTTTTTTGAAGCTTTTATTATCAGGAGTAGTATGTATATGAACGTTTGTACTGCCACATTCTGCTCCTTAGGTGCACTGAAGGTGGAGCTTCGCTGTGAAGTGCTCTCTGCATTGAGCCACTTCACAGTCCCTCCCCTCTGCTCTGAGTGGCAGCTTTAGTGGTCTTCTAGGTGGATGCTACAGACAAATTTATTAAACCAGTGGGTCCACTATCTGTCTGCTGGCCTCTTTGCAACAGATAATTTCATTTCACTCATTTCATTCAAAATATACATTTTACACACATAAATCAGAGTTAGGTTGAGTTCACACTTAAGTCATTTGGTCAGTTATTTCCATCAGTTATTGTGAGCCAAAACAAGTAGTGAAACCTACTCAGAGATCAGGTGTAATGGAAAGATCTGCAGCTGTTCTGTGTTGTTGACCAGCACCTGGTTTTGGCTCACAATAACTGATGGAAATAACTGACCAAATAACTGAAATGTGAACCCAGCCTTAATGTTTTAAAGAGGGTCCAGGACCATCACCTCTTCTGACAAGTCTGTTTTAGCAACTACTTGCATTCCCTATGTAATAACAATTCTGGAGCATCTATTCTTATGACTCTGTTGTGCCGTTCCTTTTTAATTCCTGCTAGACGATATGAATGAATTTTTAGCAGTATATAATTAAGGTCCAGATGGGTGTTACTAGCTTGACTCTGGCATCAATGATTGGATAATGTCAGACTGTGCAGGGACACCCCCCAACTGGTAACACCCATCTGGACCTTTTGTTCATAAGAAAGTTCATATGAATGTGCATTTTTGATCATTAGCATGTGTAAAGGTACTGATTAGCACCCAACAAATTAGCAATATGGTTTTGTCATGTGATTGCATCTTTCATGCAGAATCTAAAAGTTATACGTCTGCAGCACATTATCCTGTGCAAAGGGGATGTGCTGCCAATAATATTCAAAGTGAATGGATAACAAATGGGTAGCAATAATGATCATTTGTCCCCCATTTTATTTTTCATTGGGCTGTGAAAAATACTCTTTAAAAGAGTACCAATTATCGGCCTGGGATCAACTCTTGTAAAAGGAATCTTAGTCTGATTGCAGATATAATTCATGATACGTTTTATGTTACAGAAATAATAAGTGAAAGGGAGTCAGGACCAAATCAGGTTTACTATTCAAATTATTAGCAGGCTCAGTTGCAATTGTAGTAACATATTATTTATTAAACTTACATAAAATAAAATAAACCCACACATATAAAATATATAAATATATAGCAAATTAATATTATATCGCGTACATAAAAGATCTAGAGCAGCATGAGTATTCAAATTAGCAGCATAGGAATTCTAATTAGCATCATTAGTTTCAATCCTCCAGATCCAGATGAACCAATGGTATAAACATCAGGGTGTCAGTCAATCCTCAAATAAGGTATTGTGTCAATGGGACCACTATAAACGTAACACCGTATACATCAGCGGTACCAATAAATGCCCAGAAGGTCTATCTTAAATTATTGTTCCTCAAATGAAATGTCAATAGTCCTGCTCTATTCAGGCTCACTATATTCGATATAACTGCTGCCAAAGAACAGTACCAAAGAACACGCGGGACGCCGCGTCTAGGTACATCGGCCAGCAACCTCCTCCCCCTTGCACGCAAGTCCTACATACCATTTACCTAAATGCTGATGTAACAATAATGGAAGACATTCTGGGCATTTATTGATACTGCTGATGTACATAGTGTTACGTTTATAGTGGTCCCATTGACACAATACATTATTTGAGGATTGACTGACACCCTGATGTTTATACCATTGGTTCATCTGGATCTGGAGGATTGCAACTAATGATACTCATTGATTCATGCTGCTAATCTGAATTCTCATACTGATATTAAAACTGGAGGAGTGCAACTAGTTCTACCTACTTAGGTCCGTGGTATCCCGGCCTGAATTCCTGCTGACAGCAGGAGCACACGGCATCATTGGTTGCTATGATGCTGTGCACTTCATGCCGCCGCTGCACTACAGTAATACACTTGTATGATCTATATGCTGCTAATTTGAATTCCTATGCTGCTAATTTGAATACTCATGCTGCTCTAGATCTTTTATGTAGGCGATATAATATTAACTTGCTATCTATATATATATATATATATATATATATATTTGATATGTGTGGGTTTATTTTATGTAATCAGTTTAATAAATAATATGTTACCCCAATTGCAAGTGTGCCTGCTAATAATTCAAATAATTTTTATTTACCTATTGGACTGGGTGTGCCACTAGCAGTTGCACCTTTACCATTCTACCCTCGGTTGAGCAACCCAATTACCTTACTATTCAAATTATCCATCCAGATTAAGAAGTCAAACCTTTTTTTTTTCACTTGGACTTTATTAAAAATATTGAGCCGTTCTGTCACAAAGAGGTAATTGTTTTTCTAACTGTGTAACTGTGTAACTGGTACTTTCACTTTCACTTTGTGCTGGTCATCTAATTACCCTTATCTCTAAACTACTAAGAGGTCATAAACACTTATTTAAGTCACATTCTTATCAGTAAGATAAAGATTAAGCTTTAATGAGTGTTTAGGAGGTTATAGAGCAGCGATAAGGAGTTCAGGGAAGTTTGCTCCCCAAATGACAGAGAAAACAGAAAATCCACAGGCTGCTACTAGAGCATCTCAGCTATGTACAGAAAAAAATGACTTCATATTTTTAATAAAGACCAATTAAAAAATATATTTTTAGCTCAAAGTGAAAGAAAAGTAAAACAAAATGTTTTCAAAACCCCCCCAAAAATATATTAATTTTTTCCCCCCATATTGAAAATAAAATAAACAATAAAAAAACATTTTTTCACCGCCGCATCCCAAAACACCAAAACTATTAAAATATAAACGTATGACAAATGCCATATTGGGGGGAAAAAAATCAAACCAGACTATTCATTGCTTTTTTTGTCACTTCACTTCCCCAAAAAATTGAAAAATAAAAGGGATCAAAAAGTCATATGCACTCCAAATTGATGGTATCAACATTATATACCATTTCCCTAAGTGGTCATACACTAAGCGCATGGAAATGTAAAGTAAAGTATTGCAATCAACCCAAATTTAACCACCTCCCGTCCGCCCATAGACTATAAACGTCCGGGAGGTGGTTCTCTATTTCTGAACGGACGTTCCAGAACGTCCCTTCAGAAACTGCAGCTGCACGCTAATCATGCAGCTGCTGATTGGGTTGCCCGCTGTCAGTGACAGCAGGGCAACCCTAAGAGAAGGCCTAAGTGTCCCCTAAGTGTCCCTGCCTTCTGGATCGCTGCATACACAGCGCTCACCGCTGTGACCGCCGGGACCGGAGAGTGCAGGAGCTGTGTGAGGTCTTTCAGACCTTGATCAGCCCTGCACTGAGGCTGTACAGTGCTGGACAGCCTCTCTGGAGGGGGTGCATTTCTCCTGTAACTGGGGCTACTATGTCAGCCCCAGTTACAGGAGAAACCAACTGTGAAAAAAATAAAGAAAAAGTGAAGTAAATGTCCCCCATAGGTCTTGTATGACCTTATGGGGGACAAAAAGTGTAAAATAAAAGATAAAAAATAAAGTGTTAAAAAATAAAATAAAATAAAGGTTTCACATGTAAAAAAAAAAAAAATTCTCCAAGTAAGGCCTCATGCACACTGCCGTGTTTCACAGCTGTATGCGGGCCATGGAACCGCGGCCTGGATCCCTCCTGAGAGCAGGAGCGCACGGCGTCACTGGTTGCTATGACGCCGTGCGCTCCCTGCTGCCGGCACAGTACAGTAATACACTGGTACGATCTATACCAGTGTATTACTGTACTGTGCCGGCAGCAGGGGGCGCACGGCGTCATAGCAACCAGTGACGCCGTGCGCTCCTGCTCTCAGGAGGGATCCAGGCCGCGGTTCCACGGCCCGCATACGGCCGTGAAACACGGCAGTGTGCATGAGGCCTAAGGAATAAATTTTTTTTTTTAAATAGAAAAAATAAAATAAAATAGACATATTTGGTATTGCCGCGTCCGTGATGGTCAGCTCTATAAATATATCACATAATCGACCCAGTCCAATAAACACCATAAAAAAAAAAATATATATAACTGTCAAAAAAAACATCACAAAAAGTGCAACACCAAGTGATCAAAAAGGCGTATGTCCCACAAAATGGTACCAATAAAACCGTAACCTCATCCTGCAAAAAATGAGCCCCTACATAAGAAAATCTAAAAAAAAAAAAACCTATAGCTCTTAGAACATGGAGACACTAAAACATCATTTTTTTGTTTCAAAAATGCTATTATTGTGTTAAAGTGAAATTAAAAAAAAGTATACATATTAGGTATTGCCGCATCCGTAAAAACCAGCTCTATAAAAATATCACATGACGTAACCCCTCGGGTGAACACCGTAACAAAAAAAAAAAAACTGTGGCAAAACAAGCAATTTTTGTCACCTTACATCACAAAAAGTGCAACACCAAGTGATCAAAAAGGCGTACGTCCCACAAAATGGTACCAATAAAACCGTCACCTAATCCCGCAAAAAATGAGCCCCTACGTAAGAAAATCTCAAAAAAAATAAAAAAAAATATAGCTCTCAGAACATGGACACATTAAAACATAATTTTTTTGTTTCAAAAATGCTATTATTGTGTAAAACTTGAATAAATAAGAAAAAGTATACATATTAGGTATTGCAACGTCCGTAACAATCTGCTCTGTAAAAATGTCACTTAACT
This sequence comes from Bufo gargarizans, assembly GCF_014858855.1. Lineage (NCBI taxonomy): Eukaryota > Metazoa > Chordata > Amphibia > Anura > Bufonidae > Bufo > Bufo gargarizans. The sequence continues at coordinate 312,844,757 of NC_058084.1, forward strand.
GAACCCCTCAGGTGAACGCTGTAAGAAAAAAGAAAGAAAAACTGTGCTAAAACAACCAATTTTTTGGTCACCTTGCCGCATAAAGTCTTATAATGAATGATCAAAAAATCATATGTACCCAGAAATAGTACCAATAAAACTGTCACCTTATCCCCTAGTTTCCAAAATGGGATCACTTCTTGGGAGTTTCTACTGTAAGGGTGCATCAGGGGGGCTTCAAATGGGACATAGCATTTAAAAACCATGTGGAGTTCCTTTTCTTCTGCGCCCCGGCCGTGTGCGCACACAGTAGTTTATGACCACGTGTTGGGTGTTTCTGTAAACCACAGAATCTGGGTAATAAATATTGAGTTTTGTTTGGCTGTTAACCATCGATGTGTTAAAGAAAAAATTGGATTAAAATAGAAAATCTGCCAAAAAACTGAAATTTAAAAATTTGATCTCCATTTTCCTTTAAGCCTAAAGGGTTAACAAAGTTTGTAAAATCGTTTTTTAAGGAACTTGAGGGGTGTAGTTTCAACAATGGGGTCATTTATGGGGGTATCCACTATGTAGGCCCCACAAAGTGACTTCAGACCTGAACTGGTCCTTAAAAAGTGGGTTTTGGCAGTTTTCTTAAAAATTTTAAGAATTGCTTCTAAACCTCTAAGCCTTCTAACGTCCTAAAAAAATAAAATAACATTTCCAAAATGATGCCAACATAAAGTAGACATATGGGAAATGTTAAGTAATAAATATTTTATGAGGTATCACTTTCTGTTTTAAATGCAGAGAAATTGAAATTTAGAAAATTGCTAATTTTTCTAAATTTTGGGTAAATTTTGGATTTTTTTCATAAATAAAGGCAAAATATATTGACTCAAATTTATGACTATCATGAAGTACAATGTGTCACGAGAAAACAATCTCTGAATGACTTGGATAAGTAAAGGCGTTCCAAAGTTATTACCACATAAAGTGAGATATGTCAGTTTTGCTAAATTATGCCTGGTCAGGAAGGGGGCAAATGGCCCAGATGGCAAGTGGTTAATCTAAACCACCATTTTGAGTTGCTTGTATGTGAGAGTACCTTGTCATGTGGCACATATATATTCGCTTAGTGCCTAGAGGAATCAGATGTGGTTTCCTTATTATTTCCATATTATCTTGCTTATTATCTCATTTTTAACATATGCAAATGTATGCATTCATATTTTTCATTTAAATGGTCAAATATACTGCTGATCCAGAAAGTGGAGGAAATCAATGAAGGTGTTCAACTGCTTTATCCATTCAGAAGCTGCCTTTATTCTCTCTGTGCTTTTTTGAGAGAAGAGAGAACTGGTTCTGACATCATTTTATTGGTGTACCTGGTTTTAATTTCCTATGTCACTAAATTACTTTTCCTGATTCCAATGTAAGTGAACATTTTGTCAAACTCGTGTTTTTTCAGCACCATAGAGCTATATACAAACAGAGATGTGGGTGGTCTGCGGGGCTCTTTCTAAGGATGACCTAATCTACAGCAATTTTGTCGTTTACAGCCCAAATCATTAGATAATTTCTTAGAGGGAAATGACATTATTATTTCACAATTAGCACATTTAGTGGTAAGGTGAGCACAAAGGGGCACTTGGAATCCCCATCACTTACTGAAACTCATGTCATTAAACTGAAAAGACTTTCTACCACGATAAAAACATAAATTGTTCAACAAAAAAACTATGAAATAAAATTAAGAACAAAAAGGTGCTAACATACGGTATTTGTTACACACAAAAAAAATATATATATATATTTTTTTTTTTCATATATTCAATCTGAGTTATATACATTAGTGGTTTATTAAATATTTTAGCAAATATTTTAGTTTTCCTTATTAAGTATTTTATATTATTATAATAATTGTAATGTGATATTAGACAAATCTTGTATCTTAAAGCAAGTTTTCAATTTACAAAGTGTGAAAAAACTGTAAACTTAATCAAATATCGTGTAATGCAATCCAAGAGTGAACATCAGGACTTAAGTGCAATTTTTGCATGCAAATATTTTAGCCAACAAGTAGAAGTCTACCCCTTCTGTATGTATTTTCTGTGGTCTATATTGCACCAACATATTTTGTTGAGTATGATACTTACATCAGTCCTAGTCCCCAGTGGGGCTCAGAATAGACCCTCCCTATCGCAGACACATACAATAGATACACACTGAAGTCAATTTTATAAGAAGCTAATTCACATATTAAAGCCTATAAACACACTCATGGCAATTTTTTATCATTGCATTTTACAGATTTAGATTTTTTTCAATTGGTTTTTATTACAAATTTTCAGCAATTTTTGTCATAAAAGGTTTAGTTTTAGCCTAGTGGTGAACATCTTACTTTCACTTTGTGTCGTCATCTGATCTCTAAATTACTAACGGCTCATAAACACTTATTCGAGCCACATTCTTAGGATACATTTACACGTACGCATTTCGTATCTGTGTCCGTTCCATTTTTTTAATTTTTTGGGCGGATTAGATGAGGACCTATTCATTTCAATGGGTCCACCAAAAATGTGGATAGCACACCGTGTGCTATCCGCATCCGTATGTCTGTTCCGTAACCCCCCCAAAAAAAAAATAGAACACGTCCTATTCTTGTCTGTTTTGCAGACATGGATAGGCATTGTTACAATGGATCCGCAAAAAAAAGAATGCTATATGGACATAATCAGTTTTTTTTGCGGACCACAAAACACATGCGGTTGTGTGAATCTAGCCTTATCAGTAAGATAAGAAATTAGCTATAATGAGTGTTTATGACTTCACAGGAGATCAGAGATAAGCTTCACATGAGCCGTCAGCTGGGCTCCCCGACAGAACATAGTGTAACCATAGAGCCTGCTAATAGAGAATCTCTTCCCTGTACAGAAAAGGGGGCTGACATTTTTTTTTTATAAAGATCAATAGAAAAAAATATTTTTCACTGAAAACTAGTACAATGCAATAATAATAATAACAAAAAATGTTTTAAAAAGTTGACCCCCATAGGTGTCCATAGGCTTTAAGCTTTATTCACAACAAGCTCTATTTCAAATTGTTCTGCTTTGATATGCAAGAAGGACCACAAATATAAAGAAGCATCTGATCCCTGGTATGAAGCTACAAAGGCCACCCAATGGACCCCTTTGTCTACAAAAGGGTCTACTGGGTTTCTATCATGGGACCCAACATTTAAAGCACGCTGTGCTATTTTGTTGGGGATTTTTAAAATAATCTGCAATGAAGGCTCCAACAAAGATGTGAACACAACCTTAGTAAAGAGGTCAGCAACCTCCCACACTCCAGCTGTTTCGAAACTACAACTCCCAGCATGCAAACTTACTAGTCGAGATAATCCATCTCACCTCACAGGTGTGGCATATCAAGGTGCTGATTACACAGCATGAATATTGCACAGGTGTGCCTTAGATTACCCACAGTAAAAGGCCACTCTGAAATGTGCAGTTTGACCACACAGCTTTGAGGAAGCGTGCAATTGGCATGCTGACTGCAGGAATATCTACCAGAGCTGTTGACCGTGCAATGAATGTTCATTTCTCCACCATAAGCTGTCTCCAAAGGCGTTTCAGAGAATTTGGCAGTACATCCAACCGGCCTCACAACCGCAGACCATATGTAACCACACCAGGGCCTCCACATCCAGCATGTTCACCTCCATGATAGTCTGAGACCAGTCACCCAGACAGCTGCAGCAACAATCGGTTTGCATAACCAAACAATTTCTGCACAAACTGTCAGAAACCGTCTCAGGGAAGCTCATCTGCAGGCTCGTCGTCCTCATCGGGTTCTGGACCTGACTGCAGTTCGTCATCGTAAGTGGGCAAATGCTCACATTCGATGGTGTCTGGCACGTTGGAGAGGCGTTCTGTTCACGGATGAGTCCCGGTTTTCACTGTTCAAGGCAGTTGGCGTTGTGTGGGTGAGCGGTTTGCTAACGTCAACGTTGTGGATCGAGTGGCCCATGGTGGCGGTGGGGTTATGGTATGGGCAGGCGTATGTTATGGACAACGAACACAGGTGCATTTTATTGATGGCATTTTGAATGCACAGAGATACCGTGATGAGATCCTGAGGCCCATTGTTGTGCCAATTATCCATGACCATCGCCTCATGTTGCAGCATGATAATGCACGGCCCCATATTGCAAGGATATGTCCACAATTCCAGGAAGCTGAAAACATCCCAGTTCTTGAATGGCCAGCATACTCACCGAACATCTCACCCATTGAGGATGTTTGGGATGCTCTGGATCGGCGTATACGACAGCGTGTTCCAGTTCCTGGCAATATTCTGCAACTTCACACATATTGAAGAGGAGTGGACCAACATTCCACAGGCCATAATCAATAACCTGATAAACTCTATGCAACGGAAATGTGTTGCACTGCGCGAGGCAAATGGTAGCCACACCAGATACTGACTGTTTTTTTTTACCTCTGAACTCCACCAACACCACTGTCCCTACCTGCTTGCATGATTTGTCTTAAGCAACGGTCCACAACTGGACGACAGTCCCTTCTTAGCTAGATGCATGGGCCTAACTGGGGCTTGCTGTCATGGCAATGGAACGTTGCAGGCAGTGCAACCATGAAAGGGTAGGACCTGCCATGGGAGCTCCACCAGGTGACTCCATGACAGTTCCAAATTATCTTTTATTAGACCTTAGGTGCCCTGTATTATAAGGGGCTCATTATTGTGTCAATAATAGGGCCCTCCGGAAGATCCTGCTGGGTCTGAAACCGTCTGCAATATGCACAGTTGTACTTATGTCATGCTGTATATATTAAAACAGCAATCAAAATTAAAACTGAAAAAAAAACACGAAATATGATGTCACACACACTAGCACCCGCTTTTTATTCAACCAATAAAAATCATACACAAAAATAATGCGGTTCAGCAGATATGTAGAAATAATACAAGATTCTGTATCTTGTGTATAAGTCGTGGATAGTGCCCTGCCTTCTAACAGACAATTGTTTAGATTTGCCTTTTCCCGTAGAAAACTTGGAAATAATATTAAATGGCAGCAATCGAGAAGCAGATTATGGTTTAACAAAGTTGGTTACTTCTATTTTATAGGAAACAGATTTGCAATTAAGTTGCCGGGATCTATATGTGTGGGAGGGAAGTAAGACTGGCACAAAGGTAAACAACTGGCAACTTTGTCTTAAATTCAGAGTTGCCCAATACAGAAATGAGAAACTGTTCACCAGATGTTAAGCATTGCCTTCTTTAACTAATAGACTGCTGGCAAAGAACATTCAAACAATAGTGTCAAGACTAAATGTATCAAGTTAAAATTGTATTAAGCTCAGCAAATATATAATAAAAACTAAAAAACTAAAATCATATTACTTTTATAAGATAAAGTCCAATAATATGCTATAGAATGTGTCATACTTCACGTGTACAAAATGAAAAGCAGGCTGGAAATAAAAAGGACTCCCTCCATCATTAGAAAGATGGTATGAAACTACTTTTACCACTGCCATTTCCACTATTTTTCTATATTGATTTGCTTAAAGGGGCTTTCCTGGCTGATCTTTTTTAGCAAGTGCCCACAGGCTGCCCTCTCTGCAAATGCTGCACCCTCTCCACTTTGATTGACAAGGTCAGGCAGTGTAAACGTCATCACACCTGACCCTATCACTCAAAGTGGAGAGGGCATAGCAGTTACATAGATAGCTTAGCCTCTAAGTGTAACTGCAATGCCCCCATTGCACCTAGAAGCTCATTTGCATATATTAAAACATACTTTTTCTCAGCAATGCAGGCAAATATGAACATGGGACAAACACGGATATCTTCAGCTGCCAAGTGCACATGTAACAGGTCAGCCAGGTTCATGGGTACAAATCTGCTGAGAGATTAAGCATAAATGTAAACTGGATAAACAATCATATAATATATGGTTGTTATATCTATATGATTGTTTATCCAGTTTACATTTATGCTTAAGCCTTCCCTATTATCTATTATCATTATCTACATATTTATGTTATATCGAAGCTATCACCACCTCCACCATTTTGTAATCCAGGATACCTTATAAGAGATTGTCTATATTCTTTTCAGATCCCTTGATAAAGGTCGCTACTCGACCGAAACGTTGGGGTTTTGTTTATGGCCTGTTACATTTATACTTTCTCTGGATGGAACAAAATGATGTAAGCTAAACGTTATGTATTAAAAGCACTTTCTAATAAGGACCTCTGATGTGCCGTGGATTTCTCCTTGAAAGCTATCAAATATGTCTGTGATATAAAAACACTATTAATTATGCCTATAATGTTAAAATAGAAAGGCAATATACATGTTATTGCCTGTACACTGTCCCCACACAGCTGAAGATACAGGACATTGGTCCTTGTTTACTGCAGACAGTGATTATGTAATATACATGTCATGGCAAATGGCATCATATGGTACATTATTAAATATCCTGCCTAGGGCTTTAATTCACACTTGAGAAATCACAATATATGTGGAACATTTTCATCAATCTGGACTGAATAAGTCTTCAGATTTTGGTTCAAAACATAATAGAAATCAAAAACACAAATGCAAAATATTCCTTAGTTTATTAAATTATCCCAAGATTGATGCAAAAATCAGATATTATATAGTACATGACAATCTCTTTCTAACAAAGCTAGAACCAGCCCTGTACCTCACATGGATCCAGAGATCTCCCCATTCATAGCTCTGCTAGATTTATATCAGTTGGCAGCTCAAGGGGAGTGTCTCTTCTACTGCAGCTCAGGGGGCGTGTCTCAGCGCTTCCTATCACAGCTCAGGGGGCGTGTCTCAGTGCTTCCTATCACAGCTCAGGAGGCAGCTGAAGGATGCAACTGAGTATGTGCGACCTTCTTAGCGAGCCGGACAAAGAAATAACAAAAAAAGCAAGTGGGCTATGCAGATATATTTTATGCATTTACAAAAGTATTCAGATCCAGGTGCTGGTTTGAAAACTGTAGAATATTTAGACATTTTTCTAAGCTAATTCTCACACATTAACCATTCCATAAAGTACTATGTGCTCTTCAATGTAAAAGATGATAAGTGGGTATTTGGCACAACCTTCCATGGCACATAGTTGAATGGAGATTCACAAAAGTGTTTCATTAATCTCGTAATTTTGTTCATACATCTCGGACTCCATTTGATTGCTCATATCTCCTATTTTCCAGTTAATTATAGCATTACTTTGAAACCAGTAGTAATTATGTTAGATTAGGTTAATCTGATATGTTCTTGAGATGTACATTTTTCTTGATTTAGATTACAGTTTTATTTGCATCTGAAAGTCATATTTTTATGAATTACAAAATGGTTCACACAGGATGAGAGCCAAAATTCTGTCATCTGGGTTTATGCAATGGAATTATAAAACAGAATTAGAAGAGCTTTTTCAGATGTTTCTCTAAGCCAGCGGTCCGTAGCAAACATTTCATGCCACTCTCTATACAAATTCAGTCACCAGTCACAAGATGTATACTTCCCATAGGAGCAGAGAGAGAATGTAGAATCACTCTTACTATTCAAGAACATCTAACCGTGGCATTTACAATCACGAAATTTGGCACACGGGTACATCAGGTTTCCGGGAAGGTTTTAGACCAGGTCTCAGCTCTCTAGGAAGTACCATTCCTGAGATATTCCCCAAAAAAATGCATTAGCCAATAGAAGCTTGGTCACATGACCCTTATCAGCCAATAGAAGCTCGCAGGCCGTTAGCCTCCACATACACAGTTTTACTCCAGATTTCCATGACAACCCAGCCATTTATCTTCACTGCTCTAGGTGAACTTTAAAGAAAATTGTCACCAAGATAATCGCTATTGAAGTAAAGCCATGGCCTAATAGCACTTAGTACCTTACTTCAAGATGTGCCTTTGTTCCAGCAATAGATGCTTTTATCGTCTGAAAATCCAGTTTATTTGGTATGCAAATGAGCCAGTTAGGTGCCCAGTGATGGCCGTCACACTTGCAGGAGGAAGCTCAGACACTCCCCATGCCACAATGTGTCCACCCTCAAAAGGCAAACTTAAAACCCTGCCTCCAGGTCCCGCTAAGCCACGCTCCTGAGCTGGTTAGGTCACGCCCACTCCCACTCCTCAGCCGACAGGGATTGAAAAAATTAAGTTAAAAATCAACTTCTGTCAGCTGCAGAGATGGAAGGGAGGGTGACTTTCTCCCTGTAGCTCACACTCAGACAGCACAGTGCTGCTGTCTTAGAGTGAGTGTTCAAAACAACACGCCCCCGATCCAGTTAGGCCATGCCCCCTCCCACTCCTCAGCCAACAGGGATTAAAAAAATGAAGTTAAAAATCAACTTCTAGGTCCCGCTAAGCCACGCCCGATCTGGTTAGGCCACGCCCCCTCAGACTCCTCAGCCGACAGGGATTGAAAAAATGAAGTTAAAAATCCACTTCTGTCAGCTGCAGGGGTGGGAGGGATGGTGACTTTCTTCATGCAGCTCACACTCAGACAGGACAGTGCTGCTGTCTTAAAGTGATCTGTTGAAAAGGACATCCTTGTGTTTATCCAGGCCGTTCTCCCATTACCATTTGTGAAAATAAACCATTTGAAGCTAATATTACATATAATTGTAATAACATTTTAATTTTAATTTCATGTCCCAATTAAAAAATCGGTGGGCTAAAGCCAATCACTATACCCCTAAGTGAATTCCTTAAAGGGTTTAGTTTCCAAAATGGGGTCAATTTTAGGAGTTTTACATTGTAGGAGTTCCTGAGCAGCTCTGCAAATATGACATGCCACCTGAGAACTATTCCAGCTAAATCTGCCCTCCAAAAGCCTATTGTGCTCCTTCCCCTTTGAATACTGCTGTGTGCCCATACATCAGTGTATGACCACATATGGGGTGTTGTCATATTCAGAAGAAAATGGGTAACAGATTTTCAGTTGCTATTTTTTCCTGTTGCCCCTTGTGAAAATTTGAAATCTCTACTCTAGCGACCCTAAATACATCCATAGGGTCCCTTCAAGAAAGTGTCTCTTTTATCCAACAAGATATCAGAAAAGTCAATGAATGAGTTGCTGGGGTGGAGGAAAGAGTTGGCCTTTTAGAAGATCAGATACCCCCTGTAAAACGTGATCTAGCAAAGGTTATTCGCAATATTACTCTCCTTATCAATAAAACTGAGGATTTGGAGAACAGATCACGTCGCGATAATCTTCGGTGGGTGTACTGGAAAAGGCAGAGGGGGCTAATGCTGTATTAATCTTTAAACAGTGGATTAAATAAAAGTTTGGACAAAACTCTCTGTCTCTACTGTTTGCAATAGAAAGGGCACACAGAGTGCCATTCTGTCCCTTGCCACCATGGGCTCCCCCTAGACTCATCTTGCTTAGGATCCTACATTTCCAAGAACGGGATGCTATTCTTCGTAATGCAAGAGACCATCCAGATCTAACTATACATGGCAATAATATATCGATATTCCCTGACTCCTCGGCGGAGGTACAAAGAAGAAGGGCAAAATTTCTGGAGGTTAAAAGACGTCTAAGAATAAAAAATGTACAGTACTCTATGATCTACCCCTCCAAGCTACATGTGGTCGCTGGCGGAAAGGTTCAACTTTTTGAAACACCTGAAGACGCTACCCATTGGATGGATTTACATGAAGATTCCCTGTGTGAACCTACTGGGACTGGCTGATTACAGGGCCCAATCAGGTTGAAGTGGACTGTCATTGATGACACTGATGACACCGCAGTGGTCATCTCAGTAACACGATGAGTATTCTACCATCTCTATACCTCGCTCTGACTGTTATTATATCTATTGTTTCCAGAGATTACTTTCTAGTAGCCAGATATAATACATAGGAAAGTTGATATTAGTCTCCACTCTTGATAGAATATTTATATGCCTTTCTATAATGTCTCTATACCGTATGAATACGAAGCCACCTGTTGTATTAGAATTGTTGCTGCTAGAGGTTTCTATGTCTTAGAAACTACCCTTATGGTCATACCACATTTGTTCTACTGTACCGAACTGTTAGGTGCGGGAAACTGGCATCGTCTCTCCACAACTGCTGCCTCCAGGAAATTTTTGTATCTCGTGTCCCTGTTTTTGGGACGAAAGGAGACAGTTTTTTTTGGGTTCTCATTTTGTTATATTGTTTGTATTGGGAGGGTATTTGCGAAGAGATGACCTAACTCTTTATCCAGCCACTTATTGGCTACAGGGTGGTTCTTATGTACATATATATCCTATACGTTTTCACACTCTTTTAAAATATGGCAGGTAAAACACAGGTTCTAGTTTGGAATGTCAGGGGCCTGGGGGATGCCGCTAAATGTCAGGCAATCTTTGAGGCCATGCAAAAATATCAACCGGCCATATTGTTTCTCCTAGAAACACATCTGTATAGGCATACTCAGAGACTGCTACGTAAGCGATTGATCTCACATGCCTAACATTCTACCTATTCTACGCATGCTAGAGGGGTTAGCATCCTTGTACACAGGGCCTTACCCTTTGAATGTTTCTCTTCAGAGATTGACCCTGAAGGCAGATACGTTTGTCTTCACTGCTCCATATAAAGTGTACAAGGTACAGTTTTTCCTCATCGCCATGTACATCCCTCCTCCTTACTCCTGTAATGTGATTAGGCAGGTAATGACAGTCATATTACGAGGCCCACCAGTCCCAATACTTATGTTGGAAGACATTTTTATAAGTATTTAAACCCTTCCCAAATAAATTTCATCAAGGCCCCACACTGACCTCACTGACAAAACTACTGTGTGAATTAGATCTTCATGATCTGTAAAGAATTCGGCATCCTGATGCACGAGAGTACTCCTGTTTATCACCATCTTATAATTCTCTCTCCAGGATAGACTTGCCAGTTGGGTCCATGGAGGCGTCGTCTTACATTTCTTGTATAGAATATCTCCCACGTAGTCTCTCAGACCACTCGACCATTCTATTGGAAATGCAGTTAGGGAGTGGTAGGGAGCACACTGGACCCCCTATCTGGAACCATAACCCATTCTGAATCCAACTATTGGACGAGGGAGATCCACTTACAGAGCAAATTGGGGAGTTTTACACTTCTAACATAGGTTCAGCGGCCATGGGAATTGTATGGGATACCATGAAAGCGTATGTACGGGGTTTATATATCCCAAAAATTAAAAGGTGGAAAAACAAGACTAGGGGACTATCAGACTCCTTGCAGCGGGACGTAAGAGACTCAGAGGCTTTATATATCCAGAATCCATCCTCGCAGTCGACATGCAGGGAGGATCAGGAGAAACTAAAGGACCATCTAACTCATACTGCAGATAATAAATGTTTCTTTTTGAGGCAGAAATATTTTGAAACATGGGAGAGTGATTTGCTGGACAGAATAGTCCACTCGCAGGAAGGCCCATCCAGAATAATAGCTATTATAACTAAAGACGGAATCCACTCCACAGAGGATTCGACTATCCTTAATAAATTCTATAGCTACTACAAATAATTATATACTTCCAAACTAAACCTAAACGCTAGTGATATTCGGTCATATTTGGCTGATATTCCCATACCAGCAATGTCATTGGAATCGGCCCGATACCTCGATGAATCCTTAGAGCTGGAAGAGCTTAGAGCGGCCCTGGGGTCTTTCCCCAATGAGAAGGCTCCAGTTCTTGATTCTTTACTGGCAGAGTTTTTTAAACGGTATCTGGAAACCCTTCTCCCTCATCTCTTAGATACATTAAGATTCACTGCGTCTGGGAAAACTGCTGGCATCTATGCGAGAGGCTGTGGTGGTGGTGCTGCCCAAACCTGAAAAGACCCAACTATGCCTGACTCTTATAGGCCTATATCCCTTCTGCCTACTGATGTGAAGATATTGGAAAAGGTGCTAGTTAACCGCCTGAATAAAGTTATCGATTTCCTTATACACGAGGACCAGTCGGGATTAATGCATGACAAAAGCACCTCCATTAATCTTCAGAGACTTTTTCTTAATATCCAAAGACCAATGGATACTCAGGGTTGTCGTGCAGTGGTATCCCTCGACGCTGCCAAAGCTTTTGACAGCGTTGAATGGTATTATCTATTGGAGGTTATGAGGGCCATGGGGTTTGGGTCGGAATTCATATTATGGGTTCAGCAATAGTTACTGCTCACCAGTGGCTAGAATTAGGGCAAACGGGGAATTGTCGCCGCAGTTCCCTCTGCAGAGGGGAACTAGACAGGGTTGCCCATTATCCCCATTATTGTTTGCTATCGCCATTGAGCCCTTGGCCTGTCTTCTGCGTGCGTCCCCTGAATGGAGAGGTTTCCATTGGGTCCTAGGGAGGAAAGAATCTCCCTATATGCGGACAACATGCTTATATATACTGGAGATATAATGCATTCCATTCGCCCAATAATGATGCACATTACTGAATTTGGTAAGAGATCTGGATTAACAATTAACTGGGATAAATCGGTAATCCTTCCCCTTGATCCCCTTCCATAGCAGATAAACTGGACGCAGGTCCAGCTGCAAATCGCCAATAGTTTTAAATATTTGGGGATAATGATAACGCCAAAAATTACGGATGTTACGGTTAATATAGACCTGCTGATTCAAAAATTCACAAGAAAAGTATATGCCTGGTGTAAGTTCCCCCTATCTGTAGTTGGTCGCTGTATTCTAATCAAAATTATATTGATGCTCCAACTGTTGTATGTACTCCACAATGCTCCTGTATGGATTCCCCAAAGGATATTTTATAAGATTCAGGGTCGTTTTCGATCCTTGGTATGGAAAAAGAAGCAACCCAGAATTCGTATGGAGACACTGCTGAAGGGTAAGGGGGAGGGAGGCCTCTACATTCCAAATCCGTGGCTGTACTTTATAGCAACACAAATACAACATTTTAAGGGGTGGGGACAATGTACTGGTTTGGGACCATCAGCTAGAATAGCGACATTTATCATGAAGCAAAAAATACCTATCGCAATAGCGGAACTGGGAAAACCGCAGGACTACCGTGGGACTTATGCCACATTATCGCTGATAACAAAAGTTTGGTCTAAGTTTAAAGACCTGATTGGTCTTCAGGGCCTCTATGACAACTCGCCTCTTTGGCGTAACCCATGACTACCTGAAATGTTTAGACTGGAAGGCTTTTCCCCATGGAAAGAGAAGGGTATCTTCTTTCTTTATCAAATTCAAAAGGATGGAGTTATGAAATCATTTGCACAGATACAACAGGAATTTGGTCTCCCTCACAATATGTTTTATTAATTCCTGCAGCTTAGGCATGCATACCAGGCGCAGTTTAAAGAGGGCACGTTACTGTCGGCTTCCCCTCCGAAAGTTTAATAGGGGCTGCGTAGTGGCGTAAAGGACTTATTTCTATACTCTACAGACATCTATTTGATAAGTCTATATCTCCAAGCTGCCTACCAATTAAGGGTAGGTGGGAACGTGACCACGGAGCTATCACACAGGAGCAGTAGGAAGGAATTCTAGCTTTAACTCCTAGTTTAACGCTTAGTGAAGCCCAACGCCTATCTCAACTATATTTAATACACAGAGTGTATAAAACTCCTGTTTTCCTACACAGGATAGGTATTCGGCCAAACTCATGCTGCCCTCGGTGTGTGGGGTGGAGGAGGCCTCCTTAATGCACATGTTTTGGGATTGCCCTGAGTTAGGAACATACTGTAAAGAAGTGCTGCAAATAATTACCCAGGTGACTCAGATACAGGTAGTGTGTGATCCCAGATTGTGTATATTAGGTATTATAGATATGCTAAGAGGGGATAGCGAAACATCTTTAAGACTACAAAGAATGTTATTTCAGGTTAGAATCCTAATAGCCAAATACTGGATAGAAAGGAGACCACCCACTAGACGGGAGTTTATGAGCAGAATTAATAATATACTAAGATACGAAAGAGGAATATATCTAAAAAGAAGATGCCTGGCAAAGTTCATGTCCATTTGGCTGGCAGCCTTAGTCCTAGGGGGAAAATCCAGTCAAGTGGCCCATTTTAGTCCCGCCCATTATTAAAAGCCCCTCCTACATATAATATGCCACTCCCAACAAACACTGTACAGCTGAAATTCTATTGTTGAGGCCTGTCTCTGCACATCATATGGAGAGGGGAGGTCTGTACTGGCTGCACTGCCTGCTTCACATTACACAATAAACAACAGGCTACAGCCAGGAAGCTCCTCCGCTCTTCTCCCTCCCCAGATCCTGCTCAAGACTTGTGGTTCCCCCCACCATCTGTCACCCGCCCGTGGCCTGCTGCCCCCTTTGGCCGTCCTCACCCAGCTCTGAATCCTTTTCTGCAAATGGAAGTGGGAGGAGCCGGAGCATCTCCTCTCCTACATAGCGCCCCATACCTCTTACATGCAGTGATGTCACCTTTGTTGTAGACATTCTCTTTCCTCATCTTCTCCATTCAGACCAGACCGCCATGATGATTTTTCTGTCATCTCCCGTCTCTGCAGAGATTGACAAACAGACGTTAGTTTCCCACATTTCCATCATCTTCACATCTTCTGAACACCCTTTCCTGCAACCCCTAATACTGTACTGCAGAATCAGTGGAAATACTACTACCACACAGATAGTGCCCCCTTCAACAATTATTGGCACACAGTGCTCTAAAAAATAACTGAACCCAGACACAAATAGTGAAAAGATAATGTCCCCCAAAAATTATTGTGCTAAGCTGATACTGTGCCAGGGTGCCCCCCAAAATCCCAACAATAGAAATAAATGTCCCCATAATGTATGCCAGTATAAAATACCCCTATATAGTGCCCCAGTAAATGCCCTCATAGTGCTCCTCTCCCCCTTGCCCATAGTGTCCCCCATAATATGCCAGTAAAAAAATGGCCTTCTTAGTGCCCCCAGCAGATGCTCTTATAGTGCTCCTCTCCCCCGTAATGTGTCAGTAGAAAATGCCCCTTCTTAGTGCCACCAGATGCCCCAATAGTGCTCCACTCCCCCATAGTGCCCCAAATAATGCCCCATAGTGCCGCTCTCCCCTATAATGCCTCCCATAATGTGCCAGTAAAAAATGCCCCCTTCGTGCCACCAGATGCCATAGTACCCCCATAATGTGCCAATAAAAAAGGCCCCTTTAGAACCCCCACTTCCCCATAGTGCCCCAAAATAATGCCCCTATAGTACCAACAGATGCCCCATAGTGCCACTCTCCCCTATAGTGCCCCCCATAATGTGGCAATAAAAAAAAAAGCTCCTTTAGAGCCCCCAGATGCCCCCATAGTGCATCTCTCCCCCATGGTGCCCCCCATAATATGCCAGTAAGAAATAGTGCTCCCAAAATGGGCAATAAATACAATGGAAGCGCTCATCTCCTACTGCCCGCTGCCACCACCACTGCCACAATTAAATTCCGGGGCCAAACCACCTGTGGTGATCGGCGGTGCAGCCCTGAGGAATTAAAAAAAATATATAATAATTATTTGTTAAAGACGGCCCAGCTGCAGTTTTTTTAGGGTTGCATGGGGGGCAATTGCCTCCCTGTCCCCGTTCCAGTGTACCAGTTTTGGGCAGATGGAATGAAGAGAGGACCACAGGGTTTGTTAGCTGTCTGTAACCATGGAGACACATAGGTCTGTGCAAGCCAGGGGCGTTGCTGGGTTAAAACATTCAGGGCCTGGGCCCCTGATGTTTTGTACCAGGCCCCGAATGTACTGCCTGCCTGCTAAATACAACTGTATTGCCATCCTCAGGATGGCAATACAATTGAATCTAATGCCCTGCAAGAGCTGAAGGACCTGGGATGACATCACAGGTCATGTGATCAGTGCTAAATGCAGTAGCTAAAAAGGACCTGCGATGATGTCCCCGTCATGTGACCAGTGCACGAGAGGAACGCTCAACAGTGAAGAGAAGTCCTGGGAAGAAGCTGTGGTGAGGTCTGCTACATGAGGAGAGGTATGTGAAGGGGTAGATTATTCAGTGTGAGAGGCAGAGCAATGTTGGGAGTTGTAGTTATTTAACTGGGACTGTATGTTAGGGCTGAAGGGAGGGAAGTTATTTACATGGGACTGAAAGTTGAGGGAGTGATGTTATTTACATGGGAATGCATGTTGGAGGTGCCTGGGGCAGGGAGATGTTATTTACATGGGACTATATGTTTCAGGCCGCTGTGAGAGGGAGTGATATTTACATGGGACTGAATGTTGAGGGGTAATGTTATTTACATGGGACTGCATGTTGGAGGTGGCTGGGGAGGGGTAATTTTATTTACATGGGACTGTATGTTGAAAGTGACTGGGGGAGGAAGTGATGCTATTTACATGGAACCGAATATTGAGGGGGTGATGTTATTTACATGGGAATGTATGTTGAAGGCGGCTGGGGAGGGGGTAATGTTATTTATGTGGGACTGTATATTGAGGGGGGCAGGAGAGATGGTGTGATGTTATTTACATGGGACTGTATTTTAAAGGGGGCTGTAGATAGAAAGGGATGTTATTTACATAGGACTGTATATTGGAGGGGGCTGGAAAGATGCTGTGAAGGTATTTACATGGCACTCTATGGCAGAGAAGGGAAATAATGTTATTTACATGGGACTGTATGGTGGAGGGGCTGAGGAATAATTTTTGAGGACAGTAAACTGAGGAATATAACTACAGAGGGCACTGCAGGGGGCATAATAAATACTGGGAGGGCTTCAGGGCGAGCATTATAACAGTAGAGAGCAATATAAATACTGGGGCACTTCAGGGTGAGCATTATAACAGTAGGGGGCATTATAAATACTGGGGGCACTGTCAGGGCATTTTAAATCCAGGAGACATTCAGCATTATTATTACTACTGGAGGCTATATATAAGAGGAGGGACTTAGAGATCCGTATTATTTCTAATAAGAGCACTGTGGGAGTCTTATTACTACTGAGGGGTCAGTAGATAGCTTTATTACCACTGGGGGAACAGTAGGGGGGGTTTATTTCGACTAGGTGCTTTGTAAAGGTATTATTAATACCTGGAGGGCTCTTTAACTAATGGGGGCACTCTTGTGGAGCATTATCACAGTTGGGTGCACTGTAGGGGGCAGTATTACTAATGAGGGCATTGTAGAAGGTAATTACTATTAGTGGAACAATGAGGAGCACTATTACTATGGGGGGCACTCATTTTTCTTCAGGATAGTATTTAGGGGTACAGAAAAATGAGGAAGCTAAGATGTTTGTGTGTCACACTCTGTAGAGATGAGGCGCACCTGAGAGAAGTTGTCCGGACGGAATGGAGAAGATGATAACAGAGTAGATCTACATCAGAGGAGACGTCACCTGGGAGAAACTGGATGTGAGAGGTACGTGCTGCTCTATAGCTATAGCGGGCTTATGGGTGGGTTGGTCTAAGAGAATTGGGCCATATGCATTTGGGCTTGGGCCCCGGATCTTTTGAGACCTTAGCAATGCCCCTGGTGTAAGCTGTAGTCACTAAATAATAGTTTACCCGGAAGTCTAAGTAACTATACTATTGGAAGAAAAAGAAAAATATATAACTGAGGGGTAGATGTGACTTTTTGATCACTTTTTATGACATTTTTTTTAGAGGGTTACCCCAAAAATTGCAAATTGTGCATTTTTATTTTTTTGCCTTACCGCATTCACCATGCAGGAAAGATATGTAAAAATGCAGGGAAAAAGTATTTTAATAGTTCGGACATTTTCGTACGTGGCAATAGCAATTATGTTTTTTATTGCTTATTTATTTTTATATTTAAAATTGGGAAAGGAAGTGATTTGAAGTTTTTTAAAATATTTTATTTATTATTTTTACTGTCATTTTGAGTCCTATTAGGGGACTTGAAGATGTTTTCCTCTGACCACTTATACCATTGACTCCAATAGAATGCTATTGCTGTCTGCCTGTCAATCCGTGCTGCAAGCATGGCTTAACAGGCAGCTTACCATGACAGGCCTAGGAGCCATCACAAAAAAACAAGCTGTCATATCAACCAATCAGGGCCCCCTGATTTTGCTATTGATTGTGGCATCTGAGGGTTTAAATGACTAGGATCAGAGTTACCTTCACTCCCAGTCACTTCTGGTGTGTGTCTGTGTGTTATACAGCCAGTACCCACCAAGTATGGAGCAGGATCAGCTTGTGGGTCCACTCCATACAGTCCCTTAAAGAAGACCTTTCATGGGTCCAAACATTATAAACTAAGTATCAGGATACATAGGGCATAGTGCAGGGATCTAACTGCACTTACTTATTTTTTCTGGGTGCCTCCTGAGGCCCCCGTTGTATTCTCCTGCTGGTATGCTAATTTTAGCATCGGAGCAATGAGGAGGAGACTGAGTCTTTCTCGCTGGGTGTCTCCTTCTCCCTGGCTATGAGCTGTCCAATCGCACCAGAGAGCATCACAGCTAGGGAGAGAAAAAACAACTCACCTTCTCCCTGGCTGTGATGCTCTCCGCTGCGATTCGACTCCCATCCTCCTCCACAGTATTCAATTCTATCAACATCCTGAGGTCAGCTGTACAGCTGAATTCAGGAGGGCATCTGCAGCCTCTGGCCAGGTTAATAAGTACCTAATACTCCCGGCGTTATTTACCACTGAGGGCATCAGATCATTATAAGGGGGTTTGGGTGGCCCCCTGGGCATCGGCCCACCAGGAAATTTCATTGTGGGGTCTATGGCCAGTCCGGCCATGGCTACAGCAGTGAATGGATGGGATGCTACACATGCGTGGTGTTTTCTCTTCTCACAGCAGGGCCCTGTTCTAGAGATAGGAGTGGATCTCAGAGATGGGGCTAACAACTATCCGATATTTATGGCATAAATGTTCAAATAGGACAACCCCTTTAAGTGTGAGGGGGCAACAGAGTATTTTACAGGCTTAGAACAGAAAACTGAATTATTGCCCTAGGTAAACTAACACCTAACTACAATAGTTCATACAGTGCCAAGGTACATATATTTATATATACATTATTCAGAAAAAGCTAGCTAATGTAAAAAGTTCTTGCTACAGTGATATTATATCATGAAAGTATGGTATTTAAGTAGAAACATGCAATGGTGATTTCCTCATCTCAAACAATTTATTGAAACATAAACAAACAACAGTGGTGGGTATACCCCCACAACAATGTCAGTGTCTCAATAACTTGTGTGGCCTTGAGCATCAATTATAGCTTGTCAACAACATCTCATGCTGTTCACAAGTTTACTTATTGTCTGCTGAGGCATGGAGTCCCACTCTTCTTGAAAGGCGTTATGAGCCTCTACACGACAACTCAGCTGATCCAATAGGTTTTCAATGAGATTCAGGTCTGGAGAAAGTGCAGGCCACTCCATTTGAAGTGCCCCAGTCTCCAGCAGCGATTCCCTAATGCAGGGATCAGGAGCGACATGGGTTCCGGGAAGTGGGGCAAGAATAATCTATATGAGGGGACTAGGTTTTAGGGGGCATGTTTTAGACATTGGATAACCCCTTTAATGATGTTATTCAAGTAGTATGGGCTTGTCACTGTACCATTAACAAAGTGTAGGGCAGTTCTGTATTGAGTAGACACACCTGCCCACAATCTAACACCACCACCACCAAAGGTTTGTCTGGTGGCAACAATGGCTGATGCATAGAGTTCTCCTTGACGTCTCCTACATTGTTGGTGGCCATCATTTCTGCTCAGCGTAAATCGACTTTCATCAGTGAACAGCTCCCTGGCCCATGCAAGATGATGACGCCTGTGTCTAGTGATAATACACAGGAACCCTTGCAGGTCATCTAGCATCCCATGCTGATGTAAATAGTTTTGAATGGTCTGATGTCACGGGTGCCTCTCGTCTTGGGTGCCTCTCACCTCCCTTAAATGTGCCTGGAGTTGTGTGACATTCATCATCCGGTTCCACAGGGCAATGTTCACAATTAAGCAGTCATCAGTGTGGGATGTGGCCAAAGGACATCCACTTCTATGCCTTTCTGTGACTCTTCCAGTCTCTCTGTATCTATGTTGCAGCTTGCTGATGACACTCTGTGACACTCTAAGCTCAGTCACCACTTCCGTCTGAGAACATCCTGCTTGAAGCCTTGCAATATCGAGGTACTGTTGATTAATTGTTAGGTGTCGTCTTGGTCTCATGATGTCAAAATGTGAACAGCATGATGAGGAGGACTGTTTAAATACCAATTCTAATTGAACCAGTTGCCGTTAAGCTTCTTGTTAAAGAATAGCAAGTTGTGCAAAAAGTACTGAAACATTGAACAGTTCACAGAAGGTCACATTAAGTTCACCTGTAAAGGTTAGAGAGCATTTTACGTTCATTCAGAAATTTCACCCACAAGCCAAATATCCCCTTTTGTGAGTAGTATAAATATATATATATTGTAGGGATCTGCCCCAATGGTAGCCTTTGGATAAGTCTTATATGAAAAACCGCAGCACTTACTTGTCTTCAATTATGCAGGATTTATTCACCAACAAAAATGCGTTGTTTCGACCATCATGGTCTTTTTCAAAGACCATGACAGTCAAAACATCGCATTTTTGTTGGTGAATAAATCCTGCATAATTGAAGACAAGTGAGTGCTGCGGTTTTTCATATATGACGCATCCAAGGGGGAACTTCAGACTGGCTCCCAACACGGCTGGCACCACCACAAGAAAGATTTCATTTTTTCGTTGTGCTGCTATTAACATTTTTTCTAAGCCTTTAGATAAGAACATAGCAGCAGAGCAGCAACCTTTTAGCGGCGAAAGCAAAGCAACGGTTGTCTTTTATTCTTGACAAAACAATAAGGCAGTAAAAGGCAGTGACCGGCTTGCTCCAGCTGGCCTCAAAGAAACAATAAAGTCCCGTATCTATAGCACAACACAGGTATGGTTTTGCACAGTACCATAACCCCGCAAGGTGTATGTGGACCTCGCTTTGTCCTCAGTCTTCCAGGCACAGCAACTCCAGTTCAGACTCTGATCTCACACAGCCCTCCACTGAGCTCCACAGTCACAGAGGTAATCACCCCTACCTGACACTGCTGGCTGTTTTTTTGCCTGGAACGTAGGGACGAGTCACCCACCCAGCACTATGACTACTCCCAGTAAGAGCCGTCCGGGATCAGCTATTCACAGCTATACTAAATAACAAAGTGTCAAACAGCTACTGCAGCTGACACACCTGAACTACTGGATCGTACTTCAACGAGGCCAGGATCCTTGGTGACACGTATCTACCATATATATAAATATATATATATATTTACTATGTATAATTATTATAATAATAATAATGGACAATTTAGAAAGTCTAGTCCAATATCTGGTAAGTTTTATCTACAATTTCTAGTGCCCTTAATACATATCTTTCATTTACATTCTTGCTGAGGTGGCTGGGTAATTCATTCCCACATAGTGACATCTCCGAATGCCAATCTGACACAATCACTTCCTATGAATAGTGCTGTCATATGCTTTTGGAACTAAAGTAACTGAATTTTCTTTACTGATAATTATAACATTATAACTAATGACTCACAGTCAGCGAAGGCATACAGTTGCTTTTATGATGCTTAAGGATTCAAGCTTCTAATCTTAGACAGACTTAAATACTATAGTGTTAGATCCAAGATGAATGCATAATATGTCTAAGTCTTGCAGGGAGGGGGGTACTGTTTCTTATTATGAATAGTGCCAAAACTGACATAGAGTGTTATAGGTCAGGCAATGCTCCCTGGGATAAAGGATATACAGATCAGCTATCTTCCAAGAGAATGAAAGCTGTCTCTGTAGTGCCACCTAGTGGAGTTATTGAACCTATAGTTAATGTTAGGCCTTGCAATATGACTGAGGATATTAGCTCAACCAAGTGCCTTTTGCCAAATGAGAAGGAGGCCCATCTGTAGACGGCTGTTCATGGGTCCGCTAGGTGGCACTACAGAGTATTCTTTCTCTTGAAAGACAGGTAATCTACAAATGAGATGTGTGTATAAACACATATATCAATAGGGAACTCAAATACTTCCTAAAAAAAATCCTTAGAGCTTAACAACATAGTAACTGATATACACTCATTGACAAAAAAAATAACACACCCAGATAGAATTGTCAATGTCATGGCAGTGCTTCCAACTGGCATTTTCAGCAGGATAATATCTCGCCCACAGACAGCAAGGGTTTCCAGGAATGTGTCCGCCAGATTGAAACACTTCCTTGGCCTGTCCAGTAGCCAGATTTATTGTCAATCGAGCATTTATAGGACCAGCTTTGGCAGTCTATGAGTGTGCAGGATCTACAGGCCCAGCTGCAATATCAGAACCTGTATACCTCAATGCCTAACCGTATCTCATCATGTATCCAGACTAGAGGTGGCCCAACAGGGTCCTAGAGCCTCCTTTCTATTGTTCGGTTTTTCCTTATAAACACATGCTTTCCTTAAGGGTCCATTCACACGTCCGTGGTGTATTGCGGATGTGGACCCCCACACTGTGTGCTGTCCGCATCTCTTCCAGTCCCCATAGAGAATTAATGGGTCCGGATTCGTTCCGCAACGTTACGGAACGGATCTGGACCCTTTCTACGGACGTGTGAATGGACCCTAATATTGTAATCACATATATCATCATTACAGTCACACATAGAAAATGTTATTTTATTCCAACAACTCCTTAGTGTGTTACTTTTTGCCAATGAGTTTACATCTAAAGGGATACAGTATGTACTGTTCACAACATGTTCACAGTAACTTAGCTTCTTCTTGCTTTACTAGGCAATCAATGTATCAGTCCACATAACAGGACCCCTCATCTGCAAGTTCTATTTATAATTGTGGTACCCTTTTATGTGGCAGGTGGGCCTTTGAGCCTCCTCAGATACCAGATCCTGGGTGTGACTACTACAGTATGTCTACACCATCTACAGCTACTTACCTCACATACTATTTTATCTACTTTGTCCAAACAAGATTATAATAAAATGTACAAACTAGATGTTTATCTTTAAAGGGTAAGTTCACACTACAAGGCATAATAGGACCATGTCAGCCAGAAGGGATCTGTTTTTGAACAGATACCATTGATCCAATATATACCATTGGATTATTATGTGGTCTATCGTGTTTCCATCAGGATTATGATATTTTTGACAGCGAGTGGCAGGTTACTCTATTCTTGCCAGAAATCATGGTGAAACCCCTTACGGAAGCTGAATAAGAAAGAACATTGCCTTAGATGGCTCTGTGCTATGGAACATTTTTTATATCTAGCTTTAGATATTGACCAGTTTCTATCACTACTAAATGTTGATTTTGCTTATCCCATAAGAAGAAATATACATAAAAAAGAATAGAATAGGACAGAATATTAACCAGTGCATGACCATCCAAGCTTGGGAAACTTCTCACGGGGGCACATTAAAATACAAATCAAATTTCTCATGCCTTGCTTGTTGCTTATTCAGGTGGCTTCAAAAAATCTGCACAGTTTGTACTCTGAATGTTTAATAAGCTTAAAACACGAAATATCTAATGCGACGTGAACTTTCTAGTGTTATTTCATCACCGTAAAAGCAAAGTCTGAGAATCAGTCATTGCCTAGGTTTGAATGTGAATTCCAGCTTGTAATACCCAGGCTAGATGTTTCAGGAAATCTGTATTAACCTATTAGCATGCAGTTTTCCTTGGAGTAGAGCCATCTTCACACTGAGACTGATTCCCTGCTCCAAGTCTTCCTGTCACTGTTCCGTATCCTGAATCTAGCCTAAGGCTGCCTTTGACGGATCTCCAGCCATTTCCTGCATTCTACACTAGCACTAATTGAATTTTTGGGTGGCCTTGCTTATTTATTTTTACGGAACACACTGGGTTATATTTTCATGGCATTTTCTCAGCAGTGCAGCATTTCATTCTCAAACTCAGTGTAAGAAGAGGAGAAGAATGAAAGAGCAAGAATATGCGATGGATTGATTTGAAGAAATATTTGTAATGGAATCTGCATTATGAAACACCACTGCAAAGAGCAAAATACCCCCAGAAAATGCCAGACTTGAATTAAATTACAGATATATCAGCATTGGTTAGACAGAAATATGAATTTGGTCATAATCCAACTCTCAATATGCTAATTAATTGATGTACTATATATATATATGTGTGTGTGTGTGTATATATATATATATATATATATATATATGTGTGTGTGTGTGTGTGTGTATATATATATATATGTGAACATATTGTGTTTTAAGTGAATAGAAATATTACATTTTTAATCTTTTTAATATTTATATATTATTAAATATATAGTCAGTAACCAAATTCGAGAAATTGTTATTAACTAATATATGATGCTGTCATATACTGTAGTACCATACATTTGCTGCAGCAACATCTTGAAAATGACTATTGGCACAAAACATCAACCTCTACTACTGCAATTAAAACATTGTTTACTGCAAAGAAATAATACTTATTCACATTTTCTAAATTAGCAAACTAAAGAGTCAGGAATTATTATTAAATTATTTAAGACATGGACTCATCTCTTTACAGTATATGTTTTGAGTAGAGATGAGCGAATTTCTTCAAAATTCGATTCGGCTACTCCGCCGAATTTCACAAAAAAATTCGCTTTGTGACGAATTACTTCGTCATGAAGCACATTTTTTTTTATTGTTAGTAGCAGGTGCAATGACAGGGAGCTGCGATAGCATTGCTCCCGTCATTGTACCCCTCAGATGTCACGTTCATACATGATCGCGGCATCTGAGTTTAAAAACACTGTAAAATGAACAATTAAAAAAACAATTACATCAAACTTTCTGCTTCCATTTGCTCGCAACTGGCCGGCCGCCACCATCTTGCTTGAAGATCTCGGCCGAAATCCTGTGCGGCGTGTGCTGGCCAGCGTGATGATGTAATCTCAAGCTGAAAGTGATTTCGGACGAGATCTTCAAGCAAGATGGAGGCTGGCGGCCCGTCGCGAGAAAATGGAGGCGGTAAGTTGTAATTTTTTTTTTCTTTTTTATACTATTTCAGGATAAATCGATTCACTGACACGAAGCACGGGGAAATTCGGCTTCTAGGCGAATTAAATTTATCCTGAAATTCGGATCAAATTCCACTTTGTGGGATTTGATTCGCTCATCTCTAGTTTTGAGTAGTCTGTGCCACAGAAATTAATAGTATTCTTTCAAAAACTTCAGTGTGGGTGTTCTCCTTTGCCTGATACATGCTGAGAGCTAAATCATTATATGAGAGGGTTCAATGCAATCATAAATTTCTTAAAATAAACCACATGTTGTATGCCTGTAAATCAGGCATGCACAACCTGCAGCCCTCCAGCTGTTGCAAAACTACAACTCCCAGCATACCTGGATAGCCTAAAGCTATTAGGGCATGCTGAAAGTTGTAGTTTTAGCTGGAGGGCCGCAGGTTGAGCATCCCTGCTGAAAATGATTTATACACCTCAAATGATCATATTCATAAATATGAAATAAACCTATTTTTCGTCAACCTGTTTTAGAACATATTGATAAGAAAAAAAAAGTTGAATTCCAGCATAATGAAGATTTTTTTAAATTTGAGTCTTTATTATTCCAGATAAAAAAAATGCATACACTTACAATTTTTGATGCATTTCGAGCCCCTTAAAGCCCAGAGGAGCTCAAAACACAATACATTTTTTTTTATCTGACATAAAAAGACTCCACTTTTCAAAGTATTGTTGCTATGTTAAAGTTCTATATTTTTCTACAGTTTCAAAATGTCCTTGCATCTTTCCAAGGCAAGTGATTTATCTGCCTTGGTTAGAATTGATCATTTGCATTTGTTTATCTTTAGTAATATGAAAAGGTGCAGAAAAAAATGGTACTATAAAGGTACACCCATCAGATGTATTTTTAACTCAATATTTATAGGGATTTTATTTTATTTTATTTATTTTTTGCTTTTTGGCAGTAATATACCATTGAAAATGAAATACAAATATTGTCCCTCTGTAGCAGGCTGCACAGAGAGATAAATCTCCTACATAGATATGTAATCCATTGTCAGTTTACTGCTGCTTATTTGGGAAGATGTTATCTGTTAGTATAATAGTAGATCAGTAGAATAAGGATAATAAAATGACAGCTCTATTGTTCTCGATAAAGATAAAGTTCTAGATAAAGATTCCCACAGAATAGCGTTGTACTTATCAGTGTAATCTTTGATGTTCTAATTTAGTCACTCATCCTTGCCTCTCTCGCTGCAGTAAATGGTCTCAGTGAGATTGTCAGGCAAGACTGTTTGCCATGCTAAAAGTCCAAACAAAAAGAGGAAGTTAACAGCCAGGACAGGAAGTGGAATAAACTGAGTGACCTCAAACTTATATCTAGAAAACATCCCCTTTTTTGTTAAAACAAATACATAGACTATTCACGTGTAGCTTGTAAATAAGTAAAAAATTATGTTAGTGTCCATTTAATACCCTGTCATTTATTGCATTCTGTTAATTGTGCCCAAGAGGAAAGAGGAGAAAAATATACGGTTTGTGCTATTGCATAATGATCAAAAAAATATATAAAATTAAAGTGTAATATATCCTAATGATACATTAGCAAACAGGTTATTCATTTAACAGAAATAATATGTGACATTTCCCACAGTCAAATAAGAAAAAATATAAAATAAATATAATAAATAATACAAATTTAAGGAAGATTAGAGACAATTTACAGACTTTTAGCAAATTATTTTCTTAAAAAGAATAAAAACATGCTTTAAATAGTATTCTAGATGATTCTCTTTAGAAATGCTACATATATTATATTAAGATAAACTAATGCATTATACGTTTATAGTTAAACTGTGTTATATAGAATATGTTATTAATTTGTATAATGTCCATCAGTTACTAGTATAGAACATACAGAAGATAGACAAATAGAGATTTATGTAGTGTGCCTTTAAAATTTATTGGAACCGCCAGAATTGTCTTCTATATAAACTTCCTGACCAAAGACATAAGAATGTGAATCTATTTAAATATTACCAAAGCAATAAAACAAGAGCACTTAGGACTCAATAAGGCTTTAAGATAATGCCATTGGTTTATAGGAAACACACACTGAAAATGTAGGTTCTATATGAATATTTACTATTTAAATGTAGGATTCTCATGCGTTAATTTTATTAAGTGTTAGTTTAATTATTTAGTCTGTGTAAATGTGCCTTATGGAGAACTACAGCCTTGTAATTTTACAACTCTGTGACTTGGCAACATCTGGAAAAAGTATGATAAATGTATGTTTTTTTATGAAGTACTTTAAACATAGCTTGTCAGGACTTACCGCTACTTTCAATTAATGTTTTTAGTCCAAAGTACATTTTGCAAGACCAAGTTTTCCCAAGTTGCCAATTAAGAATTTCTCACAGATAAATACATTTTGATTTGGTCAAAAAATTATACTTTGCGGAAGTTCTAATATATCTTGTGAAGAATTTTATGACATCACTGCAATTTGAATGCATGATGGCGTGTCTATAAAAAATCAACAAAATATAGTATATATTGTAGAATAGAAGTCTATTTAGGGGCAA
Organism: Bufo gargarizans; assembly: GCF_014858855.1. NCBI lineage: Eukaryota > Metazoa > Chordata > Amphibia > Anura > Bufonidae > Bufo > Bufo gargarizans. Next base: position 312,872,339 of record NC_058084.1, read on the forward strand.
TTTTGAGCGATATACTAAAAAGAATGCAAAATACAGGTTAGCTAAATATAGAGACATTTTGTAAAAGCTCTTATATACCACAGATGCATAAAACTAAAAGTATAACCCCAGCAATGATTAATACACATGGTATTATGCTAATTTTGTAAAGATAAACAATAAAAAAAATATAAAATAATATATATTCTCACTGTCAGTTCCTTCATTCATAAGGATATACCATAACAGCAATGCACAAAGATACAAGAGGCAAAACAAACTGTGACAACTGCTTGGGTTACATATCTAGCTTTAGATTGTTGTTTGTCAAATACATTGAGACAAATCCATAGAAATGGCTTTGTGTTAACAATTTGTCAGTACAAATGGCATAAATTGGCTAGATATGTACCAAATTCACTATATTATGACAGAATTCTATGAATATTCGAAGCAAAATGTGTTGCAAAAGGAATGAGAATATTGCATGTATGACTTACTTAACCGAACATAGAGAAGGCTGTTATGTATACTATACTTATGACAAATAAACTATGCCCACTAACTGAAAAACTGTCGGACATGAGGAAAAGCTTCATAAATATGGTGTGTGTGCATTATTTTCGGTACCAGTACTTCTCTATTCTGTTACCAATTTCATTGATGTTGCTCCTTAGTATTTGTTTTTCTTTTTTGATGTTCAAATTTTGGGACTTTTATTATATTCACATCATCACGTCTAACATGGCCAGATTTATCAAAAACTGCATTTACAAGCTACTTAGACACACGTCACTGAAGCTACTCATTGGCTACAGTGATACAGGTGACCATGTCCATATCTCAGCCAAAAGAAAACAAACCAGGGAACTGGAGATGGACAAATGGGAGTCAGCGTGCAGAACCATAGCAGTGAGGAGTGAGTATATGACTCTTTCAATAGGCAATGTAGGCTATGTGCCATCAATAAATAGTTAAAGCATATATAACTTGCACGAGAAATAGCATTACTTCAGGCCATTATATCACTTTTATCAGCTTTTTTTTTCAGTTTTCCTCTGTGAATACTGAAAGTCTAGTTTATAGTTCTCCCAGATCTGGTGGGTGGGGAATAGCTGCCATCCACTGCACACAGAACATTAGAGACAAATCTGGTTCCTAACATTCTTGCACTCACTCAGAAGCTAGTCCCAAAATCATGGAGTACCTGCATGGTTGTGAACAGAGTGCATAGGAAGTTTATAACTCAGCCCATGCAGCTCCAGTCTGCTTGTCAGTTGGTGCTCCTGCTCATTTCTCCCCCCTCACCTCTCCATAGACTTACATTGATATGTGTAATATGATCCTCCGGTGGACTTGCTAACATCTTGGAAAGGATTAAAGGATTTTGAAAAGTGAAAAGCAATTAGCAAAGGGGAGGTAAATAGCAGATACCACAATAACTAGACAAAATCTACAATCGAAAAACAAAAACAGCTGAGAACAGAAGAATATATGTCTCTATTTGGTTTTAAAGGGGACCTGTCACATTGAACGTGTTATGTGAGCTGCAGGCAGCATGCTATAGAGAAGGAAGAGCTGAGCAGATTGATGGCAAAATATTCATTTTCACTTTAATTTCATTCATTTTAATTCTTGCTCATTCTGGGCTCTGGAGTCAAGATCTGGAGTCAAGAAGGAAGTCCTATCAGTGATTGACAGCCTTTCCTCTATGACTGTGAATACAGAGAGAGCTGTGAGTCACTGATAGGACCACCTCTTCTACTTCAAAGCCCAGATGAATGAAATACAAGTTATACTGATTTTTTTCCTATAAAACTATATAACGATCTGCTCAGCTCCTCCTGCTCTAACATGCTGCCTGTAGATTATTTGGTATTTTCATGGTGACAGGTTTCCTTGGTAAACTGGTAAAATTCTAGGTGATACAATCCCTTTAAAGTGACTGTATAAGATTAGAAAGTAATGCTAGAATGGGGCTGTACTGCACTACTGGAGTTTAGTCGTTTTTTACTGGGATATTTAACTTCAAATATTTAAAATGTACATTAGACAGTATCTTTCCTGCGCAGATCTGACCTATCATTAAAAGTAAAAGTCCATGTTTCTACACACATTCTTAGATTATCAATGTGGTTTTTGTTTTTATCAAGACAAACTTTTTTATTTTTTTAAACCTTAATGACTAAACTTATTAAGCTGATCCTGAGCATACACGTTGCATTATGTGAAGTTTCTTCAAAAAATCACAAAGAAAATAATTGTCACCGCTCCCATCACTTCCAGAACATTTAACACTGTAATCTACGAATAACTGAGTATTTTTAGTTGCATGAAATAATGAATGTGTGTTTTTGTACGTTTTGTTTAGGAAAACAATGCCTGTAGGTCAGCAGTGCACAGACTCGCTGGATCTCAATGTTCTTCTAGGAGCCAAGAATGAAAAGCAGCGAGAATTGTTTCAAGCTTCTGAAGATTATTTAATAATACAAAAGACAGACTTGTGTTTTTAATGTGTAGTACTTGACTGAACCTATTCCGGAAGCAAAAAAAAAGCTGAGACAGTATGGGAATGTGCCACGAGGTGGACATATGATGTTATCAGTATTGTTTCAGTGTTGCACATATTGTGCTCTTACATTTTAGCCTGTAACTGCAAGAATGTTTTTTTAGATACTTTGGTGTCTTTTCTCACTTTGAATATTGATCGTACACATTCAGAATTGTTCAGAATCACCATAAATAGATGTTCATTCTCAAAATCCTCATTATTTCTAAGGAAATATTGACTTAGGCCTGAAGCTGAAGTGTTAATACCAGAGGACAATACAACTGTTTGTGAAAGTATGCTTCATAATTATTTGGCTGTAGGTTTTTCCATAATACTGTGCACTTGGCACTTGGCTGGGGTCAGTAAACCATGGTGTTCTAACATTGGTCAGTTGAACAATGGTGGGTAAAAGTTCTGAGGCCATAATATGGATGCCGAAATACAGCCATGTGCAGACGAGTGTGCCGGATTCAGTCCGGATACGTTGCGGGCGGTTTCAGGGAAACCCATTCGAGTTCGCGTGCAATTTGTCTGTGATTGCGTTGCTTTGTTCAGATTTTTCCGCATGAGTGCAAAGAGTTTTAATGCATTTTGCACGAGCGTGATAAAACACTGAATGTTGGTACCCAGACTCGAACCTGGACTTCTTCACTGCAGTTCGGGTTTGGGTTCGGTGTTGTGTAGATTTTATTATTTTCCATTATAACATGGTTATAAGGGAATATAATAGCATTTCTTAATACAGAATGCTAAGTAAAATGTCCATTGAGGGTTAAAAAATAATAAAAAAATTACTCACCTCATCTTCTTTCTTCTTCTTGCAGGACCTGCAAAAGGACCTGCGCTGACATCATCGCGCTCACCACTGAAGCGCTCTTTCTCACAGCACATGGGCATATAGTATTAAAAGAGCATATGTCACCATGATCAACCCTATTAAACCAGACATACTGGTAGGCTAGATTATGATGAATAAAGTGAGCCCTCTATTTCTGCAAATGTTGAAGAGCAATTATTTTACTTTTAATTTACTTTTATTTAATGCAAATTACGTGATCAGAGTACTGAGGAGCTGTCCTAGTCCCTCAGAGCACCACTTAAAGAGGATCTGTCACCTGTAATAAGAATGTGAACTAAGTATGCTGACATGGAGAGCGGTGCCCGGGGATCTCACTGCACTTACTATTATCCCCGGGCGCTGCTCCGTTCTCCCGTTATGCCCTCTGGTATCTTCGCTCTGTAAGTTATAGTAGGCGGTGTCTGCCCTTGTCCTGTGGGCGTCTCCTTCTCCTAGGCTGCAGCGCTGGCCAATCGCAGCCAGCTCACAGTTTGGGAGAAAAAAAACTCCCAGGCTGTGAGCTGTGCGCTGCGATTGGCCAGCGCTGCAGCCTAGGAGAAGGAGACGCCCACAGGACAAGGGCAGACACCGCCTACTATAACTTACAGAGGGAAGATACCGGAGGGCATAACGGGAGAACAGAGCGGCGCCCGGGGATAATAGTAAGTGCAGTGAGATCCCCGGGCGCCGCTCTCCATGTCAGCATACTTAGTTCACATTCTTTTTACAGGTGAAAGGTCCTCTTTAACCTCCTCCTCTCCCCCATCGCCACTCCTTCTTATGCTCTTATTGACAAGGCTAGATATTCTCACTGTTCAGATGCCTGCCCTTGAAATCTCGCAGGGTGACTTCATCAGCGCAAGCACACTAAGGTCTGCACTGCACAGGCTCCAATGACATCAGTCTCATCCTGAATGAGGATCAAGCTGATCAAAAAGAAGTCTCAGGAAGAATGCCTGAAAAATGGCACACACAGAGCAGTTTGTGAATAAAAAGAATGTCATTTGTCCCAAAAAATACCAATGTCCTGCTTTTAATATTTCCCATTGACTTCCATGCACCATTTAAAGCTGGCTTGTTTTTTTGGCCTAAAACATGCTGCTAAAAACACCCTCCACAAAAAACTACAATACCCTTTAAAAAATGCGAGGAACATGTGTGACACTAGCCTTATGAAACAAAGATGCAAAAACAAAGTACAAAGATAAATAAATATACAGTATAAATCTATATACTGTAGGAAGGAATACTGGGCCGTCATTGATGGCCGGTATGTGTCACAGCGGTTCCTGGCCTCGCTGAGGTAAGAACAGTTTTTTCTCAAGTGTCAGTATTGCAGATTGCAGTCTGACACTTCAGCTGTTTAGTATGGTTGTAAAGCTGATCCAGGATGGCTTTTACTGGGAGTAGCCAAAGTGCTGGGTGGGTGGCTACTCCCCATGTTCCAGGCAGGTCTTGGCAGGCTTTAAAAGCAGTCAGCACTATCAGGTAGTGTGGATTTTACCTCCATCTGACAGTGAAGCTGTGGAGCCTCTGTGCTGAAGGCTGAAGACTGCAAACAGGTGTGCAGGCTGCCTGGAAGACTGCCAGTGAACTTTTCTGTGGCTGAACATTTATCCGGGTGTGAACTGACACCTAGGATTCCAGGTGATAAAACGCTGAAGTTTAATTTACAACCTGGTTCCTTGCCTCTATAATGCGTCCGCTAACCTGTCTACCAGAGCAAATTCCCACAATATATACAGTTGCAAGAAAACGTATGTGAACCCTTTGGAATGATATGGATTTCTGCACAAATTGGTCATAAAATGTGATCTGATCTTCATCTAATTCACAACAATAGACAATCACAGTCTGCTTAAAGTAATAACACACAAATAATTAAATGTTACCATGTTTTTATTGAACACACAATGTAAACATTCACAGTGCAGGTGGAAAAAGTATGTGAACCCTTGGATTTAATAACTGGTTGAACCTCCTTTGGCAGCAATAACTTCAACCAAACGTTTCCTGTAGTTGCAGATTAGACGTGCACAACGGTCAGGAGTAATTCTTGACCATTCCTCTTTACAGAACTTTTTTAGTTCAGCAATATTCTTGGGATGTCTGGTGTGAACCGCTTTCTTGAGGTCATGCAACAGCATCTCCATCGGGTTGAGGTCAGGACTCTGACTGGGCCACTCCAGAAGGCGTATTTTTTTCTGTTTAAGCCATTCTGTTGTTGATTTACTTCTATGCTTTGGGTTGTTGTCCTGTTGCAACACCCATCTTCTGTTGAGCTTCAGCTGGTGGACGGATGGCCTTAAGTTCTCCTGCAAAATGTCTTGATAAACTTGGGAATACATTTTTCCTTCGATGATAGCAATCTGTCCAGGCCCTGATGCAGCAAAGCAGCCCCAAACCATGATGCCCCCACCACCATACTTCACAGTTGGGATGAGGTTTTGATGTTGGTGTGCTGTGCCTCTTTTTCTCCACACATAATGTTGTGTGTTTCTTCCAAACAACTCAACTTTGGTTTCATCTGTCCACAGAATATTTTGCCAGTAATGCTGGGGAACATCCAGGTGCTCTTGTGCAAACTGTAAACGTGCAGCAATGTTTCTTTTTTTACAGCAGTGGCTTCCTCTGTGATATCCTCCCAGGACATCCATTCTTGTTTAGTGTTTTATGTATCGTAGATTCGCTAACAGGTATGTTAGCATATGCCAGAGACTTTTGTAAGTCTTTAGCTGACACTCTAGGATTCTTTTTCACCTCATTGAGCAGTCTGCCCTGTGCTCTTGCAGTCATCTTTACAGGACGGCCACTCCTAGGGAGCGTAGCAGCAGTGCTGAATTTTCTCCATTTATAGACAATTTGTCTTACCGTGGACTGATGAACAGCAAGGCTTTTGGAGATACTTTTATAACCCTTTCCAGCTTTATGCAAGTCAACAATTCTTAATCGTAGGTCTTCTGAGAGCTCTTTTGTGCGAGGCATCATTCACATCAGGCAATGCTTCTCGTGAAAAGCAAACCCAGAACTGATGTGTGTTATTTATAGGGCAGGGCAGCTGTAACCAACACCTCCAATCTCATCTCATTGATTGGACTTCAGTTGGCTGACACCTCACTCCAATTAGCTCTTGGAGATGTAATTAGTCTAGGGGTTCACATACTTTTTCCACCTGCTCTGTGAATGTTTACATGGTGTGTTCAATAAAAACATGGTAGCATTTAATTCTTTGTGCTATTAGTTTAAGCAGACTGTGATTGTCTGTTGTTGTGACTTAGATGAAGATCAGATCACATTTATGACCAATTTGTGCAGAATTCCATATCATTCCAAAGGGTTCACATACTTTTTCTTGCAACTGTATATATATATACTGTATATATATCAAATCAGATCCAAGCAGCACAAAACCCTAAACAAATCATTGAAAGAGGGTGTCAGCGTTGTCAGACCACACTGTATGATACGTTATTAATATGATAACTTTATTCACCCATGTGAATAGATGTGACATTTGAGTTCTCTCACAGGACCATTTTCAAGAGGTAAGAAGACAGAAATGTCACATCTGTTCACATGGGTGAATAAAGTTATTCATCATCCAAAAATACTGCGGATTGCTTTACTGCATATAAAATTTTTATGACATTTTAAAAAAGTAAAAAAAAGCAACCACTTTAGACAGGAGGATGTAAGCAAATACTGCTAATATACTACAGATAGTAAAAAAAATTGTGATATTCTATTTTTCACGAAGTCTACCAATAGCAGTCGTAGTAGGCGTAGAGAGAATTAGGCCGTATTATTCATTTCTTACCATTACCATTATTCCTGACGCCCTGCTGTGGTTTATTTATTTAATTGACCATTACCTAGAGCAGGAGTTGTATTGCTTGTGTTATGTCTACAGAGAAGTTCATTTCCTTTAAGTGTCTATATCCTTATGATGGCCTGAAATTTTTTCCTCGAACAAAGATATCTTGTGCAGATTTCCACTTCCAATATCCATTCTTTTTCATATGAATGTACCTTACTAGAGCCACTAAGGCCAAGAAAAATAACAGTAATGATAATGAACAGATTTTTTAATTTGCATTTTATTTATTGCATTTTTCCTTTTGCACAGAATATAAAACAATGACAAATGGTCCTTGTATCATGAAAATAAATGTATAGCTTAATAAATAAGCCATGTAGGAGACAGAACAAACTGCTCGTGAATATTTGAACAGTTTGAACAGAGGGGCATGCAGCACAAATAGAGGTGGGGGGTCTGGCTGCAATATCTCTGTAACAAAAATAATATAATTAACCAATTAAACAAATTGAAAAAGTGAGGAGGTCAGCACATCCTGGTTAATTTTATTTTTCATCTAAATTTAAAAACTACCAGAAAAACACTTCTAAGGCATATGATCAGTAATGCAAGATCTTGGATACCTACTAAATGGAAATCCTCTGTGATAGTAGTTTGCCAAAATAAACATTATGTATGTGGGAAAACTGACTGTTTCCAGTAAGGATTAATTTAACTTTTTCCTTAAGACCTGTTTTTACTGGGTAAGGTTTACTTGGACACATCAATAGTAACATGTGCCCACTGAGTGCCCAGGCAGACCCCTGTCCATAATTGAAAGCACCTACAATAGCCAAGGTCAGAACTGGATTACAGAGCAATGGAAGAAGGTGGCTTGATCAGATGACTCACACTTTCTTCTACATCATGTGTGGACGGCTGAGGGCGTGTTTGACGCTCAACAGAGAAAAATATGGCACCAGGATGCACCAATTAAAGTGGTTCTCTGGGCTTTTAATATTGATGACCTATACTCAGCTGTTTGAAGAGGAGGCGCGCGCCGTGCCAGCGCTGCCTACTCTTCACTGTTTACATTCTCACCATCGCCTCTGCAGCAGTGAGCAGGTGTAATTACACCCAAGCCGTCCTATTAATTTCAATGAGACGGATCGCTCCTATACAAGTGTATGGGAACGATCCGTCCCATTGAAATAAATGGGACGGTTAGGTGTAATTACACCTGCTCACCGCTGCAGAGGCGACGGTGAGAAGGTAAACAGTGAAGAGTAGGCAGCGCTGGCACGGCGCGCGCCTACTCTTCAAACAGCTGATCGACACGGGTGTCGGACCCCCGCCAATCTGATATTGATGACCTATCCTGAGGATAGGTCATCAATATGAAAAGCCCAAAGAAGTCAAGCAGACGGAGGCAGTGTGATGCCTTGGGCATTGTTCTGCTAAGAAACCTTGGGCTCTGACATTCATGCAGACCAAGTACCCCCCTTTAGTATTCCCTAATGGTAGTGGCTTCTTTTAGCAGGATACTTTGCCCTGTCACAAAATTGTTCAGGAGTGACTGGGAGGAATATAACAAAGAGCTTAAAGTCTTGATTTGGTCTTCAAATTCCCCAGATCTCAGTCCGATTGAACATCTGTGTGATGTGATGTAAAAACAAGCCCTATCCATGGAGGCCCCACCAATCATTTCAGATTCGAGTCCCACCTCTGGAACCTGCACAAAAATAGCCAATTAAGCATGCTTGGCTATTTTAGGAAGCAGTGAATAGAGAGAGAGAGACGTGTGTGCACAACCTCCTGTCCATTCTTGGCAGCGCACTTTGGGGCTCCATTTTTGAGTAAGGAGCTGGTCCCATGTGGGACCGGCACCTCTTGGGCATTTATGGCATATCTCGTTGATAGGAATAAACTTTTAAAAGATCTCCTACTAACGTCTTGTGCCAGATAAGACAGGACACCTTCAGAGACTCCATGCCTTGATAAGTAGAGTTGTTTTTGATGTATAGAGAGGACCTACACAATATTAGTTTTAATTGTATGGCTGATCAGTATATATTTTTGTTCCTTTGAGGTAATAGGGATTTGGGGGGACACTTGTTGAGGCCCCATTATAAGTCATAAGCATCCTGGTGGCACAGTATGAGGTAAATCCCTAAGTCAAAATGGCTTCTAACTAGCAGCTCCGATGATATTTACTCATGATTGGCTTTCCCCGCTGTCTATGAGACATCCTCTCCTCCTCGCCTATATAGTCTCACTACATGCTCGCTCCCCCACTGTATCATGCAAGTACAGACTTTGAAACATATATATTTGTTCATTTGATGATGATTTTCGTTACCTCCCATGTTACTCTGTTTAACCATTTGCAGCCTCTGCCATACATGTACATTGGAAGTCAGATATTTAAAGATGGGCACTCACTGCATGCAAGAGAGGGCACTATCTTTAAAGTGCCAACTTTTGTCATACTTACCTTTGGTTTTCTGCTGTTTCAAACAGCAGTGACCTGGGACGAATGTATGCAATCAGCCATAAGGCTGATCAGATACAGTTAATAACCCTTCAGATGCTGTGGTAAAATTCGACCACGGCATCTGAGCACTGAATACACCGGAGCCATGTGCTCCGGCAACTGTAACAGCATTCCCCAGTTGAGATGATGGAAGATGTAATATCCCAGTGACGGTTTGGAGCCGCAAGAAGGCTCCAATACCCATCACTGCTATAAGCCAATACAGTCCAGCAGGTGGCAGCACTATATTGGTATATAGTGAATGGTGTGTTTTGTTGATGGATATATACCCATCACAGAACACAATTGGGAATCTAATTATTTGTAGTTATAGTCACCTAGGGTGAATTTAAAAAAGTAAAAAAAAAAAAAGTTTTTAAAAATTAATAAATATATAAAAGTTTCTCCTTTCCCCAAAATAAAAATAAACAATAAAAAAATATTATAGGCATCACCGCATCTGAAAATGCTCATACTATAAAAATAAAACAAAATTTATCCCATACGACAAATGGTGTAACGGAAAAAAAAAAATCTAAATGGCTAATTCAACATTTTCTGTCAATTCATCTCCCTCAAAATTTTTTATAAAAAGTGATCAATAAGTCAAACACACTTCAAAAGTTTTTAATTTTTCAGTATTAACCCCTTAAGGACCTGCGCCGTACATGTACGGCACTGGTAGACGTGACTTAAGGACCAGTGCCGTACATGTACAGCGGGCTGATCGGGTGGGTGCAGGTGCTGACTGCAGCACGTGAGGTATCCTGTCGGGTGCAGGGTCGCCATCGGGTCACTGCGCTGCTGTGACAGGGACCAGATGGCAGGGAAGGCAGCCCAATGCCTTCCTTAGGCATTGTGGCTGCCTTCACTGAAAGCCTGTGAGATCCAGCCCCCTGGATCTCACAGGCAGAAATCTGTAAGTGTATTACACTGTGTAATACACTTACAACTAATGCATCACAATACAGAAGTATTGCAAAGGGGATCAGACTCCCAGAAGTTGAAGTCCCAGAGTGGGACAAAATAAAAATGAAAAAAAGTAAAAAAAAAAAAACCATTGTTTTCCATAATAAAAAATTAAGTTTTAAGTAAAAAAAAAAGCCCCTTTCCCAAAATAAAACATATACAATTGTAAAAAAAAAAAGAAAAAAAGAAAAACAGATATATTTGGTATTGCCGCGTCCGTAACAACCAGCTCTATATAAATATCAGGTGACAAACCCCTCAGGTGAACACCGTCAAAAAATTTTAATAAAAACTGTTCTAAAAAAAAACATTTTTTTGTCACCTTACATCACTAAAAGTGCAACACCAAGCGATCAAAAAGGCATATCCCCCCCAAAATGGTACCCATCTAACCTCACCCCATCCCGCAAAAAATGAGCCCCTATCTAAGACAATCACCCCCCAAAAAAATATGGATTTTTTTGTGTCAAAATTGCTTTTATTGTGTTAAATGTAAAAAAAATAAAAAAAAGTAGACATATTAGGTATTGCCGCGTCCATAACAACCTGCTCTATAAAAATACTGCATGACCTAACCCCTCAGGTAAACACCATAAAAAAAAGACATTTCAAAAGTGCAATAGCAAGCAATCAAAAAGTCATATTCACCCCAAAATAATGCCAATAAAACAGTCAACTCATTCCGCAAAAATGATACCCTACCTAAGACAATCGCCCAAAAAAAAATAAAACTATGGCTCTCAGATTATGGAGACACTGAAACATGATTTTTTTTGTTTTAAAAATGATATTATTGTGTAAAACTTAAATAAATAATAAAAAGTATACATATTAGGCATAGTGTTGATCGTGAATATTCTAATCATGAATTTTTATCGCGAATATCAGCACTTTGCGAATTTGCAAAAATCTAGAATATAGTGCTATATATTTGTAATTGCGAATATTCTATTTTTTCTTTTTTTCATCAGTACTACTGCTTTTTGCTTGTGGGCCAATGAGAAGGATGCAATATCTTTGTCGGAGCTTAGCAACATCCCTATCAACCAATAGGAAAGTTGCCTACCCCTTTACTATATAAGAAACTCCCCAGCAGCCATTTTTTGCAGTTTTTTGCAGTTCTGAGAGAGAGAGAGAGAGAGAGAGCAGTGGACATTGCTGTGCTCTCTGCTTTCATCTGGATCCTATTCCTTATCCAATTACATTAGATAGTTAGTTAGATAGCTTATATATATAATACAAATAGTTAGTGGGAGCTAGTGTAGGTTAGATAGTGATATAGTGTAGCTGATAGGTTCCAGTGCAGGGTGTTAGGTAGTGTGATAGGAATTACTGTGCTGTGATAGGGATTAGTGTCTCTATCGGTTAGACCCAGTGCTGTGATGTCACAACAATACTTAGTGCACAAATCAGTAATATCTACTCAGACCTGATAAATGTGAAGTTGCATGTATTGAGCAAAAAAAAAAAAAAATGCGCATAATTAGTTCTGATTTGCGCAATCGTGAAAATAATGACTGGAGATTGCGAATATTATGCGAAAAATTCACAAAATATTGTGAAAACGAATATTGCCTATGCCGCTCATCACTAGTTACTAGTGATGGACGAATATCTGCCAGGACGGTTCGCGAACACGATCGGGCGAACACAATCAAATGTTCGTGAACCGCAAGTTCGATGTGGGTCCCATTCATTTTAATGGCAGGCGAACCTGAAAAACCTTCAGCTCATATTTGCAGCCAAGAAATAATTACTAGAAGTGCACAAATAGTCCCACAACATGGACAGTGACATACCAGATGTATTATTCGAATTTGCAATCTCCATTCATAATTTCTTTCAATGCGAAATATCGGCAATATAATTTTTGCGTACGCGCATGCGCAAATGTACTATACAGTGCCCAAATGCACTATAAAGAAATTATATTGTTATATAACACCCCGCTTCATTCAGTTTTTTGGGGGGGCGACTGGTATATCACACCAGTAGAAATTATTTGTTCCAATAACGCTTGTTCCTCTATATACTTGCAGTATCTCAGCAGAACCGCACACAACTGCCGCACAATACAAATGCACTATAATATACTTTCTAACATAGAAAGTATATTATAACATTGTACAAGGAAGGCAATCCATTAGAATATACATAAAGATAAAACGTAACCTTTAATAATGTTACTATGAGGGTCCATTCACATGTCCGTAAGTGTTTTGCGGATCCGCAAAACAGGGACAGCGGCAATGTGCATTCCGCAATTTGCGGACCACACATCACCGGCACTATAATAGAAAATGCCTAATCTTGTCTGCAGATGCGGAAGTGCAGATCCACAAATGCAGATGCAGACAGCAAATTCCGTCCCTATTGAAAATGAATGGGTCTGCACCCGTTCTGCAAAATTGCAGAACAGATGCGGGCCCATTTTGCGGACGTGTGAATGGAAAAGATATCCCTCAAAATGAAAATTAATTAAATTATTAAAGTTAAGCAAAAAGCATATATGTGGTAGGCAATAACAAGTGCTCATCGGCAATAAATCAGGTGCTCGGCAGCACCAAATCAGAAACCATATGTCCCACCACAATCTGGGGGGTTCCAGTGCACATCCATGAATCCCGGAGGGAAAGCAAAAAACATCTATCCCTGGGCTAGATGATGATGTGGTATTGAAGAACAGGGTGGGCAAAGAACTGTCCCTGATATTGCCCTACAGGGGGGGGTGCTATTCTGGCCCTGATAGCCTAACCACAGACCACCCGCCCTAATAAGATCGACCCCGTCCGGAACCTTACCCTATATAAAAATGGCCCTAGTAAGCCCCTAGGCACCTGACTTCCATGTGATCACTATATAGATCTATGTGTTTTTGACTCATTATAAAAGTATATTATAAGTATATTGCTGTGTATCACACCTATCGATAGCACACCTATACTAGTCCTTAAAAGGACTTTTGTGGCCCTATTAGCTAGCGTTTGGTGTCCCTAACAGACTGTCCCTGCTCCACACAGCAACCTCTCCCTACACTGGCAAAACACTGAATGTAAAATGGCACCCAGATCAGTTTTTTTTTATAAGGTAGGGGATTGTCCATGTGCTGAAATGTCTCAATTGGCTGTCCTGTACCACCTGATGGATGTGTCATGGGTCAAAGTTCTTCACAAGGTAAAAGAATATGGCAGGCGCGAATATCTCCATATGAATCGCGAACACGCAAAGTTCGCCGCAAAATAACCGCCGGGCGAACCGCAAGGCCATCTCTACTAATTACAGGTGAAAGTCTATTTATTTCAGTAATGCAATTTAAAAGGAATTGCATTAATGCAGCTTAAAATTAGCATTTTGTGAAAAGGTTCAATATTCTAGGCTCAAAGTGAAACACTCTGGTCAGCTAATTAATCCATATCCCCTGAGCAAAGGGTACCTGAGATTGTGACTTTGGGGTTTCATAAGCTGTAAGCCATAATCATCCAAATTATAACAAATAAAGGCTTGAAATATCTCACTATGCATGTAATGAGTCTATCACATATTAGTTTTACCTTTTAAAGTCATTAGACCCTAATTTCAATTTTCATATATGTAGTTACTAATAACATGATATTCCAGAATCAGTTACTATTAGACTGACTTGCCCCATATTTAATAAGATTCAGCCCTTAGCAACCAGTCTGCATAAAACTGCAATTTCACTATTCAGTTAAGATGGCCGCCACTGCCCTCCCTCTGAGGCTAATCCCGCCTGCCCTCACTAGCCAGTAACAATAGCCCCCCAAAAGTGTCAGTAACCAGAGCCCTCCCCCTAAAGGGTTAATCTCCTGCAGCACAAAGGGGTCCTCTTACCACATGTTGCTTTCATTTATACACTGAGCAGATGGCAGATCTCCCTTCCCTGGTCTGCGCTGCTTCAACTCTACTTCTCCAGCTCTGCTGAGTGAGGGAGCGTCTGCCAAGCGCAGGGACAGGGAGAAGTGCACACAGCCCAGGCACTGTTATCAGCTGCTGGGGAGGACCTGGCTTTAACCCCTTAAGGACATAGGACGTACCGGTACGCCCTATTTCCCGAGTCCTTAAGGACCCAGGACGTACCGCTACGTCCTGACTTAAAATAGGAATTCCGGCGCCGCGGGGGTTAATCATTCAGCCAGCATCCCGTAACAACGCAGGGGGGGTCATTTGACCCCCCGTATCGGCGATCGCAGAAAACCGCAGGTCAATTCAGACCTGCTGTTTGCTGCGCTTTTTGCAGTTTCTGCTCCCCGAGGTCCCTAACCTGTCAGATGAATGTTGTAAATACCAAAAAAAAACGTGCCAAAAAAGCTATTTCTTGTTACCTTGCTGCACAAAAAGTGTAATATAGAGCAACCAAAAATCATATGTACCCTAAACTAGTACCAACAATACTGCCACCCTATTCCGTACTTTCTAAAATGGGGTCACTTTTTGGGAGTTTCTACTCTAGGGGTGCATCAGGGGGCTTCAAATGGGACATGGTGTCAAAAAAACAGTCCAGCAAAATCTGCCTTCCAAAAACCATATGGCATTCCTTTCCTTCTGTGCCCTGCCGTGTGCCCGTACAGCAGTTTACGACCACATATGGGGTGTTTCTGTAAACTACAGAATCAGGGCCATAAATAATGAGTTTTGTTTGGCTGTTAACCCTTGCTTTGTAACTGGAAAAAAAATATTAAAATGGAAAATCTGCCAAAAAAGTGAAATTTTATCTCTATTTTCCATTAAATCTTGTGCAACACCTAAAGGGTTAACAAAGTTTGTAAAATCAGTTTTGAATACCTTGAGGGGTGTAGTTTCTTAGATGGGGTCACTTTTATGGAGTTTCTACTCTAGGGGTGCATCAGGGGGTTTCAAATGGGACATGGTGTCAAAAAAACAGTCCAGCAAAATCTGGCTTCCAAAAACCATACGGCGCACCTTTCACTCTACGTCCCGCTGTGTGGCCGTACAGTAGTTTACGGCCACATATGGGGTGTTTCTGTAAACGGCAGAGTCAGGGCAATAAAGATACAGTCTTGCTTGGCTGTTAACCCTTGCTTTGTTAGTGGAAAAAATGGGTTAAAATGGAAAATTAGGCAAAAAAATTAAATTCTCAAATTTCACCCCATTTGCCAATAACTCTTGTGCAACACCTAAAGGATTAACGAAGTTTGTAAAATCAGTTTTGAATACCTTGAGGGGTGTAGTTTATAGAATGGGGTCATTTTTGGGCGGTTTCTATTATGTAAGCCTCGCAAAGTGAGCTGTAGTGGTCCCTAAAAATTGGGTTTTTGTAAATTTCTGAAAAATTTTAAGATTTGCTTCTAAACTTCTAAGCCTTGTAACATCCCCAAAAAATAAAATATCATTCCCAAAATAATTCAAACATGAAGTAGACATATGGGGAATGTTAAGTCATCACAATTTACAGAAGTAGAGAAACTGAAACTTTGAAATTTGCAAATTTTTCTAAATTTTTGGTAAATTAGGTATTTTATTATGCAAAAAAATAATTTTTTTTGACTTTATTTTACCAGTGTCATGAAGTACAATATGTGACGGAAAAACAATCTCAGAATGGCCTGGATAAGTCAAAGTCTTTTAAAGTTATCAGCACTTAAAGTGACACTGGTCAGATTTGCAAAAAATGGCCTGGTCCTTAAGGTGAAATAGGGCCATGTCCTTAAGGGGTTAATCATTTACTTACAGTCCCTGGCTGTCAGGAATGTGACCTTGCACACAGCCTAGCAACCTGATTTTAAGCACAGGTAAAAGTAGGCAGTACAGGGAACAAAACTGTGGAATTAAGGGGTAATTGAATACACAGTGAAAAGTTGAAATAGGGCCACCAAGGAGATATTAATCACCACAATCCAATACTCAAAAAATAATAATATATATGACAGTTATACTTTAAGTTACATTACTGAAATAAATGACCTTTGCAGGATATTAAAAATTTTCGAGTTATACCTGTATAATAATCTTAGTTGATCAGAGCACTCTGTTCTGGCTGGTGTGGGTGCTCGTCAGGGGTTTGCTCCTGGCTCCACCTCCTGGAACTCAATTTGTGTAAAAAAATTCAGACAGCACTCCAGTTTTTTATGATGCTTAATTGATTTTAATTGCCTGGACATGGTGGTACACAAAGCAACGTTTCGGGCAAATAGGATGCCCTTTATCAGGCAGAAGAATGTCCAGTGGACCGAGGAAAGAGCCGGCGCTAATTAGGTATTGCCACATCTGTAACAACCTGCTCTATAAAAATATTGCATGAGCTAACCATTCAGGTGAACACCGTAAAAAAAAATATATACATTTTTTGTCACATTACATAACAAAAAGTGTAATACCAAGAGATCAAAAAGTTATACGCACCCCAAAATCATACCAATCAAACTGTCATCTCATCCCTCAAAAAAAAAACTAAAAAAACTATGGCTCTCAGAATGTGGAGACACTGAAACATGATTTTTTTTGTGTCAAAATTGCTTTTATTGTGTTAAATGTAAAAAAAAAACAAAACACATGACCTAACTCCTCAGGTGAATACCGTAAAAAAGATTGAGTGTGTCAAAAATAACATTTTTTGTCATCTTACATCACAAAAAGTGTAATACCAAATGAACAAAAAGTCATATGCACCCTAAATTAGAACCAATCAAACCGTCATCTCATACCGAAAAAAATAAAAAATAAACTATGGCTTTCAGAATATGGAGACACTAAAAGAAATATTTTTTGCAAAAATGGTTTATTATGTAAAAATCATATGTACCCTAAAATATTACCTTACCAACAAAACTGCCACTTTATCCCATAGTTTCTAAAATGGGGTCTTTTTTGGTGTTTCTACTCTAGGGGTGCATCAAGGGGTCTTCAAATGTGACATGGCAACTTAAAATAATCCCAGTGAAATCTGCCTTCCAAAAACCATATGGCGTTCCTTTCCTTCTGCGCCCTGCCGTGTGCCTGTACAGCAGTTTATGACCCCATATGGGGTGTTTCGTAAACTACAGAATCAGGGTAATAAATATTGAGTTTTGTTTGGCTGTTAACCCTTGCTTTGTTACTGGAAATTTTTTTTATTAAAATGGAAAATCTGCCAAAAAAGTGAAATTCTGAAATTTCATCTACATTTTCCTTTAATTCTTGTGGAACAGCTAAAGGGTTAACAAAGTTTGCAAAATCAGTTTTGAATACCTTGAGGGTGTCTTTTTCAAAATGGGGTCACTTTTTTGGAGTTTCTACTCTAGGGGTGCATCAGGGGGTCTTCAAATGTGACATGGCAACTTAAAATTATCCCAGTGAAATCTGCCCTCCAAAAACCATATGGCATTCATTTCCCTCTGCGCCCTGCCCTGTGCCCATACAACAGTTTACGATAACAAATGTGGTGTTTCTGTAAACTACAGAATAAGGCTACATGCACACGACCGTATGTGTTTTGCGGTCCGCAAATTGCGGATCCTTAAAAAATATGGATGATGTTCCGTATGGCATCCGTTTTTTTTGAGGATCCGTTTTTTTTGAGGATCAATTGTAATAATGCCTATCCTTGTCCGCAAGCTAGAAAAAAATGCACAATTTTTTTTTGGGGAGCAACGGAACGGACATACTGATGCGGACAGCATACAGTGTGCTGTCCGCGTTTTTTGCGGACCCATTGAAATGAATGGGTCCGCATCCTATCCGCCGAAAAAATGGATCGGAGACGGAAACAAAATATGGTCGTGTGCATGAGGCCTCAGGCTAATAAATATTGAGTTTTGTTTGTCTGTTAACCCTTGCTTTGTTACTGGAAAAAATGGATTAAAATGGAAAATCTGCCAAAAAAGTGAAATTCAGAAATTTCATCTACATTTTCCTTTAATTCTTGTGGAACACCTAAAGGGTTCACAAAGTTTGTAAAATCAGTTTTGAATACCTTGAGGGGTGTAGTTTCTAAAATGGGGCCATTTATGGGTGGTTTCTATTATGTAAGCCTCACAAACAATTTCAAGATTTGATTCTAAACTTCTAAGCCTTCTAACATCCCCAAAAAAGAAAATGACATTTACAAAATGATCAAAACATGAAGTAGACATATGGGAAATGTAAAGTAATAACTATTTTAGGCGGTATCACTATCTGTTTTAAAAGCAGAGAAATTGAAATTTTTAAAATTGCTAATTTTCCTAAAATTTTTGTAAATTTTTTATAAATAAAAATGAAATATTTTGACTCAAATTTACCACTGTCATGAAGTACAATATGTGATGAGAAAACATTCTCAGAATGGCTTGGATAAGTAAAAGCGTTTTAAAGTTATCACCACATAAAGTGACACATGTCAGATTTGCAAAAAATGGTCTGTTCTTAAGGTGAAAAATGACAGGTTTCTGAAGGGTTTAAAACACAAGAAAAAGTATACAAGTGTGGTATCATTGTAATTGCACTGACCTAGAGAATGAAGCTAACAGGTCAACTTTGCTGCATAGGGAACACTAAAAAAAAAAAAAACAACATACATAAAAATGAGGAAGAATTTCTTTTTTTTTTTTCAATTCTACCCCATTTGGAAAAAAAAGTCCAGCTCCCCACTACAGCATATGCAATATTAAATGGTGCTGTTAGAAAGTACACCTGATCCCACAAAAAAACAAGCCCTGACAAGGTTATATGATGAGGAAAATAAAAAAAAGGTTTTGGTTCTGGGAAAATCGCAAGGTTCTCTAAGGGTTAATGTCACTTTTTTATGCACATTCACTTCTGTTGTTAAACTTTCAGTTCACTTATATTTAAACTCACATTATCTGTGCTTTCATTATGTGCATGATGAAGGAGGCAGACTACATCTGAAACATGTAGCACAAATGTCTTTAATTGTTTTTAATAAAATGTCATGTCCCATTATCCTGTATTTACCATGTTATCCATTTACCATATACCATTGGTTGAAGGGAACAGCAGTCACACCCGACAGAGACTGAGACACGCTGACATCAGAGTTCTGCCTGGATTACAATAGCCATCTCCAGTAAGCATTACAGATATTTCAAACAGAGCTTTTATTTGTTTGGAGGATTTTCCATTAGAGAGTGCTCCTTGTGCTCTTTCTTTCTCTTACCATCTTGTGACAGTGACTATTAAAAGGGTTGACTGCTTTTTACTATTGATGACCTAGCCTGAGGATAGGTCATCTATATCAGATCGGTGAGGGTCTGACTCCCGTCACCCCCGCCGATAAGTTGTTTGAAGAGAAGGCAGCACTCGTATGAGTGCTGCCTTCTCTGCTTTGTTTACCCGCTCACTGCTGGCAACTGCAGTAATGATCAGGTATAATTACAGGTATGGCGTCCCTATTCACTACTATGGGACGGCTCTGTCTGTTCAAGTGAATATTACAGAGTAGTCCCATAGAAGTAAATGGGGATGCAATTCTTGTAATTACACCTGATCACCACTGTAAATCCTGAGGATAGATCATCAATACTAAAAAGCGGACAACCCCTTTAAGGTAGTGAGTGATGCCACAGTGACCAAAGCACAAGTGTAAGGACAGCAAGTGTGACATACATTCAGGGAGAACTCGGGAGAGGTCTAGTTACCTGACCTTGGTTGTATACCATTTCTTCAGCTCATGTGCCATGGAAGTGTGCATAAGTTGTTAAATACAAGGGTTAATGCCATGTCATTGTCTATATCCATAATGGTAATAAAGGTTACAAGCCCTTGCCAGTGGTACTGTACTTTTCCATTTATGAGATGCAGTGCATCTTATAAAGGGAATACTAGCGAGCGCTACCATAATGGAAGCGCTCACTAGTTTGCAGGAGGAGGGGGGGGAGGAGAGAAACGCTGTAAGTGCTGTACAGTACTTACCCCAACTCCTGCTTGCTCTTCTCAGGGCCTGCGCTGCTGTGTCCTGGCTGCCTGCAGCATCAGGACGTACAGAGCGCACTCTGACCTGACACTGCAGGAGGTTAGCTGACTGCAGCGCGGGCCCTGAGAAGAGAAGACAGCCAGGACAAGGAGAGTGGCGGCAGGAGAGGTAAGTTACTTTATTATTTTACAGTCTGATCTAAGGTTTGGTATGGAGGTCTAATGGGGGTCTGGAGAGGTCTCACTGGAGGTCTAGAGAGGTCTAATGGGGGTCTGGAGTGGTCTATGGGGGCCTGGAGGTCTGAAGTGGTCTAATGGGGGGTATGAAGGTCTGCCTGGGGGTTCTGGAGAGGTCTGACTGGGGATCTGGAGGTCTAATGGGAGTCTGATTGGAGGTCTAGAGGTCTAATGGGGGTATGGAGGTCTAATAGGGGTCTGATTGGAGTCTGGAGGTCTGATTGAGGGTATGGAGGTTTAATGGGGGTCTGGAGGTCTAATGGGGGTCAGATATGTGGATGTAAGAGGTAAATATGTGGCGTTGTATTACCCTGTATATTCTGTAACACTGTGTGTAATGTTTTCCAAGTATGTCTTTAAAGGGGTTGTCCGCTTTTTTTTTGGGGGGGGGGGGGGGATGAGCGCTGCCTTCTCTGCTCTGTTTACCTGCTCATCACTGCAAATGCTAAGGCGAGCAGGTGAACAGAACAGAGAAAGCAGCTCTCATATAAGCGCTACCCTCTCTTCAAATAGCTGATCGATGGGGGGGTGCCGGAGGACCCCGGCTAATCTGATATTGATGACCTATCATTAGTAGTAAAAAGAGGACAACCCCTTTAACAGTAGGACTGGAGGGGGGGGGGCATTTCAATATTTGCCTTGGGCAGCAGAAAAGCCAGGTGCACCAGCGCTGAGTGAAGGGGGGCCCAAGCTGAACTCTTGCACCAGGGCCCATGAGCCTTTAGCTACGCCCCTGTGTGCAGCAGTTGCAATGAAGCAGATTTAGTAATCGTACAAATGGTGGAGGCATAAACAGGCCTTGTAGATTTACTCCAGATTTATTACAGGGGCTCAGGCTGAATGATAAATGTGATACAGGGATAGACACTTTTCTCTGACTCTATACCAGCTACTGGTTGGCATTAGTTTACAGAATGTTATGGCTCTGAACTGTGGTGCAGTTTTCGTGCAAAATGTCTCACATTTCATCATCTCTTTCCACTAAACCACCCCTCCTTCTGGTGAGCCATGTCTCCTTTGCTACATAGGTTCAGTGGATTTTGGAAAACTAAATGCGCAGGAAATGCACCAAATTTTAACCACCGTTTCCAAGGTCTAAGTGAGCTCACATTAGTAAAAGTGGCCCAATATGTTTACAATTAAGACAATAATGCCTAAATATAATATTCTATAAGGCAGATGGACATGTTGAAAAAATGCTTCCTTGGCAGTGACCATGTGGAATAACTGACACGCGTTTCGTTTCTCAAGACTTCATTAAGTGGTATGTAACACATCATTTATATGGTCCAATCTATTTAATGCAGTAAAGTGTCTATATTAACTTCACACACAAACATAAAAAATAATATAATTCTTAATTTTATCTATCAGTAACATTCCTACCCTTCTGAATACATAATAAAACTTCACTTATTTAGCAGAGAGACGTCACATCACTAAGGCTTCCTGAAAATCAGTAAGAGCTGACAGGTCTAGAGAAACGTAAAAATAGGAAAATAAACACTGTAGACCTTACTGTCTGTAGACAATGCAGAAAGCCATATACAAGCCGCCAAGCAGCTCTGCTTCTTATTAAAGAAAATAGCCCTTCTCCACAGGCATCTGCCATGCCATGTTGACTTTGTATGTGTGCCCACGCTTGTAGTACTCAGTTCATTTCTAGCTGGAATTGTAGTGATTCAGAACTCAGCACTCACAGTATGGACACCTTTTTTTAAAGTTATTCTAAGTGCTCAATTTATCATAAAGTAAAAGATTCGGTACACAGTCGAGAAGCACTTCCTGGACTAAGTGCATATAATGGCTGGCAAAGATCTTAAGAACATTGGAGTAATAAAACGACATTAAAACGTTTGGTGCTGTCCATAACAACCTTGCACTGTATGTGCCATACAAGCATGATGGAATTTGTTTTACCTTGTGTTAATTGTTGTGTCCACATATCGGCGGTATACCATATACAGTATAATACAGATATCAACTGTACCCAGATCTTAGTACCTGGGGCAGGGGGCAATGTACACTCTACCATATGATAAGATACCTCTAGTAAAAATAACATATGGTTGTGGTACCTTGTTAGGGTGGGTTCACATCACATTTTTGCCATCCGTTTACTGCATACTTTGGGGGAAAAATGGATATAAAAGTACAGCTTACCACGCTTTTTTATCCTGCGGAGTCCGGTAAAAAATGAGTACATTAATGTATAAATATATATATTTTTTTGCAATAAAATTCTGGTGAATGGATCTCACTGTATGCCATCTGTATAAGGCATCTAATAACGTATGCGTTTTATGTATACCTTAAACGGATGGCAAAAACGTGATGTGAACCCAGCCTTAAAGATTTTGCATTGACGTTTTAAGTTATGTCTCTGTCTGGACTAGTATAAAATTATAGGTAGTTCTGTAATCAGCCCCTTAAAGGGAATCTGTCCCCACGATTCTGGACTATTATGGGCAGTAATACATGACTGATACTACATATAAGTTGTTCAAATTGCCATTTTTTATTTTCTTACTGACGATCACCCTCCGGACTGATCGTGTCCCAGGTTTATCGTAATGCAGAGTGGTGTGGTGTGGTCTCAATAGTCTCTATGTGTGTCACGGGGCTCCTACCTGGATACCGTCGCTCCCCAGGGTTAGGCTCCGACTCAATAAAGGGGAGAGTAATGGAGATGGAAAAATAGTCAAATCCAGACTTTTATAAAGTTCAACAGCTTTACTTGACTCAACTTGCATCCAGACAATAGCAGGTTTTGGCATAAACTGGCAGGCAACCTTAAATATTCTGCTTTATCTCTCTGCTGTGCTAAACTCGGCTTTAGTCTGGAATCTGGACTTTAGAGCTGTTCTGGTACCTTTAGAGTGGGGTGCCTTTGGCTGTTAACCCACTCGCAACACTCTGTTGGTTGATCTGTAAGGAGTCATGGTGCTCTATGAGCTGCTTCCCTCTGGAGGGACTCCTGCTCCAGAAGGAGGGGCCTCCCCTCGCTGCTACATCTTTGGCAAATCTGCCTATGACCCTGCCCTGACTTAGACTGACACTTCCTGCTGCCTCTCCCTTGGTAGAAAATGGGACTGGCCCACTTCTGCCCAAAAGGGGGAGAATGGAATGGTAAGTTCCATTCTATCTAAAGATCTCTATGCCATATATCTGCTGTCACCTGCTGGTGAACCAGGCACTGTCACGTACGTTCCCGTGACAGGTGCCAGGAGATCAGTGAGCCTGGCAACACGTGGTTTGATCTGACTGGTTCCTTGTGGATCAATTTGTGTCTGTGTTGTTTTGGTAATGGCCACACCCCTTCGCCTCAGGTGTTGCTTATGTGGTCATTTAACCTTCCCTATTAATTGGGGATTATCCCACCACGCTGTGCAGTTTATAGCTTCAGTCTTGTTGTGGATTGCAAGGTGTTTGGATCTCGGCGGAGTTACCTGTGCTTCCATAGCCATTTGAAGTTAACCCCTTCAGGACCTTGGACAAGTAAACTCGTCCTGGAGCAACGGTACTTAGCGCTCCAGGACGAGTATACTCGTCCTGGCATTAAACTGTCACCATGTCTGCAGACATGGTGACAGCGCTGAGTGCCGGCTGTTACACACAGCCAGGCACTCAGGCTCAATGCCGAGGGGGATCCTGTGATCCCCCCATATCGGCTGATCGCTGCAAACCGCGGGTCAATTCAGACCTGCGGTTTGCAGCGCTTTATGTAGTTTCTGATCCCTGCAGTCCCTAACTGCAGAGATCAGAAACCTAAAAATGGCCAAAATTATAAATTTTTAACCTCCCCCCTGCACCGCTGAATTCATTTATGTGGCGGGGTGCAGGGGGCGGTTTGTGGGCGGTGTGGGGCGGTGCGGCAGTTGCAGGAGGCGAGCGGTGCGGCAGGCGCCTCCCGCTAAATTTTCATTGGTGTCCAGTGGTACCAGCAGTGTCAGCACATTGCTGACACTCTGGTATAAACGGCTGACATCACTGCTGATGTCAGCCGTTTAGCCGTTTCACCCTTTCTATACCGCAGTCCGTACGGACCGCGGTATGGAAAGGGTTAAGTCAGGGAGCTCCCCCCCCTCTGCCATCGGGGGGCATGCTGTGCTTTGCAGCCCCCAGATGGATGGGGGGACAGAGGGAGGGAGCTCCCCTCCTTCCCCTTCCCCGTCTGCTCAGTTGTGGCAGACGGGGAAGGTTTCCATGGGAACAGGACGCCTTCTCAGGCGTCCTGCTATCCATGGTGCTGGACAGATCTATGCTAAAAGCATAGATCTGTTCAGTGTAAGTAAAATACAGTACAGTACAATATATATTGTACTGTACTGTATTATACAGACATCAGACCCACTGGATCTTCAAGAACCAAGTGGGTCTGGGTCCAAAAAATGTAAAAAAAAAAGTGAAAAAAAATAAATAAATAGATAATAAAAACACATTTATCACTGAATAAAAAAAATAAAAATAAAATACACTACACATATTAGGTATCACCGCGTCCGTAACGACCTGATCTATAAAACGGTCATGTTACTTTCCCTGCACGGTGAACGCTAATAAAATAAAAAAATTAAAACTATCAGGAAATTGAAATTTTGCCCACCTTACTTCCCAAAAAAGGTAATAAAAGTGATCAAAAGAGTCGCATGTATGCCGAAATAGTACCAATCAAACCGTCACCTCATCCCGCAAAAAATGAGCCCCTACATGAGATATGGCCCAAAAAATAAAAAAACTATGGGGACACTATAACATGATTTTTTTTTGTTTCAAAAATTATATTATTGTGTAAAACTTACATAAATAAAAAAAGTACACATTTTAGGTATCGCCGCGTACGTATCGACCAGCTCTATAATAATATCACATGAGCTAACCTCTCAGATGAACACCGTAAAAAAAAAAACTGTGCTAAATAAAAAAAAAATTTGTCACCTTACATCACAAAAAGTGTAATAGCAAGCGATCAAAAAGTCATATGCACCCCAAAATAGCGCCAATCAAACCGTCATCTCATCCCACAAAAATCATACCCTACACAAGATAATAGCCCAAAAACTGAAAAAACGATGGCTCTTAGACTATGGAAACACTAAAACATGATTTTTTTTGTTTCAAAAATGAAATCATTGTGTAAAACTTACATAAATAAAAAAAAAAGTATACATGTTAGGTATCGCCGCATCCGTATCGACCAGCTCTATAAAAATATCACATGACCTAACCCCTCAGGCAAACACCGTAAAAAAATAAAAATAAAAACGGTGTAAAAAAAGCAATTTTTTGTCATCTTATGTCACAAAAAGTGTAATAGCAAGCGATCAAAAAGTCATATGCACCCCAAAATAGTGCCAATAAAACCGTCATCTCGTCCCACAAAAAATGAGACCCTACTTTAGATATTCGCCCAAAAACTGAAAAAACTATGGCTCTCAGACTATGGAGACACAAAAACATTTTTTTTGTTTCAAAAATGAAATCATTGTTTAAAACTTACATAAATAAAAAAATTGTATACATATTAGGTATCGCCACGTCCATGACAACCTGCTCTATAAAAATACCACATGATCTAACCTGTCAGATGAATGTTGTAAATAACAACAAAAAAAACGGTGCCAAAAAAGCTATTTCTTGTTACCTTGCCTCACAAAAAGTGTAATATAGAGCAACCAAAAATCATATGTACCCTAAACTAGTACCAACAAAACTTCCACCCTATCCCGTAGTTTCTAAAATGGGGTCACTTTTTGGAGTTTGTACTCTAGGGGTGCATCAGGGGGGCTTCAAATGGGACATGGTGTCCAAAAAAAACTGTCTAGCAAAATCTGCCTTCCAAAAACCGTATGGCATTCCTTTCCTTCTGCGCCCTGCCAGTGTGCCCGTACAGTGGTTTACGACCACATATGGGGTGTTTCTGTAAACTACAGAATCAGGGCCATAAATAATGAGTTTTGTTTGGCTGATAACCCTTGCTTTGTAACTGGAAAAAAAATAGTAAAATGGAAAATTTGCCCAAAAATTTAAATTCTGAAATGTCATCTCTATTTGCCAATAACTCTTGTGGAACACCTAAAGGGTTAACAACGTTTGTAAAATCAGTTTTGAATACCTTGAGGGGTGTAGTTTCTTAGATGGAGTCACTTTTATGGAGTTTCTACTCTAGGGGTGCATCAGGGGGGCTTCAAATGGGACATGGTGTCCCAAAAAAACTGTCTAGCAAAATCTGCCTTTCCAAAACCGTATGGCATTCCTTTCCTTCTGTGTCCTACCATGTGCCCGTACAGTGGTTTACGACCACATATGGGGCGTTTCTGTAAACTACAGAATCAGGGCCATAAATAATGAGTTTTGTTTGGCTGTTAACCCTTGCTTTGTAACTGAAAAAAAATTATTGAAATGGAACATATGCCAAAAAAGTTAAATTTTAAAATTGTATCTGTATTTTCCATTAATTCTTGTGGAACACCTAAAGGGTAAAAAAAAAGTTTGTAAAATCAGTTTTGAATACCTTGAGGGGTGTAGTTTCTGGAATGGTGTCATTTTTGGTTGGTTTCTATTATATAAGCCTCACAAAGTGACTTCAGACCTGAACTGGTCCCTAAAAATTATGTTTTTGAAAAGTTCAGAACAATTTCAAGATTTGCTTCCAAACTTCTAAGCCTTGTAACATCCCCAAAATATAAAATATCATTCCCAAAATTATGCAAACATGAAGTAGACATATGGGGAATGTAAAGTAATAAATATGTTTGGAGGTATTACTATGTATTATAGAAGTAGAGAAATTGAAACTGGAAATTTGCAATTTTTTACACATTTTTGGTAAATTTGGTATTTTTTTATAAATAAAAATTTATTTTTTTTACTACATTTTACCAGTGTCATGAAGTACAATATGTGCCGAAAAAACTATCTCAGAATGGCCTGGATAAGTTAAAGCGTTTTAAAGTTATCACCACTTAAAGTGACACTGGTCAGATTTGAAAAAAATGGCCTGGTCCTTAAGGTGTTAAGTGTCTCCACCATTTGGAGGAACAGGTTGTCTTTTGTCCTGACATTAGTACACAGATTACATTATGGTTAGCCCATTAGAGATGGTAGCAGAGTGTAGGAATGGTAATACCACTCTGGGGTCTCCAACAGTTGCTCCCAGGTTGTAGTATCTCCGTTCTCACAACCACTGTGCACGCTGCACTGCTTTTGCTAGGTTGTGGCATACCCTTCCTGCGAAAGCATTGAACATAGGCTGGTTGGCTAGTCTTGGTCACTGACTTCTACACAGGCCATGGCTGCTATCAGAGTGCAGGGCTAGGCGGCTATCTTCCACCCTTGCCTCCTATACATCACCTGGGTGGAGATGTCGAAGTCTTGACCCTCAAGTTAAGCCCTACTAAGCTCAGCCTCCACTTTCACAAATCATTTCACACATTTCACACTGTCTGTTCCTTACTGTGACCCTAGCGGTTCACCAATAATCAGTGTGGACCTTCTGCCCTGGATCAGGGTATATGAAACACAAAGTGTAAGTACGCCACCACATGTTACCTGTGGTGTCAATAATACACATCCGCAATAGGGTCAACAGTACCTTATAGCAAAATCTGGTCTACAATGCCTGATTGTCAGGCAGATTATTGGGGATGAACATTCCTATTAATGTTCATTCTCTATAATCTGCATGTCTAAATGATCGTTCATCGGGTGAAACAATCATTCATGCAAACAGCAGAGGGTAATAAGCCTGCAAAAGAAGACCAACTATTGGGTTCCCCAAACTTAATTTTAAAACTTAACCTTTATTAAGCTATAAATTTGCCCCACATAGAGTTAAAACTATCAGGTCCCAACTTTAATTGCATATAGTGCATGGGACGAGTGACAGTATTATTACGCAGGTATAAGTGAATAAATATAAAGGAGGGCTATGATACCTATTGGTATTTTCTTGCCACCTAAATATTCCTCAGTTCCTTACTCACTGGTAATCATTATAATGGGCTCAACTCCTGACAGCTCTTATACAAAGTATCACAATGTTTTTATAAAGGTTAAAAAATGTAACATTTGTTACACCTCAATTGCAATTTTGCATCACTTCTCCTATTGCTCCTTGTTTCAGTCACCATATGTCCAGGTACAGAGCGGTACCTCTTCTGCAAGTGGTTTTACCACCAAAGTATCTCACATTAACCCCAGCCAGGGAAAAGGAGGGTTAGGGGTAAAGACCCCCAGTATGCATACCGCAGATAGTTATAAAGCAGATAAAGTATGCGTGCAAGTGCCAGGCAGGGGACAGGCGCTTAATACCATCAGGCAGAGTGTGTGCAAGTGACTGTAACTATACTGGGGGTCTTACTGGTCAGGTTTGGTACTGGCTGGTACCTCAGTACAACCAACTTTGGATTGCTATTTGAAAATGTTTTTTAAGACACAGATGTGATTACCGAATTAATTCTCGAGCAACTTTGGGTGAAAAAAACTTTGCCTACACTGTGGCAACATATTTTAATGTTGTACGGAGACCGCATTAAAACCGAAGTCGATTCGCTCAACACTACTGATGACTAGGGATGAGCGAACTCGAACTGTATAGTTCGGGTTCGTACCGAATTTTGGGGTGTCCGTGACACGGACCCGAACCCGGACATTTTCGTAAAAGTCCGGGTTCGGGTTCGGTGTTCGTCGCTTTCTTGGCGCTTTTGTGACGCTTTCTTGGCGCTTTTTGAAAGGCTGCAAAGCAGCCAATCAACAAGCGTCATACTACTTGCCCCAAGAGGCCATCACAGCCATGCCTACTATTGGCATGGCTGTGATTGGCCAGAGCACCATGTGACCCAGCCTCTATTTAAGCTGGAGTCACATAGCGCCGCCCGTCACTCTGCTCTGATTAGCGTAGGGAGAGGTTGCGGCTGCGACAGTAGGGCGAGATTAGGCAGATTAACTCCTCCAAAGGACTTGATTAACTGATCGATCTGCAGCTGTGGATCATTGAGCTGCTGATCCTCAATTGCTCACTGTTTTTAGGCTGCACAGACCGTTTGTCAGTCTCATTTTTCTGGGGTGATCGGCGGCCATTTTGTGTCTTGTGGTGCGCCAGCACAAGCTGCGACCAAGTGCATTTAACCCTCAATGGTGTGGTTGTTTTTTGGCTAAAGCCTACATCAGGGTGAAGCTGTCACACCAAGTGCATTTAACCAGCAATAGTCTGTTCATTTTTTGGCCATATACAAAATCAGGGGCAAGCTGCGCCTGTCACCAAGTGCATTTAACCCTCAATGGTGTGGTTGTTTTTTGGCTAAAGCCTACATCAGGGTGAAGCTGTCACACCAAGTGCATTTAACCAGCAATAGTCTGTTCATTTTTTGGCCATATACAAAATCAGGGGCATGCGCCTGTCACCAAGTGCATTTAACCCTCATGGTGTGGTTGTTTTTTGGCTAAAGCCTACATGGTGAAGCTGTCACACCAAGTGCATTTAACCAGCAATAGTCTGTTCATTTTTTTGGCCATATACAAAATCAGGGGCAAGCTGCGCCTGTCACCAAGTGCATTTAACCCTCAATGGTGTGGTTGTTTTTTGGCTAAAGCCTACATCAGGTGTGAAGCTGTCACACCAAGTGCATTTAACCAGCAATGTCTGTTTATTTTTTTGGCCATATCCCAGTCTAATTCTGTCACTAAATCCATACCGGTCACCCAGCGCCTATATACTAGGCCTCAAATTTATATCCAGCTAAATCTGTCCCTAGTGCTGTAGCTGGGCGAGTTATTTAGTGTCCGTTCAAGCACATTTCTTGTTCTGGGTTGAAATCAATTCCCAATTTAGCAATTCATATTTAGTGGTTCCTGCTATATCAGAGCTATTTGAAATCTATCCCAAAAAGGGTATATAATATTGAAGGTGCACATTGGGTCATTCAGAATAACTTCACACACACCCGCTACTGTGTATTTCCAAGTCTAATTCTGTCACTAAACCCATACCTGTCACCCAGCGCCTAAATACTAGGCCTCAAATTTAAATCCTGCTAAATCTCTCGTTACCCCGCTGTACTGTTGTTAGCTGGGCAAGATATTTAGTGTCCGTCAAAGCACATTTTTTGTTCTGGGTTGAAGTACAATTCCCAATTTAGCAATTTCATAATTTAGTGGTTTCTGCTATATCAGAGCTATTTGAAATCTATCCCTAAAAGGGTATATAATATTGAAGGTGCACATAGGGTCATTCAGAATAACTTCACACACACCGCTACTGTGCATTTCCAAGTCTAATTCTGTCACTAAATCCATACCTGTGACCCAGCGCCTAAATACTAGGCCTCAAATTTAAATCCCTGCTAAATCTCTCGTTACCCCGCTGTACTGTTGTTAGCTGGGCAAGATATTTAGTGTCCGTCAAAGCACATTTTTTGTTCTGGGTTGAAGTACAATTCCCAATTTAGCAATTTCATAATTTAGTGGTTTCTGCTATATCAGAGCTATTTGAAATCTATCCCTAAAAGGGTATATAATATTCAAGGTGCACATTGGGTCATTCAGAATAACTTCACACACACCCGCTACTGTGTATTTCCAAGTCTAATTCTGTCACTAAACCCATACCTGTCACCCAGCGCCTAAATACTAGGCCTCAAATTTATATCCTGCTAAATCTCTCGTTACCCGCTGTCCTGTTGTAGCTGGGAAAGTTATTTAGTGTCCGTCAAAGCACATTTTTTGTTCTGGGTTGAAGTACAATTCCCAATTTAGCAATTTCATAATTTAGTGGTTTCTGCTATATCAGAGCTATTTGAAATCTATCCCTAAAAGGGTATATAATATTCAAGGTGCACATTGGGTCATTCAGAATAACTTCACACACACCCGCTACTGTGTATTTCCAAGTCTAATTCTGTCACTAAACCCATACCTGTCACCCAGCGCCTAAATACTAGGCCTCAAATTTATATCCTGCTAAATCTCTCGTTACCCCGCTGTACTGTTGTAGCTGGGCAAGATATTTAGTGTCCGTCAAAGCACATTTTTTGTTCTGGGTTGAAAGTACAATTCCCAATTTAGCAATTTCATAATTTAGTGGTTTCTGCTATATCAGAGCTATTTGAAATCTATCCCTAAAAGGGTATATAATATTCAAGGTGCACATAGGGTCATTCAGAATAACTTCACACACACCCGCTACTGTGTATTTCCAAGTCTAATTCTGTCACTAAACCCATACCTGTCACCCAGCGCCTAAATACTAGGCCTCAAATTTATATCCTGCTAAATCTCTCGTTACCGCTGTCCTGTTGTAGCTGGGAAAGTTATTTAGTGTCCGTCAAAGCACATTTTTTGTTCTGGGTTGAAAGTACAATTCCCAATTTAGCAATTTCATAATTTAGTGGTTCCTGCTATATCAGAGCTATTTGAAATCTATCCCAAAAAGGGTATATAATATTGAAGGTGCACATTAGGGTCATTCAGAATAACTTCACACACACCCGCTACTGTGTATTTCCAAGTCTAATTCTGTCACTAAACCCATACCTGTCACCCAGCGCCTAAATACTAGGCCTCAAATTTAATCCTGCTAAATCTCTCGTTACCGCTGTACTGTTGTAGCTGGGCAAGTTATTTAGTGTCCCGTCAAAGCACATTTTTTGTTCTGGGTTGAAGTACAATTCCCAATTTAGCAATTTCATAATTTAGTGGTTCCTGCTATATCAGAGCTATTTGAAATCTATCCCAAAAAGGGTATATAATATTCAAGGTGCACATAGGGTCATTCAGAATAACTTCACACACACGCTTCTGTGCATTTCCAAGTCTAATTCTGTCACTAAATCCATACCGGTCACCCAGCGCCTAAATACTAGGCCTCAAATTTATATCCCGCTGAATTTGAATACAATACATTGGGCCAAATAATATATTTGTTGTTGTGGTGAACCATAACAATGAGAAAAACATCTAGTAAGGGACGCGGACGTGGACATGGTCGTGGTGGTGTTAGTGGACCCTCTGGTGCTGGGAGAGGACGTGGCCGTTCTGCCACATCCACACGTCCTAGTGTACCAACTACCTCAGGTCCCAGTAGCCGCCAGAATTTACAGCGATATATGGTGGGGCCCAATGCCGTTCTAAGGATGGTAAGGCCTGAGCAGGTACAGGCATTAGTCAATTGGGTGGCCGACAGTGGATCCAGCACGTTCACATTATCTCCCACCCAGTCTTCTGCAGAAAGCGCACAGATGGCGCCTGAAAACCAACCCCATCAGTCTGTCACATCACCCCCATGCATACCAGGGAAACTGTCTCAGCCTCAAGTTATGCAGCAGTCTCTTATGCTGTTTGAAGACTCCGCTGGCAGGGTTTCCCAAGGGCATCCACCTAGCCCTTCCCCAGCGGTGAAAGACATAGAATGCACTGACGCACAACCACTTATGTTTCCTGATGATGAGGACATGGGAATACCACCTCAGCATGTCTCTGATGATGACGAAACACAGGTGCCAACTGCTGCGTCTTTCTGCAGTGTGCAGACTGAACAGGAGGTCAGGGATCAAGACTGGGTGGAAGACGATGCAGGGGACGATGAGGTCCTAGACCCCACATGGAATGAAGGTCGTGCCACTGACTTTCACAGTTCGGAGGAAGAGGCAGTGGTGAGACCGAGCCAACAGCGTAGCAAAAGAGGGAGCAGTGGGCAAAAGCAGAACACCCGCCGCCAAGAGACTCCGCCTGCTACTGACCGCCGCCATCTGGGACCGAGCACCCCAAAGGCAGCTTCAAGGAGTTCCCTGGCATGGCACTTCTTCAAACAATGTGCTGACGACAAGACCCGAGTGGTTTGCACGCTGTGCCATCAGAGCCTGAAGCGAGGCATTAACGTTCTGAACCTGAGCACAACCTGCATGACCAGGCACCTGCATGCAAAGCATGAACTGCAGTGGAGTAAACACCTTAAAACCAAGGAAGTCACTCAGGCTCCCCCTGCTACCTCTTCTGCTGCTGCCGCCTCGGCCTATTCTGCTGCTGCCGCCTCGGCCTCTTCCTCCGCCTCTGGAGGAACGTTGGCACCTGCCGCCCAGCAAACAGGGGATGTACCACCAACACCACCACCACCACCTCCGTCACCAAGCGTCTCAACCATGTCACACGCCAGCGTTCAGCTCTCCATCTCACAAACATTTGATAGAAAGCGTAAATTCCCACCTAGCCACCCTCGATCCCTGGCCCTGAATGCCAGCATTTCTAAACTACTGGCCTATGAAATGCTGTCATTTAGGCTGGTGGACACAGACAGCTTCAAACAGCTCATGTCGCTTGCTGTCCCACAGTATGTTGTTCCCAGCCGGCACTACTTCTCCAAGAGAGCCGTGCCTTCCCTGCACAACCAAGTATCCGATAAAATCAAGTGTGCACTGCGCAACGCCATCTGTAGCAAGGTCCACCTAACCACAGATACGTGGACCAGTAAGCACGGCCAGGGACGCTATATCTCCCTAACTGCACACTGGGTAAATGTAGTGGCAGCTGGGCCCCAGGCGGAGAGCTGTTTGGCGCACGTCCTTCCGCCGCCAAGGATCGCAGGGCAACATTCTTTGCCTCCTGTTGCCACCTCCTCCTTCTCGGCTTCCTCCTCCTCTTCTTCCACCTGCTCATCCAGTCAGCCACACACCTTCACCACCAACTTCAGCACAGCCCGGGGTAAACGTCAGCAGGCCATTCTGAAACTCATATGTTTGGGGGACAGGCCCCACACCGCACAGGAGTTGTGGCGGGGTATTGAACAACAGACCGACGAGTGGTTGCTGCCGGTGAGCCTCAAGCCCGGCCTGGTGGTGTGTGATAATGGGCGAAATCTCGTTGCAGCTCTGGGACTAGCCAATTTGACGCACATCCCTTGCTTGGCGCATGTGCTGAATTTGGTGGTGCAGAAGTTCATTCACAACTACCCCGACATGTCAGAGCTGCTGCATAAAGTGCGGGCCGTCTGTTCGCGCTTCCGGCGTTCACATCCTGCCGCTGCTCGCCTGTCTGCGCTACAGCGTAACTTCGGCCTTCCCGCTCACCGCCTCATATGCGACGTGCCCACCAGGTGGAACTCCACCTTGCACATGCTGGACAGACTGTGCGAGCAGCAGCAGGCCATAGTGGAGTTTCAGCTGCAGCACGCACGGGTCAGTCGCACTACAGAACAGCACCACTTCACCACCAATGACTGGGCCTCCATGCGAGACCTGTGTGCCCTGTTGCGCTGTTTCGAGTACTCCACCAACATGGCCAGTGGCGATGACACCGTTATCAGCGTTACAATACCACTTCTATGTCTCCTTGAGAAAACACTTAGGGCGATGATGGAAGAGGAGGTGGCCCAGGAGGAGGAGGAGGAGGATGAGGAAGAGGGGTCATTTTTAGCACTTTCAGGCCAGTCTCTTCGAAGTGACTCAGAGGGAGGTTTTTTGCAACAGCAGAGGCCAGGTACAAATGTGGCCAGCCAGGGCCCACTACTGGAGGACGAGGAGGACGAGGATGAGGAGGAGGTGGAGGAGGATGAGGATGAAGCATGGTCACAGCGGGGTGGCACCCAACGCAGCTCGGGTCCATCACTGGTGCGTGGCTGGGGGGAAAGGCAGGACGATGACGATACGCCTCCCACAGAGGACAGCTTGTCCTTACCCCTGGGCAGCCTGGCACACATGAGCGACTACATGCTGCAGTGCCTGCGCAACGACAGCAGAGTTGCCCACATTTTAACCTGTGCGGACTACTGGGTTGCCACCCTGCTGGATCCACGCTACAAAGACAATGTGCCCACCTTACTTCCTGCACTGGAGCGTGATAGGAAGATGCGCGAGTACAAGCGCACGTTGGTAGACGCGCTACTGAGAGCATTCCCAAATGTCACAGGGGAACAAGTGGAAGCCCAAGGCCAAGGCAGAGGAGGAGCAAGAGGTCGCCAAGGCAGCTGTGTCACGGCCAGCTCCTCTGAGGGCAGGGTTAGCATGGCAGAGATGTGGAAAACTTTTGTCAACACGCCACAGCTAACTGCACCACCACCTGATACGCAACGTGTTAGCAGGAGGCAACATTTCACTAACATGGTGGAACAGTACGTGTGCACACCCCTCCACGTACTGACTGATGGTTCGGCCCCATTCAACTTCTGGGTCTCTAAATTGTCCACGTGGCCAGAGCTAGCCTTTTATGCCTTGGAGGTGCTGGCCTGCCCGGCAGCCAGCGTTTTGTCTGAACGTGTATTCAGCACGGCAGGGGGCGTCATTACAGACAAACGCAGCCGCCTGTCTACAGCCAATGTGGACAAGCTGACGTTCATAAAAATGAACCAGGCATGGATCCCACAGGACCTGTCCGTCCCTTGTCCAGATTAGACATTAACTACCTCCCCATAACCATATATTATTGGACTCCAGGGCACTTCCTCATTCAATCCTATTTTTATTTTCATTTTACCATTATATTGCGATGCTACCCAAAGTTGAATGAACCTCTCCTCTGCCTGTGTGCTAGGCCTAAATATATGCCAATGGACTGTTGCAGTGGTGGCTGACATGAAGCCTGATTCTCTGCTATGACATGCAGACTAATTCTCTGCTGACATGAAGCCAGATTGTCTGTTACGGGACCTCTCTCCTCTGCCTGGGTGCTGGGCCTAAATTTATGACAATGGACTGTTGCAGTGGTGGCTGACGTGAAGCCTGATTCTCTGCTATGACATGCAGACTGATTCTCTGCTGACATGAAGCCAGATCCTCTGTTACGGGACCTCTCTCCTCTGCCTGGGTGCTGGGCCTGAATATATGCCAATGGACTGTTGCAGTGGTGGGTGACGTGAAGCCTCATTCTCTGCTATGACATGCAGACTAATTCTCTGCTGACATGAAGCCAGATTGTCTGTTACGGGACCTCTCTCCTCTGCCTGTGTGTGTGCTGGGCCTAAATATATGCCAATGGACTGTTGCAGTGGTGGCTGACGTGAAGCCTCATTCTCTGCTATGACATGCAGACTGATTCTCTGCTGACATGAAGCCAGATCCTCTGTTACGGGACCTCTCTCCTCTGCCTGGGTGCTGGGCCTAAATTTATGACAATGGACTGTTGCAGTGGTGGCTGACGTGAAGCCTGATTCTCTGCTATGACATGCAGACTGATTCTCTGCTGTCATGAAGCCAGATTGTCTGTTACGGGACCTTTCTCCTCTACCTGGGTTCTGGGCCTAAATTTATGAAAATTGACTCTTACAGTGGTGGGTGACGTGAAGCCTGATTCTCTGCTATGATATGAAGACTGATTCTCTGCTGACATGAAGCCAGATTGTCTGTTACGGGACCTTTCTCCTCTGCCTGGGTTCTGGGCCTAAATTTATGAAAATTGACTCTTACAGTGGTGGGTGACGTGAAGCCTGATTCTCTGCTATGATATGAAGACTGATTCTCTGCTGACATGAAGCCAGATTGTCTGTTACGGGACCTTTCTCCTCTGCCTGGGTTCTGGGCCTAAATTTATGAAAATTGACTCTTACAGTGGTGGGTGACGTGAAGCCTGATTCTCTGCTATGATATGAAGACTGATTCTCTGCTGACATGAAGCCAGATTGTCTGTTACGGGACCTTTCTCCTCTGCCTGGGTTCTGGGCCTAAATTTATGAAAATTGACTCTTACAGTGGTGGGTGACGTGAAGCCTGATTCTCTGCTATGATATGAAGACTGATTCTCTGCTGACATGAAGCCAGATTGTCTGTTACGGGACCTTTCTCCTCTGCCTGGGTTCTGGGCCTAAATTTATGAAAATTGACTCTTACAGTGGTGGGTGACGTGAAGCCTGATTCTCTGCTATGATATGAAGACTGATTCTCTGCTGACATGAAGCCAGATTCTCTGTTACGGGACCTCTCTCCTCTGCCTGGGTGCTGGGCCTAAATTTATGACAATGGACTGTTGCAGTGGTGGCTGACGTGAAGCCTGATTCTCTGCTATGACATGCAGACTGATTCTCTGCTGACATGAAGCCAGATTCTCTGTTACGGGACCTCTCTCCTCTGCCTGTGTGTGTGCTGGGCCTAAATATATGCCAATGGACTGTTGCAGTGGTGGCTGACGTGAAGCCTCATTCTCTGCTATGACATGCAGACTAATTCTCTGCTGACATGAAGACAGATTCTCTGTTACGGGACCTCTCTCCTCTGCCTGGGTGCCGGGGCCTAAATATCTGAGAATGGACTGTTCCAGTGGTGGGTGACGGGAAGCCAGATTCTCTGCTATGGAACCTCTCTCCAATTGATTTTGGTTAATTTTTATTTATTTAATTTTTATTTTAATTCATTTCCCTATCCACATTTGTTTGCAGGGGATTTACCTACATGTTGCTGCCTTTTGCAGCCCTCTAGCTCTTTCCTGGGCTGTTTTACAGCCTTTTTAGTGCCGAAAAGTTCGGGTCCCCATTGACTTCAATGGGGTTCGGGTTCGGGACGAAGTTCGGATCGGGTTCGGATCCCGAACCCGAACATTTCCGGGATGTTCGGCCGAACTTCTCGAACCCGAACATCCAGGTGTTCGCTCAACTCTATTATAAAGCAGATAAAGTATGCATGCAAGTGCCAGGCAGGGGACGGGCGCTTAATACCATCAGGCAGAGTGTGTGCAAGTGACTGTAACTATACTGGGGGTCTTACTGGTCAGGTTTGGTATTGGCTGGTACCTCGGTACAACCAACTTTGGATTGCTATTTGAAAATGTTTTTTAAGACACAGATGTGATTACCGAATTAATTCTCGAGCAACTTTGGGTGAAAAAAACTTTGCCTACACTGTGGCAACATATTTTAATGTTGTACGGAGACAGCATTAAAACCGAAGTCGATTCGCTCAACACTACTGATGACCTATCCTCTGGATAGGTCATCAGTATTTGAACGGTGCGGGTCCAACATTCGGAAGCTCTGCTAATCAGCTGTTTTGAGAAGGCACCGGTTCTCCTGTGAGCACCGCCGCCTTCTCCCAGCTTACCAAGCTCAGCGACGTACATTGTATAGCGGCTGTGCTTGGTATTGCAGGTCAGCCTCATTCACTTCTATAAGGCTGAGCTGCTCCTAGGCCACGTGAAACAAGAACATGTCGTCACTTGGTCTAGGAAAAGCAGAGAGAAGGCCGCGGCACTCCCAGGCGCTGCTTATTTCATGTCCATGTTGTTAATTGAAATACCCTACTGCTATGTAGCAGTATGAGGATCATATGGAACTTGGATAGTTCTCTGTCCACATAGCATGAATACAGTGCAATTACCAGTAGGAATTCTATGAAAACCAAGCTGGTATTCAAGGCTTGTAAGCATTCTTGTCAAATACTAGAACCAGATGAAAAACCCACAATCATTCAACTTATATTAAACGTGTCTGTAAAAAATGTTATTTGCATATACAAGTATAATTCAGCATAATTCAATAAATAGTCATAAGCTTCTATATATAGTATGCACAAAGCTTGTGTTTCCATAATCTGCTATATTTAATGCATATGCCTATTCCAATAAAGGGTTTTCCAAGTTAAATAAAAGTGACATTGCATGCAGACAGGTCACAGTGCAGACACTCACTGGCCTCAGCAGTGACTCCCGTGTACTTCTGAGGCCAGTGATTGGCTGCATGGTGATCTGTGTGCACAGATTACATTGGTGGCGGGAGGATCGGAGCACAGTGGTAGAAGACGTAATGGAGAAAAGTGGTAGTATCAGGAAATTACCAAGCCATGATCCACTGCATGGCTGTTTAAGATGGTTTACTATGCTGACCAGCCAAGCCCCAGTTGGTCAACCAATCTGTGAACATGAACGTAAAGCCAATCAGGTCCCTGACATGGTGTCTAATTCCAGAGCTAAGCTATGTATTTAAGTCTAGCATTCACTACCATCTTTGCCTGTGATTTTAACCTGGCTCATGTTTGTTCTGTGTCCTCAGAACAGTGCATGCATTTCTGTTGGATCTTCCTGCGTATTGACCTCAGCTAGATTCTAGATTAACCCTTGGACTGCTCATTAGGAGTGTTTCTCCTGGCTTTGATATCTCTACTTGTTTTCTGTTTTTACTCATTGTCTGCTGTTTTGGCTGCTATTGTCTCTCCTGGCTCTGTCTGACTTGTTTAACTTTCCTTCTAATGCTTGGGATCTGACAGGTCTGCTACCTTTGAGCTCACACCTGTTTTCTACTGCCTTATTCTGCAGATATAACCAATGTCCCTAAATGCCAAGATCTACTAAACGGAGTGGTGAAGGAAGATAGATGGCTGCAGTGTTCCCAGGCAGTGACCCTGTTCTCCTCCTCACCTCTGTTTCTTTACATAATCACAGACCCAAAAACAATATGGAGCATATGTGTCAATCAAATGCAGAGATTGACACAGCTGGTCCAAGATCTTGCAGTGACATCAGGAGGCTACACTTACCCAAAGCTCTGCTGCAGCAACTGCCCATATGAACTTGCTAGTTCCAGTGGAACTGAAAACAAATAATTTGAAATCATTTGTGAGTAACAACAGGAGGAGCTCATCATGTCTCTTCTGCTAGGAGAACTGCAAGCCTGTGTCTTCTCCTAGGATCATAATTGTCAACTGTAGAGACATTTTTTGGAGCCTTGGGCCTTTTATGTGGTGAACCAGATCACATAGAATACTTTTGAAGAAAAATGTTCTGAATTTAGAAGATGGGTCATAGCATCCCAAGGGAATGATCCAGCCCTCTATTGTGATTTTCTACAAGGTTTGTCACAGAGCTTGAAGTATCTTCTAGTTAACTATCCGCAGGCTGCATCCTTGGAGGAACCCATGATTTAGACATGACTCGACTGATGTCTTAGGAAGCACAAGAGGGACTGTCTTGCCATCCATTCTGTCTAAACCAGAGGCTTATCCTCTCTCATTCAAGGTGTTATGCTGGCAGCCCATGCTCACCATTATCCCACTACTCTGGGCTGTCATGGGTGCCACATTACTCACCCAGCTGATCCTTCTGTTGTTCCATTCGGTCCAGACTTGATTGCCCTCCTCTGGCCATGAGTAGCGGGCCCGGCCACTGGAGTCTGATGTGACTTATCCTCATGTAGGCCACAGGATGTGATTGACAGCACCTTCTCTCCTACCAGCTCGTAGGGTGCACACACACTTTCCATAGCTCTTAAAGTGCCATCACTCCCTAATCTTCTATAGCCAATGGCTGGTCACCCTGGTTATCCTTCCCTTGTGAAAATGTGCCTGAGCAATAGGTGATTCTAGTATGTTAGTCCCTGCAAAGGTGCTGTGGTCTGTTAATCTACCCGTGTACCTACTTCTGTCCTGCTGCCTGACCTTGGACCTGTTTCACATATTTGCACAAACTCTACCTGCGCTGACCTTGGCCTGTTACTGACCATGACTTTGCTTTATCCCTCAGTGCCCCACACCTCTGTCTCTGGTCCCTGTGGGTGAGCTGTTGTGGCGAAACCAACCTCGCCACTGGGTTTTGGAGGGGCCTGGCTATCTAGCCTCTTGCCCCAGGATTATGGCCCATACTAACTTTGAAGGAGAAGACAGACCGGCCGCACAGCTTAAATCTGTGGAACTGTTTTGGGCAGGAAAGCCATGCTTGCAGCCAGCCAAATGTGACTTCCATGGAATTCGGGAACCCCTGCTCGGATCTGGGTGATTTTTGGATATGTTGTTCACCCAGATCAGAGCTATCCATGGATGTATACATTATGGGGATATGTGGGGTTTTGGGGTGTTTTCTGTGTTTTAGGGAAATATGTGTGTTTTCTGTTGCGTCTCAGACAATGCCAGTGTGTTAGTTAATTGCGTCACAGACAATGCTCATTGTATTTTGTTGATTGCGTTACAGACAGAGGGAAGGGGATTTTGTGTACAATTGCTGGGAAGGTTTCAATACTGTAAATGCATGTGATTTACAAAACCCTGTGGGTGGTAACCTTGTTGGAAGATGTGTATAAATCAATGCTTGTGTGTTCAAATAAAGAGAGTTCCTGTTTCACCCTTTACCAAGTTGAAGCTGGTGTTTGGGTAACTGATCGACACTGGGGGATTGCTATACACTGAAGATTTGCTATACTCCCCTGGCATAACTACTAGCTCTTGTAAGAGCTGTTCCTGCTCTCTGGATGTAGGAGAGGTTCACCCACTGGAGCCTGGAGCCCTGTCGTAGGTCCAGGGTGGGTAGGAGATGGTGAGACCTCAACCAAGCTTCGGCAGGTTAGTGATTGG
This sequence comes from Bufo gargarizans, assembly GCF_014858855.1. Classification (NCBI taxonomy): domain Eukaryota; kingdom Metazoa; phylum Chordata; class Amphibia; order Anura; family Bufonidae; genus Bufo; species Bufo gargarizans. Next base: position 312,914,360 of record NC_058084.1, read on the forward strand.
AGTCTACGGAAAAGCACTAGGAGCATCTATCGACTGGAGGTACCCGGTCGGGATGCCAGGAGATCCGTTACATTGGTGGCAGCAGTGGGATGACGTCCTAGTGAGAGGAGAAGCAGCTCGGAGACACCGTTCGTGGATTTTACAATTGAGGGAAACGCTAGTATCCGTACAGCGCCCCTGGCTACAGCAATATGGATGCCGTTGGTTCCTGCACAGCATTCCATGAGGAAGATCACCCGGATTACAGGGATGCCTGAGCGGAAAGGCGTATGGCACCAGGCCCTGGAGGACGTGCAGCGTCAGAGGGGTGAGAGTCTTCCCAGTGAGGAGCAGAGATTAAGAATGCGATTGGCGCTGCGACTACCTCTACTGGGAGAGCAACCATTGATGGAGTGGGTGTCAGAGCTTGAGACACTGGTATGGCAGGAAACCTGGCTGGATGACGCTTACCAAGCACTATGGTGGGACACAGTACTGACAGTCTCCATGGATGGAGGAGTACGCCAAGCCCGAAGGTGAGGAATATAATGGCCCTGGTTTATTGTGGGAGTCTTTTGAAGACTATTGACTTTGGGAGCACAGAAGAGTCTAGATTTTGGGACATTACTGACTACACCCCCTGCACAATTGGCCTACAACTAGTGGGGTGAGGGAAGATCTGACCTTTCTGGTCAAAGGGAGTGGGAACTGGAGCAAGAATCTCAACAGTTGTTTCGCTCCATTCAAGCCTAGCGCAAGATACAAGACAGTTGGATACCAGGCCCAGACCTGCAGCCCTACCCCTGGCAAGTCACAGCTGAGGTATCCCCTACTTCCTCACCAACTGTGGAGGTAGGGGACTTCATAGACTGGTACTGGGAGGAACCCCAGTCAGCAGGTGGAGATGGGACCGTAGTCTCACCACCGGCCCAACATGGTGGCTGGGCAGGCGGCCCATTTCCCCAACTGCCACTGGGAGTACAGGGAGAGAAGATTGTCTCGTCCCTCATCTCTGCTAACAACCAGAATCACTAGGTAGTGGAGACAGTCGGTCTCACTACCCAGCGGCAATATACTCTACAGGGATAGGAGACAGTCGGTCTCTTTTCTCAGCAGCAGTATACTCTACAGGGAGAGGAGACAGTCGGTCTCTCTTCCCAGCAGCAGGTAGCATCCCAGGGGGAGGAGTTGGTCGGTCCCTCACCAATGCAACAACCAGCTACACAGGTAGGGGACCTCATAGACTGGTCCTGGGGGGAAACCCATATGGCAGGTGGAGATGGGACCAAGATCTCTCCACCGGCCCTACAGGGATGCTGGGCAGTCGGCCCAGATCCCCAACTGGCAGCCGGAGTTTCAGGGAGTAGGGACAGTTGGTCCTGCTCCCCAGCGGCAGTGTACTTTGAAGGGAGAGGAGACAACCGGTCTCTCTCCCCAACCACAGGGGGACAGCACCCGGTACAGAGTCCCCACCAACCCCGCAGGAATGCCAGGAAGAGGAGGTAAGCGATCCCTCCTCTCCCCAGCTGATCCGTAGGATTCCCTGACCCCATCCCAGCGGAAGATCTGGCATCTGGGCAGAGCAGTTGGCCTCGGCCCTCCTCTATCCTCTTCTCCAGAGCCAAACTTCCCACAGGCTACCCCAGCAGAAGAGCTGGCATCTGGGCAGAGCGCAGTTGGCCTCTGCCCTCCCCTATCCTCTTCTCCAAAGCCAGACTTCCCACAGGCTACCCCAGCGGAAGAGCTGGCATCTGGGCAGAGCGCAGTCGGCCTCTGCCCACCAAGTACCTACAGCTCCAAGCTAGAGAACCACAAGGAAGCAAGGAGTAGCAGATGCCCACTCAACAGCTGGGGACATACAGAACAGAGCCAGGCCCCAAAATTCAACAGGTCCAGTATTGGGTTGTGGTTGTAATGCCAGAGTAACTCAGGTACTGACCGTGAGGTCAGGTATCTGGTTAGTCTTCCCTGGGAGGGGGAGATGTGTGGCGAAACCAACCTCGCCACTGGGTTTTGGAGGGGCCTGGCTACTAGCCTCTTGCCCCAGGATTATGGCCCATACTAACTTTGAAGGAGAAGACAGACCCTGTGACTTCCATGGAATTCGTGAACCTCTGCTCGGATCTGGGTGATTTTTGGATATGTTGTTGACCCAATTCAGAGCTATCCATGGATGTATACATTATGGGGATATGTGGGGTTTTGGGGTGTTTTCTGTGTTTTGGGGAAAAATTTGTGTTTTCTGTCTGTGAGCGATTAAGTTAGCCCATTACGTTTGGTAATTGTATTTTGTTGATTGCGTCTCAGACAATGCCAGTGTGTTAGTTAATTGTGTCTCAGACAATGCCAGTGTGTTAGTTAATTGCGTCTCAGACAATGCCAGTGTGTTAGTTAATTGCGTCACAGACAATGCTCATTGTATTTTGTTGATTGCGTTACAGACAGAGGGAAGGGAATTTTGTGTACAATTGCTGGGAAGGTTTCAATACTGTAAATGCATGTGATTGGCTGTTTTTACAAAACCCTGTGGGTGGTAACCTTGTTGGAATATGTGCATAAATCAATGCTTGTGTGTTCAAATAAAGAGAGTTCCTGTTTTACCCTTTACCAAGTTCAGGCTGGTGTTTGGGTAACTGATCGACACTGGGGGATTGCTATACGCTGAAGATTTGCTATACTTCACTGGCATAACTACTAGCTCTTGTAAGAGCTGTTCCTGCTCTCTGGATGTAGGAGAGGTTCACCCACTGGAGCCTGGAGCCCTGTCGTAGGTACAGGGTGGGTAGGAGACGGTGAGACCTCAACCAAGCGCCTGCGGTTCGTGGGATCTGCAGTGCGTACGGTGTCAAGTGGAGTGATTGGAGTCCTCGGAAAGCACTAGGAGCATCTATCGACTGAGGCACCCGGCCGGGGTGCCAGGAGATCCGTTACAGCTGTCAACCACACCAGGACTATTCCATGAAGTAGCAGTCTGATGGCTCCTCTGCAACTAAGTCCAGATCCCTTTATAGGGGTTAAAGGGTGACTACCAGGGGACTGCCTGGATAATGCCTGTAGGTTTAGCCCAGGCATCCTCAAACTGTGGCCCTCCAGCTGTTGCAAAACTACAACTCCCAGCATGCCTGAACAGCCTACAGGTATTAGTTTACAGCAGGGCATTGTGGGAGTTGCAGTTTTACAACAGCTGGAGGGCCGCAGTTTGAGGATGCCTGGTTTAGCCCAAAGTCAAATTGGTTGCTTGAAACAATTGTGCCACACCCAATGAGGAACCTATGCAGTTGGGATCCATCATGACTTCTCAGAATTGATGAACCTTCTGGAGAAAAAGTGGACTGTGCTTCTACTGTGGAGATGCTGGATATATGGTTGAAAAATTGCCTGAAGCATTCCAAGCTGGAAAAATCCAATGTATAGATAGTTCTCGTGAAGACCACCTAGATGGCTAGATATTTCCCATTTTTTCTGTCTCTATTGCCTATAATGAAAATATGGTTTTGGGTAAGGCTTTTATTGATTGTGGGTCTGTGGCTCATTTTTTGAATTCTCTGGTTGTGCGGAGATTATCCATTCTATTGGTACATTTCAGTAAAAGTTCGGGTTCGAGTTTGGAATTCGGCGATTTAATGGCGCTTTTTGAAAGACTGCAGGGCAGCCGATCAACAAGCGTTTAACTTGTGTGCCCTTAGAAGCCATCACAGCCATGCCTACTAATGGCATGGCTGTGATTGGCCAGTGCAGCATGTGACCCAGCCTCTATATAAGCTGGAGTCATGTAGCGCTGCACGTCACTCTGCTCTTACTAGTGTAGGGATAGGATGCTGCTGCTGTGAGGGAGAGAATAGGAAAGAATGTATCTGATATCACATCACAACTTATTAACTCTGTGGTCTACTCTACTGCGATTTTGTTTTGTGGGTGCAATGCAACATTTTTGTACCCTGCCCTGAGCCCAGTGACACAGAAAAATAAGTTTTATCTATCGGTTAGTTAGGTGGGCGTCGGCAGCCATTTTGTGCAAGTTCAGTGCACCAGCACTGCATATGTGCCAGAGGACAATAATTTAACCCTGTTCTTTTAGTTCAGTGGGCAATATATACCCATTTTTTAAGTGCACCTGCACTGCATATGTGCCAGGGGAAGGGAAAATAATATAGGGAATCCATCTGTGAGTTCAGGGACTTAGGGGGTGACATAGTCACAATTTTTTCTGTAAGTACAATCCGAGTAAATACATCTGTTAGATTCTGTGGGGACAAATTATATATTTATTTTTTGCTAAAAAGTACATTTGCGCCCTGCACTGCATTTGTGATATTGAAAGAAAATCAGTTAAATCCATCTGTTTAATATATTTCTGTCATATATTTCTTTCCATAAAGTACCTTTGCACCCTGCTGCATTTGTGACAGTCCAATACAAGCGTTAAATACTGCTGCTATATTCTGGTTTAAAAAAAAGCCACCCATTTTGGAAAGATACTACATTTGGGGCCTTTGCTGCATTTGTGACAGTCCAATACAAGCGTTAAATACCGCTGTCATAGTTTGGTTTTTAAAAAACCTGCGCAATGAGAGCCTGAAGCGAGGCATAAACGTTCTAAACCTGAGCACAACCTGCATGACCAGGCATCTAAGTGCAAAGCACGAGCTGCAGTGGAGTAGACACCTCAAAAACCAAGAAAGGTTTCTCTGTCTCCTCCTGCTTTCTCTTCTGCTGCAGTCTCGTCTCTTCATCCCCCTCTGGAGTGACAGTGGCACCTACCCCCCCCCCCCCCCCCCCCCCCGCAAACAGAGGATGTGCCAGCAATGCCACCACCTGGGTCAGCAAGCATCTCTACAATGTCCCATGGAGGCGTTCAGCTGTCTATCTCCCAAACACTGGAGCGAAAGACGAAGTACCCCCCTAACCACCAGTGATCCCTGGCCCTGAATGCCAGCATTTCAAAATTCCTGGCCTTTGAAATACTGTCATTCCGTCTGGTGGAGACGGAGAGTTTTAAAAGCCTTATGGCGGTGGCTGTCCCACAGTACGTTGTTCCCAGCCGCCACTACTTTTCCTGGCGAGCCATCCCTTCCCTGCACAACCAAGTGGGGGACAAAATCAGGTGTGCACTGCGCAATGCCATCTGTGGTAAGGTTCACCTAACTACAGATATGTGGACCAGTAAGCAAGGTCAGGGATGTTATATCTCCCTAACTGCACACTGGGTAAATGCAGTGGTGGATGCACCTGAGGCGGACAGCAGTTTGGCGCATGTCCTTCCACCACCAATGATTGCAGGGCATTCTCTTTGCCTCCTGTTGCTTCCTCTTCCTACTCCACTTCCTCATCCTCTACCCCTTCCTCATCCGGTCAGCGTAACCCCTTCACCACCAACTTCAGCACAGCCAGGGGTAAACGACAGCAGGCAGTTTTAAAACGTATCTGTTTGGGGGACAAATCCCACACCGCGCAGGAGCTGTGGACGGCAATGGAACAACAGACCGATGAGTGGTTGGTGCCAGCGAACCTCAAGCCCGGCCTGGTGGTGTGCGATAATGTGCAAAATCTCGTAGCAGCTCTGGGACTAGCTGGTTTGATGCACATCCCTTGCCTGGCGCATGTGCTGAATTTGGTTGTGCAAAAATGTCTGAAAAATTATCCCAATATGTCAGAACTGCTGCAGAAAGTGCAAGCTGTCTGTGCATGCTTTCAGCGTTCATACCCTGCTGCTGCTCGCCTGTCAGCACTGCAGTGTAACTTCGGCCTTCCCGCTCACCGCCTCATATGCGACGTGCCCACAAGGTAGAACTCCACCTTGCACATGCTGGCCAGACTGTGCGAGCAGCAGCAGGCGATAGTGGAGTTTCAGCTGCAGCACATACGGGTGAGTCGCTCTGTGGAACAGCACCACTTCACCACCAATGAGTGGGCCTCCATGCGAGACTTCTGTGATGCGCCGTTTCGAGTACTCCACCAACATGGCCAGGGCCGATGACTGCCGTTCTCAGCGTTACTATCCCACTTCTATGCCTCCTTGAAAAAACGCTTCGGGTGATGATGGAAGATGTTGTGACACAGCAGGAGTAGGAAGAGGGATCATTTAGAAGGGTTTTAGGCCAGTCATTCACAAGTGGCTCCGAGATTGGGTTCCTGTACCAACATGCGCCAGGTACACAATTGTCCAGCCAGGGCACAGTTCTGGAGGATGACGAGATGGAGAATGAGGAGGAACAGTGTTCACAGCAGGGTGGCACCAAAACCAGCTCATGGCCATCACTGTTGCATGGCTGGGGTGATACAGAGGAGACAGACGATACACCTCCCACAGAGGACAGCTTGTCGTTGCCTCTGGGCAAGGGTTAGCATGGCCAGATGTGGAAAAGCTTTGTCAGCACGCCACAACACAACCAGCATCACCAGCTGATATGGAACGTCTTAGCAGAAGGCAGCATTTCAGCAACATGGTGGAGCAGTATGTGTGCACACGCCTACACGTACTGACTGATGGGTCTGCCCCTTCAACTTCTGGGTCTCCAAATTGGGCACATGGCCCTGCAGCCAGTGTATTGTCTGAACATTTGTTTAGCACGGCAGGAGGGGGTTATCACAGACAAGCGCAGCCGCCTGTCCACAGCCGTTCATTAAAATGAACCAGGCAGGGATCCCACAGGACTTGTCCGTACCTTGTGCAGAATAGACATGTATACCAGCCTCACCCAGCCATTGTTGCACTCCAGCGCACTTTCTCTTTGTTTTATTTTTTTATATTTCCCAATGTTTTGGGGTCTATCCAAATTTGAATAAAAAAACTAAAATAATAAAATACAAAACCAAAAACCAGTGTTGGCTACCTCCTTCTCCTCGACTGCTGCTTCCACCTACACCGACACATCCACCGCCTCCTTAACCTCCTACTCCATATGGACCTCCTCCTCCTAGATCAAGATTGTTATTTTTTATTTTTAAGTATTTTATGTTATTTTAAGTAATTTTCCTATCCACATTTGTTGCCATGCTCTTAACCACAGTTTGCTGCCTTTTGCAGCCCTCTAGCCCTTTCCATGACTTTTTTAGAGGCATTTTAGTGCTCCAAAGTTCTGGTCCCCATTGACTTCAATGGGGTTCGGGTTCGAGGTCAAGTTCGGGTCCCGAACTCGAACTTTTTTGTGAAGTTCGGCCAAACCTGAACATTCAGGTGTCCGCTCACCTCTAGCCATAACGCAATTCTATGACTGAATGCATGATGGAATGCCTTTAGAGGCATTCCATTATTTATTCCATCATATCAGAAGTCTATGGCCTGCATAAACGGATCCGTCCCGTTTTCGTTATGCAAGAGAGGACTCCCCTGCATAACGGAAACGGGACAGATCCGTTTTGCAGCCCATAGACTTTTATTATGACGGAATTCCTCTAAAGGCACTCTGTTATGCATTCTGTCAAAGATTGCATTATAGTCCGTGGTAACGGAATCCATAACGCAATTCTGCTTTTACCACCAAACGAAGCGTGAACGAATTTCAAAATATGAAATTCGCTCATCTCTAGTGGTAATAACTTTGGAACACTTTTACTTATCCAAGCCATGCTGAGATTTTTTTCTCGTGGCACATTGTACTTCATGACAGTCGTTAATTTGAGCCAATATATTTCACCTTTATTTATAAAAAAAATCTAAAAAATATTTATTACTTAACATTCCCCATATGTCTACTTTATGTTGGGATCATTTGAAAATGTCATTTTATTTTTTAGGACATTAGAAGGCTTAGAATTTTAGAAGCAATTCTTAAATGTTTAAGAAAATTTCCAAAACCCACTTTTAAGGACCAGTTTAATTATGCAGGCACGTTGTGAGGCTTACATAGTAGAAACCCTCCCATAAATGAAACTACACACCCCAAGTTATTCAAAAGTGATTTTACTAATATTGTTAACTATTTAGGTATTCCAAAATTTCACTTTTTTGGCAGATTTTCCACTTTAATCCATATTTTTCTGTAACACATCAAGGGTTAACATTCAAACAAAACTCAATATCCATTACCCTTATTCTGAAGTTTACAGAAACACCCCACATGTGGTGGTAATCTACTGTAAGGGCCCATGGCAGGAAGCAGAAGAAAAGGCTCGCCATATGGTTTTTAGAAGGCAGATTTTGCTGGACTGGTTTTCAGAAACAATGTCCCATTTGAAGTCCCCATGATGCACTCTACAGTAGAAACTCCCAAAAAGTGACCCCATATTGAAAACTACGGGGTAGGATGAATTACAGGATCGCGCTTGAGTGCGCTCGATAGACGGGATCGCGCTGCTACTGAGGCCGACGGCGCATGCGCCGCCTGTACAAGCACGGTCCCGGCGACTGAGCCGGGTGTCAATTAGACTGCATAGTGGCAGGGGTTAGTTAGGGCAGGGGAGTTACAGCCAGGAGTGAGGGAAGGGCTACCCCCTTGACTTCTATCGTGACTTGTGGAGCTGGAGAAGAGTACTTTATAAGGCGATTTTTTCATGCATATACATGGCAGAAAAGCGGGACAAGACTGTATGATAACACAATGAGGATGATCTATAAGGTACTTTTGATAGTTTATTAAGTGAAATGCAGGTGAAAGGTTCGCTTTAAGAATTATGAAGGACACTGTGCTCTTGGGAACTTTCAGTGCAGCAGAAATTTTTGTCCCCATCTCTTGTCTCTGTGCTCTACATGGCTTGGTTTTGCTCTAATATGCATTGTCAGCTGGGAGACCATTTTTAGAAGGGGGTGGTTGGTTCTTTCCAAATCATATCCAATCAGCTGAATTTTCCAGAGGTGGACTCCAATCAAGGAATAGAACCAGTGGCGTAGGGATCACCATAGCAGCCATAGCAATGGGGCCCTACGCCACTGGGGGCCCGGGCTGCCAGTTGAGGATTTAAAAATAAATAAATTCAAGTGGTGAGTGGTGGTGCAGGCAGTTCCAGCAGTGTAATGCTGGGGCTCTGATCGGTTACCATGCCAGCCAGGACGCTACTGAAGTTCTGGCTGCCATGGTCAGTTAGTCAGCAGCCTACTTACATGCGCTGTGGCCGCCGGTCGGTCCTCCTTCTTGTAACTCGTCACAGGTCTGTGCAGCACATTGCTATAAGCATAAGCAATGCGCCGCACAGACCTGTGAGTTACAAGAAGAAGGAGGCGGCCACAGAGCATGTAAGTATGCTGCAGAGTAACTGGCCATGGCAGACAGGACTTCAATAGCATCCTGGCTACATCCTGGCTACCATGGTAACCGATCAGAGACCTAACATTACACTGCTGGGACTCCAATCGGAACTGCCGCTGCTACCAATGATAGGGGGGGGCGCACTGCCCACCAATGATTTTAACACAGGGGAGGGGGGGAGGGCACACTGCCCACCAATGATTTTAATACAGGGGGGGAAGGCGCACTGCCCACCAATGATTTTAATAAAGGGGAGGGTGCACTGCCCACCAATGATTTTAATACCAAGGGGGGGAGGGTGCACTGCCCACCAATGATTTTAATACAGGGGGAAAGGGTGCACTGCCCACCAATAATTTTAGTACAGGGGAGGGGGGGAGGGTGCACTGCCCACCAATGATTTTAATACCGGGGGGGAGGGTGCACTGCCCACCAATGACTAATACCGGGGAGGGCGCACTTGGGGCTGAAAGAGAGGATACTGGAGGCTGGTGAGAGGCACTGGGGGCTGATGGAGAGGCACTGGGGACTGATGGAGAGGGACTGGGGGCTGGTAAGAGGCACTGGGGGCTGGTGAGAGGCACTGGGGGCTGGGGAGAGGCACTGGGGGCTGCTATGAGGCTACTGGTGGCTGCCATGAGGCACGGGGCTCTTATCTGAGGTTTGATTGGGGGCCATTCATATTGGGGTCTGAGCTGAGGTGTTATCTGAGGTCTTATTGGGGTCTTATTAACATTGGGGATCTTATTGGGGCTGTTAGCTGAGGTCTGATTAAAATTGGGGGTCTGATTGGTGGTCTGAACTGAGGTGTAATGAAAAATATTTTTTTTCCGGAGCAGCTTGGAGAAAAAAGGCCGCACAGTCTCCCACACTCCTTCTGGCCAGCCAGCACCCCTGAGGCCAAGTCTGTCAGCACCCCTAAGGCCAAGCCAGCCAGCACCCCTGAGGCCAAGCCAGCCAGCACCCCTGGAGCCAAGCCAGCCAGCACCCCTGAGGACAAGCCAGCCAGCACCCCTGAGGACAAGCCAGCCAGCACCCCTGAGGATAAGCCTGTCAGCACCCCTGAGGTCAAGCGAGCCAGCACCCCTGATGTCAAGCCTGTCAGCACCCCTGAGGCCAAGCCTGTCAGCACTCCTGAGGCCAAGCCTGCCAGCACCCCTGAGGCCAAGCCTGTCAGCGCTCCTGAGGCCAAGCCTGCCAGCACCCCTGAGGCCAAGCCTGTCAGCACCCCTGAGTCTTCAAAACTGTAAGTAAATTATATGTAAGGGGAGCTTATAATATGAAAGAGATGAATTATGTCAGAGCGGCTCTTCACCTACACGTGTATAAGCACTAGAGATATACCCCTTACTCTCCCTAATACCCAAACTACACAAAATACATATCCCTACCTTCTGTCTAATACACATACACACCCCACGATATGTACTTTCACCGTCTTGTGTTACAGACCCCTGTACAATTTAACAATCTTCTTTAATACACAGACATTTAGATTCATACATTTCCTACACTGGCACAAATGCATTGCCAGTGACCAACTGTCTGTGCTCAGTCCTACGCATAACCGGCCCAAGTGCATGAGGAGCTGCGGATGTGGCAGCAAGGTCTGAGAGGTATGTTGGGGTGGGAGATCTGGGGGGGGGGGCATACATTATTTTTGCTATGGGGCCCAGTCATTTCTAGCTACGCCCCTGCATAGAACCATCTTTAAGATGATAAAGAGAAATAAGAGATCCCCAGAGCTACATTTCACAGCAAAGGGTCTGAATACTTATGTCCATGGGAAATTTTAGTTTTTGCTTTTTATAAATTTGCAAAAATGTCTAAAATTCGGTTTTCACTTTCTTATTCTTTTTCTTCTGCATCAGGCCCAGACAGCTATGATGACTTCTGCTGATGGTTGCACAGTTTACTGATGAGATATCTCTGGCTCCTTGCTTATGATGCCATTTCCAACATCTATAGCTACACAAATAAATTCAGAAACCATTGGTGTCCCAATAATAGTGACAGAAATACTGTCTCCTGGATGTATTGATTTTATCCTCCACCTTGATAGGTCTTCACGGACTGCTGCAGAGAAGCATCCTCATAACATTAGGCTGCAAACACTATACATGAAGATGAGGATGGTGTGTTTTTGGTGGTGTATTTAGTTTTGAGCCTCCAAACGAGATGTGAACAAGCTCTAAAATGCTAATTTCCAACAACAGTGTCAACAATGTAAGTGACAGCTCGTAGTGGCCTCTGATATACAACTCTGTATTTACTGCGCATTTTGTAGTCAATGTATTTCCTATTACATACAAACACTGATTAGACAGGGTCCTATTGTGTCAGGATACAGGATCCGTCTGCAGACAGCATTAAAATGTAAGTTATCAGGCAAAATGAGTTATCACTAAAATCTTGCGAGACTTTGGTGAATAACTTTGGCATTTGATTATTAAACTTTAAAAAAACATTTTTTGAAAAAGGTACCCGAAGTCGGCTTCAGTACCGGCTGGTACCTCGGTACTAGTGCCGACTTCGGAACCAGGTCTTTAATTGGTTTTCAAATTAAAATATCAAATCCCGGAGTTATTCACCGAAGTTCAACGAGACTTCTGTTATAACAAATAACACAAATCTCTTAAACTGCTCCAACACACATATACAGTTGCAAGAAAAAGTATGTGAACTCTTTGGAATGATATGGATTGCTGCACAAATTGGTCATAAAATGTGATCTGATCTTCATCTAAGTCACAACAATAGACAATCACAGTCTGCTTAAACTAATAACACACAAAGAATTAAATGTTACCATGTTTTTATTGAACACACCATGTAAACATTCACAGTGCAGGTGGAAAAATTATGTGAACCCCTAGACTAATGACATCTCCAAGAGCTAATTGAAGTGAGGTGTCAGCCAACTGGAGTCCAATCAATGACATGAGATTGGAGGTGTTGGTTACAGCTGCCCTGCCCTATAAAAACACACACCAGTTCTGGGTTTGCTTTTCCACAAGAAGCATTGCCTGATGTGAATGATGCCTCGCACAAAAGAGCTCTCAGAAGACCTACGATTAAGAATTGTTGATTTGCATAAAGCTGGAAAGGGTTATAAAAGTATCTCAAAAAGCCTTGCTGTTCATCAGTCAACGGTAAGACAAACTGTCTATAAATGGAGAAAATTCAGCACTGCTGCTACTCTCCCTAGGAGTGGCCGTCCTGTAAAGATGACAGAAAGAGCACAGCACAGACTGCTCAATGAGGTGAATAAGAATCCTAGAGTGTCAGCTAAAGACTTACAAAAGTCTCTGGCATATGCTAACATCACTGTTAGCAAATCTACGATACGTAAAACACTAAACAAGAATGGATTTCATGGGAGGATACCACAGAGGAAGCCACTGCTGTCCAAAAAAAAACATTGCTGAACATTTACAGTGTGCACAAGAGCACCTGGATGTTCCACAGCAGTACTGGCAAAATATTCTGTGGACAGATGAAACCAAAGTGGAGTTGTTTGGAAGAAACACACAACACTATGTGTGGAGAAAAAGAGGCACAGCACACCAACATCAAAACCTCATCCCAACTGTGAAGTATAGCGGTGGGGGCATCATGGTTTGGGGCTGCTTTGCTGCGTCAGGGCCTGGACGGATTGCTATCATCGAAGGAAAAATGAATTCCCAAGTTTATCAAGACATTTTGCAGGAGAACTTAAGGCCATCTGTCCACCAGCTGAAGCTCAACAGAAGATGTGTGTTGCAACAGGACAACGACCCAAAGCATAGAAGTAAATCAACAACAGAATGGCTTAAACAGAAGAAAATATGCCTTCTGTAGTGGCCCAGAGTACTGACCTCAACCCAATTGAGATGCTGTGACATGACCTCAAGAAAGCGATTTACACCAGACATCCCATGAACATTGCTGAACTGAAACAGTTCTGTAAAGAGGACTGGTCAAGAATTACTCCTAACCGTTGTGCACATCTGATTTGCAACTACAGGAAACGTTTGGTTGAAGTTATTGCTGCCAAAAGAGGTTTAACCAGTTATTAAATCCAAGGGTTCACATACTTTTTCCACCTGCACTGTGAATGTTAACATGGTGTGTTCAATAAAAACATGGTAACATTTAATTCTTTGTCATTCGTTTAAGCAGACTGTGATTGTCTATTGTTGTGACTTAGATGAAGATCAGATCACATTTTATGACCAATTTGTGCAGAAATCCATATCATTCCAAAGGGTTCACATACTTTTTCTTGCAACTATATGTAGACAGCACACGGATGTCATCCGTGTCATGTAGGCATCTGTTCTGCTGAGCAGCATATTATAGAACATGTCCTACTCTTGTCCGTTTGGTGGACAATCATAGACATTCTTTCAATGGGGCCTGCGAAAAATGCAGAATGCACACAGACTGCATTCATATTTTGCGGTCCATAAAATGGATAGAGTTGTGTGAACGCACCTTTAGCCTGTGCCTTAGAATGTTCTCCCCCCAATACCTGTATGATAATAAACTGGGTAGTTTGTAAAATAATTTACCCAGCTATATATGAACGCATAAGCAAGTCGAGTTACTGTACATTACATTTCTGTATGCAGTGCAGTCAGTGTACTGTGCCATGTGCCATTTGTGCAGGGGGTGGGTGGGGATACTAGGAGCCCATCCTGGTTCAGAGGACCCACCAGGGGATTTACCTGCTCCCCAGTGGCTCAGTCAGAGACTGCCAAAATGAAACAGTTTTTGCCTTAAAAAAAAAAATGAATGGAGCCCTATGGATAGTTTTCCCGGAGTATACGTCAAACATAGGGCTGAAACGCTGCGTGCACCGAGCCTAAATCCTCTCTAAGTACTATTCAAACCATATGGTGCACTGACGGCAGCAACACACCATTTCTCAATGAACTATTGTGCCAGTCTGCCATGTGAACTATAGAAGGTTAATCTGTATTTTAAAAGGGTGTCCTTCGAGTAATTATTACCAATTAATCTATCTTGCACACAGGCATGCAAACCATTACAAGCAGGGGCGGTGAAGTATATGTTTATGCTGTAAAGTATATGTATACCTCCATTTCCTCCATCCATTCTACTGACCACAAGCCAGCTGCAGTGATGAAGAGTAGGGGGAGGGCAGCACAGCCTGTACACACTCATCCCTCCCCATCCTGTCCTTCAGTCTAGTGACAGCTCCTGAGCCTTGCGTGCGAGTGAGTTCAGCTGGTGCTGTGTGGTCTGGGTGTGTGGTCCCAAAGCCTTTGGAAAGGCTGCTAACAGAGTAGTGGAGAAGGAGACCAATAGTGTTTACATTGATTCCTTGCTGATGGCGGAACTGTGCCCAGTGTTTCTCCTGAGCTTCAATCCTTCACAGCTGCAGAACACTGAAGCCTGCACTTCACTTTCATATAGCCTGTGTGTTTACCTTACCCTTTCCTAATGTCTCCTAAAAGCATGACTGCCATACTCTGACTGCGCAATACCGCCATTTATCACTACTTATTTACGCTTATTGACATTTTTCCAAGGCCAAGAGCACCGGTGTATACCTTTTTCCACCCCAAATCCTTCTCTTTCATTTTCATTTAGAGTTTATATTCATGTTGTTATTTAAGATGTTGTGCTTTATTTTATATCTTTTTGTTGCCTTTTATTCTAATGTAAATTCATCACCGACCACTCAGAGATCTGTCTTGGGGACAGAATAGGAACATGCATTTGGAAGCCGCGCTTTTTTCTCTGTAGTTATATTCCAGCCAAGTGGAACAGGAAAATACAAGAATTTATCTAATGAATTGCCAAAACCAACAAAACTGTGATTTGAGCGATAACATTGTTCAGCATCACAGGAAAATTCTGATTTTATTCTGACCATTAGAGAATCAAATGTCAGATTTCAGATGTTTTGGGTAAACAAGAACTAATAATCCTGAGGACAGGTCACCCATATCATTACAGGGTACAACCCCCTAAACTGAGGTGGACACAGGAAGTCAACAGAAACAACAGGTGGTACTAAATTAATACCCAGGGATAAAGGTTTATTTTTTAACCCCATCCTGACGTGACGTAATAGCGACACGTAACAGTAAATCACATATTGGGTCTTTAAAGATGGAACGGAGCAGGCTCCATAGCAACTGGGTGCCTGTTGTTTTATACCGCTCGCGATAATGCCACGGACATTTAATCTCTCAGATGCAGTGGTGAAACCTGACCACAGCATCTGAGCGTGTGAAAACCTGGAAGCACCCGCTTCTGGGAAAGCTCCGGATCCCCTGTGTGGAGATCGGAGGAACTGTAGCATGTATGCGGCAGCCTCTGTCATTCAGAATGACAGGAGGCTGCTGCATAATAGTTTCTATGGAACCCCTGCCTGTTGCAGGGCTCCACAGAAAAATAGGGGCATATTTATTTAGACTGGCGTTTTAGATGCCGGTCTTAATAAGCCCTATATCTGGTGGTGGACTCACCAAAGTTAGGCCTCTTTCACACTACCGTATGGCTATTTCATTGTTTTGCGGTCCGTTTTTCACGGATCCGTTGTTCCGATATTTTTGTTTCCGTTGTGTTTCCGTTCCGTTCCGTTTTTCCGTATGGCATATACAGTATACAGCAATTACATGGGCATAACATTTTCAATAGATGGTTCCGCAAAAACGGAACGGATACGGAAGAAATACGGATGCATTTCCGTATGTGTTACGTTTTTTTTGCGGACCCTTGACTTGAATGGAGCCACAGAACGTGATTTGCGGGCAATAATAGGGCATGTTCTATCCTTCGACGGAACGGAAATACAGAAACGAATGCATATGGAGTACATTCCATTTTTTTGCGGAACCATTGAAATGAATGTAAACGGAACGTTTTAGACATTTAGACCATTTTCTATGCCTATTGCTTGTTATAGTTCCTTATGGGAACTTAAAAAAAAAAAGTGTTAAAAAAATTAAAATGTTTTTAAATATAAAAAATGCAAAAATATTAAAATTCAAATCACCCCCTTTCCCCAAAATGAAAATAAAAAAGCTGAAAAAATACACATCATGGGTATCGCCATGTGCGAAAAAAAGCCAGTTTTTTGGTCACTTCTCCTCCCACAAAATTTTTTATAAAATGTGATCAAAAAGTCATACATATCCCAGAATGGTATCAATGAAAAGTACAGCTCGCCCTGCAAAAAAATGCACCCTCACACAATTCTACATAAATATAAAAAAGTTATAGGGGTCAGAAAATGGCAATGAAAAAAAAGATTTCTTTTCAAATTTTTTATTTTTATATTTTTTAAGTATCATAAAGCAAGAAAAACTTTACGTATGTGGAATCGCCGGAGTCGTACTGACCTGGAGAATGAACAGTACAAGTCAGTTTTGCTGCCTAGTGAATGCTGTAAAAAAAAAAAAAAAAACGTAAAACTGGCAGAATTGCAGGTGTTTTTTTTCCAATTCCACCCTATTTGTACATTTTTTATCACTTCCCACTACATGCTATGCAATATTAAATGGTGGCATTACAAAGTACAACTTGTCCCGCAAAAAACAAGCCCTCATATGGGTATGTGAACGCAAAAATTAAAAAGTTATGGCTCTGGGAAGACAGGGAGCAAAAAACAAAAATGCAAAAACTGAAAATCATCTCGTCAGGAAAGGGTTAAACAAGCAAACAAGGAAAGCAGTTTAGGCATCTGTATTATGGCCGAATATACCAGTTAGACTGCAATGATGCTATCAATTCGAGTAACTATACCCGCTGGTTGGACCACTCAGCCGTAATCCGTGTGTGAATAAACAAGCATTGGGCTTCCTTGACCTCAATTTGGGAGGCAGATGATAGTATGAGTCAGTACAAAGGCCCTCATTGTAAATTTTACTGCAGAGCCCTGTCTTCTCTATGTATGCCTATGACTGGCTACAGGACTGGGTTTGGTAAATTAGACCATTGGCTTACAGTCTGCTAGGATGGTCCTGAGGAATATGTTGGTGCTCTATAAACAATAGGAAATAAATACAAAAACAGCAAATGTCACATTTTGGGGGGTTAATCAACGACCTGAAAGTGTACACAGCATTTCCCTGAATATGTTGTTTTATGGGAGTCCATGTGATATTACAAATTTCATTTTTCTAACACCATTTTTCTCATCTATACTGACAAGTCGCGCTTTTATTGTTGTTAAAATAAACTAGCGCCAGCTCTTATATCGGTTGGAATTTCAGCATTGTTTAGCTTGCTCTCTTCCCAGTACTTTCTGGCAGAAGATGTAGAAAGAGGCTTGATACTGTTGATGAGATGTGTAGAAGAAGACGTTTGGACATTTTAATTCCTTTAGGAATTCTGCATAATGGATGAATATGTGAGAGAATTAACCCTTGTAATGCTGCAGGCATTTTCTTCAAATGTGCACACCAATAAAGAGAGTCAGAGTTAACTTTGAAAGCTGGTCAGGTCATTTCCATTAAAAGTTTCCCTTAGGCCTTATTCACAAAGTGCAGTTTTTTTTTTTTACTTTTCTACTCTATAGTATTAAAAAAAAAGGAGATTCTTAGCAATGAAATTCTGAGTTCATGTAGGACAGATGTCAAGTCTTTAAAGATGGCGTCTACTCAGAAGCTGAGGGGGAGCCACAGTCAGCAGGTGTTTTACACAGCAGACACTCAGCAGCAGAGTCTGTGGTCAGAGACAACTGCGATCATGGACAGTTAAGCCCTCAGATGCAAATTGCAACCAAAACATCTGAGCAGTCATTTATTGAGATGAGCTGCTACTGGTGTCTCAATGGCTCCCTGTGATAACATTGCAGGAGACATTTGGTTGCTATGACAGCCTGAGACCTTGTGAAGGCTCCATGGCCTGACAAAATAAGGTTCCTATTAAGCCCCGCCTCTGAAGAAAAAAAAATCAAACAAAATAAGGTTCCTATTAAGCCCCGCCTCTGGAAAAAAAATCTAACAAAATAAGGTTCCTATTAAGCCCCACTCTGGAAAAAAAATCTAAATGGGTGAATTTCAGTAATTAGGATGCTTTTTCTCCCAAATAAAAAAGTGAACATAAAGTCATGCATCTGCCAAAAGGATATCAATAAAAAGTACAGATTGCACCACAAAACACAGAGCCCTTATTCAGCTTCATAGACGGAAACATAAATAAGTTATGGATGTCAGAATATGATGAAAAAAAAAAAAATGTTTTCCAATTTTAAAGTAGTAAAACATAAAAACAACTATATAAATTTGGTATCACTGTAATCGCATTGACTCACAGATTAAGGCCTCTTTCACACGGGTGAGAATTCCGTGCGGGTGCAATGCGTGAGGTGAACCTTATTAGCCACCCGAGTAGCCCCAAGTCAAATCTGTTCAGTTGGCACACAGTAGTTCTACTGCATAAAAGTAATGACAATATCTAGACACCTTGGGACAATCCATTTAATAAAGGTTTTCACAATTTTCCAATTTCCTATATTTCTTTTAGATTAAAGAGGACTAGAGTTGAGCGAACACCTGGATGTTCGGGTTCGAGAAGTTCGGCCGAACATCCCGGAAATGTTCGGGTTCGGGATCCGAACCCGATCCGAACTTCGTCCCGAACCCGAACCCCATTGAAGTCAATGGGGACCCGAACTTTTCGGCACTAAAAAGGCTGTAAAACAGCCCAGGAAAGAGCTAGAGGGCTGCAAAAGGCAGCAACATGTAGGTAAATCCCCTGCAAACAAATGTGGATAGGGAAATGAATTAAAATAAAAATTAAATAAATAAAAATTAACCAAAATCAATTGGAGAGAGGTTCCATAGCAGAGAATCTGGCTTCCCGTCACCCACCACTGGAACAGTCCATTCTCAGATATTTAGGCCCCGGCACCCAGGCAGAGGAGAGAGGTCCCGTAACAGAGAATCTGTCTTCATGTCAGCAGAGAATTAGTCTGCATGTCATAGCAGAGAATGAGGCTTCACGTCAGCCACCACTGCAACAGTCCATTGGCATATATTTAGGCCCAGCACACACACAGGCAGAGGAGAGAGGTCCCGTAACAGAGAATCTGTCTTCATGTCAGCAGAGAATTAGTCTGCATGTCATAGCAGAGAATCAGGCTTCACGTCACCCACCACTGCAACAGTCCATTGGCATATATTTAGGCCCAGCACCCAGGCAGAGGAGGGAGGTCCCGTAACAGAGAATCTGTCTTCATGTCAGCAGAGAATTAGTCTGCATGTCATAGCAGAGAATGAGGCTTCACGTCAGCCACCACTGCAACAGTCCATTGGCATATATTTAGGCCCAGCACACACACAGGCAGAGGAGAGAGGTCCCGTAACAGAGAATCTGTCTTCATGTCAGCAGAGAATTAGTCTGCATGTCATAGCAGAGAATGAGGCTTCACGTCAGCCACCACTGCAACAGTCCATTGGCATATATTTAGGCCCAGCACACACACAGGCAGAGGAGAGAGGTCCCGTAACAGACAATCTGGCTTCATGTCAGCAGAGAATTAGTCTGCATGTCATAGCAGAGAATGAGGCTTCACGTCACCCACCACTGCAACAGTCCATTGGCATATATTTAGGCCCAGCACCCAGGCAGAGGAGGGAGGTCCCGTAACAGAGAATCTGTCTTCATGTCAGCAGAGAATTAGTCTGCATGTCATAGCAGAGAATGAGGCTTCACGTCAGCCACCACTGCAACAGTCCATTGGCATATATTTAGGCCCAGCACACACACAGGCAGAGGAGAGAGGTCCCGTAACAGAGGATCTGGCTTCATGTCAGCAGAGAATCAGTCTGCATGTCATAGCAGAGAATCAGGCTTCACGTCAGCCACCACTGCAACAGTCCATTGGCATATATTTAGGCCTAGCACACAGGCAGAGGAGAGAGGTCCCGTAACAGACAATCTGGCTTCATGTCAGCAGAGAATCAGTCTGCATGTCATAGCAGAGAATGAGGCTTCACGTCAGCCACCACTGCAACAGTCCATTGTCATAAATTTAGGCCCAGCACCCAGGCAGAGGAGAGAGGTCCCGTAACAGACAATCTGGCTTCATGTCAGCAGAGAATTAGTCTGCATGTCATAGCAGAGAATCAGGCTTCATGTCAGCCACCACTGCAACAGTCCATTGGCATATATTTAGGCCTAGCACACAGGCAGAGGAGAGGTTCATTCAACTTTGGGTAGCATCGCAATATAATGGTAAAATGAAAATAAAAATAGGATTGAATGAGGAAGTGCCCTGGAGTCCAATAATATATGGTTATGGGGAGGTAGTTAATGTCTAATCTGGACAAGGGACAGGACAGGTCCTGTGGGATCCATGCCTGGTTCATTTTTATGAACGTCAGCTTGTCCACATTGGCTGTAGACAGGCGGCTGCGTTTGTCTGTAATGACGCCCCCTGCCGTGCTGAATACACGTTCAGACAAAACGCTGGCTGCCGGGCAGGCCAGCACCTCCAAGGCATAAAAGGCTAGCTCTGGCCACGTGGACAATTTAGAGACCCAGAAGTTGAATGGGGCCGAACCATCAGTCAGTACGTGGAGGGGTGTGCACACGTACTGTTCCACCATGTTAGTGAAATGTTGCCTCCTGCTAACACGTTGCGTATCAGGTGGTGGTGCAGTTAGCTGTGGCGTGTTGACAAAAGTTTTCCACATCTCTGCCATGCTAACCCTGCCCTCAGAGGAGCTGGCCGTGACACAGCTGCCTTGGCGACCTCTTGCTCCTCCTCTGCCTTGGCCTTGGGCTTCCACTTGTTCCCCTGTGACATTTGGGAATGCTCTCAGTAGCGCGTCTACCAACGTGCGCTTGTACTCGCGCATCTTCCTATCACGCTCCAGTGCAGGAAGTAAGGTGGGCACATTGTCTTTGTAGCGTGGATCCAGCAGGGTGGCAACCCAGTAGTCCGCACAGGTTAAAATGTGGGCAACTCTGCTGTCGTTGCGCAGGCACTGCAGCATGTAGTCGCTCATGTGTGCCAGGCTGCCCAGGGATAAGGACAAGCTGTCCTCTGTGGGAGGCGTATCGTCATCGTCCTGCCTTTCCCCCCAGCCACGCACCAGTGATGGACCCGAGCTGCGTTGGGTGCCACCCCGCTGTGACCATGCTTCATCCTCATCCTCCTCCACCTCCTCCTCATCCTCGTCCTCCTCGTCCTCCAGTAGTGGGCCCTGGCTGGCCACATTTGTACCTGGCCTCTGCTGTTGCCAAAAACCTCCCTCTGAGTCACTTCGAAGAGACTGGCCTGAAAGTGCTAAAAATGACCCCTCTTCCTCCTCCTCCTCCTCCTCCTCCTGGGCCACCTCCTCTTCCATCATCGCCCTAAGTGTTTTCTCAAGGAGACATAGAAGTGGTATTGTAACGCTGATAACGGTGTCATCGCCACTGGCCATGTTGGTGGAGTACTCGAAACAGCGCAACAGGGCACACAGGTCTCGCATGGAGGCCCAGTCATTGGTGGTGAAGTGGTGCTGTTCTGTAGTGCGACTGACCCGTGCGTGCTGCAGCTGAAACTCCACTATGGCCTGCTGCTGCTCGCACAGTCTGTCCAGCATGTGCAAGGTGGAGTTCCACCTGGTGGGCACGTCGCATATGAGGCGGTGAGCGGGAAGGCCGAAGTTACGCTGTAGCGCAGACAGGCGAGCAGCAGCAGGATGTGAACGCCGGAAGCGCGAACAGACGGCCCGCACTTTATGCAGCAGCTCTGACATGTCGGGGTAGTTGTGAATGAACTTCTGCACCACCAAATTCAGCACATGCGCCAAGCAAGGGATGTGCGTCAAATTGGCTAGTCCCAGAGCTGCAACGAGATTTCGCCCATTATCACACACCACCAGGCCGGGCTTGAGGCTCACCGGCAGCAACCACTCGTCGGTCTGTTGTTCTATACCCCGCCACAACTCCTGTGCGGTGTGGGGCCTGTCCCCCAAACATATGAGTTTCAGAATGGCCTGCTGACGTTTACCCCGGGCTGTGCTGAAGTTGGTGGTGAAGGTGTGTGGCTGACTGGATGAGCAGGTGGAAGAAGAGGAGGAGGAAGCCGAGAAGGAGGAGGTGGCAACAGGAGGCAAAGAATGTTGCCCTGCGATCCTTGGCGGCGGAAGGACGTGCGCCAAACAGCTCTCCGCCTGGGGCCCAGCTGCCACTACATTTACCCAGTGTGCAGTTAGGGAGATATAGCGTCCCTGGCCGTGCTTACTGGTCCACGTATCTGTGGTTAGGTGGACCTTGCCACAGATGGCGTTGCGCAGTGCACACTTGATTTTATCGGATACTTGGTTGTGCAGGGAAGGCACGGCTCTCTTGGAGAAGTAGTGCCGGCTGGGAACAACATACTGTGGGACAGCAAGCGACATGAGCTGTTTGAAGCTGTCTGTGTCCACCAGCCTAAATGACAGCATTTCATAGGCCAGTAGTTTAGAAATGCTGGCATTCAGGGCCAGGGATCGAGGGTGGCTAGGTGGGAATTTACGCTTTCTATCAAATGTTTGTGAGATGGAGAGCTGAACGCTGGCGTGTGACATGGTTGAGACGCTTGGTGACGGAGGTGGTGGTGGTGGTGTTGGTGGTACATCCCCTGTTTGCTGGGCGGCAGGTGCCAACGTTCCTCCAGAGGCGGAGGAAGAGGCCGAGGCGGCAGCAGCAGAATAGGCCGAGGCGGCAGCAGCAGAAGAGGTAGCAGGGGGAGCCTGAGTGACTTCCTTGGTTTTAA
This sequence comes from Bufo gargarizans, assembly GCF_014858855.1. Lineage (NCBI taxonomy): Eukaryota > Metazoa > Chordata > Amphibia > Anura > Bufonidae > Bufo > Bufo gargarizans. Next base: position 312,937,238 of record NC_058084.1, read on the forward strand.
GGTGTTTACTCCACTGCAGTTCATGCTTTGCATGCAGGTGCCTGGTCATGCAGGTTGTGCTCAGGTTCAGAACGTTAATGCCTCGCTTCAGGCTCTGATGGCACAGCGTGCAAACCACTCGGGTCTTGTCGTCAGCACATTGTTTGAAGAAGTGCCATGCCAGGGAACTCCTTGAAGCTGCCTTTGGGGTGCTCGGTCCCAGATGGCGGCGGTCAGTAGCAGGCGGAGTCTCTTGGCGGCGGGTGTTCTGCTTTTGCCCACTGCTCCCTCTTTTGCTACGCTGTTGGCTCGGTCTCACCACTGCCTCTTCCTCCGAACTGTGAAAGTCAGTGGCACGACCTTCATTCCATGTGGGGTCTAGGACCTCATCGTCCCCTGCATCGTCTTCCACCCAGTCTTGATCCCTGACCTCCTGTTCAGTCTGCACACTGCAGAAAGACGCAGCAGTTGGCACCTGTGTTTCGTCATCATCAGAGACATGCTGAGGTGGTATTCCCATGTCCTCATCATCAGGAAACATAAGTGGTTGTGCGTCAGTGCATTCTATGTCTTTCACCGCTGGGGAAGGGCTAGGTGGATGCCCTTGGGAAACCCTGCCAGCGGAGTCTTCAAACAGCATAAGAGACTGCTGCATAACTTGAGGCTGAGACAGTTTCCCTGGTATGCATGGGGGTGATGTGACAGACTGATGGGGTTGGTTTTCAGGCGCCATCTGTGCGCTTTCTGCAGAAGACTGGGTGGGAGATAATGTGAACGTGCTGGATCCACTGTCGGCCACCCAATTGACTAATGCCTGTACCTGCTCAGGCCTTACCATCCTTAGAACGGCATTGGGCCCCACCATATATCGCTGTAAATTCTGGCGGCTACTGGGACCTGAGGTAGTTGGTACACTAGGACGTGTGGATGTGGCAGAACGGCCACGTCCTCTCCCAGCACCAGAGGGTCCACTAACACCACCACGACCATGTCCACGTCCGCGTCCCTTACTAGATGTTTTTCTCATTGTTATGGTTCACCACAACAACAAATATATTATTTGGCCCAATGTATTGTATTCAAATTCAGCGGGATATAAATTTGAGGCCTAGTATTTAGGCGCTGGGTGACAGGTATGGGTTTAGTGCCAGAATTAGACTTGGAAATACACAGTAGCGGGTGTGTGTGAAGTTATTCTGAATGACCCAATGTGCACCTTGAATATTATATACCCTTTTAGGGATAGATTTCAAATAGCTCTGATATAGCAGAAACCACTAAATTATGAAATTGCTAAATTGGGAATTGTATTTCAACCCAGAACAAGAAATGTGCTTGAACGGACACTAAATAACTCGCCCAGCTACAGCACTAAGGACAGATTTAGCGGGATATAAATTTGAGGCCTAGTATTTAGGCGCTGGGTGACAGGTATGGGTTTAGTGCCAGAATTAGACTTGGAAATACACAGTAGCGGGTGTGTGTGAAGTTATTCTGAATGACCCAATGTGCACCTTGAATATTATATACCCTTTTAGGGATAGATTTCAAATAGCTCTGATATAGCAGAAACCACTAAATTATGAAATTGCTAAATTGGGAATTGTATTTCAACCCAGAACAAGAAATGTGCTTGAACGGACACTAAATAACTCGCCCAGCTACAGCACTAGGGACAGATTTAGCTGGATATAAATTTGAGGCCTAGTATTTAGGCGCTGGGTGACCGGTATGGATTTAGTGACAGAATTAGACTTGGAAATGCACAGAAGCGTGTGTGTGAAGTTATTCTGAATGACCCTATGTGCACCTTGAATATTATATACCCTTTTAGGGATAGATTTCAAATAGCTCTGATATAGCAGAAACCACTAAATTATGAAATTGCTAAATTGGGAATTGTATTTCAACCCAGAACAAGAAATGTGCTTGAACGGACACTAAATAACTCGCCCAGCTACAGCACTAAGGACAGATTTAGCGGGATATAAATTTGAGGCCTAGTATTTAGGCGCTGGGTGACAGGTATGGGTTTAGTGCCAGAATTAGACTTGGAAATACACAGTAGCGGGTGTGTGTGAAGTTATTCTGAATGACCCAATGTGCACCTTGAATATTATATACCCTTTTAGGGATAGATTTCAAATAGCTCTGATATAGCAGAAACCACTAAATTATGAAATTGCTAAATTGGGAATTGTATTTCAACCCAGAACAAGAAATGTGCTTGAACGGACACTAAATAACTCGCCCAGCTACAGCACTAAGGACAGATTTAGCGGGATATAAATTTGAGGCCTAGTATTTAGGCGCTGGGTGACAGGTATGGGTTTAGTGCCAGAATTAGACTTGGAAATACACAGTAGCGGGTGTGTGTGAAGTTATTCTGAATGACCCAATGTGCACCTTGAATATTATATACCCTTTTAGGGATAGATTTCAAATAGCTCTGATATAGCAGAAACCACTAAATTATGAAATTGCTAAATTGGGAATTGTATTTCAACCCAGAACAAGAAATGTGCTTGAACGGACACTAAATAACTCGCCCAGCTACAGCACTAGGGACAGATTTAGCTGGATATAAATTTGAGGCCTAGTATTTAGGCGCTGGGTGACCGGTATGGATTTAGTGACAGAATTAGACTTGGAAATGCACAGAAGCGTGTGTGTGAAGTTATTCTGAATGACCCTATGTGCACCTTGAATATTATATACCCTTTTAGGGATAGATTTCAAATAGCTCTGATATAGCAGAAACCACTAAATTATGAAATTGCTAAATTGGGAATTGTATTTCAACCCAGAACAAGAAATGTGCTTGAACGGACACTAAATAACTCGCCCAGCTACAGCACTAAGGACAGATTTAGCGGGATATAAATTTGAGGCCTAGTATTTAGGCGCTGGGTGACAGGTATGGGTTTAGTGCCAGAATTAGACTTGGAAATACACAGTAGCGGGTGTGTGTGAAGTTATTCTGAATGACCCAATGTGCACCTTGAATATTATATACCCTTTTAGGGATAGATTTCAAATAGCTCTGATATAGCAGAAACCACTAAATTATGAAATTGCTAAATTGGGAATTGTATTTCAACCCAGAACAAGAAATGTGCTTGAACGGACACTAAATAACTCGCCCAGCTACAGCACTAAGGACAGATTTAGCGGGATATAAATTTGAGGCCTAGTATTTAGGCGCTGGGTGACAGGTATGGGTTTAGTGCCAGAATTAGACTTGGAAATACACAGTAGCGGGTGTGTGTGAAGTTATTCTGAATGACCCAATGTGCACCTTGAATATTATATACCCTTTTAGGGATAGATTTCAAATAGCTCTGATATAGCAGAAACCACTAAATTATGAAATTGCTAAATTGGGAATTGTATTTCAACCCAGAACAAGAAATGTGCTTGAACGGACACTAAATAACTCGCCCAGCTACAGCACTAGGGACAGATTTAGCTGGATATAAATTTGAGGCCTAGTATTTAGGCGCTGCGTGACAGGTATGGGTTTAGTGACAGAATTAGACTTGGAAATACACAGTAGCGGGTGTGTGTGAAGTTATTCTGAATGACCCAATGTGCACCTTGAATATTATATACCCTTTTAGGGATAGATTTCAAATAGCTCTGATATAGCAGAAACCACTAAATTATGAAATTGCTAAATTGGGAATTGTATTTCAACCCAGAACAAGAAATGTGCTTGAACGGACACTAAATAACTCGCCCAGCTACAGCACTAGGGACAGATTTAGCTGGATATAAATTTGAGGCCTAGTATTTAGGCGCTGGGTGACCGGTATGGATTTAGTGACAGAATTAGACTTGGAAATGCACAGAAGCGTGTGTGTGAAGTTATTCTGAATGACCCTATGTGCACCTTGAATATTATATACCCTTTTAGGGATAGATTTCAAATAGCTCTGATATAGCAGAAACCACTAAATTATGAAATTGCTAAATTGGGAATTGTATTTCAACCCAGAACAAGAAATGTGCTTGAACGGACACTAAATAACTCGCCCAGCTACAGCACTAAGGACAGATTTAGCGGGATATAAATTTGAGGCCTAGTATTTAGGCGCTGGGTGACAGGTATGGGTTTAGTGCCAGAATTAGACTTGGAAATACACAGTAGCGGGTGTGTGTGAAGTTATTCTGAATGACCCAATGTGCACCTTGAATATTATATACCCTTTTAGGGATAGATTTCAAATAGCTCTGATATAGCAGAAACCACTAAATTATGAAATTGCTAAATTGGGAATTGTATTTCAACCCAGAACAAGAAATGTGCTTGAACGGACACTAAATAACTCGCCCAGCTACAGCACTAAGGACAGATTTAGCGGGATATAAATTTGAGGCCTAGTATTTAGGCGCTGGGTGACAGGTATGGGTTTAGTGCCAGAATTAGACTTGGAAATACACAGTAGCGGGTGTGTGTGAAGTTATTCTGAATGACCCAATGTGCACCTTGAATATTATATACCCTTTTAGGGATAGATTTCAAATAGCTCTGATATAGCAGAAACCACTAAATTATGAAATTGCTAAATTGGGAATTGTATTTCAACCCAGAACAAGAAATGTGCTTGAACGGACACTAAATAACTCGCCCAGCTACAGCACTAGGGACAGATTTAGCTGGATATAAATTTGAGGCCTAGTATTTAGGCGCTGCGTGACAGGTATGGGTTTAGTGACAGAATTAGACTTGGAAATACACAGTAGCGGGTGTGTGTGAAGTTATTCTGAATGACCCAATGTGCACCTTGAATATTATATACCCTTTTAGGGATAGATTTCAAATAGCTCTGATATAGCAGAAACCACTAAATTATGAAATTGCTAAATTGGGAATTGTATTTCAACCCAGAACAAGAAATGTGCTTGAACGGACACTAAATAACTCGCCCAGCTACAGCACTAGGGACAGATTTAGCTGGATATAAATTTGAGGCCTAGTATTTAGGCGCTGGGTGACCGGTATGGATTTAGTGACAGAATTAGACTGGGATATGGCCAAAAAATAAACAGACTATTGCTGGTTAAATGCACTTGGTGTGACAGCTTCACCCTGATGTAGGCTTTAGCCAAAAAACAACCACACCATTGAGGGTTAAATGCACTTGGTGACAGGCGCAGCTTGCCCCTGATTTAGTATATGGCCAAAAAATGAACAGACTATTGCTGGTTAAATGCACTTGGTGTGACAGCTTCACCCTGATGTAGGCTTTAGCCAAAAAACAACCACACCATTGAGGGTTAAATGCACTTGGTGACAGGCGCAGCTTGCCCCTGATTTTGTATATGGCCAAAAAATGAACAGACTATTGCTGGTTAAATGCACTTGGTGTGACAGCTTCACCCTGATGTAGGCTTTAGCCAAAAAACAACCACACCATTGAGGGTTAAATGCACTTGGTCGCAGCTTGTGCTGGCGCACCACAAGACACAAAATGGCCGCCGATCACCCCAGAAAAATGTGACTGACAAACGGTCTGTGCAGCCTAAAAACAGTGAGCAATTGAGGATCAGCAGCTCAATGATCCACAGCTGCAGATCGATCAGTTAATCAAGTCCTTTGGAGGAGTTAATCTGCCTAATCTCGCCCTACTGTCGCAGCCGCAACCTCTCCCTACGCTAATCAGAGCAGAGTGACGGGCGGCGCTATGTGACTCCAGCTTAAATAGAGGCTGGGTCACATGGTGCTCTGGCCAATCACAGCCATGCCAATAGTAGGCATGGCTGTGATGGCCTCTTGGGGCAAGTAGTATGACGCTTGTTGATTGGCTGCTTTGCAGCCTTTCAAAAAGCGCCAAGAAAGCGTCACAAAAGCGCGAAGAAAGCGACGAACACCGAACCCGAACCCGGACTTTTACGAAAATGTCCGGGTTCGGGTCCGTGTCACGGACACCCCAAAATTCGGTACGAACCCGAACTATACAGTTCGAGTTCGCTCATCCCTAAAGAGGACCTTTCAGGAGAAAAAAAGAGTCAGAACTTCTTACATTACCATAACAGGCTTTTTTTTTCGAATAGCCCTCCCGTTCGCCCGCTTTTCTCTACTCGCCTACTATAATTTAGTCGCCTCATTTGCATACGAGGCGACAGAACAGCGTGGAGAAAAGCGGGCGAATGGGGGGTCTATTTGAAAAAAATAAAAAAAAGGTGTACTGACATCTGTGGCAGCAGTCCGTTATGGTAATGTAAGAAGTTCTGACTCTTTTTTCTTGTTAGAGGTCCTCTTTAATAGCATAAATCACTTAAATCGAAGTCACTTGACACACCTAATTTTGTTTAGTTGGAAATTCTTTTCTTACATTGATACATAAAATTGTATTACCGTGGGATCAGAAGTTCGGTTAAAAATAGACTTAACACACATATATATCTACCGTATATATATACAGTACAGACCAAAAGTTTGGACACACCTTCTCATTCAAAGAGTTTTCTTTATTTTCATGACTATGACAATTGTAGATTCACACTGAAGGCATCAAAACTATGAATTAACACATGTGGAATTATATACATAACAAAAACGTGTGAAACAACTGAAAATGTCATATTCTAGGTTCTTCAAAGTAGCCACCTTTTGCTTTGATTACTGCTTTGCACACTCTTGGCATTCTCTTGATGAGCTTCAAGAGGTAGTCACCTGAATGGTTTTCACTTCACAGGTGTGTCCTGTCAGGTTTAATAAGTGGGATTTCTTGCCTTATAAATGGGGTTGGGACCACCAGTTGCGTTGTGGAGAAGTCAGGTGGATACACAGCTGATAGTCCTACTGAATAGACTGTTAGAATTTGTATTATGGCAAGAAAAAAGCAGCTAAGTAAAGAAAAACGAGTGGCCATCATTACTTTAAGAAATGAAGGTCAGTCAGTCAGAAAACTTAAAAAAACTTTGAAAGTGTCCCCAAGTGCAGTCACAAAAACCATCAAGCGCTACAAAGAAACTGTCTCACATGCGGACCGCCCCAGGAAAGGAAGACCAAGAGTCACCTCTGCTGCGGAGGATAAGTTCATCCGAGTGACCAGCCTCAGAAATCGCAGGTTAACAGCAGCTCAGATTAAGAGGAAACTGTGTGAATCAGGCCTTAATGGTAGAATATCTGCTAGGAAACCACTGCTAAGGACAGGCAACAAGCAGAAGAGACTTGTTTGGGCAAATGAACACAAGGAATGGACATTAGACCAGTGGAAATCTGTGCTTTGGTCTGATGAGTCCAAATTTGAGATCTTTGGTTCCAACCACCGTGTCTTTGTGCGGCGCAGAAAAGGTGACCGAATAGACTCTACATGCCTGGTTCCCACCGTGAAGCATGGAGGAGGAGGTGTGATGGTGTGGGGGTACTTTTCTGGTGACACTGTTGGGGATTTATTCAAAATTGAAGGCATACTGAACCAGCATGGCTACCACAGCATCTTGCAGTGGCATGCTACTCCATCCGGTTTGCGTTTAGTTGGACCATCATTTATTTTTCAACAGGACAATGACCCCAAACACACCTCCAGGCTGTGTAAGGGCTATTTGACCATGAAGGAGAGTGATGGGGTGCTGCGCCAGATGATCTGGCCTCCACAGTCACCAGACCTGAACCCAATCGAGATGGTTTGGGGTGAGCTGGACCGCAGAGTGAAGGCAAAAGGGCCAACAAGTGCTAAGCATCTCTGGGAACTCCTTCAAGACTGTTGGAAAACCATTTCAGGTGACTACCTCTTGAAGCTCAACAAGGGAATGCCAAGAGTGTGCAAAGCAGTAATCAAAGCAAAAGGTGGCTACTTTGAAGAATCTAGAATATTACATATTTTCAGTTGTTTCACACTTTTTTGTTATGTATATATATATATATATATATATATATTGTGGGAACGCTTTAGTAGTCAGTACCAGCGGACGTAGTATAGAGGCAAAGACCAGTTAGTTCACACCCAGATAGCTCAAAATAAGCAAAAGTCACCTTTGGTCCTGGGTGTTAATCCACACCCGACCAGCATAGTTCAGAACAGAGCAGTCCTCTCAGTTTCAGGCCTCCAGCCTGGTACAAGGCTCAGATCCTGGTACATAGAATGCCAGAGCTTCAATGTCAGAGAGAGAGATACAATTCCCCACACCTGACACTGCTGGCTGTTTTTTATAGGCCTGACAAAACCCATCCTGGAACGTCGGGAGTAGTCACCTACCCAGCACTTTGACTACTCCTAGTAAGAGCCGTCCCGGATCAGCAATACAGCCATACTAAATAGGAAAGTGTCAAACAGCAACTGCTGCTGACACATGAAAACTGGCTCTTACTCAACCGAGGCCAGGACCCTCGGTGACATATACAGTACCTACCATCCACGATGATTCCTTGCAGCTTCTTACAATAGATATATATTATATATATATCTATGTATATATATATATATATATATCTACACTGAACAAAAATATAAATGCTACACTTCCGGTTTTGCTCCCATTTTGCATGAGCTGAACTCAAAGATCTGAAACATTTTCTACATACACAAAAGACCCGTTATTCTCAAATATTGTTCACAAATCTGTGTTAGTGAGCACTTCTCCTTTGCCGAGATAATCCATCCCACCTCACAGGTGTAGCATATCATGGTGCTGATTAGACAGCATGAATATTCCACAGGTGTGCCTTAGACTGCCCACAATCAAAGGCCACTCTAAAATGTGCAGTTTAATCACACAGCACAATGCCACAGATGTTGCAACGTTTGAGGGAGCTTGCAATTGGCATGCTGACTGCAGGAATGTATACCAGAGCTGTTACCTATGCGATGAATGTTCATTTCTCTACCATAAGCCGTCTCCAAAGGCGTTTCAGAGAATTTGACAGTACATCCAACCGGCCTCACAACCACAGACCTCGTGTAACCACACCAGCCCAGGACATCCAGCATGTTCACCTCCATGATCGTCTGAGACCAGCCATCCGGACAGCTACAGCAACAATAGGTTTGCATTACCAAAGAATTTCTGTACAAACGGTCAGAAACCGTCTCAGGGAAGCTCATCTGCATGCTCGTCGTCCTCATCGGGGTCTGGACCTGACTGCAGTTCGTCGTCTTGAGTGGGAAATGGGAAAATGCTCACTTTCGATGGTGTCTGGCACGTTGGAGTGGCGTTCTGTTCACCGATGAGTCCCGGTTTTCACTGTTCAGGGCAGATAGCGTGTGTTGCATTGTGTGGGTGAGCGGTTTGCTGACGTCAACATTGTGGATCGAGTGGCCCATGAAGGCTGTGGGGTTATGGTATGGGCAGGCGTATGTTATGGACAACGAACACAGGTGAATTTTATTGATGGCATTTTGAATGCACAGAGATAACGTGACGAGATCCTGAGACCCATTGTTGTGCCATTTATCCACGACCATCACCTCATGTTGCAGCATGATAATTGCAAGGATCTGTACACAATTCCTGGAAGCTGAAAACATCCCAGTTCTTGCATGGCAAGCATACTCACCGGACATGTCACCCATTGAGCACGTTTGGGATGCTCTGGATTAGGTTATACGACAGCGTGTTTCAGTTCCTGCCAATATTCTGTGGACACGAGAAGATGCAGCGGAGGACCACAGTGACGATCCCACCTCGACTAGTAAAAATATTGATGCTGGCTGTGGGGGCTGGGCGACAGCTGAATGGACTTGAGGTTCTGATCGAGCCCGCTTACCAAGAGGAAACGCAGACTCGCCCACTGGTAGCCCGGGCCCTTGCTATTGTGAAGGATGGATGTGTGCCTGTACGCTGTCTCAATGTTGAAAACTGCGGGTTAACCGTTCCTGGGAATAACTTGCTGGCCAAAGTTTATATGTCCAAAGGGGACATCCTTTAACGAAGGGGCTTCACACTACAGACAGATAGATCAGCCTGGACCTATGCTGTAGAGGTAAAAGTCCAGCAATACAGATAGCAAGCTTATACTAAGACGGGGTATTAGTGTGTAAAACAATCAGTCCAGCAAGGGTACCCTGTTCATTCGTTAGATAACTAAATTTAATAAGAAGTTAAGAATTTACATATACACATACATACAAGGTTCTATGCAATTGATCCAAGGAGAGGCCAGAGTATGATCAAATACCTAGGTATATACAGCGGGGGGCCAGGGAAAGTATCCCTAGCACTGATTCCCTAAGCTGGTCCTCTGCCCAGGGACATCTCCTGGTGGTGGGGGCGCCCTGTCCACGTACCTAGTCTCCAGTTCCTGACTGTCCCTGGTGAGGTGAGCGGTGGAATGAGAAGGTAATGCGTGGTGTCCAGATGGATCACTAGCACAGATAGAAAGGATTAGTTAAAGAGGTGTCCACTGTATACTACCCTCGTGGCATAACCAGGAGGTACAGGGCACACCAAGAGGATAAAATTATTATTTTGAATAAATACACGCACAATTAAGCATAGATGTATTGAAATGGATAACCTACAAGCCCCGACGCGTTTCACCCATACCAGTGGGTTCATCAGGGGGTTATATGTGGTAGGTGTATTGAGATCCTGGAACCCTTGCCAGTGGTTGTGGCCGTCCCAGTTCAATGATACGTGCGTAAATACAAGAATAAACAATCTTTTTTGACACAACAACAGACCCAGGATAAATAGATGATTGCCAAATGGCAGTTTACATACGGTTATTTGACGGCATGGTTAGTAAACTCGACTGCCTACATACACACTGAGGTTGGCAATAGCAGAAGATTGCGTACAGATCGTTAATGAGAAGGCTCATAGATAAGAGCATGTATCTGACTGGCTGAGATGCACCACAAGGGATACAGGTGCCCCAGTTTAAATCACCCAAGATGCAGGGCTAGCCACCCAGGAGATACATAGTGTGGTCAGTAGTGTGGAGGTATGGGTGAAACGCGTCGGGGCTTGTAGGGTATCCATTTCAATACATCTATGCTTAATTGTGCGTGTATTTATTCAAAATAATAATTTTATCCTCTTGGTGTGCCCTGTACCTCCTGGTTATGCCACGAGGGTAGTATACAGTGGACACCTCTTTAACTAATCCTTTCTATCTGTGCTAGTGATCCATCTGGACACCACACATTACCTTCTCATTCCACCGCTCACCTCACCAGGGACAGTCAGGAACTGGAGACTAGGTACGTGGACAGGGCGCCCCCACCACCAGGAGATGTCCCTGGGCAGAGGACCAGCTTAGGGAATCAGTGCTAGGGATACTTTCCCTGGCCCCCCGCTGTATATACCTAGGTATTTGATCATACTCTGGCCTCTCCTTGGATCAATTGCATAGAACCTTGTATGTATGTGTATATGTAAATTCTTAACTTCTTATTAAATTTAGTTATCTAACAAATGAACAGGGTACCCCTGCTGGACTGATTATGCTGTAGAGGTCCATCAAATGGAGACCCCAACAAAAAGAGTGGAAACGGTTGAGTGATCATGGCCCAGATAGGGGGGGACTGTAAGACCCTGACTCCAGGACAATAGAAGTTGCTGGAAGACACACTTTGGTAATTTAAGTATATATAGTATAGTATATATCAGGGGCGTAGCTAAAAATGACTGGGCCCCATAGCAAAAAAAAAAATGATGGGCTCCCCCTCCCGGATCTCCCACCCCCACATACCTCTCGGACCTCGCCGCCACATCCGCAGCTCCTCATGCACTTGCGATGGTTACAAGTGCATGACTGAGCACAGACAGTTGGTCACTGGCAACGCATTTGTGTCAGTGTAGGAAATGTATGAATCTAAATGTCTGTGTATTAAAGAAGATTGTTAAATTGTACAGGGGTCTGTAACACAAGAAGGCGAAAGTACATATCGTGGGGTGTGTATGTGTATTAGACAGAAGGTAGGGATATGTATCTTGCTTAGTTTGGGTAGTAGGGAGAGTAAGGGGTATATATCTAGCGCTGATACACGTGTAGGTGAAGAGCCGCTCTGTATCAGCACTAGATATATACCCCTTATTCTCCCTTTTTTTTTTTTTTATTAATCTTTTTATTTTAGAAATGTTGAAGATCTACGGTATTACATTTTGGTATCACAAAACAACAACAAAACAACAATAAAGTAATACATAGTCTCATCCTATGTTAAATTTCTTTCCTATTTTTTAACCTCCCCTTCCCTCCCTCCAACCCCCTTTTCTTCCGCGGAGCTACTGTCGTTGCGCCTGGTATTATCATTTCAGGTGGCCCCATATCCGCATCCAAGCTGCCTTTTTCCCTGCTGTTTGGGCAAGAATGTATTCATATTGCTTAACCCTGTTCATCTGTTCCATCCACTCCTGAAAATTAGGATATTCCGTAGTGCCCCAATGTTTAACAATTATTATTTTGGCCAATGCAATACCCCGAAGCCAGAGTCTGCTCAATTTTATTTTTATCTGTCTCTGGGAAAATGCCCAGGATAACGTATCTAATGCATGCTTCGTATTTCATAGGGGAACTATCCCGCAATTTCCGAAATATTTTAATCCAGTACTCTTTTATCCCTGGGCATTCCCACAGTAAGTGTATATAGTCTCCTCTGTCTTTGCTGCATTTATAACAGTTCTGTTTCCTATCCTTATAAATGGTATGCAAAAATATTGGTGTGTAGTAGAGACGGAGTATGATTTTCAAAAGAATCCATGCATGGGCAGGGGAAACCGTTGATCTTTTAATATTTCTATACACAACGTTCCACAGAATGGGTTCCCCATTTTGCAAGTCCTTTTCCCATTTGGCCTCACTTCTGAATGTGATTGTTTTAGTGTATTCATATTTTAACTTTGCATAGATGTGTGATATAGAAGTATTGAAGGTCATTTCTTGACAAAAATCTAAAAAAGTGTTACTTACTATATTTAAATAGTTCTTATTCTCCGTGTAGTGAATAGCATGTCGTAATTGTTCATATCTAAATTTATCAATAAATCCTAGTGTGATATCTGGTAGGATTTCATTTAAAGACTTAATCTGTCCTTTATGAAAAACTTGTGCAATTAGGCATATCCCATATTTTTCCCAATATTGAACATCGTCCAGTAACATAACTTGTGGTAGATGTGCATTCCCCCACAGTGGGGTGTATTGAACTGCCTGGGTTACTCCAACCATGTATCTAACTTGTTGCCAAATATACCCGAGCATCCTACCGAACGGGTTCATTATTATTTTCTTCTCCATAGTGCCGGTTTCAAGAATGTGAAAGAGATCCTCCCAGGGTCTACAGTGCTCCCCATAAATAAGCCGAATGCATTTATTCTTTCGATTCCTCACACACCATCTCAATTGGGCAGCTATATAATATCCCTTTAAAAAAGGGACAGAGAGGCCGCCCTCTTCTTTATATAGATATTGTAACTTAATTCTGACTCGTTTGCGCCCCCATATTAGTTCATTAAAGAGGGACTCTAGCTTATTGAAAAATGTATCTTCTATCGTTATTGGGCTAGCATTAAAGACATATAGTAACATTGGTAGTAACGTCAGTTTTATAAGTGCTATGCGATTGATTTGTGACAGGGGAAATTTAAGCCATGTTCTGATTTTTTCCTTAACTCTATCTATTATTGGAAGTATGTTCAGTTTCGTATAGTGTTCCAATTTAGTCCCTATCTGGATACCTAGATATAATAGGGAGTCTGCTGGGGTCAATATGCTAACTCTGAGCTTATAACCGGACGGGACCGGACGTTTTAGTGGGAGAAATTTTGATTTCTCCCAGTTTATCTCATATCCAGATAGACGCCCAAACTCATCCAAGCTATCCATAACCCTGGGCAAGTTCATATATCCTCTCCCCAGGAATAGTAACATGTCATCCGCGTAAAGGCTGATTTTTATCAACTTCTCCCTAATACCCAAACTACACAAGATACATATCCCTACCGTCTGTCTAATACACATACACACCCCACGACATCTTCTTTCACCTTCTTGTGTTACAGACCCCTCAGATAGGATTAGGTGGCTGTGTCTTCGCCAATGCCATTAACCATTACCACACCACACTATTAAAGGGATTCTGTCATCAGATTTAACCCCTCTAACCTAAACATATGCTCATGTCCAGACTAATAAGAATCCTAAGCTGGCCTTATTAAACCTCACTGTGGCTCTATTTGCTCAAAAAACAGGTTTTTATAACCTGTCAATTACTTACTTAAGGTGCCCAAGGGGAGGTCCGTTAATACAGGGTGCCCAGCCGCACCCCTCGCTGTCCGGTGCCCAGCCTTCCCTGTCTTCTGCGCCGCCTTCTACAGCTCAGCGCCGCTGGGCACCAGACAGCGAGGGGTGCGGCCGGGCACCCTGTATTAACGGACCTCCCCTTAGGCACCTTAAGTAAGTGATTGACAGGTTATAAAAACCTTTTTTGGGGGCAAACAGAGCCACAGTGAGGTTCAATAAGGCCAGCTTAGGATTCTTCTTATTAGTCTGGACATGAGCATATGTTTAGGTTAGAGGGGTTAAATCTGATGACAGAATCCCTTTAAATAATGCAGCTGCGCCTCCCAGGGTTGAGCAGGTATATGTGTGAATATGGATTAGGGAAGATGTTGAGATCCAGCTGTACCTCACTGTGAGGTACAGCCGGATCTCAGCATCTTCCGTATTCACACATATAACTGCTCAAGCCTGGCAGGCGCAGGTGCATTATTTAATAGTGCTGTGTGGTAATGGTTAATGGCATTTTGGCGAATACACAGCCACCTAATCCTATCTGAAGGGGTCTGTAACCCCTCAGATAGGATTAGGTGGCTGTGTTTTCACCAAAATGCCATTAACCATTACCACACTATTAAATAATGCACCTGCACCTGCCACGCTTGAGCAGGTATATGTGTGAATAGGAAAGATGCAGAGATCCGGCTGTACCTCACACACAGATGAAATACCTCCAGTCTCCTTACTTGTCCACTCTCCAGAGTCTGTCCACTGACTGACGCTGCCGGCTGCCACTTCAGTCGGACAGTGACAGACTCAGTCCCACTCCCCAGCCAGCCCTCACCTCAGCCACTTGAAGTTGAACCGAGCGACACCTGACCTGACCGAACTGTAGCCATCTCCACCTCCGGCGAACCGTCGCCCAGACTGCCTCTATACCTCTGCCCTCCAGCTCCGAGTCCGACCGCCCCCTATCACAGCACCACCCACGCCCGGCCCACTCGGCAAATTTTTTTAAAACTTTTTTTTTTTTTATCCTCAGTCGGCGGCGGGCCCCATAGCCTTGCTATGGCTGCTATGGCTATCCCTACACCACTGGTATATATATAAAATGCAGTCAACAGCAGCACTCCCAATTCCCAGGTGCTATTCCTCCAAGAATCCTGGACAGAGATCTTCTAAAATGTAAGGAATAATGTAAAGAGGCAGCACTCCAGTAGTAGTTAAGAAAAGTGGATCTCCTTTATTCACCCAATGCTATATCACCAGACATATGGGCCGGCTCCAGATAGACCAGTGCCCAACATAACACTCAGCCGACGCCCATATGATATAAAGACAGGTTATGGTAGCAAGACATCCTACCCTGATGGTGTCTTCAATGGAGCTGGGCTTTTTGTTAGGCTGAGTTTACACTTCAGTTATTATGAGCCAAAACACAGAAAAGGGGCAAATTTAATTATTACACCTGATCTCTGCGGAGGCTTCACTACTGGTTGGAAATAACTGACCAAATAACTGAAGTATGAACTCAGCCTTAGGGCTCATGCCCATGAGCGTAAGGGCCCCGCGCCCGTGCTGCGGACTGCAAACAGTGATCTACAATACATGGACACTGGCCGCATGCATTCCGTTTGTGGATGCGGCCCATTGACTTGAATGGGTCTGCAATCTGCAAGATACGGGCAAAGATAGAACATGTTCTATCTTTTTGCGGTGTGGAGGCACGGACCCTAAAGCCCACAGAAGTGCTTTGTAGTGCTTCCATAGGCTTTCGATCCATGCCTCTGCTCTGCAAAAGATAGGTGAAGTCCTATCTTCGTCCATATGTTGCCCGTGGGACTGTTACGCTGGTGGTATGAGCCCATACAAAGCTAAGTGTTTTCTAGTCTCGTGGCCCCTCCTAAAGGTTAGTACGCATGCACAGTTACCTTATACTGCAGAAGAACGGCCAGGTATACACATCACTAAACAGTTACATTAAAAGGAATTAAAGAGGAAATACCAATCAAAAACCTTGCTTTAAAGAAATGATAAAGTAAAAAAAAAGCCACTATTCTACTGCGCTTCACAAAGCCATTTTGCTGGTTACCTTTGCCTTTTGTTTCATTTTTGTCAAAAACCATTCTTCATGTGATGAAAGTCACATAATTGCAGTGCTGAAAAGCATATTGGCGTCACAGTTCTGTCAGTGTTGCTGTTCTAGATATTCCGAATACTGAATTCCTACTAAACAGATTTCAGTGGAAGTCAATTTGTCATCGCGTTCTGACACTTCTAAAAGCTATGTTTTAATTATAATCCCTTTAAAAACAGGGAAAAGGAATTTCCGTGATATTATTAATTGCTAACAAGCAGGTTAAGTGCGTATGTGAATACGATACCTCTACAGGACTATCCGAAGACAGATTTTGACAAAGAATGAACGGACATTTACAATTGCCCCAATTTTTGTACTACACAAACTGAAATGCCTGTTTGTCACTTTTGCATATGATCTGTATTACATGTGTGGTTGCTTCTGGGGTTCCAGAATAGAGCACAGACAGATTCACTGGAGTCTGAATGGTTATTATAAGCCAGCCTTCCAGGCTTGGTGCATAAACTACAACTCCCAGCAGCCCTGCCAGTCACACAATAATCTGACATTCTGAGGTAACCATCATGTGACATATTGCTGTGAAGCATGTGCTAATGTTCAGGAGTCTCAGAGTTTCTAAAAGGCACTATGCGTGAAAAATACTAAATAATAAAATAACCCAAATCAATGGGAGACTGAGAGATGCAACCTCTGGCAATTGCTAGAACTAATAATGTGCACACAGAAGATAGGGCTATTTACACATCAGTAATTTTTGCATATCTGTTTGTCCGTTCCTCAAATAAGGCCAAAGTGTACTGACAGCATTATGCCAGTACAATTAATTACAGCCGATGTTGGGCAGGGACACACAGCATTAGAAATCATTATAAAGCCATGCGGTCCGGTCACAGGCCAGGAAATAATGTTCTGACGGGGAGAGTGTTTCCCGCAGTGAAAGTGGCCTTAAGAACATAGGACATGTGCAGGGGAAAACTTTTGATTATTGTCCATTGCTCAAATTATAGAGCAGGTGTTATTCCTGTCCGTATTTGCAGATTCGTAACGATCATTAAAGGATATGAACAGCACACGTAAAACCATCCATTGTTTTTTTTCAGCTGTTGCTAGAAGATGCTGGGAAATCCACTGCAAACTATGTGGTTCATCAGAGGCCTATACAGAGAAGAAAGTCACCTCTGGATGAGCTGTTTCGGAAAGCTGCAGTACTCCACAGAATTCTCCTGGGTGCTTACCAAGCACAGCGCAGTACATCGAATAGTGCAGGCATGGCTAAGGCCTCTTTCACACTTGCGTTTTTCTTTTCCGGCATATAGTTCCGTCACAGGGGCTCTATACCGGGAAAGAACTGATCAGGCATATCCCATGCATTCTGAATGGAGAGCAATCCGTTCAGGATGCATCAGGAGGTCTTCAGTTCAGTCATTTTGACTGATCAGGCAAAAGAGAAAACTGTAGCATGCTACTGTTTTATCTCCGGTGAAAAAAACGGAAGCCTTTCCTGAATGCATTTTTTTTCCATAGGAATGTATTAGTGCCGGATACTGGAATGCCGGATCTGTCCTTCCGGCATGCGCAGACCTTTAAAAATGATTTAAAAAAAATATCGGATCCGTTTTGCCTGATGACACCAGAAAAACGGATCTGGTATTGCAATGCATTTTTCTGACTGATCAGGCATTTTTCAGACTGATCAGGATCCTGATCAGTCTGAAAAATGCCTGATCAGTCAGAACAAATGACATGCGTTTGCATACAGTTTGCCTGATCAGGCAGGCAGTTCAGGCAATGGAACTGCCTGCCGGAATCAAACAACGCAAGTGTGAAAGTACCCTAACCTGCGGCTCTCCAGATGTTGTAAAACTACAACTCCCACCATGCTCTGCTGTAGGCTGATAGCTGTAGGAAGTCTGGGCATGCTGGGATTTGTAGTTTTGCAACAACTGGAGAGCCTCAGGTTGGCCATCCCTGGAATAGTGGCAGTGCTTGGTATTTCAGCTCAGCCCCACTGACATGAATGGGGCTGAGCTGCAAATAGGCCACTTGACTAATGTACAGTGACGTCACATGGCCTAGGAAGAGGTCATGGTGCTCACACAGCACCCATCCTCTTCTAAAGGGTTGTTTCACGCGAGCGAGTCCATTGCGGGAATCGCGCTCCGTGTGTGAGTGTGATCCTCTGCTCTGGACTTGCAGGAGCGTACGGTATTATCATGATTTATAATGCTATGTGCTTTTGCTTGACCTTATTTCTACAGAATCATACTGACAGCTTTAGGTCACTATGATTCTGTGGAAAAATGGCCATGGCCAACTCTATTTATGTTCCAGAGAAAAAGCCTGTAACTAAATCTTATCTTGAGGTAACAGAAAACCTTCTGCCGTTCTGATATTGATGACCTATCACTTGCAAAGATTTTGGTACCTCGATTCCATCTATCTGGTGAAAGCACAGCCAGTGATTTGACTGACTACACTGCACTTAGTATTCAGCAATGTCCAGGCGCTGCAGTCTATCACCCACTGTTTTACACACAACTACCCAAGCACTATGACTTCCTATCGGACCCTGTGAGAAGTCTAAGACCCACAAGTGACTGGTGAAAGCACCGCTGAGGATTTCTTCCTCCACTATGTGATGACTCGTGACCTGGGACTCCTTGCGAGCTGGGATGTGGAAGTAGTCAGCGACTTATGAAATCCTCTGTCAGCTGTACACACGCAGTATGTGTTTCCCCCAGACCAGAGGTGTTCCCTATGTGAGATATACTCTAATGGCCATACTGTTGGTGGCACAGCTGAAGTGTGCTGCCAAATGTAGGCTCCTGATATATACAGCTATTTGCATACATTTGCCATTGCCCTCTTCCGGAGCTGATAAAGATTGGCTGGTATCATGTCACCCCATAGAATACACAGGGAGAAAGCAGATTCTGTTCTCTAATTCTCTCACTCACAATAAAGGACAGTATATATAAGTACTGAGCAGTGTACATGTGAATAAAGCACCTAGGGTGAGATATAACACTTACAATTCCCCACTACTCCCCTCCTACTTGTACTCGGTCATCTCCAGCAGTCCCATAGATTTAAATAGAGCAGCCGCACACACAAGTGACCACCTCTTGTAGAAAAACAGCAGCACTCACCTCCATAAAATCTGCACTTTTTATTTAATTCTATTAAAACGCAAAGGTGCGTTGCAGGAAGCAAGATGCACAGAAACAAGGCAACAGCCGTTTCGTGCTAGATCATGCCGCCTCTGGCCTGCGTGATGGCTTGGCTTCACAGCTATGTCTGATTGACTTTTGGAGGCTCACTAATTTATTTCTGGTATGAGTTCTGTTTACCAGTTCCGTATGCGTTAATATCTCACCTATAGGGGCTTTGGTTTATTCTTTCTCTTTTTTTCCACCTTTGAACAGCTGATTGCCGAGGGTCCCAGGTGTTGGACCTCCACCGATCGGATGCTGGTGACCTATTCGGGGGATAGGTCATCAGTTTCAAAGTCAAAGTCTCGGAAAACCCCTTTAACCCTTTTCATTTTTCTTCCCTATCTTCCTTGAGCCATAACTTTTTTATTTTTCCGTTCACATAGCTGTATGAGGGATTCTTTTTTTGTGGGACAAGTTGTATTTTCTAATGCCACCATTTAATATGGCATACAATGTTGTGGGAAATGGTAAAAAAATAATTCCAAATAGGGTGAAATTGAAAAAAATAAATAAAAAATCGCAATTCCTCCACAGTTTTACGGGTTTTGTTCCTATGGCGTTCCAGTTTGTGGAAAAACTGCCCTGTGCTTTTTATTTTCTGGGTCTGTACGATTACAACAGTACCACATATGTATAGGTTTTTATGTCTAAATAGTGTAAAAAAAAAATTAACTTTGAGAAAAAAATTGTTTTTACATCACCATATTCTGACCACCATAACTTTTTTATAGTTATATCTACAGAGCTGTGTGGGGGCTCATTTTTTGTGGAACAATCTGTAGATTTTATTGAGTGTGTGCGACTTTTTGATGACATTTTATTAAATTTTTTGGGGTAAGAGAAGGGATGAAAAAATTGCAAATTACTCATTTTGAACCTTTTTTACATTACATCATTAGCCGTATTGGAAAAGTATATATATATATATATATATATATATATATATATATATTTTTTTTTAAACACCAGCACCCTACCTGCACATATGAAAAATGGGTTCCTGGTCTCAGAAATTCTCTTTAAAATGGACACTTCCATCAGCAAGGGGTATTTTTCTTTACTCAATATTCATATGAAACTTTTTTTTTTTTTTCAATTTTGGCTTTTTTTCAATTTTGGCCCTATTATACCACTGAAAATAAGAGGCAAATATTGTCCTGTAGTAGTCAGTAGAAAGAGATAAAACTCCTTTATAGATAGGTAAACCATTGTTTGTTTACTGCTACAGTGAGAAAGATAGTATGTGCTAATAGTGTGCTAATAGTTGATCAGTAAAATTTGGATAACAGTATGACCACTCTATTGTTTATATCAGTGATGGTGAACCTATGGCACGGATGGCAGAGGCAACACTCTGACCCCTCTCTGTGGGCACCCACTCCCTGGAAAAAGTCTATGGTGTACCAATATGCCTTAGACTTTTCCTGCCATTCATCAGCGTAGGGCGCACTATGAACAGCACAGGCAGCACATTGAGTGTAGGCAGGATATTATAGATAAATGATAAAGTACATGGAAGATATACTATAGTGGACCGTAGTCTTCAGGGTAAATTGCCATGTTGGCACTTTGCATCAAATAACTGGGTTTTAGGTTGCAGTTTGGGCACTCGGTCTGTAAAAGGTTCACCATCACTGGTTTATATGATAAAGATGCCCACAGAAGAGCATCATTCTTATCAGTGTGTGTGATGTGTGAGGCTATAACTCAGTGACTGGTCCTCCTTCCATCTCTAAAAGTCAATAGTCTAAGTGAAAATGTTAAAGGGGTTGGCCACCTTCTGGCTACTACTGATCAATGTGTTTGTAAGATGTCTATATGTCTCTTACTTATCTAGACTGATGATATTCTGCACAATTTTCTATATTTCATAAGGAATGTGTCACCACCAGACATCTGAGAAGCTCTGACAGACGTTCTTCAGAACCTCCTCCTTGAGGTTCCTTTTGTTTTGCTTTCATTTTCTCATCTCGTTAGCCTCTCTCAGCTGTCATGTAGTTGCACTGATTGCATCCCTTTAAATCCCTTCCCATACTGCATCACTTTGCGGTTTATACAACTTCCTGGAGTGTGTGCATGCTGGATGCTACTACTGAGTCTTCTACAGATAAGTTTTGTTCATTAATTTGTGTTTTCCTGTTTGCTGGATCCCAGGTGACCCCGACTCCCTCCGTATCAAGTGTAGGGAGCCGGTGGTCGTGTCCCCTCACTATTATAGGGTGTTCAGGTGTTATACAGTCGAGGAACGAGGAAATGCGATCATCTACCATTGAGATTTTTGCATAGGCTGAGCAGTTAGGGAGAGAGCCAGGTCTGTTGCAGGGCTCTCCCTTTGGTTCCTTAGTTTTGGATCCAGTCAGTCGGATCTTCATTTTGTGTCTTCTAGTTTTCTGTACACCTTCCGTGACAGAATGCCCCCTTGTTGGCCTAGTCCTTCGTGCTGTCCACACAGAGGTCCTGTCCATAAAATGGCCTCTGATGGAGGGTCCAGACACATCATCCAGCCCCCTCCACTCAAATACACTACACCTGCCCTCACATTGTTTGGAGTTTAGTGTATCTTAATGAAGGAGAATAAATGATGTACCTGGTCACATGACCCTCCATCAGCAGTCATCTTATGGATGGAACCTTTATGTGGACAACACAGAAGATCTGCCAAACAAGGTGACATGGCAAAGCTGTATTGGGGGGGGGTGGGGGGGTGGAACTAACTCTCCTTAGGGAGAGAGCACCTTAATCAGTGTGAGGAGACTTATAGGCCATACATGCTCCTCTGGAATTCTCGGAGGGAAGGGATGCAAATGAGCTCTTAACAAGCTCTGCCTCTAATGCAACCAGATGTAAGGCATCTATCCTAAAGGTCAATGTTTAGCTCTTAAAGTAAGCCTTGAGACATGCCTTGGATATTAAATAAGCCAGCACCTCATCTGCAGACAGCTGTTTCAGGGTGATTGCTCCTCATCAGTGCAGAGCAGAGAGTACTGGCTTAACTGGGTGAGAGGCCTGTGTCCGGGTCAGGGGGAACTAACTCTCCTTAGGGAGCGAGCAACTTAATCAGTGTGAGGAGACTTATAGGCCATACATGCTCCTCTGGATTTCTGGGAGGGAAGGGATGCAAATGAGCTCTTAACAAGCTCTGCCTCTAATGCCACCAGATTTAAGGCAGCTATCCTATAGGTCAATGTTCAGCTCTTTAACTAAGCCTTGAGACATGATTTGGATATTAAATAAGCCAGCACCTCATCTGCAGACAGCTGTTTCGGGGTGATTGTCCCTCATTAGTGCAGAGCAAAGAGTACTGGCTTAACTGGGTGAGAGGCCTGTATTAGCCATTGCCATATAGGGATCTTATATATACAGTATATTGGTCATCAGTAGCCAGAAAGTGACCAACCCTTTTAAAGGGACACTGACAGGCCGAATAAGCATAATTAGCTGTACACTACGTGCAGAATTATTAGGCAAATGAGTATTTTGACCACATCATCCTTCTTATGCATGTTGTCTTACTCCAAGCTGTATAGGCTCGAAAGCCTACTACCAATTAAGCATATTAGGTGATGTGCATCTCTGTAATGAGAAGGGGTGTGGTCTAATGACATCAACACCCTATATCAGGTGTGCATAATTATTAGGCAACTTCCTTTCCTTTGGCAAAATGGGTCAAAAGAAGGACTTGACAGGCTCAGAAAAGGCAAAAATAGTGAGATATCTTGCAGGGGGATGCAGCACTCTTAAAATTGCAAAGCTTCTGAAGCGTGATCATCGAACAATCAAGCGTTTCATTCAAACTAGTCAACAGGGTTGCAAGAAACGTGTGGAAAAACCAAGGCGCAAAATAACTGCCCATGAACTGAGAAAAGTCAAGCGTGCAGCTGCCAAGATGCCACTTGCCACCAGTTTGGCCATATTTCAGAGCTGCAACATCACTGGAGTGCCCAAAAGCACAAGGTGTGCAATACTCAGAGACATGGCCAAGGTAAGAAAGGCTGAAAGACGACCACCACTGAACAAGACACACAAGCTGAAACGTCAAGACTGGGCCAAGAAATATCTCAAGACTGATTTTTCTAAGGTTTTATGGACTGATGAAATGAGAGTGAGTCTTGATGGGCCAGATGGTTGGATTGGTAAAGGGCAGAGAGCTCCAGTCCGACTCAGACGCCAGCAAGGTGGAGGTGGAGTACTGGTTTGGGCTGGTATCATCAAAGATGAGCTTGTGGGGCCTTTTTGGGTTGAGGATGGAGTCAAGCTCAACTCCCAGTCCTACTGCCAGTTTCTGGAAGACACCTTCTTCAAGCAGTGGTACAGGAAGAAGTCTGCAAGGTAAGAAAAACATGATTTTCATGCAGGACAATGCTCCATCACACGCGTCCAAGTACTCCACAACGTGGCTGGCAAGAAAGGGTATAAAAGAAGAAAATCTAATGACATGGCCTCCTTGTTCACCTGATCTGAACCCCATTGAGAACCTGTGGTCCATCATCAAATGTGAGATTTACAAGGAGGGAAAACAGTACACCTCTCTGAACAGTGTCTGGGAGGCTGTGGTTGCTGCTGCACGCAATGTTGATAGGGAACAGATCAAAATACTGACAGAATCCATGGATGGCAGGCTTTTGAGTGTCCTTGCAAAGAAAGGTGGCTATATTGGTCACTGATTTGTTTTTGTTTTGTTTTTGAATGTCAGAAATGTATATTTGTGAATGTTGAGATGTTATATTGGTTTCACTGGTAAAAATAAATAATTGAAATGGGTATATATTTGTTTTTTGTTAAGTTGCCTAATAATTATGTACAGTAATAGTCACCTGCACACACAGATATCCCCCTAAAATAGCTAAAACTAAAAACAATCTAAAAACTACTTCCAAAAATATTCAGCTTTGATATTAATGAGTTTTTTTGGTTCATTGAGAACATGGTTGTTGTTCAATAATAAAATTAATCCTCAAAAATACAACTTGCCTAATAATTCTGCACTCCCTGTATATATGTATGCACAGGTCTTCTATTGTGTATTAAAAACATATAAGTCTAACCCCTGTCCACCTTATGAAGACTGTAAAATTATGTTTTATAACCTGATAGAAATGCTCGTCTTTCTGCCCAAGGGGCGGTGTTTCAGCTTCACTTCTGCCCAGGCAGCCTTCCCCCAACCGCTGTTCTGAAGCGCCGCCCAGCTCATCAATATTCACTTTGCTGGGTGGCTTCTGCGCTGCTCAGAAAAGTGCCCGGCGCAGGCGCAGAACGAAGAGGCTGAAGCGGCCTCAAAGAAGCAGAGGGGACACAGGCGCAATGTGATCCCTGCCCGTGAGGGTGCCGGGCGCATGCGCTGAAGCTCAAATGGAGTCCGATGCCCATAGCTTTGTATTGAGCATGCGCCGGATATCGAAACGTCGGGGACAGCAGAAGCCGCCCAGCGAGGTGAACATTGATGAGCTGGGCGGCGCTTCAGAACGGCGGTTGGGGGGAGGCTGGTTGGGCAGAAGTAAAGCTGAAATGCCGCCCCTTGGGCAGAAAGACGACCGATTACATCAGGTTATAAAACATCATTTCACAGTCTTCATAAGGTGGACAGGGGTTAGACTTACAGTGGGATGAGAAAGTTTGGGCAACCTTGTTAATCGGCATGATTTTCCTGTATAAATCGTTGGTTGTTACGATAAAAAATGTCAGTTAAATATATCATATAGGAGACACACACAGTGATATTTGAGAAGTGAAATGAAGTTTATTGGATTTACAGAAAGTGTGCTATAACTGTTTAAACACAATTAGGCAGGTGCATAAATTTGGGCACCACAAAAAAGAAATGAAATGAATATTTAGTAGATCCTCCTTTTGCAGAAATTACAGCCTCTAAACGGTTCCTGTAGGTTCCAACGAGAGTCTGGATTCTGGTTGAAGGTATTTTGGACCATTCCTCTTTACAAAACATCTTTAGTTCATTCAGGTTTGATGGCTTCTGAGCATGGACAGCTCTTTTTAAGTCACACCACAGATTTTCAATTATATTCAGGTCTGGGGACTGAGATGGCCATTCCAGAACGTTGCACTTGTTCCTCTGCATAAATGCCTTAGTGGATTTTGAGCAGTGTTTAGGGTCGTTGTCTTGTTGAAAGATCCAGCCCCGGCGCAGCTTCAGCTTTGTCACCGATTCCTGGACATTGGTCTCCAGAATCTGCGGATACTGAGTGGAATCCATGCGTCCCTCAACTTTGACAAGATTCCCAGTCCCTGCACTGGCCACACAGCCCCACAGCATGATGGAACCACCACCATATTTTACTGTAGGTAGCAGGTGTTTTTCTTGGAATGCTGTGTTCTTTTTCCTCCATGCATAACGCCCCTTGTTATGGCCAAATAACTCAATTTTAGTTTCATCAGTCCACAGCACCTTATTCCAAAATGAAGCTGGCTTGTCCAAATGTGCTTTAGCCCACCTCAAGCGGCAATTTTTGTGCTGTGGGTGGAGAAAAGGCTTCCTCTGCATCACTCTCGCATACAGCATCTCCTTGTGAAAAGTGCGCCGAATGGTTGAACGATGCATAGCGACTCCATCTGCAGCAAGATGATGTTGTAGGTCTTCGGTGCTGGTCTGTGGGTTGACTCTCACTGTTCTAACCCTTTGTCGCTTCTGTCTATCCAAGATTTTTCTTGGTCTGCCACTTCAAGCCTTAACTTGAACTGAGCCTGTGGTCTTCCATTTCCTCAATATGTTCCTAACTGTGGAAACAGACAGCTGAAATCTCTGAGACAGCTTTCTGTATCCTTCCCCTAAACCATGATGGTGAACAATCTTTGTCTTCAGGTCATTTAAGAGTTGTTTTGAGACCCCCATGTTGCTACTCTTCAGTGAAAATGAAAAGAGGAGGGAAACTTACAACTGACCCCCTTAAATACTCTTTCTCATCATTGGATTCACCTGTGTATGTAGGTCAGGGGTCACTGAGCTTACCAAGCCAATTTGAGTTCCAATAATTAGTTCTAAAGGTTTTGGAATCAATAAAATGACAACAGTGCCCAAATGTAGGCACCTGCCTAATTTTGTTTAAACAATTATAGCACACTTTCTGTAAATCCAATAAACTTCATTTCACTTCTCAAATATCACTGTGTGCGTCTCCTATATGATATATTTAACTGACATTTTTCATTGTAACAACCAACGATTTATACAGGAAAATCATGAGAATTAACAAGGTTGCCCAAACTTTTGCATCCCACTGTATATGCTTTTAATACACAATAGAAGACCTGTGCATACATATATACAGCTAATTATGCTTATTCGGCCTGTCAGTGTCTCTTTAAGGCCGAGTTCACACTTGAGTTATTTGATCTGTCACAGTAGTTCAGCAGACTTCTCTCAGCTCATCGAGCACAGCGCCATAACGCCTAGATCATGGGACTGATGAATGTGACACAGCCTATTTCCATCAGGTATTGGAAGCCAAAACCAGTAGCGAAGCCTACTCAGAGTTCAGGTATATGGCTCCATTCACGTCTGCAAATGGGTCCGCATCCGTTCCGCAATATCGGAAACAGACCCATACATTCTCAATGGGGCAGAACGGGATGTGGAGAGCACACTATGTGCTCTCCGCATCCGCATTTTCAGAGCGCGGCCCCGAACTTTCGGGCAGCGTTTTCGCAAAAAAATAGAAAATGTCCTATTCTTGTCCACAATTGTGGACAAGAATAGGCAGTTCTATTGAGGGTATTGGTCGGGTGTATTGCGGATCCGCAATACACTACGGGCGTGTGAATGGACCCTTAGGGAAAGATTTCCTCCTGTTCTGTGTTTTTGGCTCATGATAACTGATGGAGATAACTGACCAAATAACTGAAGTGTGATGTGAACTCAGCCTAAGGCCTATTGCACACGCACGTTGTGCATCCGTTGCGTGCATTGGGGACCGCAATTTGCAACATCCGTGCAGCGGCCGGGACAGATTGAGACCCATTCAACTTGAATGGGTCCGTGATCCGTCCGCACCACAAAAAAATAAAACAAGTTCTATTTTTTTGTGGTGCGGAGGCATGGACAGAAACACCACAGAAGCACAAGTTAAAGGCTATAAACAACTTTAGGGCATTTTTTTAATTATTGCATTTTACTTATTTCGGGCTAAAAATGATTTTCTCAATTGGTCAGGGTTAAAGGGGTATTCCAGTTGTTAGAAGTTATCCCCTATCCACAGGAGGGGACCCCCACTGATCACGAGAACAGGGCCCCACTTGGCTGCTCCATTCATTTCTATGGGAGCCCCGGAGATAATGGAGCGATGTACGCTATCTCCGGAACTCCGATAGAAATTAATGGAGCAGCCACGTACATGTGTGACCGGCCGTCCCGTTCATTTCAGGGGGCTGCAGGGGAAATGGCTCCCCTGTTATCTTGATCGGTGGGGGTCCCAGCGCTAGGACCCCACTGACCTGATAGTTATGCACCATCATGTGGATAGGGCATAACTTCCAACCACTGGAAAACTCCTTTACGGCCTCTTTCACATGGGCGTCGCGTGTGAGGGCCGGGTAAGATGCCGGTGAGTCACGGGAAAATGCGTGATTTTTCCATACGAGAGCAAAGCATTTTAATACGTTTTGCACTCGCGTGAGAAAAATCGGCATGTTTGGTACCCAAACCCGGACTTCTTCACAGAAGTTCGGGTTTGAGTTAGGTGTGTATATTTTATTATTTTCCCTTATAACATGGTTATAAGGGAAAATAATAGCATTCATAATACAGAATGCTTAGTAAATTAGGGCTGGAGGAGTGAAAAAAAATAATAATAATAATTAGTGATGCCACTGTGCTCATCACATGGTCCATCACCATGGTGATGGATCTTGTGATGAACCATGTGATGAGCGCAGTGATGTCACCACAGGTCCTTTTCCTCCTGCACAGCAAAGAAGAAGACAGAAGAGAAGCCGGGCTGCGCGAACAAGTGGATGAGGTGAGTTTAAATTATTATTATTATTTTTTTAACCCCTCCATCCCTAATTTACTTTGCATTCTGTATTAAGAATGCTATTATTTTCCCTTATAACCATGTTATAAGGGAAAATAATAATGATCGGGTCCCCATCCCGATCGTCTCCTAGCAACCATGCGTGAAAATTGCACCACATCCGCACTTGCTTGCGATTTTCATGCTGCCCCATTCACTTCTATGGGGCCTGCGTTGCATGGAAAACGCACAATATAGAACATGCTGCAATTTTCACACAACGCACAAGTGATACGTGAAAATCACCGCTCATGTGCACAGCCGCATAGAAATGAATGGGTCCGGATTCAGTGCGGGTGCAATGCGTTCAACTCACGCAATTCTCGTCCGTGTGAAAGAGGCCTAAGTTTCAGTCAATATGCAGACGGATTCCTCTGTAGCCCCTCACTGCCACCATACATTCCCTCACTGGCACCACATGGCCTCTTACCAGTACCACACAGCCCCTCACCCGTACTACAAAGTCCCTCCCCAGTACTACACAGCCCTTCACCCCTACTACACAGTCCCTCCCCAGTACCACATGGCCTCTTACCAGTACCACACTGCCCCTCACCAGTACTACACAGTCCCTCCCCAGTACCACACAGCCCCTCACCCATACTATACAGCCCCTCCCCAGTACCACACAGTCCTTCACCCGTACTACACAGTCCCTCACCAGTACCACACAGCCCCTCACCCTTTGGCCCTACCCAGTACCACACAGTCC
Organism: Bufo gargarizans; assembly: GCF_014858855.1. Classification (NCBI taxonomy): domain Eukaryota; kingdom Metazoa; phylum Chordata; class Amphibia; order Anura; family Bufonidae; genus Bufo; species Bufo gargarizans. The sequence goes on from NC_058084.1 coordinate 312,966,441, forward strand.
CTCACCAGTACTACACAGTCCCTCACCAGTACTACACAGTCGTTCCCCTGTACCACACAGTCCCTCCCCAGTACCACACAGTCCCTCCCCAGTACCACACAGTCCCTCCCCAGTACCACACAGTCCTTCACCCCTACTACACAGTCCCTCACCAGTACCACTGGGCCTCTTACCAGTACCACACAGCCCCTCACCCTTTGTCCCTCCCCAGTACCTCACAGTCCCTCACCAGTACTACACAGTCGCTCCCCTGTACCACACAGTCCCTCCCCAGTACCATTACAATCACCCCGCACACCCACTGCACTGAGGAGAGGAGAGTCAGACATGAACAGCGCTAACAAGTTGACAGCCGGTCACGTGGCCAAATGACGCAGTCAAGTCCTCTACACGGCTAGCAGCCTCGTTGTGATTGGCTGATCTTTGTCCCGTAAGCTATCACATGGTACACTGACATCACGGTCATGTGACCGTGACGTTATCAAGGTCCTGATTCTGGAGGAGAGGAAGCAGCCGCTGCCTATTGTTTACATTGGAGTTATCGGTTATTTATTTGGGGTGGCTGGTGCAGAGCTGCGGTCATGTCCCGGGTGCGGCAGCCTCCTCTAGTGACTGGCATCTCTCCCAAAGAAGGGACCTCCTGGACTAAGGTTACCATTAGAGGCGAGAACCTGGGCACCGGCCCCTCTGACCTCATAGGTAATGTACCGTGCTGTCACCCGTGCCGAGGTCCTCCTGCTTCAGATTCTACAAGCTCATCCTGTGCCTTACCTGACCCCGCAGGCTTGCCTTAGGCTATGTTCACACTGTTTGCAGTGCGTTTCTGCCATACACTCTGGGAAGCTCTTGGATCATACATCCAGGGGTCCTGATTCGCCAAAATGGAGGCCCAAAGAGTGTCCTTTTGGCCCTTTTCATACACAGGCATCCCCCAAACAGATACCACAGGGTGTGTATTTTTAAACATGGGTGAGGTTTGCCTCTGTATAGCTGAACACTGGTATACGTCAGAGCCATCCTGCCAAGGTATATCCCAGGATATCCTCCTGACGGATGCCATACTCTCTCCTGTCTGCCCTTTTACTGTCTGTAGGTAATCAAGAAGCACTGGAAAGAGGAAAGACAGCAACACATAGAGAATCAGACTACAAGGGGGTGATTTGTAGTCTGTAACCATAGCAACGCATAGGTCTACATAGGAGAAGTATACGCAAAATGGCAGAATATTTGTAATGCTTCCTAGTTGCTTTTTGTTTTTCTGTTCGATGCATTGAAGCTCAACAGCACAAAGCCTTCAAAGAGGAGCTGTCCCCTCTCCTGACATGTCTGTATTTGTAGCTACATGAATTCCCCATGTAATAACAATTCTGGAGCATCTATTATTATGACTGAGACGTTCTTCTCTTATTCCTGGTAGAAATTTAAGGATATAGGTACAGTTGGGAATTATTAGTTGGGGGGAGTGTCCCTGATTGGACAAGGTCAGACTGTGCAGGGACACACCCCCAACTGGTAACTACCATCTGTACCTTTTATTCATAAACCTCTAGAAAGAAAAGAAGAAGAATGGCACAACATACAAACACAGTCATAACAATAAGGTCCAGCGTCCAGTTCACACGGTTTTGAAAAACACACTTAAAAAAAAAAAAATTGTTTTGGTGTGTCTTTTTTTTTTTTTTTACAAAACTGCATTTTGAGCTTGAGGTTTTCGACACGGATCTGCGCCAAAAAATGCATGGAAAACACACAAAAAATGCTTGGACTTACGTGGGCTGCTTTTTCTGCTTCCTATTCATTTCAATGGGAGATTCAGCGCAGATTCCACCCTAATATAGGGCATGCTGCTTCCCATTGAAATGAATGGGAGGCTGTTTTGAGGCGTTCTTTTTAGCTGATTTTGAGGCAGAAATGCTCCAAAATGAGCGGCAAAAACCTCAGTGTGAACTGGCCCTAAATGTTCCAGAATTGTCATGTCATGTGGAAGAGAATTATTCACTAAAACAGGCATGTCAGGAGAGGTGACAGGTCCTTTTTAAAGAGGACCTTTCTCCAGTCTTCTTCTTTATAGAGCAATACCTCATACTGTAGTCCAGGTTCAGGAGATGTCATCTCGCTATTTTATTTCATGATCCGCACCTCCATTGCGCCGCCGTTCAGTTTTGGCACCTGATATACTAATTAATAGCATTGGTACAGGGAGGAGGACACATCAGCTTTTCTCAGTAAGCATCTCTTTCTTCCTGGTTGTGACGCTGTCCATGGGGGCAAATGACACACTCTAATACTACCTTAGCCACTAAATAAATAATTGACACCAACAACTTAGTGGAGGAAATGGCCGCTGTGCTTTATTAAGGGTCACTTAAAAATAATTTACAACAATAAATTAAAATAATTAATTTAAAGGGCTTCTGTCACCCCACTAAACTGTTTTTTTTTTTTTTGTTTACTAATAATCCCTATACTGCGATTTATGCCTACATAAATAATCTAATTAATCATTTTGGTTCAGTAGATTGTGTTAAAAACATGCTTTTAAAATATGCAAATTACCTTGCTACCAGCAAGTAGGGCGGCTACTTGCTGGTAGCAGCCGCATCCTCCTTTAATAAAGACGCCCCCTCCTCATGTTGATTGACAGGGCCAGGGAACGGGATCGTCCTCTGGCTTGCCCTGTCTGCTATCAAGATCTCGCGCCTGCTCCGTAACGGTATTCAGTCGGCGCAGGCGCACTGAGAGGTGCAGGCACATTGAGGATGGAGCTGCCGAGCGAGCGGCCGCCTCTCGGTGCGCCTGCGCCGACTGAATACCGTTACGGCGCAGGCGCGAGATCTTGCAGACAGGGCAAGCCAGAGGATGATCCCGTTCACTGGCCCTGTCAATCAACATGAGGAGGGGGCGTCTTTAGGATCGGAGGATGCGGCTGCTACCAGCAAGTAGCCGCCCTACTTGCTGGTAGCAAGCTAATTTGCATATTTTAAAAGCACGTTTTTAACACAATCCACTGAACCAAAATGATTAATTAGATTATGTATGCATAAATCGCAGTATAGGGATTATAGGGTGACAGTTTAGTGGGGTGACAGAAGCCCTTTAAAAATACCACCATAACCGATACCAAAAGGCCAACAATAAATTAACCATATAAAGACCAAGATCCACTCAGCATGAGCTGAGCGACACTACCCCTCTAATAAAGCCCAGCGACAGGTGACTTAGTAAAAAAAAAGTAGGGGAAGGTGGGTGGGACACTGCTCAAGTCTTCAGGCACTTCTGAACCAGCTCCGCCGAACCTGCAAATATAAAGAGGAACAGATTCCCGCCGCCAGAACAGCAACAAATCAGGGAGCTGGAAATCTCCCCCAGCAACAGGCAGCGACCAATCAGCTGCCCTCTTGACTCGCAGAAACCAGAATCATCTAGAATGCAGGTAAACAGCTTTCTGAGGTAATTTTGCCTGAAATAGAAAAAAGGTGGGAAAAGAGAGACAGGGTAGGGAAAAAGAACACTCTAAACCGCCCCTAACTTAAATCTAGCTAAGGTGTCATTGCCCCCATGCTTCCCCCCAAGCTAAACGCTCTGGTGGGGTTAATTCATTCGCTGTCAACCCCTTCACAGCCAGTGAGAAGACGAGCTGTTCTCATGAGATTTGAGAACAGGCTATGTAAGCAAGTACGATACTCACCTGTTCTCGCAAGATTTACCAAACCTCATGTGAACAGCTCGTCGTGAAACGGACAATTGGACCACGTGACAGCCAGGGAGAAGGCGATGGCCACTGAGAAAAGCTGATGTGTCACAATGGAGGAGCAAGTCTTGAAATAAAACTGCGAGATTACATCTCCTGAATCTGGACTATAGTATGAGGTGTTCCTTTTATGAAGAAAAAAATGGCGAGAGGTCCTCTTCAAAGGGGTATTCCCATCTCAGACAATGGTGGCTTATCGCTAGGATATGCCCCCATTGTCTGATGGGTGTGGGACCCACACCTATCTCTAAAACGAAGCCTAACAGAAAAGTGATGGCTGGCTGTGCCAGGTATGGCCACCACCAAGCCTTCCTATTGGCCCTCTTGAGCAGCCACCGTTCCAATTCATTTCTATGGGGCCAAGGGAAAGAGCCAAGTCAGCGCTCAGCTATTTTCGGCAGCCCCATAGAAATGAATGGAGGGCAGATGCGCATGCACAGTGCGCCCTTCAGGACTTTGCCAGCTCTGTTTACAAGATAGGTGCAGGTCCCAGAGCTGGGACCCGCACCTATAATTACAATGGGAGCATATTCTAGCGAGATGCCCCCATCGTCTGAGATGACACAACCCCTGTAAGGAGAACTGCACATGATGTGGATTTTTATGCAGAACATCCCCTTGAAGTCAGCACGAAAACCACATGAAAAACTGCACATAAACGTGTACAGGAGACGTGGCATATTTCATTCACTTCACTGGTACTGTATTAAATCAGCAGAAACATGGCATGTAGTCTGCATTGTGTACAGTCACCCTAAAGAGGTTGTTTCGTGAAGGCAACCACTGTCCATATGCCGTATAAGGGATTTGGACATCATAATAGAGGAGTGGGGTCCCCTGTGTGGAGCCCCCCTCTATGAATGACAGTGGAGAGACACTAGTTGGAATCAGAATCTGATCATCAGAAATTAGTATTTTACACGGACTTTCAGTATAATCGATTTTGTTTGTACAGTAAAACCTCTGCTAAAGGCCTCATGCACACAATCTTTTTGTGTTTTTTTTTTTGTGGTCCGCAAATTGCGGATCCACAAAACACGGATGGCGTCTGTGTGCGTTCCGCAATTTGCCGAACAACGCGGACAGCCATTAATATAACTGCCTATTCTTGTCTGCAAAACGGTTATATTTTTTTGGCGGACCACGGAACGGAGCAACGGATGCGGACAGTACACGGAGTGCTGTCTACATGTTTTGCAGCCCCATTGAAGTGAATGGGTCCGCATCCAAGCCACAAATACTGCAGCTCAGATGCGGACCAAAACAACGGTCGTGTGCATGAGTAACATAGTAACATCGTACATAAGGCCGAAAAAAGACATTTGTGCATCCAGTTCGGCCTGTTATCCCGCAAGTTGATCCAGAGGAAGGCAAAAAAAAAAAGTGAGGTAGAAGCCAATTTTCCCCACTTTAGGGGAATAAAAAATTCCTTCCCGACTCCAATCAGGCAATCAGAATAACTCCCTGGATCAACGACCCCTCTCTAGTAGCTATAGCCTGTAATATTATTACACTCCAGAAATACATCCAGGCCCCTCTCTAGTAGCTATAGCCTGTAATATTATTACACTCCAGAAATACATCCAGGCCCCTCTGTAGTAGCTATAGCCTGTAATATTATTACGCTCCAGAAATACGTCCATGGCCCCTCTTGAATTCCTTTATTGTAATCACCATCACCACCTCCTCGGGCAGAGAGTTCCATAGTCTCACTGCTCTTACAGTAAAGAATCCTTTTCTATGTTTGTGTACAAACCTTCTTTCCTCCAGGCGCAGAGGATGTCCCCTCGTCACAGTCACAGTCCTGGGGATAAACAGATGATGGGATAGATCTCTGTACTGACCCCTGATATATTTATACATAGTAATTAGATCTCCCCTCAGTTGTCTTTGAATAACCATAATTTTGATAATCTTTCAGGATACTGTAGTTGCCCCATTCCAGTTATTACTTTAGTTGCCCTCCTCTGGACCCTCTCCAGCTCTGCTATGTCTGCTTTGTTCACTGGAGCCCAGAACTGTACACAGTACTCCATGTGTGGTCTGACTAATGATTTGTAAAGTGATAGGACTATGTTCTCATCACGGGCATCTATGCCCCTTCTGATGCAACTCATTATCTTATTGGCCTTGGCAGCAGCTGCCTGACACTGGTTTTTGCAGCTTAGTTTGCTGTTTATTAAAATCCATAGATCCTTTTCCATGTCAGTGTTACCGAGTGTTATACCGTTTAGTATGTACAGGTGACTTGCATTATTCCTTCCCATGTGCATAACTTTACATTTGTCAGTGTTAAACCTAATCTGCCACTTATCTGCCCAAGCCTCCAATCTATCCAGATCCCTCTGTACTAGTATACTGTCCGCTTCAGTGTTAATTACTTTACACAGTTTAGTGTCATCTGTGAAAATTGATATTTTACTATGCAAGCCAAAGTCTTCCCTTTTATCCAGATCAGATTTTCAGTACCACCATGCACTGTGCATACTGATCATTGGTTTTGAGGCCCACTCCTTTTTTAAATGCAATTTTGGGCAGTTGTCTCACTGTAACTGATGCTATACTAAAGGGGTTGTCTGACAATCTGTGCATAATCCCTCTTATTATGGATGACCGTCATGCAGGACTTTCGTCTCCGCTCAAAAATCATGTTCTGAGCGGACACTGAATGGACCCCACTGTAGTCTATGGGGTCTTTAGGCTCTGTTACGCTCAGTTAGGTCTCAGTTATCTGCAGAATCCATCCTTTCCGTTCTCCAGCTCCTCAACGGAGCCTGAGAACGGAAAGGAGAAACGGTGATGTGAACGAGGCCTAAGACTAATTTCCTTGCAGTGGCAGCCGCAGGGGAACTTCCTGTGTGACTGTGGCTTCAGCTATTTGCTGATGAGACAACCCCTCTAAAAGTATGGCCACACAGTTTTGGACAAGGTTTTGAGGCAGATCTGTCTGCAGGATTTTCCGCCATAGTCAGAAGTTGATCCATCAGGAAGAAGTATTGGGGTCGTTTATCAAACTGGTGTAAAGTAGAACTGGCTTAAGCTACTTTCACACTAGAGTTAATATTTTCCGGTATTGAGATCCGTCATAGAGTCTCAATACCGGAAAAAAAACTGCTTCCGTTTTGTCCCCATTCATTGTCAATGGGGACAAAACGTAACTGAACAGAATGCTCTAAAATGCATTCCGTTCCGTTTGGTTGCGTTCTCATACCGGAGCGCAAACCATAGCATGCTGCGGTTTGCTTTCCGTCCTGGGATGCGGAGCAAGATGGATCAGTCATGACCCACAATTAAAGTCAATGGGGAGGGATCTGTTTTCTCTACCACAATAGAAAACGGATCCGTCCCCCATTTACTTTCAATGGAGTTCATGACGGATCCGTCTTGGCTATGTTACAGATTATAAAACTGGATCCGTTCATAATGGATGCAAACGATTGTATTATCAGTAACTGAAGCGTTTTTGTTGAACCCTGCCGGATCAGGCAAAAACGCTGGTGTGAAAGTTGCCTTAGTTGCCCATAGCAACCAATCAGATTCTACCTTTCATTTTTGACAGCTCCTTTGGAAAATGAAAGGTGGAATCTGATTGGCTGCTATGGGCAACTAAGCCAGTTCTCCTTCATACCAGTTTGATACATCTCCCCCTATAAATCCTTCCTTTATATTTCTGATACCGTTCGAATCCTGCAAGCAGATATGCATCAAAACCTCCTCCTCCTCCTCTGTGTGGCCTGAAGATGCACCTCATTTATGATAACGTGAAGGCCTGGTCATAAATTAGGTGCATCCTCAGACAGTCCGGGTGCAAGGAGTGAAATCTGTAGTAGAATTCTGCCCTCATTAAATGTACGTCAATTTGCCAGTGGCGAAGATGGCATAAAAACACAGGGGTGTAAAAGTCGCAATAATGGGCCTTGCAATTTTTTTTTTTTTTTTAAAAGTAAATAACCCCCTAAGTGTTCTTATTATTGGTACCTTGGCACTCGGGTACCAGGATACCTCAGAAAGTTGGGTTGGTTGCCAATTTAATAAGTTTTCCCAACCCCCTTTTTTTATTTTTTATCGAAAGCCCAAAGTATGTGCTTTCTTCACCCCGTGCAACAAAATCGTGCAGCGTGCCACACAAACACGTGCACTAGGTTGCGGTCTATTGCAGGCCCTCTCCATAAGAGAAGGGGCCCCCCACAAACCATTCCCTAGCCCTCCGGGCCAGAAGGCTCCTGCAAGGGACAGGTACAAATGGCAACCCTCAGCCAAAGCCGAGGGTATGCCCGTCTATGCTACTGGCTATCGCCTCGGCTGCCACCCAGGGCGTCAGCCAGGAGCTCCAACAAAGGTCTGGTCTCTCCTCGGGGGGAGAGCCCAAGGGGTTTAGCAGGGGAGTGTGGAACTAATATGGCCACACACCCCACCCCTTAGACCTCAGGGGAGGGGGTACCCGTAAGGGCGCCCCAACCCTGAAAATCCTAGTGGACACTACAAATGTATAAAAGTGAACACAAAAAATAAATAAAGTGAATGTGTGCCATTACGGCCCGGACATTCAACCAAAATGATAAAAATTCCTCATATTTTCAGGGTCGAAGCTGAGCGAATAGAGGTTTTCCCACCCCTATATAGTATATAGAACTGTATACACAAATCTGCAAGGATACTTTTAGGCCCCTTTCACAAGAGCGAGTACCACGTATCAGACTTGCAGCGTTTGTCAGGGAGAACACCCATCCTGACCTCCCAGCACTGACGGGGTAACATAGCATTATATTGATTTATGATGCTATGTAACCCGTACAGTTCTGGAATTATATATTGTATAACACTGACATAATCCAATACATTCCAGAACTGTAAGGCCCATTTCACACGGGCGAGTTTTCCGTGCGGGTGCAATGCGTGAGGTGAACGCATTGCACCTGCACTGAATCCGGACCCATTCATTTCTATAGGGCTGTGCACATGAGCGGTGATTTTCATGCATCACTTGTGCGTTGTGTGAAATTTGCAGCGTGCTCCATATTGTGCGTTTTTCACACAACGTAGGCCCCATAGAAGTGAATGGGGTTGCGTGAAAATCGCAAGCATCCGGAAGCAAGTGGTTTTTAGGTGATGATCGGGATAGGGACCCGATCATTATTATTTTCCCTTATAGCATAGTTATAATGGAAAATAATAGCATTCTTAATACAGAATGCTAAGTAAATTAGGGATGGAGGGGTTAAAAAATAAAATTAAACTCACCTCATCCACTTGTTTGCGCTGCCCAGCTCGTCATCTTTTTTCTTCTTTGTTGACCTGGGAGGAAAAGGACCTTTGGTGACATCACTGCGCTCATCACATGGGCCATCACCATAGTGATGGATCATGTGATGGACCATGTGATGAGCGCAGTGATGTCACCAAAGGTCCTTTTCCTCCCAAGTCATCAAAGAAAAAAAAAAGAAGACGAGCTGGGCAGCGCAAACAAGTGGATGAGGTGAGTTTAATTTTATTTTTTAACCCCTCCATCCCTAATTTATTTAGCATTCTGTATTAAGAATGCTAATTTTTTCCCTTATAACATGTTATAACGGAAAATATTAAAATCTACAGAATACCTAACCCAAACCTGAACTTTAGTGAAGAAGTCCAGGTTTGGGTCTTGGTACCACATTCCGTTTTTTTTCACGAGCGTTCAAAATGCATTGCACTCATGCGATAAAAACTGAAGTACGCAACACATACAAAACTTACCCCACTCACTGGCAAAATCGCACAATTTTTCCGCTACGCCCCCCATCCTATCTTGCCCTCACACGCAACACCCGTGTGAAAGAGGCCTAAGAGTTATATACCGTAGCATCATAAATCAATATAATGCTATGTTAACCAATCAGTGCTGGGAGGTCAGGATGGGAGCTGCCGCATACTGGCGCTGGGAGTGTGATGCATGGAACTCGCTTGTCTGAAAGGGCCTTACTTTGGGGAAGGTGACGTAAAGTCACTACCAGATGACTGAATGTCAGTTCATGGGATTGGGCTGTTTGGTGCCAATTTTACAGAAGCTGGTTATAGGTGGAGTCCTAATTGTTAACTTATTGAAGAAGTCTGATTGGTTGCTATGGGCTACTGGCCCAATTTTTCCTTTTTTGTAAATTCTTTCTTAGCCCAATTTTATTGTACATGAGGCCCACTGTATATCAAGACACTGGGGGAGATTTATAAACTGGCTTAGTTGCCCATAGCAACCAATCCGATTCCACCTTTCATTTTCTGAAGGAGCTGTGAAAAATAAAAGGTGGAATCTCAGTGGTTGCTATGGGCAACTAAGCCAGTTTTACTTTACACCAGTTTGATAAATCTGCCACATTGTATTTCACAGAAAATGATAATTTTAGACCTCATGCACATGACCATATTTTTCATCTGTGTAGTAGTAGTTTTTTGCAGATGGCACACTGATTCATTTCTATGGGTCCATGCACACATCTGAATTTGTTGTGGATTCGCGTGGCCATTCCACAAATTATAGAAAATGCCCTTTTTCTGGTCCGAGAATACTAATTTCTATTAACAGGAGTCAGAAAAATGCGGAATGCACAAGGAAGTTACCATGGTTTGCGGACCAAGATACGGATATGGTTGTGTGCTGGAGGCCTAACGTACATATACTGTGCCAGCACCACCCTTGCCAGTCTGTTAGCTGGAGTTGCGACACAACATACCTTCACCTGATCGCTTCAACCAACCGCTTTAGCCAGTGACTGGATGGAGTAATGACGTGCCGGTACAACGCATTTCACAACTTCCGTCTGGCAATCAGAGACTGGCGAAGGATCGAACGTCTGTGTTCTTTTGGGTATACTATAGTCATTTTGTATGTGAGGAGTTGACTTAAGTGAAAGACTCCCTTGAGAATAATTACACTGGGAATGCTGAAGATCTCCGTATAAGTACATATGTAAGTAATTAGCCCTTCATTGTAATGTAACCAGAAACGTGAAGATCATTCCAGTGGTGGTCACTGGCGGGATGACTCCTCTTGCACTCCGCTGTGCCTATTACTCCCCTCTTTCCTGTGGTCCTTCCAGTAATACCCTGCAGTTCTTGCCAGTCATGAACTTCACACGACACACGTGCATTGTCTGGGCAGAAAATTAAAGCAGTGATCTCTCATCAGGCGGCAGGAAAGAGAAGTAATTTGACAATTACAGTAATAACAAGTTAACTGACACGAGCCTGTATATAGTGTCAGGTTCTCATTTATGGAGGCTTGTTGAAATCACTCTGCATGAAGTCCTGCGGACTTTCAACCTGAACCTGTCGCACCTAAAACACTTTTTTAGCTCATTTGGTCATGAATCTGTCATTTCCAAAGGCGAGGTGGAGGTCAGAGACGTGGACAGATTGAATGCCAATGATCTACCAGCGTTGAGGTTGGGTTTCCAAGTTCAGGTTTTTATGTGGTGTTTGAAGCCAAAGCCAGAAACCGATCATGAATGGAGAGCAAATGCAAAGGAAAGACTGAGTCTTCTCTTCATCTTCTATCCATTCCTGGCTTTGACTTCAAAAAATGTGTCAAAAACCTGACTGTGGAAACCCAGCCCTAGAGTACGAACACACAAATCTCACGCTTCTGCAATAACATCTGCAAGGCAAAGGGTGAAATGTATGGGATATCGCCAACATTTATGCACCAGAGTCCACACAATTTGGTGCAGGCTTTGCCGCTGCAGATTTCTGCCAGAAACAGTGTGGTTTACAATACCATTAAAGGGGTATTCTAATTATCTTCTATCCATAGCATAGTGAATAATTATTAGATTGGACTACCCTATAAAGGCTATGGACACCTTCCGTGGAAATTTGTATGATAGCAAAGTCATTTTTACAATTGGTCTTTACTAAAAATATTCAGCTGTTTCTGAGCTAGAGGGGTTAAGAATTAGGGTACTTTCACACTAGTGTTATTCTTTTCCAGTATTGAAATCCGGTAAACGGTCTCAATACCGGAAAAAAACGCATCAGTTTTGTCCTAATGCATTCTGAGTGGAAAGCAATCCGTTCAGTATGCATCAGGATGTCTTCCATTCCGTCCCTTGTATGGTATTTGACTGGACAAAATCCCGGAACACTACCGCACTTGCCGGATCCGGCATTCATTTCCATAGAGATGTATTAATGCCGGATCTGGTACTAAGCGTTCCGGAAATTGCTGCATTGCCGGATCCGGTTTCCTGGCCTGCGCATGCGCCGGGACCAAGGAGGAGCTATTTTTGCTTTTTATCTTTAAAAAAAATTACCGGATCCGTTATTCCGGATGAGACGGATCCAGTATATCACCGCATCCAGAAAAAAAACATATTTCCTTTTGCATACGGTTTGCCGGATCCGGCTGGCAGTTCCGTTGCTGGAACTGCCTGCTGGATCCGAACAACGCTAGTGTGAAAGTACCCTTAGTCTGTTTGCAAGCTGTTACTTTCTGTTTTCTTTGAACCCCGTCATCTGATGGCTTTCATCTCTGATCTCCTGACCTCATAAACACAGTTTGATAAGAATTGAGCTATAATTGGTGTTTATGAGGTCAGGAGATCGGAGATAAACACCATCAGATGAAGGAGTTCAAAGAAAACGGAAAGTAACAGCTTGCAAACAGATTTTAACCCATATATTTTAGAAATGGCTATAAAATGATTTTTACCCAAAAATGAGTAAAATGGAACCGCAAAAATGACCCAGAGGTGTCCATGACATTTAAGGTTACCGAGTAGAACAAAGAGGGTTTTTTTTTTTTTAAGATTTGCAGTTAACAAATTATGCTTTTTAGAGGACTTTACCCCATTGATGTGATATGTTTTTTGTTTTTTTTTGACTCTTGCTACTTAGAATAGAGTTTTACAAGGATTACCGGTATTTGTTTGTGGACATTGCAGGATTGTAACATTGCATTACTATGTTACAATCCATGGGATTAACCTCACCATAGCTATCAACCACCATGGAATTTACCCGTTCCCAGCTATAGACATCCAATAATATATTCTCAAAGGGGTGGTCCCATGAAGAATATTGTTTTCAGTTAAAAATCTAGCCTGTTATTTTTTTTGATGGAGTGGGGGAAACTTTTTTTTTTAATCTATTGCAGTAGCCGTTAACCTGGCCATACACATAAAATAAGGGTCTGCCGATCAGTCATACATTGGGTCAAAAGGACACATTAATATAATATAGTGGGGGTGCGAAGTTGCAAATGGGTGGCTGTGGTCATGCCATACACATACACTTTCAGCCAACAACATCCGAAAAATCCCAGCGTGACAGATCACTCTTAAAGGGGTTGTTTGATGTTGGAGCCAACAACCCCTGGGATCCTCCCCTGCCACTCTTAAGATAAAAAAAAAAAAAAAAAAAACCACTCAGCCCGTCTACAGTCCAGCTGCTGCTCGATTTCTGGCCACTTCCGGTCCCCGCCAAACCAGGAAGCGGCTTGGTGAATCAAGGCCTCAGTGGTCACAGCAGGGACGTACCATTAACATTGTTGTGACCGCTGAGGCCTGTGATTGGCTGCAGCAGTCTCGGAGCTAAGCCGCTTCCTGGTCCTGTGGGGGACGTAGTGGGAACGTAGCGGTGGCGGGACCGCAGACAGGCGAGTGGGTTTATTGTATTCAGGGGGCAAGAAAGACCCCAGGGATTGTTGTCTCCAAGGATGGACAACCTATTTAAGACCTATATTATCATTTGGCAGAATAGTCAAAATCTCTCATTTTGATTGACTTTTATGTTATGTGATTGTCCAGCTGCAGAGAATATTTTAGAGATTTGAATTTTTTTTTTTTTACAATAATTTACATTGAAAAATGTGCAGATAGAAATAATTCATTAAAGGGGTTGTCTCGCTTCAGCAAACAGCATTGATTACGTAGAGGAAGTTAATACAACTTACTTATGTATTATTATTCATATTGCCTCCTTTGCTGGCTGGATTCATTTTTTTCATCACATTATACACTGCTCGTTTCCATGATTACGACCACATTGCAATCCAGCAACAGTGGCCATATTTTCACACCATAGGAATAAGCACTAGCCTATCTGCGCTCCCATGGACCCAGCCACCAGAGAGGATGGCGTTTCCTCCTATATTGTGCAAGCATGACCACCGCTGATGGATTGCAAGGTGGTCGTAACCATGGAAATGAGCAGTGTATAATGTGATGGAAAAATGAATCAACTCAGCAAAGGAAGCAATATGGACAATCGCAATACACTAGCAAGTGTCTTGTATTAACTTTCTCTACACGATAAACGCCACTTGCTGAAGTGAGACAACCCTTAAGTGCCCAGATGAACCTAGTGCATACATTCTTTGGATATTGAAGGGTGTCCAGATAATCGGTACCATATAACACTTTGACATTTCCATTTTCTCTGTTTTACAGGTTTAACCATCTGCGGACACAATTGTCTGCTGACAGCGGAGTGGATATCTGCCAGCAAAATAGTGTGCCGGGTCGGTACAGACAAGAATGATAAAGGGGACATCATTGTTACTACAAAATCTGGAGGAAAGGGGACTTCCACTGTATTTTTTAAGTTGGTCAAGCATGAAAAAATAGGTAATTAATTTTAATTTTTTTTTTTTTGTTTTGATGATTTCTATTTGATGGTGCAGGAGTAGGACTTTTCAACTCTGCATTTGCTTTGTAATTTTATAGATATGATTAAGCGAATCGAGCCTCAGATCATAGATCTGAAGTCGATTTGTTCAAACACTTCTTTTTTATATCTGCATTAAAATGTATTGGCTCTGTGGAGCCAAACTTCATATTGCCCGAAGTCGCTTGAGACTTCAGTAAATTACTCCGGTATTCCCATCTGCGTCTTTAAAAACATGTAAAAATAGGAATCCCAAGTAGGCTTTGGTACCGGTACCAAAGCCCACTTCGGATTCCTATTTTTACGTGTTTTTAAAGACGCAGATGGGAATACCGGAGTAATTCACCAAAGTCTTGCGTGATTTCGGGTGATACGAAGTTTGGCTCTACAGAGCCAATACATTTTAATGCTATATGGAAATAGTGTTAGTGAAGTGTTAGAACGAATCGACTTCAGCTCTATGATGCGAAGCTTGATTCGCTAAAGCCTATTTATAGATACTCTACTGGAAATCTTATCCCTTTAAACATCACTCTATCCATTGTGCGATCTGCAATCCGCGGATCTGCAAAACAGATTCCGGCCCTATGCGTCCTGTACTTTCCACAGGCCCTATTGTAGAACTGCCTATTCTTGTCTGCACAGAGGACAACAGAAGGCAGTTCTATAATTTCCAGAAAGGCTGCAGACAGCACATGGATGACATCCGTATGCTGTCCCCATTTTTCGTGACCCCCAAAGAAATGAATGGGTCTGCGTGCAATCCGGAAAAAATGCAGATCGGACATGGACCGAAAATACGGTGCTGTGAATGCTTTCTTATAGTGGCAGAAGGACTGAATGAGCAATCGATATTACTTCTATTTGTTAAAGGTTTTTTTCAGGCTTTTAATATTTATGACCTATTCTCAGGATAGGTCATCAATATTAGATCGGCGACGGGCCGACACCCGGCACCCCCGCCGATCAGCTGTAGAAAAGGCGCGCGTGTGCTGTCTCCTGTCTCTTTTCCTGCTCGCTTCAGATATAGGATACGTCATCAACATTAAAAGCCTGGAAAACCCTTTTAAATGAAGGCATCACCTTTGGGTGATTCTTCAATGGCTTAGGTGGATTTATAGTTAATTTAAAGGGGTTCTGCAGTTTGTTTAAACTGATGAGCTATCCTCTGGATAGATCATCAGCATCTGATCAGCGGGGCTCCGACACCCAGGACCCCCGCCGATCAGCTGTTTGAAAAGGCAGCAGCGCCGCGGCCTTCTCTCTGTTTACCGCAGGCCCAGTGATGTCATGACTTGTATCAACTGGCCTGGGCGGGGCTAAGCTCCATTCAAGAGAACAGAGCTTAGCCCCGGCCAGGCCAGTGCTACTAGTCGTGACGTCACTGGGCCTGTGGTACAGTGAGAAATCTGCGGCGCTGCTGGAGCGCCGCTGCCTTCTCAAACAGCTGTAACAGAAAAATTAGTATTGGAATCGCACTCACCAGAGCTTGAGGTCATCCGGTATGCAGCAGCCTACCTGGAGTCCAAGATTCATCAGGGCTCCTTCATGAACAGTCCAAAGAAAGAAGATGGAGGCAGCATGACCGGTAAAACATCCCTTTATTAGGGGAACCGCCAAGTGAACAGCGTGCAGGGGTTGTGACGTTTCGGCTGCTTCACAGCCTTTATCAAACACAAAATGCCATTAACAAGTGCCTGTTTAAATATCTTAAAACACACCCACTCATAAGAGAGTGGCCAATGATAGTGTGACTAAGGTGCTGAGGTCATCACAGATGCGTCCTCAGGTGCTCCTACTACATGTGTCAAACAATCATACATATTAGATCCTTATCGCCCACATACCTGACAGGCACACATGTGCCTCGGCGTTCACAAGCGCCAGGCGCGCATGACAGGAAAGAGAGGGTCACGTCACTGCCTGTTTCCTTAGGATCAGCTGCTCGCAATGCGGCTCCGCCCACCCGATCTCACGTCATCCTATCTCCCCCGTCGTGCGCGCCGTTGTCAGGGACGCCTCCGGGCTGGTCCGCCCCTACCCCACAAGACGGGTGCGATAACTCCACCCCACCGCATCCGCAGTGTTCACGATCCAAACCTAGATCGGATTAGGCTGCAATGCTGTTCTGCATTCCCTTCACAGCTTAAGGCAACGATGGGGGACGTCCACAAAGGAGGCGGTGTCATCACGTCATCAGCCGAAACCCGGCCCTGATGACATCACAGTCCCGCCTCTCCAGTGTCCGATCCACCCCGCATTGCCGAAGCTGCAACCTCGGTCTAGCCCCATCCTTTGCTGCGGTGCGTGAAGGGAGAAATCCACACTCATCTAGGGGTCACGGATTGGACCCAAGCCTTAGTTCTATGGCATGCCGTACTCCATGTGGGCTAGGAAAAAGTGAGAAACGTGCCTTAATAAAAAACAAACTACAGTTAAAAACATTACACAGAGAACCAGTTCAAAGGTCACTCAGGCTCATTACACATTCGTTATCGGAAAATCTATGTTCATCCCATAAGGTTGGAGGGCTCTCATTTCAAAAATCCACCTAAGTTCTTTCTTCTGTAGAATCCGATCCTTGTCCCCCCCACGTCTCAGAGGGCCAACCGAATCAATGATTCTGAATCGGAGTTGGTTGACCGAGTGCCCACGCTCCAGGAAATGTTTTGCCACCGGCTTGTCAATCTGGGCCCTACGGATGTTACTCTTGTGGGAATTGATGCGTTCCCTGGCTTCCATAGTGGTCTCCCCAATGTAGATGAGGCCACATGGGCACGTGATCATGTATATCACGTCCCGTGACCTGCATGTGAAAAAGTTTTTGATCTTATAAGGCTTGCCGCTATAGGGATGGGCAAAGGTATCACCCTTCAGCATATTGCCACAGTTACAACACCCAAGGCAGGGAAAACATCCCAACTTCCTTGGTGCCAGATACCTTTGCCCATCCCCATGCGGCTCCCCAACCTCGGTCTTCACCAATCTGTCACGCAGGTTGGTCCCTCTCTTGTATGCCATCATGGGGAAACCCACAAATTCCTCTACCATGGGCAAACCTTTTTGTAAAATGTGCCATTCTTTGCGTATAATACGCGCTATATCACCACTTTTGGATCCATATGTCGAGACAAACAGAATCCGTTTAGAATCCCTCTCCTTCTTCTTTCCCTGGAACGTGGACTCCCGGTCAACCTCCCCCACTTTTTGTGAGATCTTCTCTACCAACCGTCGTGGGTACCCCCTCTCAAGGAATTTCTTCCCCATCTCCTCCACCCTTATCCCAAATTGCTCTTCCCCCGATACCACCCGTCTCACCCTCAACATCTGACTCCACGGTAACGACTCAACCATCCGTCGTGGATGACTGCTCCTAAAATCTAACAAATTATTCCTATCTGTAGGTTTGTGGAAAATGTCAGTCTCGATACCCCCATCCCTGACATATACCATCACATCGAGAAATTGCAAAGATACTGTGGACATTGTCATGGTGAACCCGAGCCCGGGCACCATACCATTGAGATACCCAAAAAAGTGCTCTAATTCACCTTGAGAGCCTCCCCACACCACGAAAATGTCGTCGATGTAGCGCCACCAGCACCGGGCTTTCCCGAACAGAGCCGCTTGGTAAATGAGTCTGTCTTCCACCTCCGCCATAAACATGTTGGCATACGTGGGCGCCACGTTCGAACCCATGGCCACTCCGCGCAATTGTTGATAATAGGTGCTCCCGAAACGGAAGTAGTTCCGCCTCAGGACCACCTCTAGGAGATGGAGGACAAAGTCACGGCCGCCCAGGGAGAGCCCGGTGCTGGCCAGGGCCACATCGACGACATTCAACCCGTAAGTGTGCTCTATGGAGGTATATAGAGAGACTACATCGAAACTGACAAGGATGGGATCGGCAGGTAAACTCAGTTCTCTGAGTTTCAACAAAAAATGACTCGTATCCCTGATATAGGAAGGGGCGCTGGTGGCATGGATTCGCAAAACCCTGTCAAGGAATATGGCTATATTGCTAAAAATCGAATCCCTGCCCGACACAATCGGCCGACCAGGGGGGTCGACCAAGCTTTTATGTATCTTGGGAAGTACATAGAACAGGGGAGTGACCGGGTGTGTGACCAGGAGAAAGTCCCTGACATCCTTATCGATGATACCCTCCACCAGGGCTTCACCGATAATTGTTTCTAAGTCACGTTTGATGTCCCATTTGGGATCATTCTGAAGCTCGATATATACCTCCCGGTCACCCAGCTGTCTATGTACCTCCCGTTCGTAGCTTGTTGTGTCCATCACCACCACCGCCCCTCCCTTATCAGCAGATTTAATCGTCAGGGATTTGTCACCTGTCAGTTGTCTAAGTGCCTCTTTCTCCCCCCTTGTCAGGTTCGATGTAGCCCTCCTCTCCTTATGTTCTCTCAATGTCTCAATCTGTTTAGAAACAATGTCAATATATGCCTCCACAACGTGGTTATTACGCGGTGGAGAAAAAACACTTTTGTTTCTCAAATCAAATGTCTTCAAAATAAAGTCAGCGTTCCCAGCTCCCTCAGAAGCTGATACTGCCTTCCTTTCCTCCTTATCAAGAAAGAAGGCCTTCAATCTCAATGTACGGTAAAAGCGATGGAGGTCAAGTTCCAACTCAAACCAGTCCCTGTCATATCCAGGGCAAAAGGACAGTCCACGTCCCAAAACACGATGTTGTTCAGTGGATAGTGGTTTTGTAGAAATGTTGACAACCAGTTTTGATGTTAAATCTGGTTGCGTCTCGTCGTCCGTCCCCGTGCATTCTTGTGTTTTTGAAACGGTGGAGGTAAGGTTTTTCTGGGATCTGTGATGGTTTCTTCCCCCCCTACGGCACCTCCGTTTTGGCCGTGTGGTGGGGGGCCTAAAAAAGCCAATTTGCCTGTGTCATCCGAAGAGTCAGACTCGCCCGTCGTGAAGCCGAATCGACCCTGCTCAAACCTTCTCCCCTTCTTTCTGCGTGGTTTGCTCTGCGTCTGTTGCTGCCAATTATACACCTGGCCCGTCTGGTAATCATCCAGATCACGATGCCATTTGTCCCTTTTGATTTTCTCAACTTCTGTTTTATGTCGAAGCGTGTAGTTCTTGATTTTTTCAAAGAACGTTATGGCCTCGTCACTACTCAGTAAATTCTGGATCTGTGACTCTAAGGCTGTCATGGACACTTTCACCCCCTCGATCTCTTGGCCGAGAAAGTCAATGTTTAGCAGCATCAGTTCAAACGCATGTTTGTTGTTAATCAACTCAAATTTTTTACAAAACTCCTCATTGTTGGGGAGAAGGGTCGGTCTGAGATGGGATCTTAAACCCCGAGGTATCCGTTGTGTGCGGTAATACTCTCTAAGCGTATTCAGGTGTAAGTCCAGTGTGACCAATTTTTTCGACTCTTGCTCATATTTGCGTTTGAGCAGGTCCATAGAGGGGGTGCTTAAAAAAGCCACATCCCCACTATCCCCATGAATGAGTCTATGTATTTGTTCATCTGTGTATAAGCACGTGTTCACATTGGCGGTTTCACTGACCTTGTTAGATCCTGGGGTTCCTTCCATTTTGGAGGATAACACCCCGGTGCTGACTCCCGGAATCCAAACAGTAACAGAAAAATTAGTATTGGAATCGCACTCACCAGAGCTTGAGGTCATCCGGTATGCAGCAGCCTACCTGGAGTCCAAGATTCATCAGGGCTCCTTCATGAACAGTCCAAAGAAAGAAGATGGAGGCAGCATGACCGGTAAAACATCCCTTTATTAGGGGAACCGCCAAGTGAACAGCGTGCAGGGGTTGTGACGTTTCGGCTGCTTCACAGCCTTTATCAAACACAAAATGCCATTAACAAGTGCCTGTTTAAATATCTTAAAACACACCCACTCATAAGAGAGTGGCCAATGATAGTGTGACTAAGGTGCTGAGGTCATCACAGATGCGTCCTCAGGTGCTCCTACTACATGTGTCAAACAATCATACATATTAGATCCTTATCGCCCACATACCTGACAGGCACACATGTGCCTCGGCGTTCACAAGCGCCAGGCGCGCATGACAGGAAAGAGAGGGTCACGTCACTGCCTGTTTCCTTAGGATCAGCTGCTCGCAATGCGGCTCCGCCCACCCGATCTCACGTCATCCTATCTCCCCCGTCGTGCGCGCCGTTGTCAGGGACGCCTCCGGGCTGGTCCGCCCCTACCCCACAAGACGGGTGCGATAACTCCACCCCACCGCATCCGCAGTATTCACGATCCAAACCTAGATCGGATTAGGCTGCAATGCTGTTCTGCATTCCCTTCACAGCTTAAGGCAACGATGGGGGACGTCCACAAAGGAGGCGGTGTCATCACGTCATCAGCCGAAACCCGGCCCTGATGACATCACAGTCCCGCCTCTCCAGTGTCCGATCCACCCCGCATTGCCGAAGCTGCAACCTCGGTCTAGCCCCATCCTTTGCTGCGGTGCGTGAAGGGAGAAATCCACACTCATCTAGGGGTCACGGATTGGACCCAAGCCTTAGTTCTATGGCATGCCGTACTCCATGTGGGCTAGGAAAAAGTGAGAAACGTGCCTTAATAAAAAACAAACTACAGTTAAAAACATTACACAGAGAACCAGTTCAAAGGTCACTCAGGCTCATTACACATTCGTTATCGGAAAATCTATGTTCATCCCATAAGGTTGGAGGGCTCTCATTTCAAAAATCCACCTAAGTTCTTTCTTCTGTAGAATCCGATCCTTGTCCCCCCCACGTCTCAGAGGGCCAACCGAATCAATGATTCTGAATCGGAGTTGGTTGACCGAGTGCCCACGCTCCAGGAAATGTTTTGCCACCGGCTTGTCAATCTGGGCCCTACGGATGTTACTCTTGTGGGAATTGATGCGTTCCCTGGCTTCCATAGTGGTCTCCCCAATGTAGATGAGGCCACATGGGCACGTGATCATGTATATCACGTCCCGTGACCTGCATGTGAAAAAGTTTTTGATCTTATAAGGCTTGCCGCTATAGGGATGGGCAAAGGTATCACCCTTCAGCATATTGCCACAGTTACAACACCCAAGGCAGGGAAAACATCCCAACTTCCTTGGTGCCAGATACCTTTGCCCATCCCCATGCGGCTCCCCAACCTCGGTCTTCACCAATCTGTCACGCAGGTTGGTCCCTCTCTTGTATGCCATCATGGGGAAACCCACAAATTCCTCTACCATGGGCAAACCTTTTTGTAAAATGTGCCATTCTTTGCGTATAATACGCGCTATATCACCACTTTTGGATCCATATGTCGAGACAAACGGAATCCGTTTAGAATCCCTCTCCTTCTTCTTTCCCTGGAACGTGGACTCCCGGTCAACCTCCCCCACTTTTTGTGAGATCTTCTCTACCAACCGTCGTGGGTACCCCCTCTCAAGGAATTTCTTCCCCATCTCCTCCACCCTTATCCCAAATTGCTCTTCCCCCGATACCACCCGTCTCACCCTCAACATCTGACTCCACGGTAACGACTCAACCATCCGTCGTGGATGACTGCTCCTAAAATCTAACAAATTATTCCTATCTGTAGGTTTGTGGAAAATGTCAGTCTCGATACCCCCATCCCTGACATATACCATCACATCGAGAAATTGCAAAGATACTGTGGACATTGTCATGGTGAACCCGAGCCCGGGCACCATACCATTGAGATACCCAAAAAAGTGCTCTAATTCACCTTGAGAGCCTCCCCACACCACGCTGTTCACTTGGCGGTTCCCCTAATAAAGGGATGTTTTACCGGTCATGCTGCCTCCATCTTCTTTCTTTGGACTTCTCAAACAGCTGATCAGCAGAGGTCCCTGGTGTTGGACCCCCGCCAATCAGATGCTGATGATCTATCCAGAGGATAGATCGTCAGCTTAAACAAAGTGCAGAACCCCTTTAATTATAACATGTAGGGGCGTGGCTAGCAGCGCATGGAGACAGACGGCTAAGTTCTGAGCTCCTGAGCCATCGGCACAAATCCAGCATAAAACAGCCCTGCAAGCTTTTACATCTGCCTGCTGTGATCACCGGAGGATTGCCCTAACACCCTGCAACAAGTGGTGGAAGTTTCAGCCATGCCGAGGGGTAAGAGACGCCACAGTCCAGCAAAACTCACCAGCTTCTTCCCTGCTGTGACTGCGCTCCAAGATGGTGATTCTCCCGCTTCAGCAGCTGCTGTCAGATCGGCACCTTCTCTCTCCTCAGCGCAGCCTGTGTCTCCTCAGAGCTCAGGGAAATCCCCATCCTCCTCCTCTGCCTCGAAATCCCCTGCACAGGTCACATACTCTCCCCAGCATGACCTTTCTGTGCAGCAGGATCCTCCAGCTCGTCAGGCACACAGTGCCTCACATAAAACAGCTAAACAGCTCACCTCTGCTGCTGTGCTTGAAATTGCAGGAGGGGAAACAGATCCTGCTCCAGTCACTGAGGCAGTGTTAAAGGGGATGAGAGTGCTCATGGCTGATTTACAAAAGTCCTTGAAACAGGACCTCAGGGACGCTATTACCCAAATTCAGCATGATATTTCAGCTTTGGGGGCTAGAACCGCACATGTGGAATCTAAAATGGCGGAATTGACCTCTGCGCACAATGAGATTGTGGACACTACTAATTCGCACGAAGAAGAAATAGCAGCGTTGAAACTTAAAATCGCAGACATGGAGGACCGCTCTCGCAGGAACAATCTGCGTTTCCGCGGAGTCCCGGAGACTGTGAAAGGCGATGATCTTGCTGCTTTCCTGAAAGACTTCTTTGTTTGCCTGTTACCTCAGGCTCCAATCGCAGATTTGCTCATCGATAGAGCACACAGGCTACCTAAGCCCAAATCCTTACCTTCCTCTGCACCGCGCGACACCATTGCGCGCATTCACTTCTTCCATGCTAAAGAACAGATCCTGAGAGCAGCAAGAATCTCCCCTGTTCTGCCGGAGAAATTTCGGGACATCTCTATTTTCGCCGATTTATCAGCGGCCACCTTGGCGAGGCGCCGAGAATTTGCCTCCAGCACTGCTTTACTGCGCAAGCATGGAATCCCTTACAGATGGGGGTTCCCCGTTAAGTTGCTTATTACCTACAGCGGCTCCATGCAAGTGGCCTCCACTCCTGCGTCTGCACTGACTCTGTGTCAAGAATGGGGCCTATCCGACCCTGAGTCCCATGGCGACCGTCATCCACATTCGCCGAACTCGCGAGTCGAGGAAGAATGGATTACCGTGGAACGCCGCAAGCGAAAAACTGTGTGAATATTGGTTGGGTGAGAAACCTCGCCCTCATCTATCATTCACTTTGTGCCTGTTTTCTCCCTCCCCTTCCTCCCACTAATTTTCCTTGCAGGGTGCTACTTCGGCTGACTAAGGCCGATCCTAGCTCGTGAATATGACCAGTATTCTTGTATACTGCCCCTATGTTGCAAATACCCTTCTTACAACAATTTGGTATATTATACCTATTTCTTTGTATCAGAGCGGTCACCACCGCCGTACACTCTCTTAGTGATGTTATTGTTTTGACTTATTTATCTGTTTTTAGCGCCACATTTACATCTTCTCAGGTATACTTCGCCTCTCCTATGATGACTCTTGTGCATATACGATGTGGGATTATCTCGCATAAAAGACTACGGCTAAACACATCCTTGACAGTTTCTCACCATGGTATTTAAGATTGTCTCACTTAATGCTAAAGGGTTAAATTCTCCCTTCAAGCGGTCTTTACTATGGAAAGAAACTAAGCACCTTCAAGCTGACATACTCTGCGTACAGGAAACACACTTACTACCTGTTGATGTTCCTAGATTAAGGCACAAAAATTTTCCCCATATATTCTCAGCTCCAGCAGTTGGGAGGAAAAAAAGGGGGGTATCCATTGCGTTCAAAGATTCGATTGCACTTCAAGTAGAAAAGGTTGAGGCGGATAAAAGTGGGAGATTTGTCATTGTGATAGGCCTTATTAACAATGTTCAATATACAATTGTCTCTTTATATGCGCCTAATCAACGCCCTTCTGCCTTTTGTACCTCTCTTCTGCGCAAAGTGTCCAAAATTCAGAAGGGACGTCTCATTGTGTTAGGGGACTTTAATACAGTGATGTGGCCTTCTATGGACTCTACTTCCTCAACTGGAGCTAGGGAACCATCAGCAATGGCTAAACTTACACAATCACATGATCTGTATGATGCCTGGCGGATCCAACACCCAACTGAGCGTGATTTCACCTTTTTTTCTGCTGCCCATAAGGTGTACACTAGGATCGACTACTTTTTGGTCAACAGGCAGTTACTGCCCTGCGTAGCCTCCTCTAATGTCTATACCATTACTTGGTCAGATCATGCGCCCATTGCAATTGAAATAACAGAACAGTACACTTCTGTACATCACTCCATATGGAGGCTTAATAATTTTATCCTGCAGAGTCCGCGTTACTCACCTCAAACCATTGAGTGTTTGCACAATTATTTTAGGGAAAACGATACTGGTGAAATCTCTGAAGGTATTCTGTGGTGTGCTATGAAAGCGACTCTTAGAGGTCATTTTATTAAGCAATCTTCCTATGATAAAAAATGCAGAACTCAGTTGTCACTCCAATTACAATCTAAGCTAGCTGAACTACACCGCTTAAATAAGTCTTCCTACTCTCCTCATAGAGCAGCAGAAATTACGTTAGTTCAATCCCGTCTGCATGAACTAAATTCTTATCAGTACGACTTGATGCTAAGGAAACTTAAGCTTCAACATTACTGGCAGGGTAATAAAGGGGGGGCATTACTTGCTAAACAATTAAAATCACGCAGTGCCAAAAACAGAATTTCTTACTTATCCTGCTCTGATGGGTCTAGGGTGTTTGATCCGCAGGGCATTGCTAATGAGTTTGCTAAGTATTATGCATCTTTGTACAACCTTTCAACTGACATGTCCACACCTCAACCTTCTTTGCCCTTTATACAAACATTTCTAGACCATCTAAATTTACCCTCATTGACAGACAGTCAAAAACTAGAGACATCCTCTGTTTTCTCTCCGGAGGAAATCTCTGTAGCAATTAAAACCCTGAAAATTGGCAAGTCACCTGGGCCGGATGGTCTCACCAATGAATTTTATAAGGCTCATAAAGACCTACTAGTTCCTTACCTAACAAGGCTATTTAATGATGCTGCATCCTCAGGCTCTCTACCTGAAGAAATGCTAAATGCATTGATAGTCACTCTGCCGAAGCCTGGGAAATCCCCAGATGTTCCCTCTAACTTTAGGCCAATATCACTTCTTAACGTGGACCTAAAAATCTACGCTAAGGTGATCGCGAACCGCTTGACAAATATTCTCCCAACGTTAATTGACGCTGATCAAGTCGGGTTTGTCAAGGACCGACAGACAGTGGATGGCACCCGCAGGTATTTGAATATTATGTCGGTGGTGGCTGAACATCGGACGCCTTCTCTGCTTCTATCATTGGATGCCGAGAAGGCGTTCGACCGGATCCACTGGGGCTACCTTGAAGCGGTACTGGGCAAATTTGGTTTTCCACCGAGGCTACTATCCTCCATCTTAGTCTTATATTCCAAGCCCTCGGCCAGAGTATACTCCTCGGGAGCACTCTCCTCGCCCTTTGGGATCACTAATGGCACAAGACAGGGGTGCCCCCTTTCTCCCCTCCTATTTGCACTAATGATGGAACCTCTAGCTCACCAAATCAGGTTGTCCCCGAACATTAAAGGTATTACTATTGGTGAAACAGACCACAAAATAGGCCTTTTCGCGGATGATGTCATTATTTCAGTTAGAGACCCCTTAACCTCTTTAACAGCTGTCTCAGATATCATTGATCAGTTTAGTCGGGTGAGTTACTATAAAATAAATTCTCATAAATCGCTTATACTAGGAATGTGGATCTCGCTAGATACCAAAAGTGCCATCTCAGCCAAATTCCCCTTCAAATGGGCCGAAGGAAGTATTCCTTACTTAGGTATATCCCTCACATTCCCCCTAGGTAACCTCCAGTCTGTTAACTACAACGCTATCATTGCACAAATTAAACATGACATAGTGGCCTATTCGCAATACCCTCTCTCATGGTTGGGCCGCATTGCTGCGTCCAAAATGTTTCTTTTGCCAAAGATTTTGTACTTATTTAGGAACTTGCCTGTCATTGTGCCCCGCAGATATATTGCTTCGCTCCAAGCCCTTATATCACAATTTATATGGAAAAAACAGAGGGCGAGAGTAGCGGCTGATATCCTATACAAGCCTGTTAAATTGGGGGGATTGGGATGTCCATGCCTTCTTACCTATTACCAAGCTACTGTGCTCGACCAACTCAAAAGCTGGTGGATTAATGACACAGCGAAGAAATGGGTACAAATGGAAACTAGCTTAACTCGTGCACCCTCATTGCAGCACTTACTTTGGCAGGGATTACTTTCCAAAACGCCCCCTCGATCTCCATCTATCACTAGTCAAGCTGGAATGTCCTTGTGGACCAAGTGTCCCCTTATCCCGAAAATCCTTCCACTCAGGATTTTGGATGCTCCGTTGTCAGCTTTCAGTGCCTGCTTGCCGGATACTGATTTCTCACAATGGGAATCTAAAGGAATCCGTTCAGTGTCCCGAATTTTAACCAATGAGGCCCTTATATCATTCACTGACTTAAGAGAGCGGTATCAAGTCCAGTGGTCAGATTTTTATAAGTACCTTCAATTACGCCACCTCCTAGCATCCAAGAACATTACACACTCTACACACTCCTCTATGTATGCTGCATATTTCCAGAACCCCAAAATACGGAAGGGAGGTATTTCTGAGGCCTATAGGGGGTTGCAGCTCTCAGTTGCTATATCAAAATTCCCGTTCCAGATTAAATGGGAGACAGATTTAAATAAATCTTTTGTGCCAGCGCGTTGGGCCTTTGTTTTCTCCCTGAGCTCTAGAACCTCAAAGTGTGTCGACCACCTGGAGGCCTCAAGAAAACTCCTTTATAGGTGGTATTATACCCCTTATCGCCTATCCATTATATATCCAACCACCTCAAATGTTTGCTGGCGATGCCTATCAGCAGTTGGCAACTTAATGCATATCTGGTGGACCTGCCCTGCTGTCCACCGTTTCTGGTCCACAATATTGTTACTTATAAGTGCTGTAATAGGGAAGGCGCTCCCCATGTCCCCGGAACTAGCATTGCTCTCCTTTGAGCTGGAATGTTTAGAGTTAGCGGACCTCACTATTGCTTTTCATATACTAACAGCAACGAGAGTTGCAATAGCTAAAAGGTGGAAGAGTAGGGACATCCCAACCATACCAGAAATCATTGCTAAAGTCCACTATAATTATGGCATTGAGCTACTGATTGCAAAACAGCTTTGCCGATTATCATGTGTCAGCGCCAGGTGGCGAAAATGGGCGTCTTATATATCCAAACACTATCCATCTTTGCCAGATCTACAAGTATAGAAGATACATACCTCAATTTTACTGCTTGATTTTAAATGTGGCGCAGTGTTTATTATTGTTTGTTTGTTGGTCGTTCTCTTACGGCCTTGTTTTTTTTTTGTTTTTTTCTTTAATATAAATGAAAACTTTACATCCAGTGTCTTTTATCCTGCAATGTGATGAGCAAATTATACTGTACTGTACGGTAATTTGACATTGTGGAAGATGATGTATGCTATGATTTTCTAATAAAAAATTTGTGAAATAATTATAACATGTAATCCCAAGCTGCTGCATCTAAAGTTAACACAATGGCCCAGATTTGCTAATTCTAAAGTAGGCCTAAGCTTAGACAGGCAGTCTAGACCTGCACCAGATTTATCACAGGGGCTCAGCCTGGAGGATAGTCACTTTTCTCTTTACTCCATAGCAACTATTGGTTGGCTTACTTTGAGACAGATTTTGACACCAGATTTGTGGTACAGTTTTGGTGCAAAATGGCACATTTAGGACCTGCCCCTTTCATGTAAAGCCCCACCCTTTTGCACTAAGCCCCACCCCCTTATCAAGCATGTCCGAAAAAGTATTTAAACCCTAGATGCGCCATTTTTAGACTGATTTTTGGAGCAGACACATTAGTAAATCCGGGGCAGTATAGTTTTGTCTTTTAACAGCCATTTATTCTATAGTAGAAAGGAGAAGGGTAAAGTTATGGGACCTGACTACCACAGGAGTGAATAGATTTCACTTATTTCCATCAGTGATTGTGAGCCAAAAACACAGAACTGGCGCGGATCTTTCCTTCTATCTTATCTCTGTGTTGGCTCACAATCACTGAAGAAGATACAGTGCCCTGCCTAAGCTACATCCAAGACCTCTCACTAATCTGTACTGACGAGGGGCAATCGCCGTCTACGGATGGATATCTGCCCTGGTTATATTCCCTTGTCAAATCCCAAGGCTTGTTGGAAAGTCGGATCTTGAGCCCCTTCCAATGGGTGGCGCTGGCGAGATGATTCTCTTTCTTGGGAGATACCTCTTTGCACAGTCCTCTCAGTGGGAATTGTTCTATAGTTTTTGGCTTCCTGTTGATGACCTGGGGGTTGTAACATACTGTACTGACAAACCCCAGGAGGTTGAGAGGAAGGCAAAACCCTCCAAATGAGCGTACTAACTATGTAACTGTGACTAGTAAGCTAATACAATGTGCTTGATCGGTTACATGCACGTTTGTCTAGAAGTGGCCAAGGGTACTCTGATGGCTGTTTATGGGTAGATGAGGGACACTGCACAAAATTAGAATTTCCCTGGCAGGCGAGTCCGTAGATTTGTGCTGCTCCCATAACCAAAGGGTTAACAGTGCTGCAGTTCTGTACTGCTTGGCTGAATAGGTCAGTGGGAAGGAATCCTTTCCTGTTTCCTGAGGCTCGCTGATTTTTGTTTTTTATCTGTGCCATCCCCCTTCTCACTGAAAGCAGGAACCCTGCACCATCTAACTAGTATTCCCAGTGTGAATTCAATCTATGCACAGGCCCCAATTTGCTAGATGTCCTTTTTGCCTCAGTCCGGCTAGTATACGTAGTATATCGCTGTCTACCAGGGGTGGATTGGCCATAAACCCTACTGAGAAATTTCCCAGTGTGGCCGATGCCCAAGTAGGGTTGGGCAATATACCAGTGTTAACGATATACCGTGGTATTAAGAAACGGCGACATCACCGTTTGTTTATTACTGCAGTATATGAGTGACATCATAGGTGCGATCGCACTTGCAATGACCGCTTCTAAAACAATGTGTATAATGTGCCACAATATGGTATTGCTGGCCCTGGACCCGACTACAAAACGGGGCCACTTTTATAATTTTTTTCCAGGGCCACTTTAAGTTCCCATTCCGCCCCCGCTGTCTACTGTGCTATTCCATTAAAGGGCATCCTGCAAAATAAAAAAACTTTTTTTTAACATACATAAGAGCCTATAGTGGCATCTATCAGAAGTATACAATACATGGCGAAATCCTCTTGACATATGTCTCCATCGGTCACTAAAAGCGCTGTGTAAATTGACCCTTCCAAACAGGGCAATGTCCTTCAGTTGTTACAAAAAAGTACTTTTCCTACCAGATCCTTACGCAGCAGAAAGTGTGTCCTGCGGAGGTAATCTAAACATTTCTCTCCCTACAGCAGTGGGTCAGTGTATCTTTGTCAGGACCCCACAGAAGTGAGCGTGACTTAACTCTTCTCATGCCTTGCAGACCTCATTGATGACATTTATGAAAGCACAACCTTTTAAACTTTCTGGGGGAGATTTCTCAATGTTGGTGCAGTTTGCGCCATAACTAACTTTTAGAGCTGGAGATAAAACTCGTGAAAGTTGAGACCAGAGTTATCGGATGTTGTACACAGCATAATAAATGAGGCGTACTGCATATTTGTGACATTTTGCTAGAAATTATAATATTTTAGGGTGGGTTCACATCACATTTTATGCCTCCATTTGACATATACGTTAGAAAGAAAACATACAAAACCGTAAAAAAGTGTATATGTGTGTGTGTGTATATATATATATATATATATATATATATATATATATATATATAATTTATTTTTTACAATGAAACTATGGCGAATGGATGCCACTGTATGACATCAGTCTGAGGCATCCGTTTAACATATAAGTTTTTTGTGTACGTTAAACGGATGGTAAAAGTGCGATGTAAACCCAGCCTTGAACGCCAGTATGTGGGATAAGAGCAGGAAGTAAGGAATATGGCTAGCTCCAAAGGAACCTGTGAATTTTTAACAAAAAGCCACAATTTTAATTACAGCATGCGTGTCAGGGTTATCTCGACAACGTTGCCTATAATTGAACTGTGTGGAGAAGCGGACACCCCTTTTAAATCATTAGCTATGAAGAGGAGAAAATAATCTGTGTCTATGCGTTTTTTAATTTTTATTTTGTTTTAGGTATTTTGTATCAGTCGGCAGTATGGGTGGAAGAACAGAATTATTACGACATGCGCACAGACAGAAATAAAGGAATATCTCCTCTATCTCAGAGAACTGGTAATCCATTGGGTATAGATATAGAAAGGTAAGATTTGCGTCTATGCCAAAAATGAAATGAATCAATTTTCCTTTTAGAATTCACGTGTTTGATGGAAGAGCTTAGTGTATGATCTTTGCTCCATGCTGAGATTTATAGTTTTGATTTTAAGGGAACCTGTCAGCAGGGGCGGATTGGGAACTTAAAGTGGCCCTGGAAAAAACGAAAAGTGGCCCCATGTTGTAGGTGGGTCCAAACTGACAGAAATCAGGGCAATACAATTAGACTGACCAGCAATACCATATTGCTACAAAGTAATGCTTAGGCAGCACAAAATACCTCTCCAGAAGCTGTCCCTCTGTGCCAGTGGTCCCGTTCTTCCTTCCACTCCATTTGCCACAAGATGGCAATACAGTTGGAGTCAGGAGGACACCTGCGGCCGCTGACCAGTTACATAAGTTTTTACTATTTCCAGTGTTAATTAACTCATGGAGTGTCAGACCATTACTTACCTGGCTGGCGGCTGTGAGTGGGGGCCCAGGTGGCCCTCTGGGCATTTGCCCACCGAGAAGTTTCCCTGTAGGATCTATGGCCAGTCCGCCCCTGTTTGTCAGTACTTTTTGCACCCCTAAACTGGCTTAAAAGGCTATGTACACCTTTTTGGGGGCATTTTTTTTTTATTATTGCATTGTACTCATTTTGAGCTAAAAATATTTTTTTACATTGGTCTTTATTAAAAATATGGCATCCGTTTTTCTGTACAGAGCTGACATGTTCTAGAAGCCCCCTTTAGATTTTCTGTCAGACCAGGAGCTGACGGACTCCTTATCTCTGCTCTCTGACCTTAAACACCCATTATAGCTCAGTTCTTATCTTATTGATAAGAATGTGGCTTAAATAAGTGTTTATGACATTTTAGTAGTTTAGAGATAAGGTTTATAGATGATTGAAAGTACCAGTCACACAGCTAGAAAAACGGTTAACCCTTTGTGACAGAACAGCTCAATATTTTTAATAAAAGCCAATAGAAAAAAAGATTTTTAGCCAAAAATGAGTAACATGCAGTCATAAAAAAAAAATGCCTCTGAACGTGTACATAGCCTTTAAAATTAGGGGTGCACCGAAATGAAAATTCTGGTCCGAAACCGAAACCGAAAATTCAGGATACCCCTTGACCGAAACCGAAACCGAAACTGCCTTTTTGCCCAAATACTTTTAAAAGACCCCCCACCCCATAACAGTGCCATCCACAGACCCCCCCCCACCTCATAACAGTGCCATCCACAGACCCGCCCACCCCATAACAGTGCCATCCACAGACCCGCCCACCCCATAACAGTGCCATCCACAGACCCCCACCCACCCCATAACAGTGCCATCCACAGACCCCCACCCACCCCATAACAGTGCCATCCACAGACCCCCACCCCATAACAGTGCCATCCACAGACCCCCCCCCCCCCCCATAACAGTGCCATCCACAGCCCCCATTGTACAATTAATAGATTAATAGAAAATAGCGGGGAGGGACTCGGAGGAGGAGCTGGGGGCCGGAGCGTTCACTGTGCTCCGGCCCCCAGCTCCAGTAGTTATAAAATGTTGTACAATTAATAAGCATTCTATTCATGAGGCCCCCTCTGCAGTATTACATTCAATACAGCCACATCATACTCACAGGGCTGTCATCTTAATGCTGGCCGGCCGGGCAGAGGAGCGGCAGCGTGACAACTGACGTCATGTGCCCGGCCTACTTTCTGAATGAAGGAGGCGGCGCAGGCATGTGACGTCAGTCGTGACGCTGCCGTTCGTCTGCCCGGCCGGCCAGCACAGCCCCGTGAGTAGGATGTGGCTGTATTGAATGTAATACTGCAGAGGGGGCCAAATGAATAGAATGCTTATTAATTGCACACATTTTATAACTACTGGAGCTGGGGGCCGGAGAACAGTGAACGCACCGGCCCCCAGCTCCTCCTCCCAGTCCCTCCCCGCTATTTCCGGCCGATATGTAAAAATATCGGCAGAAATAGATTAGGTGCATTCTCGGCCGATATTTTCGGCCGCCGAAATTTCGGTGCACCCCTATTTAAAATGTTTTATACTATTAGTTCCTGCAGTATCTGAAAAAAAAGAAGTTTAAGTATGAGGATGCTCTTTCTGGTTGGATTGAGGTCCCTATGACCGAGATACATCATCACAAGCTAGCTCCAGCACCATGCGGCACAGGAGCAGTGAAGTGAGTTGTGCTGGCCTCAGCTTTACCACATGGGCAGGTGCTGCAAGAATCTAACGTGAGTAGGACGGATCTTGCATTACATTAGGCACTGTCCATAAGGAGATATAGTATCCCCTGAATCCTGAATAGGCCTCCCACTATGTTAAGCCAGTGCTCTTTCAATCTCATGTCTCAAGGACTGTTTTAAAGGACAAACATTGACCTATAGAAAATGTACTTTATATCTGATGGTGACAGAGGCAGAGCTTGTTTAGAGCTCATTTTCATACCCTCTTCCCAGCCACTAAACAGTGTATGGTGTGCTGTGGTTCTTTCTATGGGTTCGAGGAGTCCGATTTCTGCCATTCTGATATTGATGACTATCCTAATGGTAGGTTCAGTATTTAAAGTGTAACTGTCATATTTTTTATTTTTTTGTAATGTGTAGGGGCAGTGATAATGACCATTTTTGTAATATACTTTAATTACTGATATTATACATTTCTATTAGAAAAATATCTCTAAATTGTCCCATTTTGAACCTTAGCAACACTCCTTTGTCTTCTGTTTACATAACACAGTCAGTGTTGAGCAAGTCTCCACTGTTATGTAAACAGAAGACAGAGAAGTGTTGCTAAGGCTCAAAATGAGCCACTTTAGAGCTATTTTTCTAATAGAAATGTACGATTTCAGTAATTAAACTATATTACAAAAATGTTCAGTATCACTGCCCCTACACATTACAAAAATAAAAAAAGAATGGCAGCTAGGCCTCTTTCTCACGGGTGTCGCGTGTGAGGGCCGGACAAGATGCGGGTGAAAATGTGTGATTTTTCCGCGCGAGTGCAAAGCATTTTAATGTGTTTTGCACTCGCGTGAGAAAAATCGGCATGTTCGGTACCCAGACCCGAACCTGGACTTCTTCACAGAAGTTCGGGTTTGGGTTAAGTGTTGTGTAAATTTTATTATTTTCCCTTTTAACATGGTTATAAGGGAAAATAATAGCATTCTTAATACAGAATGCATAGTACAATAGGGTTGGAGGGGTTAAAAAAAATTAAATAAAAATTAAACTCACCTCATCCACTTGTTCGCGCAGCCCGGCTTGTCTTCCTTCTTTCTTCTTTAAGGACCTGGGAGGAAAAGGACCTTTGGTGATGTCACTGTGCTCATCACATGGTCCATCACATGGTCAATCACCATGGTGAGTTAAATTTTTTTTCATTTTTTTAACCCCTCCATCCCTAATTTACTTAGAATTCTGTATTCAGAATGCTATTATTTTCTCTTATAACCATGTTATAAGGGAAAATAATAATGATTGGGTCCCCATCCCGATCGTCACCTAGAAACCATGCGTGAAAATCGCACCGCATCCACACATGCTTGCGATTTTCACGCAGCCCATTCCCTTCTAACGCGTGAAAAACACACAATATAGAGCCTGCTGCGATTTTCACGCAACGCACAAGTGATGCGTGAAAATCACCGCTCATGTGCACAGCCCCATGGAAATGAATGGCTCCGGATTCAGTTTGGGTGCAATGTGTTCACCTCACGCATTGCACCCGCGCAGAAAACTCGCCTGTGTGAAAGGGGCCTTACACTTTTAGGCTACTTTTACACTTGCGTTCGGGGTTCCGCTTGTGAGTTCCGTTTGATGGCTCTCACCAGCGGCCCCGAACTGATCCGTTCAGCCCCAATGCAATCTGAGTGGATGCGGATCCGCTCAGAATGCATCAGTATGGCTCCGTTTCACCTCCGTTCCGCTCAGCAGGCGGACACCCAAACGGTTTTCGTGTCCGCCTGGCCGTGCGGAGCCAAACGGATCAGTCCAGACTTACAATGTAAGTCAATGGGGACGGATCCGTTTGACGTTGACACAATATGGTGCAATTTCAAACTGATCCGCCCCCATTGACTTTCAATGCAAAGTCAGGACGGATCCGTCTGACTAACAATTAGACTTGGATTTTTTTCTGAAATATAATGCAGACGGATCTGTTCTGAATGGATACCATAGTTTGCATTATAGGAGCGGATCCGTCTGTGCAGATACCAGACCGATCCGCTCCGACGCAAGTGTGAAAGTAGCCTAAGTCCTGGAAAGCCTCCTGCATTCTTTATAGGTGTTATGATATTCTGCTTGTGAAGGTAGATGGGACAACTGGTAGCTTGCTAAGAGTTGCACAAGTGATGACCTGTAAGTTTTTTTTTTTTTTTTTTTTTTTTTTTTTCCTGAATCCTATCCAGGTTTTTGTAATGGAACCAGCTTATAAAATGAAATGTCTATGAGTGTAGCACTTGTGTAAAGTAATCTTCAGAACAGCAAGAGGAGACTTTGTGGGTGTCAAAGACTTGCAATCTATCCATCCACTTGGTTTTTGTATCTTCAGCTGGATGTGCCATGTGTTTAACAAATGAATCACTTGTTGAAATCCAGCATCTAGTGTCCTGGCTTTACGCCACATCTCTTTGTGTCCTTTTGATTGTATCTCTGCAGAAAGTGTACTGAGCGATGACATAACTTGCTATACATACTTAGCACAGACAAGAGGTTTACGTCAAGATGCCACTTTCCTTACGCCTCTGATGCAAACGTAGTGGTATTTACCATGAGGGTGTTAGTATTTGCATTTTGTTAAGTGTTCTTGTTCTCTTTGTTTCCTGCATACCAAAAGCTAAGCTGAATGGCCAGCCAAAAATACATGGACAGACTGGGTCCACCACAGATAGAACCGAGCATTGTGTGCAGCTCTATACTACTTTCTTATAGAGGAGGTGGTCAAGCAGGAGACCTCCTTTATCATCCAAGTTCATTCATGTCTGGCTAAGAAAGACTGTACACCTGTAGTAGGGGGAATTTTTGTATAGGGTTTAAGAACTTTTTAACCACCTGTAATATGAAGTTTAAATGGTCACTAACTAGTACAAGAAAGTTTGTAATATATACTATCAGAGAAAAATGCCTTATTTGCCAGTTGTCAGCAATTTTCTTCCTCACCCCCTTTTTTAAACTAACATTTTCTTTAAGGATAGTTTAACATAGTTGATATCTCTGTTCCGATGCAGTCAGTTTTTACAACTAATCCATTGATTTCAATGGGAATATGCATGTAAGCATTCTATTTCACATGATTTTCTGTCCAGGAAACTTCGTAGCATTTGCTACCTTCATTGTTTTTCATGCAGGAATAGTCCATTCACGTTAATGGGCCAGTGAGAAAAAAACTACCAGGACATGGACGGCATACATATATGGTCTGTTTTTCACTTATGGTTGCTAAGTGATGCAGTTTATTTTTCAGTTTTTTTTCACATACTGTAGATGAAAAACGGATGGCGAATGAATACAAGTCAGATGTAAAAACAGAAACCCTGAGCGCAGTTGGAGATATAAATGCTTCAATTTGCACGTCAAACCTTCTTTTTTTCACTGACTCGCTCATGTGCAAGAGACCTTAATTCTGCGATAAATCTGTCTGGAGAGACCAAGATGGGTTGTCAGCTCACTGTACACAAAATTATCTCATCCCATAGAAGTCTATGGAAATAGTAAGGAGAGGAGCAGTGAGCACCAACTAACAGTGTTATATCTCAACCCAAGTGCTTTATTCACATCTATACTGCTCAGTACTTCTCTGTAATGTTCTATATTCTGGGTGAGTGATAGACAGAAAGCAGAATCTGCAGTCTCCATATGTAGTCTACGGGTAGACATCATTACAGCTAATCGCCAGCCACCACCTCAGGGACAACTGAAAATTACAAAACATCCAACGATCATGTGCATGCGCTTCTTGATTCCTGTTCACCACCCTAAGCTGCCAGCTTGATATAAATCTAGCAGAGCAATTCCAGCAATGAATGGGGAGATCTCTGGATCCATGTGAGGTGCAGAGCTGGTTCTGGCTTTGTTAGAAAGAGATTGTCATGTACTATATGGTGTCTGATTTTCAGTTTTCTACATTAATCATGAGACAACCCCTTTTAAGCAAATTATTTTCAAATGTCCCAGTTAACTGGTGGTTTAGGTTTGTTAGATCCAGGGTTGCAGTTTTTGTTACTTTTGATGTAGACATATAATATTCTTGTAACTGTTTTAATATTCAGGGATTTAATATTACTTTTTTTGCATTCTGATCTGGTCAGCTTGGATGATTGTGGTACGTGTAAATAAATATAAGGTTGGCATTAGTTAGAATCTCGGGTAGTGCATATTACAGATTGAACACTTGGCACGCCAATAATTTCAAATCACCTTCTCCTTCAAAGATGTGACTCGGATTACCCTAGTTGTATTTAGAACTTACATTGTATACATAAAGCAAACTCGTAATCCCGTTTTGATTTTGCTTACGCTGAGCTGAATGGGAGCGCCATCAGAAATTCTGTTTCCTTCTCTTTCACTTTGAAAGCGATGAACAGAAATAGTCTGAAAACCGTGCGGTTTCTTCCCAACAAGGGTGAGCAAAATCAAATACACAGATTATTCTTCTGATGAAGGTCTTAAAATGAAAGCCAAGGAAACGCCCCGCGTGAAGGTAAAGGAGCCTTTAGTCATTTCTTGGAGAATGTTTACGTAAAATGTCCCAAAATTGACTGATAGGAAATCCATTGGGAATGCAGGACAGTGCATTTGCAGACTAGCTGGGTGGCCCGAGTCTGAGGATCTCAACCTTAACTCTTCCCAGTGAAGACCTCAGCGGCGTTTTATTGTTTTAATTTGTCCACATGCTGCTTATTTAGACAGTTTGTGAGGCTGTGAAAGCAGCCGCAGCTCTCTCACAGATCAGCATTACATATGGTACATGGAATTTTCCCGCTATGTTTTATATAGGGATGCAGCTATCGATTATTTTAGTAATCAAGTATTCTATCGATTTAATCCAGCGATTAATTGAGTACTGTACTCTAATAAGAAAAAAAAAATTAAAGAACATTTTCTTTTATAAAAACTCATCAGACCCCCCTGCCATCAGTTCTCAGCGCCATCAGCTCCCCCCAGTGCCATCAGTTCTCCATGCCCTTAGCTCTGCAAGTGCCCTGTGTCCTGACAATGTGTCAGGATACAGTGCAGCGCGGTGTG
Source organism: Bufo gargarizans (assembly GCF_014858855.1). Taxonomy (NCBI): domain Eukaryota; kingdom Metazoa; phylum Chordata; class Amphibia; order Anura; family Bufonidae; genus Bufo; species Bufo gargarizans. Next base: position 313,004,627 of record NC_058084.1, read on the forward strand.
GGCCGGCGGAAAACCACTGAACGTGAGTAATAGCAAGCACTTCACTCGCGCTCCGTGGTTACATGACGCAAATGAATCTTCGATGCAAAAAATTTGCATCGAGGGATTTTTTTGTGTCGAGTTACTGGATCGATTTGAGTAATCGTTGCAGCCCTAGTTTTTTATAATCATATTTATTTGTTCAGTATGTTTCAAAATATTATAAAAGTGTTTCTTGACTTTTTTTATTCAATATATTTTTTTTTTAAATCAGAAATCGAATTATTTTTGCCTTTACATGTTGGACAGATCAAGGATCCCATCAATTTTTTGTTTAATAATATTTCAAGTATTTCTAGGGCTGTCCGACCTTTTAAAATAAAAAATAAATAAATAAAAGAACACTGAAAATGATAATAAAATGATAAAAGAAGTCATAGTTGCGTTACTGATTCACCACACAACTCCAGTTACAAAGCTTCCTGGTCCGCCGCTAGTCTCTATTTTCTGCTTCCTTTCGACACAGACATGTGACCGTTTAGCGAGTTATTGACTGTGGAGGTGACTGCTACCACCAGTGATAGGCTGCAGTGGGCACATGTCCGTGTAGAGACCAGTGGTAGACCTGGGAGGCATTAGTAACGGGGGAGAGGGGGAATTGGTTATGTTGAATTTTTCCTTTTTATCATTTTAAATTTTTCAGTTTATTTTTTTATTTTTATTTTAATGGCCCACATGTGTCATTGTCTGTGTTTTTGTCATTTTTTTTGTTTACTTTGTAACAAATGTATTAAATGTTGTAAGTCCGTTCCTTTTCACGCTAATAAGTCATAGTTCCTTTTGACACTACTAGTACAAATCAAACACACAAATTAGGCCGTTAATACTGTTGGAAACCGTATAGAAAAAATGGGCCACGGAGCTTAAGGCTGGGTTCACAACTGATTGAAAAACCGCTGTTTACCACGGAAAAGCCATAGGATTTCACCCTCCATTGCAAAGTGTGAAATACACAGGAGAAATCCGCTGTATAAATTGACATGCTGCGGATTTCACATCCTTAATTGCCGCACCTTTTTATGCCGCTTTTTTTGTATGCAGCATGTGGATGAGAATTCCGAAATTCTCGCCCACTTTGCTGGTTCTGTACTACAATGCTGCGGATTTACCGCACTAAAATTTGCGACTGCAAATCTGCAGCTAATCAGTCACATGTGACCCCGGCCTAATATCAGTCTCCTAGTAACAGGATGTGTAAACCTAACAAATCCACACCTTTGACATGTATTGCTAATGGATATAGCATATCTACTGTAGATTTCTCATGCTGCGGCATACTTATACAGAGGTTCTTAAGTACTGTATATGACCCTAGCTGTACTGTTGCTATTCCTTTTATTTTTCCACTATGATTGTATGTGTTTGGGAATATCTTGCATCCTTCGTCCTTCAGATCATACGCGGCTATTGTCTTGATTTTTTTTCCTTTTTTCCAATGTAAAATGCTGCGTGCACATAAACAGCTGCGCCCTACAACTGCAGACCCAGCACATGTTTTATTTTTTGTTCTGCCAAATTACGGAGCGGCAGACTCTGAGATCCAGAGCAGCGCTCTCGATGCAGAACTCAAAGCAGTGTTTGTTGTTGTGTATGTTGTGCCGGGTCAATACCAGAGATCAGACCCAGTAATAAAAAAGAATTCTGAAAAGTAGAGTAGGTTCCAAGTCATTTTTCAGCCACCCACTTATTGTCAAAGTAGATCTTCCCACGGCCCAGTTCTTTCTCGTTTCCTGGGATGACATTGCCATCTACTGGAGAACTGACATATGTTAGCGTTTTCGTACATAGCCGTATCTGTCCACGCGCTGTACATATTATTATTATTTTTTTTTTTACCATCTCAAATTTCACTTCAAATCTGCGTTGGATCTGAGCGTTAGCAGGCATGTTCTATTCACTGACAGGGCTCTTGAAAGCGGTGGGGACTTAAAGTGCAATCTATATTAGAAGTGAAATAACTTTTCAGAATAATGTGATTAAAGGGACACTTCCATTCATATTTCTTTAATACATGTTAAAGGGGATGTCCAGGATTAGACACACATCAATACAGATCTGGAATTGCAGTTCAGCTCTGGTGAAGTGGATTAGGCTGAGCTGCAATACCGGACACAACCTGTGGACAGGTGCGGTGCTGTTTTTGGAAGAAAGCAGCTGTGTTTTTCTAAAACTGGACAAACCTTTAACAACCAGCATGTGGTGATTCTTTGTATTTTCTTTTAATGAAAATAGGTGGATTATTTCCAGGATATTTTGATATCACTCCATGTATTCTACCTCCTGTCCTTTCCCTTTAAACTTCCTCTTTGTTTGGACTTTTACGCTCCATTCACACGACCTCAATTGTGGTCCGCATCCGTTCCGCCATTGTGCAATTTGCGGATCCGCAATACACTACGGACGTCTGAATGGACCCTTAGTATGGGAACAGTGTCACTTAACTCCCGGTCAGGCTCTTGGTCACTACGACCAGAGAGAGCCCCCATCACACATTACACTAATCAATACAATGTTATCCTGTTATGTTATAGAACAATAGAGCTGTCATAAAGTCATCCCACAAGGCTTACCCTTCAGATAACATCTTCCCCTCACAGCAGCAGTAAACTGACAATGCATTACCTGTCTATGTGGGAAGTTTTATTCATGTTGACTGCTACAGAAGTACAGTATTTTGTGTTTAATTTTCGGTGGCATAATACTCCCGAAATGAAAGAGAGAAAAATGGGGAAAAAAACTCTAAAAAATAAATAAAAATAAAGTTTGTCAATATTGAGTTAAAAAAAATGCCCCTTTTGTAATGGAAGTGACCCATTAATGGAGTTTTGTGTGAGTCAGGTATTGAAGGTACCTGGTCGGTATGGAAGGCTGCAGCTGAAGTGAATAGGACTAAGCTGTAGTACCACGCACAGTCGCACTCTTATATGGCTCTGCACCTGTCTAAGCAAATAAAGGGAAACCCTGGAGCCGCGTACCTCTCATTCTGCTGACCAGTGGCGGTATTAAAGGTCAAACCATCTCTAGTCAAAAACTGATATCCTAACAAAAGAATTTGCCATTAATATTTGACTCCTGAAAACGCCGTTTATGGCATGCTTCTGCCAGAGGTGAAATCCGTATCAAATGGCTCAGATTCTGTTGCGCAATTTTTGGCCACGTGGGGATAAGATTTGTTGCTTCTACTGTACGCTGAATGCAGACAATCTACAGCGTGTAAGCTACGTGTGGCTGTACCCTCAAGCTTTATTATCATAATTACGGGTACTCCCTTTAAACCCGACACCTCTCCTGTCTGTTTTAATAACTACTTGCATCCCCCTTTTAATAACCATTCCGGAGCATCTATTTGAATGACTCTATGATGTGCCTTTCCTGCTATGAATTATGAATAAAATTGCAGTGAGGCTAAATAGGTGTTACCAGTTTGGGGGGGGGGGGGGGGGTCACTACACAGTCATACTGTGTAGGGGCACCCGACCCCCCCCAACTGGTAACACCCATCTGGACCTTTATTATGCCTGCTGGAAGTTATGAATAAATTGCAGTGAGGCTCTAAATTGGTGTTACCAGTTGGGGGGGGAGGTCACTACACAGTCGGACTGTGTAGGAACACCTGCCCCCCTCCAACTGGTAACACCCATCTGCACCTTTATTATGCCTGCTAGAAGTTATGAATGAAATTGCTAGCAGTTTGCAATAAAGGAACGGCACAACAGAGCCATAAGAATAGATGCTCCAGAATTGTTATTACACAGGAAAGGCATGATGCTATTAAAACAGACATGTCGGGAGCGGTGACAGGTCCTCTTTAAGGTTACGAGTACCCCAAGTATCCTCAACCACTCCTACACTATGGCAGTTTCACTCAGGAGTCTAAATTGGCGAGCTTTTTTCTGTGTGCTGCAATGATTTACCGTGCTGTGACAAGTTAACGGCCTTGTGCGGTGATTTAAGCCCCCGCTAATTCACTTCTTGCCATTTGTCAAGGCTGTAAATCAGCTATTACACTGGAGTCCAAATAAAGCTCTTTTTTATTTTTTATTTCTTAAATAAGTTATGATCAACCAATAAGTAACTGAAAATATTAGCACTGGGCTTAAGAGATTTGATTTGCAACCACAAAGCGCATAATATAGTAATAAAATAATGCAGCCTTTTCTTCTGAACGGAGTCCAGGTATGACACATGATGGAGTATGGCAGTCCTGTAGTGTGATCAGACTCTTCTTCAGCATTCCCAGCATTGAATAAGTAGAAATTGTTCTAACACCCGTGTATTAGAAGTCAATCACCGCTCTGACCCCCGCTGCCTGGCTCAATGTTGGGAGCTAATGCGGTTCCTGTTTTGTCTTTACTCATTACATGACCTGGCCACCTAGGTCCCATTAGGATTGCCCCTCGTAGCATATCCTTTCTTTCCCGAGTGTTAAAGTTCTCAGTGAGGAACATGTCAGCAGTGAGCTATGAAAACATGTGTATGTGGGAGGCCTGATCTCCAGCCCATGAGCTCAGCCAGACAGATCTACACTGTAATCCAGGTTACTTTTCTCCCCTTGCAATTCCCAAGGCTGCATGGGAAGCAGAGAAACTTGAGTCCACATGTCTGTGAGTAATGCACAAATTCTTTAATCTGATTTACTAGTATGGAGGCATAATGGAGAATTCCAGCAAATTGTGCCTGGGTTAACTGAGTGACGCCCTGTTGGGAGCCTTAAAGGGGTTTCCCGGTTTGCATCAATATCCTATAGGATAATAGTTGTAATTTTGTAATGTATTTCTATTACCTTTTATTGCTCCGATCTTCCGTTCTGGGATGTGGTCACATGACCATGTCCATGCAGCTCTTTCTGATGTCCATGGGCGGGGTAGTGATAGGGGAGTGTCTATGTAACTAGCTGTAGATAGAGGATAACTAAATAGAACCTGAATACCCCTTTTTAAAGGTGTTTTTCAGGGATTACTATGACTTTAAACAGATAGGCTCATGTGGTTGCTTACCTCATGTACATCTTTCCCATGCTTTATATACTTCTCCTTTCTCTGCCACAGCTAGTTTATAGCTCCTCCCCCCAGCTAGTTGCACAGCCACGCCCCTGTTGCTGCTTTGACACACCCATGGACATCACAGGAAGTAAGAAAATGCTCCATGGACATACTCATGTGATCACAGCCCAGAACTGAAAATGGGAACAATAAAGGTATAAGAAATACCGTATTTTTCGCCGTATAAGACGCACTTTTTCTTCCCCCAAAATGGGGGAGAAATGCCCCTGCGTCTTATACGGCGAATGCAGTCAGTTTTACATCGCTGGCAGCGATGTAAAGCGAGCGGGTACTCGGGGAGGGACTGGGAGGAGGAGCTGGGGCCGGCAATAGCGGCGGGGCGGTGCAGTCACTGTACTAAAGGCCCGCCCCGCCGCTCCGGTGTACTAATAAAATATGTCATATTAAATTAATGGTTATTAAATATGCCCCTTTATGCCTAATAGTACCTTAAATCCTAAGCGCATCCGTACAATGCAGGCCAGGCGGGCGGCAGCGTAACTCCCTGATGTCACGTTCCTGCGCCGCCTACTTTATGAATGAAGCAGGCGGCGCAGGCAAGTGACGTCAGTGAGTGACGCGCCGCGCCGGCCGCCCGGCCTGCCGGCATTGTACTGAAGCACTTAGGATTTAAGGTACTTTAGGAATAAAGAGGCATATTTAATAACTATTAATTGAATAAGACATATTATGTTAGTATACTGGAGCGGCGGGGGATCTGTGGATGGCACAGTTATGGGCTGGGAGGGTCTGTGGATGACACATGTATAACAGTGCCATCCACAGATCCCCCCCCTGTAACAGTGCCAGCCACAGATCCCCCTGTAACAGTGAAAGCCACAGATCCCCCATAACAGTGTCCGTCATCCACAGTTCCCCCCATAACAGTGTCCGTCATCCACAGTTCCCCCCATAACAGTGTCCGTCATCCACAGATCCCCCCATAAGTGTCCGTCATCCACAGATCCCCCATAACAGTGTCCGTCATCCACAGTTCCCCCCATAACAGTGTCCGTCATCTACAGATCCCCCCATAAGTGTCCGTCATCCACAGATCCCCCCATAACAGTGTCCGTCATCCACAGATCCCCCCATAACAGTGTCCGTCATCCACAGATCCCCAGTAATAGTGCCATCCACAGACCACCTAGTTCCAAGCCCACCAAACCCACAGCACACCTTTTGGTTAAAAATATTTTTTTTCTTATTTTCCTCCCCAAAAACCTAGGTGCGTCTTATACGGCGAAAAATACGGTACATTGCAAAATTGTAGCTATCTTCATAAATGATTATTTTATCGTATTTTGATGCAAACTGGAAAACCCCTTTAAGGGTATAGCCACAGTTGGCTGGCCTGCAACTGATTTTCAGAGGCAGAAAATGTACAGTGTATCTGCCGTACTTCCACAGCAGCGCAATCCACACCAAATAATGTATATTTCACTGTGACATTTGTCACAAAAATGCTGCGGACTTGTTTGCGTTGTAAAGGGTGAAATCTGCAGCACAATTACGCCTCATAAACTGACATCCTGCAGCTTAAAAATCACCAATATCAAGGTATGTGTGGATATTATTGCAGACATTTTCTGCAGCACATGGATGAAATTTGTTAAAGAGGTTGTCTCCTCTCCGACAATAGGGGCATATCGCTAGGATATGCCCCCATTGTCTTATAGGTGTGGGTCCCACCGCTGGGAACGAAGCCCTGCAAAGTGGTGGCTGGAGGACTCCTGTCCGGCCACCACCAAGTGCACTCACCATAGAAAGGGATGGGAGCGCACCGAGCATGACCGGCCACAGCCCCTATTCACTTCTATGAGCCCGACAAATAGCTGAGCCATAGAAAATGAATGGAGGGCAGCTGCGCATCCACCACTTTCGGGGCTCCGTTCTCAATATAGGTGCCCTCATTGGCCTCCTGATGAATTCGGTATAGGGAGAAATGCGTAGAGACGGATACTAGGTTGCCATTTGGCACGTGAGAACTTACTTATGCTCTATTTTCCATACCTTCTTTCCAATAGGGCTAGCTAGGGATAGGCATGAGCACGGAGTACATCCGCCATCAGGATGTGACTCTCTTGAGCAGGGATTTGTCTACTCTTTAAATTAGGGAAAATGATCCTCCTTTAACCCCCTCCCCTGTCCGACATTTTTTTTTCTTTATTGTTTCCTTTACACTGGATTTTTGTTTGCTTAGATCTTGATTTTATAGTTTATCTAATATAAGTCTCATCCATTCACTGATACTGTAAAAACACTGGATTTCTGCATGCAATTCCACTTCAGAGAAATCACATCATTTTTGCCACATGTGACCATATGCTGTCTGGGTTGTCCACTATCGGCATTTTTTTAAATTTTATTTATTTATTATTTTTTAAAATCTTAGAACGGCCTCCCAAAGATAAACTCACATGGTGTCTCGCGCTATGACCCCCAGGAATCGGCTATAATCTGTGAGGGAAACTGGCAGTAAATGTTTTATTTCCCTGTGGTGCCTCGACAGGACGTATAAAGCATTACGCAGTGCCTATTGAAATCAGTTGGCTGTCCTGGTAAAGGCCAGATGTGACGGGTCCTCCAAAGTGCGAGAAGAGTTGTGTGTGCAAGAGATGAGGCCTCTGATGGCAGATGATCCTCTATTAACCCATGATGCTCTCGTAGTGTGACTGAAAATGAGTCGCTTTACATTACAGTCAATGACAACTAAACAATATGTTGTAGTTTGTTGTTCTGGTGACGGCAAAATGAATGTGTATTTTCATTTCTGGCCTTTCGTGTGCAGTATAAACCTCTTTCTTGTACTTTTGCAGGGAAAAGGTCCCACACTTGGACATCGAGGCATTGTTTCCTGGAAAGACTGCAGACTTCAATAGGGAGAATTTTTCTGCTACTTGGTATCTGATAGAAAATCACTCAACTGCTAGGTAAATGGAGGTTTTTGTGTTTGTTTTTAAATGTTTACATTTAAAAAATAAAAATAAATTTTTATTATAAAATGTAAAATCAAACCGGATGCATTTTTTTTTCTAATTCATGTAAGACTGCGACTCTTAGAGCAGTAGTTATTGGATCAGAATGTTCTAGCTTGTGTGATTCAATTAAATGGGTTTCCCGGTAGTTCAATGGTATCTAAATCTTTACTGAATGATAAAGTAATTAAATGTTTCAGCAACTGCAGAATGAGTTTGGGCTACAGAAGGAGGACTTTTCCAAATATTTGCAGCTACAACATGCTGTAGTATCTCAAAAATAGGGTTTCCCTAGAGATAAAGACACATATAACAGTTTATAACTGTAGCAAAATAGAAGAAAGGTAGGGGAACATATCTAGGGTATATAAAATCCTACATGACAAACGCATGACTTTGCTTAACATTTTTGGAGAAATGGGAGAGAGACCCCAGGGCTGTTGCCCTAAAACTAATTCCAGACATGTCTCCTAGTGAGGCTTTACGGCTGTCACAACAAGTAGCAAGTAGACGTGAAAAGAAAATGATTCATAGTTTTCAAATTTTTTATAAATATTTGAAAAGTGTGCCGTGCATTTGTATTCAGCCCCCGTAGTCAATTCTTTGTAGGACCACCTTTCGCTGCAAATATAGTTGCTTGTCTTTTAGGGTATGTCTCTACCAGCTTTGCACATCCACAGGCAGAAATTTTTGCTTGTTCGTATTTGCAAAAAAGCTGAAGCTCAGTCAGATTGGCTGGAGAGCGTCTGTGAACAGCAATGTTCAAGTCTTGCCAAAGATTCTCAATGGGATTTAGGTCTGGACTTTGACTGGGCCATTCTAACACATAATTATATGCTTTAATCTAAACCATTCCATTGTAGCTCTGACTGTATGTTTAGGGGCGTTGTCCTGCTGGAAGGTGAACCTCCGCCCCAGTCTTTTGCAGCCTCTACCAGGTTTTTCTCCAGGATTGCCTTGTATTTAGCTCCATCCATTTTGGATTTGTCCAGCTTCCCTGTCCTTTCTGTAGAAAATCATCCTCACAGCATGATGCTGCCACCACCATGTTTCATGGTGGGCATGGTGTGTTCAGGGTGATGTGCAGTGATAGTTTTCCACAACGCATGGTGTTTTGCATTGAAGCCTAAAAGTTCAACTTTGGTCTCATCTGACCAGAGCACCTTCTTCCACATGTTTGCTGTGTCCCCTACATGGCTTGTGGCAGACTGCAAACAGGACTTCTTATGGCTTCCTTTCAAAAGTGGCTTGCCAGTCTAACATAAAGGCCAGATTTGTACAGTACACAACTAATAATTGTCCTGCAGACTGATTCTCCCACCTGAGCTTTGGATCTCTGCAGCTCCTCCAGGATGACCATGGCCCTCTTGGCTGCTACCCTAATTAGTGCTCTCAGTGACTGGGTTGTCTGTTTAGGTGGATGGCCATGTCTTGGTAGGTTTGTAGTTGTGCCATAGTCCTTCCATTTTCGAATTATGGATTGAACAGTGTTCCGTGAGATGTTCAGACTTTGGGACATATTTTCTATAGCCTATTCCTGCTTCACACTTCTCCACAACTTTATCCCTGACCTGTCTGGTGTGTTCTTTTGGTTTTCATGATTCTGTTTGATCATTAATGTTTTCTAACAAACCTTTGAGGCCTTTACAGAACAGCTGTAGTTATACCAAGGTGGACATTTATTTACTAATTAGGAGACTTCTGAAGGCAGTTGGTCACGTTGGATTTTACTTAGGGGTATCATAGTACAGGGGCTGAATACAAATGCACGCTACACTTTTTAGATTTTTATTTATACATTTTTTTTGAAAACCACTTATTTTCTTATCACTTCACACATACCGGTAGTTGCTACTTTGTGTTGGTCTATCATATAAATCATGGTTTCCATAAAGGTTTAGGCATCCTTTAAATATTCATGACTAGTGATGAGCGTGAGTTTACTGGAAGGAAAACCATTTTACTTCAAGTTGACTATGTCCCTCAGTCATGACAGGGAACTGTGAGCTTATTTCCAGTCTCCCCCTCTTTCTACATTCCTGAAATCTTGTCATATTTCTTAGTATAAATATCTTTCTTTGAAAATGTTTCATTAAATGGAAAAATTATTTAACCCTTTAATGTTATTGCTACTGCTTTCAGCCAAACCAGTCTCTGGGCGACTCACTGCTGGGGTGTAGAGAGTCAGACTCCCATGAATTGATATGGATCACCTATTCTAAGGACAGATAATGACTTGTGATAAGCGAACTTGTGTTTTCAAGTTTGGCGTAAAAGGTTCGGATTATCTAAGAATCTCGATTATGGATTCCGCTACCACGGACCATAACAGAATTCTATGACGGCATGCACCACGGAAGGCTATAAGAGGCATTCCATATTGCATTCCGTCAAAATAGAAGTCTGTGGCCAACATAAACTTCTATTATGACGGAATGCCTTTTATAGGCTTCCGTAGTACATGCCGTCATAGAATTCCGTTATGGTCTGTGGTAGTGGAATCCATAACGGGATTCTTAGATAACCCAAACTTGTACGCCAAACTTGAAAACGCAAGTTTGCTCATCACAAGTCATGATCTGTCCTTAGAATAGGTGATCCATATCAATTCATGGGAGTCTGACTCTCTACACCCCCACAATCAGCAGTGAGTCGCCCAGAGACTGGTTTGGCTGAAAGCAGTAGCAATAACATTAAAGGGTTAAATAATTTCATTTAATGAAACATTTTCAAAGAAAGATATTTATACTAAGAAATATGACAAGATTTCAGGAATGTAGAAAGAGGGGGAGACTGGAAATAAGCTCACAGTTCCCTGTCATGACTGAGGGACATAGTCAACTTGAAGTAAACTGGTTTTCCTTCCAGTAAACTCACAACTACGCATTATTATGAGACATTTATTGTGCAATGGGGGTTATTTTATAACAAGAAATTACCTAATTTTGCAACTGCACATCTTTTGAATGGTGAGAGCCACTTTTTGAGTACGGGCCCTGATGGGGCATGTGAAAAATGGTTGTTTAACCGAGACAATCTCTTAAAGGAATTGTCCAGCCTTTACTGTTGGCAGCAACTTTTTGACACAATAAATGTGGTGTAAACATTTTGATTCTGCCCTAGTGTATTCTGAATGTAAATTAACAAAGAAGAGTCTGGCAGTATCCAGACATATGCAGTGCTCGGATGCAGCCAAGGCTAGTACACTTTGCTTCACTGCGCATGCACCAGATGCCGCCAGACTCTTCCCTAGTAATTGTCATAAAGCATTGTTTTTAGACTAAATGGACAATTGTGGGAGGGGCATGAGTAATCCTAAACTTCGGCTTTATAAAAACTATAGGTCCCCTAAAATCTAGTAAAATCTCTGAGGGTAAAAAAATATATATATTGAAAATGCTGAAGATGTGAGACACAATGTTTATTAGAAAATCTTAGAACTTTTAATTTATACTGTCTTGGCCACTAGGGGTCTCACTTCCACCTAAGTTGCAGTCCACTGCTTGTTGTTCGGCTACATCCGTCTCCAGTAACAGAGACATAGACGATTCACAGGAAATGGTGGCATGTCAGAGCTAGCTGAACTTCTGAGCCTTAAAGAAGCAGTGCCTCTACACAGCTTTTGAAGGGCAGAGTAGCTCCTGTATGTCTCCCCTCCTTATCAGCTTTCTGAGCTCCCTAGAAGAGAACAAACATAGTGGGAAGTGAGGTCATTGCATACAGTGTCGGTAGGTTAAACAGAAGGGAGGTGCCCCCTGCTTGTGAGAGAAATGCATCTAACTATGCAAGTGAAACAGGGAATAATATGGCTTAAGAAGTCATTAGGGAAGCCTAAAAAAGACCTGCTCCTTCACAGTGTACAATAAACCACAGCCATTATGCAAACTTTTTTTCTTTTTTTTAAACTCAGGTATGCTTTAAGGATTAACTAAATCCCCCTTTACGTTACTCTCTTGGCATTTTACACTTGTAAGGTTACTTTCACACTTGCGTTTTTCTTTTCCGGTATAGAGTTCCTAGGCGCTCTATACAGGAAAAGAACTGATCAGTTTTATCCCCATGCATTCTGAATGGAGAGCAATCCTTTCAGGATGCATTAGGATGTATTTTTGACTGATCAAGCCAAAGATAAAACCGCAGCATGCTACGGTTTTATCTCTGGCCCAAAAAAACTGAAGACTTGCCTGAATTTTTTTACATAGGAATGTATTAGTGCCAAAATACCGGAATGACGGATCTGCCCTTCCGGTCTGCGTATGCGCAGACTGGTAAAAATGTGAAAAAAAATTGTAACGGATCAGTTTGTCCGTATGACAAACGGACATATGGATCCGTTTTTGCAATGCATTTGTAAGACTGATCAGAATCCTGATCAGTCTTAAAATGCATTCAGCTGGAATACGTTTTGCTGGATCCGGCAGGCAGGTCTGTCGCTGGATCACTCTGCCGCAAGTGTGAAAATAGCCTAAATGTCACTGTGATAATTATTACGTTTGGTTATGGTTATCTTTTACTAGTAAGGCTGCATTCATAGCGTTTAGCCCTCTGCAGTGCTTTCTGTTGAGGGTATACGTCTGAATATCTGACTTTACCCAGACTTTAATAGGTTAAAAGAGTTCAAATGATTCATCTTTGGATTTTGTTTTACCTGCTCTCTGTTCCTTTATGGCATTTTTGCCAGACAGAATAACGTGGTAGACTGCTCAATTCTATCCAGTGAAAATGCCAGAGAGGAATTGAAAACTGGTCATAGAGACCCCAGAGAGCAATCCTTTCAACTCTGGTTTACCCATTAAAGTCAACGTACCTGTTGCGGAATACGTCTGTATACCATTTTGGGGTGTTCAGATGTACAGGTGAAACTCAAAAAATTAGAATATCGTGCAAAGTTCATTTATTTCAGTAATGCAACTTAAAAGGTGAAACTAATATGAGATAGACTCAATACATGCAAAGCGAGATATTTTAATAATTTCTATTATTTGTTATAATCTGGATGATTATGGCTTACTGCTTATAAAACCCCAAAGTCACAATCTCAGGTCCCATTTGCTCAGGGGGTATGGATTAATTCGCTGACTAGAGTGTGACACTTTGAGCCTAGAATATTGAACCGTTTCACAAAGTTCTAATTTTAAGTTGCATTACTGAAATAAATAAACTTTTGCACGATATTCTAATTTTTCGAGTTTCACCTGTATACTCTAATGAAAAGCCTTGAAAAGGGCTAAAGAGCTATGTGAATGCAGCCTAATCCTAATAAAAAGGCCGCCTTTCAAAACAAGGTAACACAATACAATTACATGACAAAAACAGTAAAGAAAAAAATATGAATTGCTAAAAAAGGACACATTGTAAAAAGTATAAATAGAATATAGTCTATATATTCACACAGTAGTTGTTTTACTCCTAACATCTGTTTTATGCCGCCTCTTCACTCTCCTGGCCTCTATTTAACCTATGAAAAAGTGATGTTGAAGGTATTCTGGGCACTTCTGTTTTGCTCTGCTTGCCTATGTTTTTTCCTTTAAGGAAATGTCTTCCTTCAGACCTGAGAGGCTATTTTCCTGGATTAGCAGACGCTGTAGACTCTGGAAACAACTGTTTCACTTCTCTAGGTCCTTAAGTCTTGGCATTGTCTTTAGTGTCTATACTTGTGTTACTATTTGTCCTGCTTGTGGAGTATTTGTGCTTGCTTTTAACAAGACCTTCCATCTAGTCCTTGGTGCAGCAAACTGCGTAATTTGATTATATCAACCATCCACTATTTATAATAAAGTGCATTGGTTTCATTAGCATCCATGTAACACTGCGGTCGCCTCTCCAAACCAAATATATAATTTTTCCAAATGTCTACTTTAAGAGGTATTTCAGCTATAAATTGAATCTCGGGACGCATTTTCAGTATTCGCAAAACGCACATAGTAAGGTCATTAAACATGCCATGGCCATTTATTTTTTTACTCTGGTCCCTCAAAAGCAATTTTCCAAGGTTCTCCATTCATTTATCCTTTAAAAGGGTTGTGCCACGAAGCATATTTTAAATTTTTTCAAACCATCGCCTGAATCTGAATATTTTTGTAATTGCATGTAATTAAAAATTTTAGGTAGCCACTGGCATATTCAATAAAATGTATCTGTGTAGTGCTGTTTCTTCTTTTCCTTATTTCTTTTACACCTCACAGAGATGGTCGCACGTGCTCAGTTTAAATCTTCAACTGTCACCAGCCCTCTCTTCTGTTAGAAGCTCTCACAGTTACAGGGAAAGAGTCACAGCAGAAAGGGCATACTCCTGAGAAAGGACACTTCCCCTCTCCTGCTAGCCTGAAATAAATATAGTAGAACAGTTGGTGCAATGAATGGGGAGATCTCTGGATCCATGTGAGGTACAGGGCCGGTTCTAGCTTTGTTAGAGATAATCATGTACTATGTGATGTCTGATTTTCATTTTTTACATCAATCATGGCATAGCCCCTTTAACACCACAAACAATGCAGCTACTGCTGCATGCGACTGGTTAGTACAGGAGAAGTTGTTAACGCCCCCTCACTGACATCATTCTGTGCTTTGCAGCTATTGGCTGAAATTGTATCACATGGTCTTCCTGCTTTGCCCGGCCCCCTTTGTGGACTCTGCACATAATACTGAAGCTCATGGTTTCCATAAGGCCGTCTTCCTTGCTTTCTGATCCAAACACAGTAGTAAGCAAGAATGGAGAGCGCTCTCGGTATTACCAGGTTCGGCCCAATTCACAGGAGCACACATGACGTATTCCAAGAACGTATATGCACGTTAACTAACATCTTTTCAGTGACCATTGCTGTGATCCCCAGCCTCCGGTACGTGCATAGTAGCACTCTATATCCGAAAAGGGAGCCTTGGAGACATAGCTCTGTAGGCCGTGATAGTCATGTACAGGTCCTTCTAAAAAAATTAGCATATTGTGATAAAGTTCATTATTTTCTGTAATGTACTGATAAACATTAGACTTTCATATATTTTAGATTCATTACACACAACTGAAGTAGTTCAAGCCTTATATTGTTTTAATATTGATGATTTTGGCATACAGCTCATGAAAACCCCAAATTCCTATCTAAAAAAATTAGCATATTTCATCCGACAAATAAAAGAAAAGTGTTTTTAATACAAAAAAAGTCAACCTTCAAATAATTATGTTCAGTTATGCACTCAATACTTGGTCGGGAATCCTTTTGCAGAAATGACTGCTTCAATGCGGCGTGGCATGGAGGCAATCAGCCTGTGGCACTGCTAAGGTGTTATGGAGGCCCAGGATGCTTCGATAGCGGCCTTAAGCTCATCCAGAGTGTTGGGTCTTGCGTCTCTCAACTTTCTCTCTCTTCCCAATATCCCACAGATTCTCTATGGGGTTCAGGTCAGGAGAGTTGGCAGGCCAATTGAGCACAGTAATACCATGGTCAGTAAACCATTTACCAGTGGTTT
Organism: Bufo gargarizans; assembly: GCF_014858855.1. Taxonomy (NCBI): domain Eukaryota; kingdom Metazoa; phylum Chordata; class Amphibia; order Anura; family Bufonidae; genus Bufo; species Bufo gargarizans. The sequence continues at coordinate 313,020,150 of NC_058084.1, forward strand.
TGGCACTGTGAGCAGGTGCCAGGTCGTGCTGAAAAATGAAATCTTCATCTCCATAAAGCTTTTCAGCAGATGGAAGCATGAAGTGCTCCAAAATCTCCTGATAGCTAGCTGCATTGACCCTACCCTTGATAAAACACAGTGGACCAACACCAGCAGCTGACATGGCACCCCAGACCATCACTGACTGTGGGTACTTGACACTGGACTTCAGGCATTTGGGCATTTCCCTCTCCCCAGTCTTCCTCCAGACTCTGGCACCTTGATTTCCGAATGACATGCAAAATTTGCTTTCATCCGAAAAAAATACTTTGGACTACTGAGCAACAGTCCAGTGCTGCTTCTCTGTAGCCCAGGTCAGGCGCTTCTGCCGCTGTTTCTGGTTCAAAAGCGGCTTGACCTGGGGAATGCGGCACCTGTAGCCCATTTCCTGCACACGCCTGTACACGGTGGCTCTGGATGTTTCTACTCCAGACTCAGTCCACTGCTTCCGCAGGTCCCCCAAGGTCTGGAATCGGTCCTTCTCCACAATCTTCCTCAGGGTCCGGTCACCTCTTCTCGTTGTGCAGCGTTTTCTGCCACACTTTTTCCTTCCCACAGACTTCCCACTGAGGTGCCTTGATACAGCACTCTGGGAACAGCCTATTCGTTCAGAAATTTCTTTCTGTGTCTTACCCTCTTGCTTGAGGGTGTCAATGATGGCCTTCTGGACAGCAGTCAGGTCGGCAGTCTTACCCATGATTGCGGTTTTGAGTAATGAACCAGGCTGGGAGTTTTTAAAAGCCTCAGGAATCTTTTGCAGGTGTTTAGAGTTAATTAGTTGATTCTGATGATTAGGTTAATAGCTCGTTTAGAGAACCTTTTCATGATATGCTAATTTTTTTAGATAGGAATTTTGGGTTTTCATGAGCTGTATGCCAAAATCATCAATATTAAAACAATAAAAGGCTTGAACTACTTCAGTTGTGTGTAATGAATCTAAAATATATGAAAGTCTAATGTTTATCAGTACATTACAGAAAATAATGAACTTTATCACAATATGCTATTTTTTTTAGAAGGACCTGTATGTGCCATCTAACAATCTACCTACTACAAGCAAAGGGAAGGAATGTAAAGGTACCACTAGGAATCCGCTAAACAGTCATTGGAAACTGAGATTTGTGCTGTGATCATCGCAGAGATCTGGAAGTATTTTTACAAGTGTGAAAAGGAATTTAATTGTTGGTCTTCTATCATTTAGAGTATATAGGGCTTTTTCGGGCAGTCCCTTAGTGTAGTTGCACAGCATGGGATCAATATATAATATCCAATCCTAATCTAAAAATGTTTTAATTCTTCTTTTTTTTTTTTTTTTTGTAAATTCAGTTTCGAACATCTTAAATTAGCAGCCAACAACTTGAAAAAACAAGCAAGCAAGAAAAACGAGGGTAACGTTGCTTATGTGAAAGGAGGACTAAGCACATTCTTTGAGGCTCAGGATGCATTAGCAGGTAAAGATGAAATGCTGTGTTTCATGAAAAGAATATTATATTGTATTTATGATTATTGTATTATAATGATGTGTATTTTAGGTACATTTATTTATTTATTTATTTATTTATTTATTTACGCACTTACATAGCGCTGACATATTCCTCAGCACTTTACAGACATTATTATCACTGTCCCCAATAGGGCTCACAATCTAAGGTCCCTATCAGTATGTCTTTGGTAGGAAACCAGAGTACCTGGGGGAAACCCATGCAAACACTGGGAGAACATACAACCTCCATGCAGATGTCAGATTCGAAGAGGAGTATTTTGATTTCACGGAGCATGTGCCGTGGCAATGTACAAATCATATAAACTGTAATATGTTTATATCATCACTCGACACAAATCGCAGTTCCTTAAAGGATAACTGTCGTATTTTATTTTTATTTTTGGAGTATTGGATTGTGGTGATTAATATCGCCTTGGTGGCCCTATTTCAACTTTTCACTGTGTATTCAATTAGCCCTTAATTCCACAGTTTAGTTCCCTGTACTGCCTACTTTTACCTGTGCTTAAAACAGTGCTTCTCAATTATTTTCTGTCATGCCCCCCCAGGAAGAAGAAAACATTTTGCGCCCCCCGCGCGACTGTAAATAGTATCATTTGTCTATAAAATTGTTAGAAGTACAGCCCCCAGTAATAAGAGCCCCTCTGTGTCAGTAATAACAGCCCCTCTGTGCCAGTAATAACAGCCCCCCCCTTTGCATGTTATGGGGGGATCTGTGGATGACGGACACTTATGGGGGGATCTGTGGATGACGGACACTTATGGGGGGATCTGTGGATGACGGACACTTATGGGGGGATCTGTGGATGACTGACACTTATGGGGGGGATCTGTGGATGACGGACACTTATGGGGGGATCTGTGGATGACGGACACTTATGGGGGGATCTGTGGATGACGGACGCTTATGGGGGGATCTGTGGATGACTGACACTTATGGGGGGGGATCTGTGGATGACGGACACACACTTATGAGGGGATCTGTGGATGACTGACACACACTTATGGGGGGGATCTGTGGATGACGGACACACACTTATGGGGGGGATCTGTGGCTGACGGACACACACTTATGAGGGGATCTGTGGATGACGGACACACACTTATGGGGGGATCTGTGGATGACGGACACTTATGGGGGGAGCTGTGGATGACAGACACTTATGGGGGGATCTGTGGATGACGGACACTTATGGGGGGATCTGTGGATGACGGACACTTATGGGGGGGATCTGTGGCTGGCACTGTTACAGGGGGATCTGTGGCTGGCACTGTTATATATGTGCCATCCACAGACCCCCCACCCCATAACAGTGCCATCCACAGTGCCCCCCCCCCCAGCCCATAACAGTGCCATCCACAGACCTCCACCCCTTAACTGTGCCATCCACAGATTCCGTGTGCCCGCCGCCGCCGTTTAAACTTATTAAACATGCCCCCTCACTCCTAATAGTACCGTATATCCGAATTTCTTCTGTATAATGCCGGCAGGCGGGCCGGGCGGCCGGCGCGTCCCTCAGTGACGTCACTTGTCTGCGCCGCCTGCTTCATTCATAAAGCAGGCGGCGCAGGCACGTGACATCACTGAGGGACGCGCCGGCCGCCCGGCCTGCCTGCCGGCATTATACAGAAGAAATTCGGATATACGGTACTGTTAGGAGTGAGGGGGGCATGTTTAATAACTTTTAATTCAATAATACATTTTATATTAGTATACCGGAGGGAGCGGTGGGGCGGGGCTATAGTACAGTGACCGCACCGCCCCACCGCTATTGCCGGCTCCCAGCTCCTCCTCCCAGTCCCTCCCCCGGCCCCTTCTCCGTACATCGCGTCCAGCGCCTGCGCGGGCCTCTGATCAGAGGAAGGGAGATGAGCGCTTCCACAATGGAAGCGCTCATCTCCCTGCCGCATAACGCACACCCCAAAGGCCGGCCCTGAACGAGCCCCCCTTTTACGGAGCCTGGCGCCCCCCCTAGAGGGCGCACCCCACTATTTGAGAAGCACTGGCTTAAAATCAGGTTGCTAGGCATATTCCGTCTATGTGTTGATGGACGGAGGACGCAGAAGCACTCAGCGTGAAGGGTCACATTACTGACAGCCAGGGACTGTAAGTAAATGATTAAAGCCAGGTCCTCCCCAGCAGCTGATAACAGTGCCTGGGCTGTGTGCACTTCTCCCTGTCCCTGCGCTTGGCAGACGCTCCCTCACTCAGCAGACTGGGACAATGCAGAGCCGAAGCCGCGCAGAGCAGGGAAGGGAGATCTGCCATCTGCTCAGTGTATACATGAAAGCAACATGTAGTAAGAGGACCCCTTTGTGCTGCTGAAGATTAACCCTTTAGGGGGGAGGGCTGTGGTTACTGACACTTTTGGGGGGCTATTGTTACTGGCTAGTGAAGGCAGGCGGGATTACCCTCAGGGTGAGGGCAGTGGCGGCCATCTTAACTGAATAGTGAAATTGCAGTTTTATGCAGACTGGTTGCTAAGGGCTGAATCTTATTAAATATGGGGCAAGTCAGTCTAATAGTAACTGATTCTGGAATATCATGTTATTAGTAACTACATATATGACAATTGAAATTGGGGTCTAAGTGTGACAGTTATCCTTTAACCACTTCCCATGTATACATTTTAGAGTGACCAGGCAAATTTGTAAAAAAATAATTTGGTCGCCACTTTCCACGAGCTATAACTTTTTTTTTTTTTTTTTTCATTTTTCCATCGATGTAGCCTTATGAGGGCTTGTTTTTTGCGGAACAAGCAGTTTTTAACTGTGCCATTTTGAAGTTCAAATAGCTTACTGATGAACTTTTATTAACTATTTATGGGGGGGGATGATGGAAAAAAACAGGTCAGAATTGGTCAGATTGTCCGAAAATCTGCTGTTTCTGTACTAGTTCCTTGTTTCCGGTCACCCCTGGACCATACGTGTCTTGGTCTTGCTAGAACAGCACATCTCTCGTAGTAGACATTAATGTCCTCCTAGTAACAACACTGTTAGATTGACATGGCAGCTGGTAGGCCAGAAGACAAGGTAAATCTGATAAAGCCATGTTGTTTGGCAGGAAATTAAACCAGCCCTCTGGATCGCTGACCAACTTGACCTTTTGCTTTCTGTGTAAACATTTCTAAATTTCAGGACATACGTGACTTCTTCATTACAAGCCAAGAGTTGTTACTCCAGTTGATTGCAACCAGGATAAGTCTAAGGTTTATTTTCAGTCCAAAAGTCACAACTTATGACAGACGGCAAAAAAAAATCAATGAATGGCGGAGGCCTTGATAAACACAGGAACTCCATTCTCAAGCTACAAATGTCTAGTGACTGATGGTTTTAAATAGTAGATTATGTGGCTGTGGGTCTTTTTTGGGGATGGCATAGTTGGGCTTTTTCATGATCAGATGATTGACCCATTTTTTTTTATATCAGATATTTGCCATATTTGTCTCCTTTTTATGTTTTATATAAAATTGAAAGTTTCTTTTCCTGTGACTATGGTATGTCTTCTGTTATAGTGTATATATGTTCATAAATCTAACCAAAATGTAACCTGATATTGAGCATATTAAGTGCAGTTTATGAGGGTTTGTGTGCATAGATAGGCTGAGAGCTGCTGGCAGTTTAAAGGAGTTTTCTGGGATTTTGAGACTGATAACCAATCCTCAGGATAGGTATTCAGTATCTGATCGATGGGGGTCCGACGACCGGGAGCCCTACTGATCAGCTGTTTGAGAAAACACAGGCACTGTGAGCGCCACTGCCTTCTTCTTGTTCAGCCCTGTTGAAGTGAAAGGGGTTGAGCACATGCACTATACAATGTATGGTGCTGTGCTTGGTGAGCTGTGAGAAGGCCACAGAGCGCCACTGCCTTTTTAAACAGCTGATCAGCAGGGGTCCCGGGTGTTTGACCCCCCACTGATAAGATATTAAAATCCCGGAGAAAAAACCTTTAAATGGAAACTGTCATCAGGAAATTCACAGATAGACTAGGCACAGTGTCTTGTAGGACAAGCTCAGCGAAACGGAATGATATCTTTCACTTGGTAATCTGTTGCTTCATTCTGGAGTTATCCATATGCAAATGCACAGCTAAGTGCACCAAGGTTTGGCCCAAGCCACTCTGTGCACCCTTGCTCCTCCTGCTATTAAGGTACTACAGAGAAAACAATGATATGTATGTACTTAGGCACTATTTGGGTGTGCATTACTTTCACTGGCAGGACTGGCGTTGCATAGTCTGTTGAAACCCTGATGACCCCTTTAAAAATTGTTGGAGTCCTTTTACTGTTTGGATCCATCATATCATGGAAACCATGACTCCACTGTGTATATAGCCACAATTTGATTGTCCTAATTTTGTGGTCAAGGAAGTCCACATTTGCACCACCTACTACATCCTACCTAATAAAAGCCCTGTGTGCATGCGCTGTGTCCGTGCGTGTGTGCCGATTTTTACATTGGTCATGCGCGGCGCATCGACCAATCAGGACACGGCGCTCCACGCACCGCCCACACCAGTGCGCCGCCCAATCACTGCCGCTTATTCATGCCGTCATTCCTTACACATTGGCTCCTGGGTGACCAGCCAGCGTAGTGGGGGGGCGGGAGGTGCCAGCTCTCGGGGCAGGGCCAGTAGCATCGGGCAGCCTGGCCGCTCCTTCAAAGTGCTGTCCCGGGATTCCAGAGGATGTTACTGCTCCAGTCAGCGGGGGAACGGGGCAGACTGGGTGTGGAGGATGGCACCTACGGGAGGACCCTAATAAATGGACCCAACGTCACATGTACCACACCAGTGTAATTTGGCATAATTATAAGTGAATTTTTAATGGAGCTTGAAAATTATTCTTTGCGAGTCTCCACAATAGAAGTAATGGTTAATTCTTCTGACTGTTTTTGTATTTAAATTTTCCTGTATTTAACCCTTTCAGTACCGAGCCACTTTTCACCTTAAATCCCAGGCCGATTTTTGCAATTCTGACATGTCACTTTATGTGGTAATAACTTTGGAATGCTTTTTACTTATCCAAGCCATTGTGAGATTGTTTTCTTGTGACACATTGTACTTCATGACGGTGGTACATTTGAGTCGATAAATTTCACCTTGATTTATAAAATAATCCCAAATTTACCAAAAATTTGTAAAAAAAATCAAAATTTTCTAAATTTGAATTTCTCTATTTTTAAGACAGATAGTAATACCTATATAAAATAGTTATCAATCAACATTCCCCATTTGTCTACTTTATGTTGGCATAATATTGTAAATGTAATTTTATTTATTTAAGACGTTAGAAGGCTTAGAATCAAAGTAACGTATATTGAGGTTTATTTGTTTTATTCATTTTATTGGGGTTTTATTTTCAATTTTTCAAATTTACAACAAAATTTCCAAAACCATTTTTTAAGCACCAATTCAGTTATAAAGTGATTTTGAGGGGCTTACGAAATAGCCACTCATAAAGGACCCCATTTTATAAACTACACCCCTCAAATTATTCAAAACTGATGTTACAAACTTTGTTAACCCTTGAGATGTTCCACAAGAATTAAAGTAAAATGGGGGGGGCGATTGTCTAAGGACTATTGCACACGACCGTATGGCTTTTTCAGTGTTTTGCGGTCCGTTTTTCACTGTTCCATTTTTGGTTTCTGTTCTGTTTTTCCGTTCCGTTTTTCCGTATGGCATATACAGTATACAGTAATTACATAGAAAAAATTGGGCTGGGCCTAAAATTTTCAATGGATGGTTCCGCACAAACGTAATGGATACGGAAGACCTATGGATGCATTTCCGTATGTGTTCCGTTTTTATTTTTTTTGCAGACCCATTGACTTGAATGGAGCCACGGAACGTGATTTGCGGGCAATAATAGGACATGTTGTATCTTTCAACGGAACGGAAATACGGAAGCGGAATGCATACGGAGTACATTCAGTTTTTTTTTTGCAGACCCATTGAAATGAATAGTTCTGTATACGGAATGCAAAAAACGGCCCGTTAACAGAAAAAACGGTTGTGTACATCAGGCCTTAGGTAGGGGCTAATTTTTTGCGGGATGAGATGACTGTTTGGTACCATTTTGGGCTAAATTAACTTTTTTGATCGCTTGATATTACACTTTTTGTGAGGCGAAGGTGACCAGAATATGGCTTTTTTTTTTTGTTACATTGTGATATGTTTATACAGCCGGTCGATACGGACACGGCGATAACTAACTAATATGTCAACTTTTTTTTCCAATTTTTTTTTTTTTACTTTTATTTTGTGAAAAGGACGTTTTTTTTTTTTTTTTACCTTTATTTTGTGAAAAGGACGCGATTGCTTCGCAAAACCCGCGCGATTAGGTACGCAATTGCTGGACCGTGTGATTGTAGCATGTGATCTGACGTCACCACAGGTCCTTTAGCCGACAGCTCATCCTAAGGGTTAAGGGCATCTGTCGGCAGATTTGTAGCTATGAAACTGGCTGACCTGTTACATGTGCACTTGGCAGCTGAAGGCATCTGTGTTAGTCCCATGTTTATATGTGTACACATTGCTGAGAAAGATAATGGTTTAATATATGCAAATGAGCCTCTAGGAGCAACGGGGGCGTTGCCATTACTCCTCCAGGCTCTGCTCTCTCTGCAAATGCCGCACCCTCTGCACTTTTACAGGGCTACGTATTGTAAACGTGATCACACCTGGCCCTGTCAATCAAAGTGGAGAGGGTGTGGCAGTTTCAGAGAAAGCAGAGTCTCCAGTTGCTAAGGCAATGCCCCCGTTGCTCCTAGCGGCTCTCTTACATGAACATGGGACCAACACAGCTGCCTTCAGCTGCCAAGCACACATGCAACGAGTCCATGACAATCTCTTTCTAACAAACCTGGAACTAGCCCTGTACCTCACATGGATACAGAGCTTCCCCGTTCATTCCTTCAATTACTCTTTTAGATTTATTTCAAACTGGCAGCTCGGGAGGTATGCCCTTTCTGCTGCAGCTGTCTGCCTATGACAGCTCAGGGGGCATGTCCTTTCTCGCGTAGCTCTGCCTATCACAGCTCAGAGGTGGGTCCTTTCTGCTGTAGCTCATTCCCTTTAACTGTCACAGATAGGGCTGGTGGTAGTGGAAGGATAGAACTGAACATGTGCATCCACCTCAGCGAGAGTCGAAGAAAAAAAAAGCGAGCAGCAGGTGGCGCTATACAGATAGATATCATTGAATAACTTAGTGGCTCTACTAAAGTTTTAATTGCATGCAGTTACAAAAGTATTCAGATCCAGGTGCTGGTTGTAGAAATGTTCCAAGCAGCCTTCTCTTTATGTGGAAATATTGTTTGTCCTTATAACTGCAGTAGTCCTGTGAAAGGGCGCACTGTGTGACTGCCAATTCGCACATGCACGTATATGCAGTCATTTGTAGAGTCAACAGCCGTACATCTAATATCACTGTTGTCTTCTCCAGAGCAGGAACGTTTTAATTAGCTGCCACATTAGCGCCATATGCTGCGGGTGATCCATTTATTTTTATATCCCTTCCTTTCAAATTAATTAAACTACAAACTTCAGTCGGATTATAGAACCACTCACTTGACAGTTACCATTTTGGATACGAGAGATTCCCAAGGGATTGAACAGGAAAATCTGAAATTGGCGTATTAATTATTTTACTATTAAAGGGTATCTGGCTTTTCTCTTCTTATAACTCATCAGAGAGGGGGACCGTAGAGGGTTCATTTTTCACCTAAGCTCCACAATTCAGTGGAATATTTTTACCATTTAAAACTACATTAATGTTGAGGAATTTTATAAATATTTTTCTTTCCTTATTTTATACAGAATTTTAAGTTACAGGATGTTTTGTTCTCCATTCTCGTCTAAAGATGACTTCAGAATTGGACTGGTTTCCTGTTACAACAGAGCAGTGTATCATGGGAGCCACGATGAAAGAAACGTAAGGCTCTGTTCACATCTTATGTCAACACGTCTAGTACATATGCAGAACATAGGCATGGCACCTTCACTGACCGAGCAGAGGGCTCCATTTGTGTGTGTGTGTGTGTGTGTGTATATATAGATAGATAGATAGATATCTGTCTATCTCTCTATCAGTCAGGTCCATAAATATTGAGACATTGACACAATTCTAACATTTTTGGCTCTATACACAACCACAATGGATTTGAAATGAAACGAACAAGATGCGCTTTAACTGCAGACTGTCAGCTTTCATTTTAGAGTATTTACATCCAAATCAGGTGAACGGTGTAGGAATTACAACAGTTTGCATATGTGCCTCCCACTTGTTAAGGAACCAAAAGTAATGGGACAGAATAATAATCATAAATTAAACTTTCAGCTTTTAATACCGTATTTTTCGCCCCATAAGACGCACTCTTCCCCCCCCCCCCCCCAAAAGTGGGGGGAAAATGCCCCTGCGTCTTATGGGGCAAATGTAGCGATTTTACATCACAGTCTGTGATGCTGCAGCATCGCAGACTGCGATGTATCAGCTGGAGGAGGGGCCGGTGTTATGCAAATGGGGCGGTGCGGTCACTGTACTCCGGCCCCGCCGCTCACTCACTGTTTTATTGCTTAAACCTTTTATAGTAATAACTTTAATTGACGTTCCGATCCCCAGCCCCATCTGTACTACCGTACTTACTAAATGTCCTGTAGCAGGCAGAGCAGGGCGGCCGGCCGGCCGTAACTCACTGACGTCACGTGCCTGCGCCGCCTACTTCATTCATAAAGTCGGTGGCGCAGGCATGTCATGTGACATCAGTGAGTTCCGGCTGGCCGCCTGCCCTGCTCTGCCTGCTACAGGACATTTAGTAAGTACGGTAGTACAAATGGAGCTGGGGATCGGAACGTCAATTAAAGTTATTATTATAAAAGGTTTAAGCAATAAAGAAGTGAGTGAGAGGCGGGGCTGGAGTACAGTGACCGCACATTTGCATGACACCGGCCCCTCCTCCCTCCCACAGGTTTAGCTATGGTGTATTAGGCCATCTGTGGATGCCACTATTATGGGGTGGGGGATATGTGGATGGCACTGTTATGGGGTGGGGGATCTGTGGGTGATACATATATAGCAGTGCCATCCACAGATCCACCCCCCCATAACAGTGCCATCCACAGATCCACCCCCCATAACAGTGCCATCCACAGATCCACCCCCCATAACAGTGCCATCCACAGATCCACCCCCATAACAGTGCCATCCACAGATCCACCCCCCATAACAGTGCCATCCACAGATCCACCCCCCATAACAGTGCCATCCACAGATCCACCCCCCATAACCGTGCCATCCACAGATCCACCCCCCATAACCGTGCCATCCACAGATCCACCCCCATAACCGTGCCATCCACAGATCCACCCCCCATAACAGTGCCATCCACAGATCCACCCCCCATAACAGTGCCATCCACAGATCCACCCCCCATAACAGTGCCATCCACAGATCCACCCCCCATAACCGTGCCATCCACAGATCCACCCCCCATAACCGTGCCATCCACAGATCCACCCCCCATAACCGTGCCATCCACAGATCCACCCCCCATAACAGTGCCATCCACAGATCCACCCCCCATAACAGTGCCATCCACAGATCCACCCCCCCATAACAGTGCCATCCACAGATCCACCCCCCATAACAGTGCCATCCACAGATCCACCCCCCATAACAATGCCATCCACAGATCACCCCCCCATAACAGTGCCATCCACAGATCACCCCCCCCCCCCCATAACAGTGTCATCCACAGATCCCCCATAATAGTGTCATGCACAGACCACCATTAGTAAAAAAAAAAAAAAATTCTTATTTTCCTCCTCAAAAACCTAGGTGTGTCTTATGGGCCTGTGCGTCTTATAGTGCAAAAAATACGATACTTGGTTGCAAATCCTTTGCAGTCAATTACAGCCTGAAGTAGGGAATGCATAGACATCACCAGATGCTGGGTTTCATCCCTGGTGATGCTCTGCCAGGCCTCTACTGCAACTGTCTTCAGTTCCTGCTTGTTCTTGGGGCATTTTCCCTTCAGTTTTGTCTTCAGCAAGTGAAATGCATGCTCAATCGGATTTAGGTCAGGTGATTGAATTGGCCATTGCATAACATTCCACTTCATTCCCTTAAAAAACTCTTTGGTTGCTTTAGCAGTATGCTTTGGGTCATTGTTCATCTGCACTGTGAAACGCCGTCCAATGAGTTCTGAAGCATTTGGCTGAATAGCAGCAGATAATATTGCCAGAAACATTTCAGAATTCATCCTGCTGGCTTTTGTCAGCAGTCACATCATCAATAAATACAAGAGAACCAGTTCCATTGGCAGCCATACATGCCTACACCATGACACTACCACCACCATGCTTCACTGATGAGGTGGTATGCTTAGGATCATGAGCAGTTCCTTTCGTTCTCCATACTCTTCTCTTCCCATCACTCTGGTACAAGTTGATCTTGGTCTCATCTGTCCATAGGATGTTGTTCCAGAACTGTGAAGACTTTTTTAGATGTCGCTTGGCAAACTCTAATCTGGCCTTCCTGTTTTTGAGGCTCACCAATGGTTTACATCTTGTGGTGAATTCTCTGTATTCACTCTGGTGAAGTCTTCTCTTGATTGTTGACTTTGACACACATACACCTTCCTCCTGAAGAGTGTTCTTGATCTGGCCAACTGTTGGGAAGGGTGTTTTCTTCACCGGGGAAAGAATTCTTCGGTCATCTACCACAGTTGTTTTCTGTGGTCTTCCGGGTCTTTTGGTGTTGCTGAGCTCACCGTGGATTCTGCCTAATGATGGCTTGCTTCACTGATAGACAGCTCTTTGGACCTCATCTTGAGAGTTGACAGCAACAGATTCCAAATGCAAATAACACACTTGAAATGAACTCTGGACCTTTTATCTGCTCATTGTGATTGGGATAATGAGGGAATAACACACACCTGGCCATGGAACAGCTGAGAAGCCAATTGTCCCATTACTTTTGGTCCCTTAACAAGTGGGAGGCACATATGCAAACTGTTGTAATTCATACACCGTTCACCTGATTTGAATGCAAATACCCTCAAATTAAAGCTGACAGTCTGCAGCAGTCTTAAAGCACATTTAACATTTCATTTCAAATCCATTGTGGTGGTGTATAGAGCCAAAAATGTTAGAATTGTGTCAATGTCCCAATATTTATGGTATAGGAATGAACAGAAGACCGCTTTTTCCTATGTCACTGTATGGCTGTACAGTGACATACATCAGTGAATATTTGTAATGTTTACTCTGTGAAGAGACCCCTAAAACTGAATTGTTAAGTCACCTGGCTGACTGAATGCTATTTATATAAACTGGAGTCTGGAAACAGCAGAATTAGGTCTCATACACACAACCATATACATTTTGCGGTCCGTGTGCTATCCGCATTTTTTTGCGGAACCATTGACTTCAAGGTGTCCGTGTGCTTTCTGCATCCGTGTGTCCATTGCCCAACATGATAGAACATGTCCTAGACTTGGCTGCAGAATGTGGACCACAAACCTATTGATTTCAATAGGTTCAGAAAAATTGCGGAAGCCCCACTTAGCCCGAGAATAAGGACCTACAGCTGTTCCATGCATGACAGCAAGGAAGAATCGTGAAAGATTTCCCACCAATCATTAAGCTATGGCATATCCTAGCTATATACCATTACTTTACAAGATTAGAATGCCACTTTAACCCTTTAATGACCAGTTCTTAAAAGACCATAATGACTAGACACTTGTGTCAGACCTTTTGATATATAATATGTATAGTTCTGTGTGCATGGGGCGACTATGGTGACTGTTTCAGTTGGCGTGTGCATTTAATTTTTTGTTCTTCTTTTGTTTTTCTTAAATATTTTAACCTTTTTTTTTTTTTTTTTTTTTTTTTTTTTTTGCCACATGTCCCCCCAAGAACTCTGGAGACATTGACTTTTATTTTATTTTTTTACTTTTCCACACTATCCAAGGAGTAGCAAGAGTATAATAGTGTTTTTTTTTGTCGAGAAATTTTTGCAATAATGCCAGGACTTCTTATGCCATTCACATAGGTGTATGCAGGTGTTCATGTGCTATTCTGTGGCCACATACTCTGGAAGGCCTTGTTTTAGTAGAAGCTGATGTGGCTTTTATAATCTATTCTCCATGTACCTTTTTGTCCTTTAGGGAAGGGGTTAAAAGGAGGAAATTAATTTTTAAATGTATCTGGGTCTCAAAAGGTATTGATTCTTCTTTGCGGAGATCCAGCCGGTACAAGTCTTTAGGGCAGTGCTCCGTGATCAGAGGAACTTTGTAGAGAGAGGCGCTCGAAGCATCTGAAAGACAGTTGATGGTTTGAGGGCCAACCTCCGGCCCCCCAGATGTTGTGAAACTATAACACCCAGCATGCTCTATTCACTTTTTTGGGAGTTCTGAGAACAGCCAACCGTGTGCATGCTGGGAGTCGTAGTTTCACCACACCAGGAGTGCCGAAGCTTGCTGATTCCTGCTCTAAATCCATGTGTAGTGAGTCTTTATGTGAGGCCGGTACAGATTTGTAGTGTTCCACTGATGTGATCATTTGAGTGACATTTAGTATAACTCATAAATCGTAACTGTGCAGAGCGCCCTGCACGCAGCAATGTCATGTTTACATGTGATCCCTCATTGAGTTTTATTGATGCATGAAAAGGAACATGAGACGGCACAGTGTGCTCTGGGGTGGCTGTAATGCTTTAGGAAATGGTTTTACTCCTTGTTTTTTTATTTGTTTTATTTTTTCTAGATACCCATCCAACATACCACCCAAACAAATCTTACAGATGGATCATATAATGGCTTTCTTATTATTCCCCTTACTAACAACACGTCCCTTCTCCACAGTATAGGGCAGGGGTCAACAACCTCCGGCACTCCAGCTGTTCTGAAACTACAACTCCCAGAATCCACATTTCTCTTCTATGGGAGTTACAAGAACAGCCAAGTAAGTGTGCATGCTGGGAGTTGTAGTTTAACAGAAGCTGGTGTGCCGAAGGTTGCTGATCCCTGGTATAGGGGATGAATGTCTGATCATTGGATGTCTTATCCCAGCGATCACTTCTCTTCTGTCCCATTGATTGAGTTTAAGTGTTAATGGGAAAACCCTTTTTAGCTGCTTCCTGACCAGAAGCCATTCCTGATCAGGCATATTTACAAGTTTTAGCCATGGAGTCTGTCCTCACAATGGCTTGTAGGGCTAGCTCACCTGAATGTAATAATACCTTTCATTTAGAGATCCGTTACTTCAATCTGGAGAAAAAGTACTTTTAATCCATATGCAAATGACCAGCTAAGTGCACCGAGGGTGGGCCCAAGTCACTCTGTGCACTTCCTCTGCCAGTCCCGTCTTCTCCTTTTAGATTGATGAGGCCCGGTTCCTGCATACTCATAGGCCTTCTATATTATATATCAAAATATCTTCTTTTTTTTTTTTTATATAGTAGGATACAAGGAAAAAAATGTAGATATTTTCTTTATAGTTTTAACAAATTAGCTCTATTTTTCAAATGTTTATGACAGTGTGGCTTTTGCTGATAATACTACAGTTTTTACATTTAAAAACCACACAGAAATAATCAAATATTCCAAACTGCTGTGATTTGCTGTAAAATGGAGCTTTTCACCCACATTACTGCAGCACTCTGGCTGCCACGAGAGACCTTACCCTAAAATTATATGCCGATCGATTGATGGTCTTAAATATCTGTCACCAGCGACCTCCAAATCAAATTGTTTGCAGAGACGCATAGCTGTGCTTTAGATGATTAAAACACTGTTTTTCTTTTGTTGATCTGAGGCTCCGTTCCTGAGGTATGACACTTTTTCCTAATATGCAAAATTGGCCTATGGTGCAGTGGGGTTCCAGTGGCAAAGCAGCGAGGAAGAGGCTGACCACAGAAAGGAGAGGAGCACTGGTGATGCCCTAATTGCACCAAAGGCCTTAATTGCTTATTAAGAAAAAGTATCATAACTCAGGAACAAAAGAAAAACAGCATTTTAATCAGGTGAACCACAGCTATGTGTCTATGCATATAGGTTGATAAGGAGGTCATTGGTGACATATTCCTTTTAATAATAATAATCAGTTTTATATAGTGCAGAAAATATCCACATTTTCTTACAGACAAATCTTTAGGACATTTTAAAACGTCCTTGTAGAGATAGAGTAGGTGCGCACCTCCGTCGTTTATAGTCCATGGACAGTTAGCCACTGGTTAAGGCCTCTTGTACACAGCCATTGCCTGGCCGTATTGCGGCCCGCATATGGAGGTCCACAATACACGGGGCACCGGCCATGTGCATTCCGCAGTGAATGGGTCCGCAAATCCGGAGATGTGGTGCAGAATGGAACGGAAGCACCAAACGGAACCGTGGGATTCCGTTCTGTGCTTTCGTTCCGCAAAAAAAATAGAACTTTTGGCGGAATGGATGGATCGCGGACCCCATTCAAGTGAATGGGTCCGCGATCCGCATGTGGCTGCCCCATGGTCGGTGTCCATGCATTGCGGACTGCAATTTGCGGTCTGCAGCACAGTTACGGCCAGCACACGGTCGTGTGCAAGAGGCCTACATTTGTAAGTTTCAAAGTTGAATTTGTAACTTTTACATACTTTGCTTGTTTTTTGCTTATTTGATATATGTTTGTCATTTCATCTATATATCAGTTTTTTAAATGGCACAATGCAGATGTGAACATGGCCTAAATGACAGACTTTGGTTTCCATTAACACCTTTTTATATGAGCAAAATTATGTTGAGATTTTCAAGATCGGTTTTACTCATGACATTTGTATGGTATATAGTGAGCTACTTAAGCATCGCCTCTTACCCAGGATATATCACACTGAAAAGTTCAGTGCCTTTCAGACTTAAATTGATCTTCGGATGTTTTCCCTTCCAATAGCTAGTACTGTTTTTGTGAAATGTACAGATTTTTATGTAGAATAATTCCTCCATATGAAAGTGGTTTGTCCAGTTTCCTCTGAAAGAACTTGGTGAGGTCTGACCTCATCCCCATTATCTGCCAATGGCATGAACATGAACACCTTCTGAGAACCAGGTATTATCGCTCAGCACTGGTACCTGCCATCAGTAATGTTCTGTAGCTGAATGGAACTGAATGATATACTGGAAGTACTTCACTGAAAAATACAATAGTAGTAGTAAAACGACAAAATGAAAAGTACATGAAAAGTACAATAGTAGTAAAGCAGCAAAATAAATAGACTGAAGCGACATTCACCACCCAACACACTCAGGGGGTTCTCTATCAAACAAATACACAGAATCTTATCTTAGTGGTAAAAAAAAGGGGGGGGAGGCCACAGCTTTATTACAAAGACAGGGGGACCTTGTCTACATCTAACTCCCAAGCCTCTGTACTTTCTTCGTCAAAAAGGGGGGGGGGGGGGGGGGGGGGGGGGGGGGGGGGGGGGGGTATGCCACAGCTTTATTACTCGCATGCCTGGTCACCGTGGCCACGGTGAGCAAGAGCGGCATGTCTTTGTGGAAACTTCAGGTGACTGCCACTTCTCCATCTTCTTCTTAGACAAGGTCCTCCCTCCACCACCGAAGCCGGGTGTAAACCTACACTGAGCTCCAACACCCCCCCCCCCCCCCCCCTTCCCCAACATAATGAAGAGGGCTCTCTCAATGGCATCCTGCAACTTCGATAGAAAGATGTCCAGACCTATGTCATTAAGATGCACTCCTTCACGTAGCATAAAATTACGGTTGTCACCCTCTAACTGACAATGGCAAACCACTACTCCACCTTTCGACCTAACGTGTCTAGAAACTTGCATGTTCAGCAAGCTGCGTGCCTTCTCGATACCGCTGTTCTTCCTCACTCCGCTCCACAATACACGGGGAACTATCTCAGACCAAACAACAACTAAATCATTTAAGAAAGCTAGGAAATTATCAACGTCCGACCGCATAACGGAAATCGGCTCTAAAATCCTGACTGCACATAAATCGTTGCCGCCGGACGGATCCGTCCCATAGAAGTGAATGGGGATGCCATACTTGTAATTACTCTGCTCGCAGCAGTTGGAGCGGATAAGTCATCACTAGTAAAAAGCGGACAACCCCTATACATTTCTACAAAAAAAAAAAAAAAAAAGAATTCTGATGACTAGGTAAATTCTGTAGGTTTCGCTTGCTTTGTGGGTTACTTATTTGCAGTTTTTAACAAGAGTATAGTTATGAGTAGCTAACTCCTTCTCATGACCATCTATTTTCCAGCAATCCATCAAAAACTCGAGACGGATGGCACGGAAAAAGTGGAAGGGTCAGTGACGCAAAAATTGGAGAAAGTTCTGAAAAGTAAGTGTTCTGTTCCGAAGCAAACATCTCCTCACAGCTAAACTGCTTCCTTTCATTCCTCTCCTGCAAACATCTTGCCTATTTCCATTTACAAGTTCACTCAAACTCATTATGCTGAAAAATGCTAGATCCGATGATTGAGTGTCTCTGACTTTACAGCCACCATGTAATGAAAGTAGCGCTATTTTTATGTTGTACTACGTTGCCAGCATATGGAGTCCTTTTTTCCACTGTGATATTGATATAATAACTTCCTAAGTTTGTTTGGCTTCTCTACTTCTGGGCCTAGTCTACTTCTGGGCACCTGCATTTTGTATGAAGCCTACATTTCATTTAGTGTCCCATTTCACTACATATTACATTGAGCGTCCAGTTGTATGGTAAAAGAGGTGAAACAGAATCATTTTATAAAGAAGGTTATGCAACTTTGTACTATTCTTGTTTTCTGTCACCACTCCTTAAATGTCTGTTTTAGGGAATAAGTGTGTTCCCCATAATATAGCAATTCTGCAGCATCCTTTCTAAGAACTCTGATGGAGATTTATCATGGACTGGCTTTTTACGGCTGCCGATGATATCCCCTCTGCTGGAGGATGCGCCTAATTTATGACGATGCGCAGGCAGTCCTTGCACCTGAGCAGACATCTATGGCAGCTCCAGGCTTGGTTTAAGGGCTCTTTCACACGAGCGGATGCCGTGCATGGAATCCACTGCGTGAAAGAGAACCAAGCCCCGTTTCGGACAGCAGAAACACGGAGCATTAACATGATTGATAATGCTCTGTGCCTCTCTGTGACCTTTTTACTACAAAATCAGTGACAACTTTATCTCAATGTGATTTTGTAGTAAAAAGATCCCATGTTAATGCTCCGTGTTTCTGCTGTCCGGAACGGGGCTTGGCTGTCTTTCGCGCAGCAGATTACCTGCACGGCATCCGCTCGTGTGAAAGAGCTCTAAGGCAGAAAACTGATGCAAATGAAGATAGATGTAACTGGCCCCACACCTCCCTGCCCTCATCACTCCCTCTCCCTGCCCTTGAAGAGCCCCCTTTTCAGGAAGTGTAAAAACAGAACTTGCCAGAAAAGTGGCATGGCGGAATAATACATTCTAGCCTTTGTGTTATTCCATTCCTCTCTTCTTTTTATTGCACATTTATGAATAAATTGCCAACTTTTATTAATTTATTTTGCTATTTATTTATACATTTCGAGGAGGAATAAAAGAAGTTATGAATAACAGATTTATGAATTGGTATATTATAGGGAATATGAGTATTAACTAAAACTGAAAAACTGACTGGTGTAGTGACAAGTCCTCTTTAACCCCTTCCCGACTGCCATACGGCTATATACGGTACGTACTATTTGACAGACGCAGCAGGGACCCTGAGGAGAAGACAGGAGCAGTTTATTACCGCTTCTGTCTGTTAGTCCCGGCAGCTTCCTCTGTTAGAGCAGGGGCAGGAGAAGAGCTGCAGGGTCTAAGAAGACCCTGATCAGGTCTGCCTGTGTGTCATTCCCCCTCAGGGGGCTGTTTTCCCCTGTAACTGGGGCTCCTGTGGATGCCCCAGTTACAGTGGAAACAGTGACCTCCTGGGGGACAGATTATGTGCCCCCCCAAATTTTTTTTTTTTCAATAAAAATCACAAATTAAAATTATATTAAAAATGCTGTCACTAACAGAAACAGTCACCATAGTCGCCCCGTTCTCTCAAACCTATACATGTTTATATGAAAAGAATCATCACAAAATAGGTAACCCATTGCAATATTGAATTTTTGTGTCAGTTTTAATATTTAAGAAATAAAAAGCTATAATTAAAAAAAATGCTTTTTAATAATAATTTGCAGTTTTCCTCCAAATTAAACCTAAAAAAAGAAAAAAAAAACTCTAAAAAAAAAACAACAACATTCTAATAATAAAAAGTCCTAAGTGTCAAGTAAAAAAAAAAAATCGCAAACATTATTATTGTAGTCACTAAACCACCAGGTGCACAAAATCACAAAAAGTTGGTACTTTTTGGGCCTGGTCATAAAAGGGTTAAGTGTAACGTCATCTGACATGTTTTATAAACTATTTGCATCCCCTTTGTAAAATGATTTTCTCATCACTCTGTGTTGTTCTTTTCCTTTATTATTCCTGCTAGAAGTTATGAATACATTTCTAGAAGTGTGTAGTGAAGTGAAGTTACCAGTTGGGGGTGTCCCTCAACACTCCCCCAAATAGTAAAACCCATGTGGACCTTCACTGCAAACTGATAGCCGTTAATAACGTCCAGCAGGTATAATACAGAAATGGTACAACATAGAGTTATAAGAATAGATGTTCCAGAATTGTTATTACAAGGGGACTGCAAGCAATAGATAAAACATACATGTCAGGAGAGGTTACAGGTCCTCTTTAACCCCTTGACGACATGTGCTGTATATGTACAGTGCATGTTGCCTTTTTTAAAATGTCTCCCACTTCGGAGCAGACACCTGGGGCTAATTTCTGCAATCGATTGTGACCACTGCATCTGAGGCACCTTTCCCTGAGAGAGAGATGCACTCCCGGGGCACAAATGGCTTTCCCGTGCAGAGTTTGGGGAAGCCCTTGCTTGGTTGTGATGGCCTGCAGGTGACAGTACAGCATTGGAATATATTAAATCTCCCATATATTACAATTCAGTGCTGCCACCTGCTGGCATGAATTGTAATATAGAAGTAATGAGCCTAGAAGCCTAGTATAGGCTCATAAATGATCATTTCTGGGCAGCAGATGATGCTATCTAAACAACGATCTGCTGCCCAGAAACAATGCCGTTGTATCCCTCGTTCTCATATTGTGAAGGTGAATTTTCTGTTTATTGGGTATTAGAGTCTAGTCCTCTATGGCTGGCACCCCATTTTCTTTAGTATAGTTTCATAATGAATGTATTGATGAATGATGGATTTATTACTAGATGAAGAATCCATAATCTCAATATATATCTGATTGGATTGGACAAATTGTATCTATATTAGAATTGTCAGCCATACAAATAAGTGAGAATCACACCAAGATATCTCATGGCTGTCGTGTGCTTCACAGCCAACCTTCTGTTTTATTATCATATTTTTTCTCTTTTTTTGCACGCGACTATCTGTACGTGGAAACATTAGCTTCATGTGGGTGAAGATTTTTATTTCAAAGTAAGGTTCCTGTAGAGTTGGAACTTTGTATTTGTATTAAACAATTATTTTAGCCAGTGTGTTCAAATGCTCAGGGCCACCCACAGTGCTGAGCAGAGTATATGGCACGCAAGCCACCCAGAGAGACTGATGTAATTTCTTCATCTTTGCTTAAAGTATGGTCACTAGACCAGATAATGTAGAGTCTTTCTGCTGGCAGTGATCAAAACCTTTCCAGTTTTTCCTCTTATTTTCTTTGGGGTAAAGGAATAATTAGGATAATTCACGGGTAGAGAAATGTGTGCTATTTACAAGCTATATATATATTTATATATCAATGGCCTCCTGTATAAGGTAGTCACAATAGCACCTTTGTAAACTTGTAAGAAACTTGCATGTTAGCCCAAACTTGCATGATGCGCTCCAACTTGAAAAGAATAAAAATATTTTGGGTTCATTCTTAGAAGTCTACTTTGTCTAAATACTGTGCATTCAGAAAATCTTCAGACCCTTTAACTTTTTTAATATTTTGTTATATTGTGGCCTTGTGCTAAAATAAAAGCTGTGTTTAGAATTCCCCCATCATTCTGCACATCATATGCAATACCCCATAATGAGAAAGTGAAAACAGAATTTTTTATTTTTTTGCTAATTTATTAAAAAGGACAAATTAAAATATTGCACTTACATAAAGTAAGAATTCTGCCCCTTTACTCATGACTTAGTTGAAGCACCTTTGCCAGTGATTACAGCCTCCAGTCCTCTTGACTATGATGCCACAAGGTTTGCACACCTTGATTTGGGGATTTTCTGCCATTCTTCTCTGCAGATCCTCTAAAGTTCTGTTAGGTTGGTTGGGGACCATCGGTGGACAGCCATTTTCAGATCTCTCCAAAGATATTCAATTGAGTTCAAGTCAGAGCTCAGGCTAGGCCACTCAAGTACATTCAGTGATTTGTCCCTAAGCCACTCCTGTGTTGCCTTGGCCTGTACTTAGGGTAACTTTCATGTTGGACGTTAAACCTTAAGCCCATTCTAAAATCCAGAGAACACTGGATCAGGTTTTCATTAAGAATATCTCTGTACTTTGCTTCATTCAGCTTTCCCTCAACTCTGACCAGTCTCTCTATTCCAGCATTTGAAAAACATCCCCACAGCATGATGCCACACCATGCTTCAATGTAGGGATAGTATTGGGCACTGCCTGGTTTCCTCAAAACATGATGCTTAGAATTGAGGCCAAAAAGTTCAATCTTGCTTTCATCATACCAGAGAGCAGAGGCTTCTTTCTGGCCACTCTGCCATAAAGCCCAGTTTGGTGGAATGCTCCAGTGATGGTTGACCTTTTAGACGTTTCTCCCATCTGCACACAGGATCTTTGGAGCACAGCCAGAGTGACCATTGTGTTCTTGGTCACCTCTCTTACCAAGGCCCTTTTCCCCCCGATTACTTAGTTTGAAGGGACAGCTAGCTCTAGGAAGAGTCCTGGTTGTTCCAAACTTCTTCTATTTAAGAATTTTTGAGGCCACTGTGCTCTTGGGTACTTTCAGTGCAGCAGAAATTTTTTGTACTCTTCTGAAGATCTGTGCCTTCACATAACTGTCTGTAGAGCCCAGAGACATAATTATTTCCTCCTTATGGCTTGGTGTTTGCTTTGATATGAATTGTCAGCAGTGAGATTATATAGACAGGGCTGTGTCTTTCTAAATCTTGTTATGAATGTCGGCCAGCACTGCGTGGATTGTGGGTGCATGGTCCGCGGGCGTCGCCCAAGGTACTTCAATGAAAGGAAGAACCGGCACTCCTTGCGATATAGTCGTGAGTATTTTATTCCCCACTCATAGATAGAAGTAACGTGCGTTTCGGCACATGCAAGTGCCTTTGTCAAACTCAAACAAACAGTAAGTTCTTTCTAAATCTTGTCCAGTCTCCTGAATTTACCACAGGTGGACTTAAATCAAGTTGTAGAAGCATGTCATAGCAAGTTTAAAGTGTCATTACAAAGGGTCTGAATACTTATGTCCATGCAAAATTTAAGTTTTTACATTTTTAATAAATTTGCAAACATTTCTAAAATTCTGTTTTCGCTTTCTTAAGGGGGATTGAGTGCAAACTGATGGGGGGAAAACTTTTTTTTTTTGTTTTGTTATTTTAGCACAAGGCCACAACATAATAAAATGTGAAAAAAGTGAAAGGGTATGAAGACTTTCCGAATCCAATGTAGGTTTTTGGAAGTAATGTATAGTTTGAGGAGGGTTCGATGACCCTGCTTTCTTTTGTAAGGTGCAAGTACTACAGCAGATACTCTGTTTCAAGAAGTGCTGGGAAGGAAGGATAAAGCGGACTCCACCCGAAATGCACTAAATGTCCTTCAGCGATTTAAGTTTTTATTCAACCTTCCCCTCAACATTGAGAGAAACATTCAGAAGGTGAGTTCAAAATATATACCGTATATTAGTAGTTAATATTTCTTGCTGTCATGAGCTCGTTCATTTTTATGGTTTAGCGAAGGCTCTGTTCACAGCATAGTCTTGGCTTCCATTTATAACGAAGACGTGACAGCTGTACCGGATCACTTTTAAGCTCCTTTTAATGTCCACTTGGGAAGGGGGGGGTTCTGGTATTTTGAAGCAAGAATAGCACCGAATACTTTTTTTTAAAAATTTTTCCTGACAAAAAGGCTGAAAGAAACCAAAGTCATGATTTGGTACGATAAAAGGGACCTTACAAGGTAGATGGGTGATTAGTTACAACTAATAAGACTTTCTGTGTTTAGTTAGTCATTTTAGATATCATATCTAAGACATTGTTCAATTCAGTTCCAAATCCCTTTCTGGTCCAAATTCAGTTCATCCACGATTCCAAAGCATCCTGAAAACCCACGATTCCAAAAACCATCCTGAAAGTTAAAAGGGGATTCATATTTTGACAACCTATCCTCCAGGATAAGTCATCAATATCAGACGAGAATTCCCAGCACCCATGAGATCAGCTGTTTGCAAGAGGCCAACTGCTCTCTGTTGAGTGATAGGACCTCATTGTTGATGACCTGTCCTCAGGATAGGTGTATCACCATTGTACTCCTGGAAAAACCCTTTAATTGACATTTGCATATATGCTTACTGCTTATTACATTCTTAACAGTTATATTGCTTTTCTAGTTGCATCCTTCCAGTAAGCAGTGAGCTGCTTACCTACTACATACTATAGTTTATTGATGTATAAAAAGAAGAAAAGTTTTGTCCAGCTTGTCTTTGTGGTAATCCAGAAGGCTCTTTATTCAATAATCAATAAAAACATCCAGAGTCTACGCGTTTCGGGCACAATTCAGTCTTAGCCCTTACTCATGTCATGAGTAAGGGCTAAGACTGAATTGTGCCCGAAACGCATAGACTCTGCATTCTTGTACCTGGATGTTTTTATTGATTATTGAATAAAGAGCCTTCTGGATTACCACAAAGACAAGCTGGACAAAACTTTTCTTCTTTTTATACCTTCGTATTTGCTCCCATTTCGGGTGAAGGAGCTGTTCCGTGCTTCAACAGTGGAATCCTTGGCAGGTGAAAGCTGCTCAAACCACTCATTGCCTTAAAACAAATATAGTTTATTGATGAACAATATTCACCAGGACAACATTGTAAGCACTTAAAGGGAACCTGTCAACAGTTTAATGGTGTCCTAACTAAGGGCAACATAATAAGTGACTGATTCTCTTAGCAAAATGCTATGTCACTTTCTTTAATTGACCCAGTCAATCTGCCAACATCTTGTATTGAAAAGCTCCAGCTCATAATGATGAGTCCTGAATATTCATGAGCTCCTGACTCTTCCCGCCTACCTGCTGCTGATTGACAGTTATTTTCCATATGAATCAGCAGTCTTTGTTTACTTAGTCTGCAGCAATGACCTGACTTCCATCCACATGAGCGCTGCAGTGAATCACTTTAATCAGTGGTCTTGTGTCGTACATGTTAACATCACCACTGAGGCCAGTGAGTGGCTGCAGCAGACACATGGATGTATGGCACGTCATTGCTGCTGGAAAGTATAAAATCACTGATGGGGAACACTGCGTCATCAGCACTGGAGTGGCAGGGGATATAACAGGTGAGAAACTTTGTTTTTTAATATTACACCATTTACTGAAGTTAGTTTAATTTGTAAAATTCTCGGGCAACTAGCATTCGCCATATTGATTGTATAAATATATAGATGTATAGTTGACACTGCATTTTTCCTTTTATTTAGGGCGATTATGATGTGGTTATAAATGACTATGAAAAAGCAAAATCTTTGTTTGGGAAGACTGAAGTAGAAGTGTTTAAGAAAGGTGAGAAATACTTTGGGGGTCATTTATCATGCTGAAATACACTTAAATCAGACGTATTTAAGGAGCAGATTGCAGCGCAATGATTAGTTGTGCCGCAATCTGCGACTTCTCCCCGCTCACACCACATCTAAACATGTGGGCAGGGAAGGGGGCAGACCAGCAGGCCCGTCTCATTTACCATTTTCTACGTCTGTTTCAGGCGTAGAAAAAGGTCTAAATGTAAGAAGGCCTGCTTACATTTAGAAGCGGCGCTGGATGCAGAAATTATGAAGAGGCCGGCACTTTTTCATAACTTCGGCGATCCACCGCCAGCGATGGGGCGGCGTCTAAAACGCTGGTCCTAATATATGTACCCCTTTATTTTTAAAGGAAAAATGCATGCCAAGAATAAAAATAATTATCTCTACATAGTATTTCCTATCCCCTGTACAGCAGAAAAGTGGAATTTTAGTGGAAACGGCATTTTTGGTAAGAAAAATAATTTTAAGATTTTTATTTTTTTTTTTATTTTTTTTTTACTGTTTGGGGTTTTACATCATGCTTGCTATTTTTTCAGACGTGGACATGCAGTAGGTGAGACTAGGTGTATCTAGACAACCCACACTCTGTGGAAGCAATGGGTACAAATGTGTGTTTTCACCTAGTTGTGTAGTTCATACTGTGATGTACCGACAAATCATGAAATCTTTTGTCGATTATTTTTTTTCTAGTTTACGCTGAAGTAGAAACCAGGATCGAAGCGTTGAGGAAATTACTTTTGGATAAACTTTTGGAAAAGCCTTCCACCCTGCATGACCAGAGGCGCTACATCAGGTGAACAGCCGCTTCTACTCTGTATCCAAAAGCATCTTTTTTTACCATGTTTGTTGCATTCATATAAGCTGGTAGTATCCGTTCCTCCAAGAATTCTTGCCCTGCACATGTAAAAGTAATTCAATACCTGCTGTATTTACATAGTTAGCCACTGGCTACTAAGGACTATTCTTAGTGAGTGATACAGGTTTTCATGGTCTTTAGACACATGGTTGTACATTTTTAAACTGGAAGTGTGGTCTACAACCTTACATAGTGTACTTTTTAACATAAGTGAAGGCCTGAGCAATAAAATAAAAAAATTTAATTCATTGTTATAAACAGGACCCCAAAGAAGTCGGGGGATTCAAAAACAGACCAAGATAAATTCTAGTTTCACAGCCCATGGCAGGACAGGAGTCGAAGGATCCCCGTTCTAGAGAAAGCTGTAAATCCCTTTAGTTGGAACCAACATCTATCATGAAGATCTGCCATAAATATTGTAGATGGAAGGGCAGCCATATATCATGTAGTGTAGGAGAAATTTGGGTAAAGCGGTGGTCTGAGTTTTTTTTTAAAAGACAGGGAAGTTATCAGAATAAAACATGAAGCTTACACTCACCATCCCGAAATACATCCGTTCCAGCGCAGCTGCTCCATTCTGCCAGCTAGGCTTTGTTTTTCCTGACATCAGCCAGTCACCTGCCTTAGCGGTCTTGTGCCATATACCGCTGAGGCCAGTTGTACCGGTCATGTATAGTATATCTAATATATAACTAATTAACAGTTAGTGGGTGACCTTATTAAAACGTAACTTTTAATAAATATTCACGCTAAGATAGGCCCATTAGATATCTCTCAATTACTAAAAACATGCAGTCACGCATACACAGAAAATGATAGAAGGTACAATAGAGTATCCAGATATCTTGAGAGGAGACTATACTATAGTAGGAAGTTTGGAAGAAAAGGTTAGAGGGACACAGGTACTAGGTCTCTTTCCCCTATATATCCCTGTAACTTACTCCACACCCCACCTCTCTCTAGGTGTCCCTTGTCGTCCCTGTATAGTGGCGATGACTGCCCAGCTTCGTCAGGGAGACCACAGATCAGGGGTACACTCATACCAATTCCACAGCACGTCCCGACACGTTTCAATGGCCAACGGCCAAATCATCGGGGGACTGGTATAACAGTGACAGTGTGGGTGTCCGTACTGGCTGGTTTTAAATCCCCGCAGACTGACTAAAGGTCCTCCCCTCCTACCATGTGAGCGATCACATGAGTAATCACGTGAGAGAACACATGACCAGACTGGTCACGCGACCAGCATCACATCCAAAGGAGGCGCACCTGCACCGCTCGCACACGCCCCCTAAAAAAGAAAAGCAGACTGCGAGCACAAACGGCAAAAACACACCCCACTTGGTGATGTCATCGGTGGGCGGAACTGGGCAGGAGGAGGGAGGAATGAATAGGCCAAAACACGCCCCCCAACTCCACAAATAAACAGCATTACACTATATTGCGCTAATTGACAGACAAATTTAGCTAGTAGCGCAATAGGGATATTTAAAGGGCCGATTTCACAGTCACTATACTGGTAAGGTATATCCAGTTAGACTCACAGGAGGAAAGTATATACATCCCTCAAATGAACAAGCAGAAAAAAAACAGGTAGAAAAAAAGGAAACTAAAAGAAACCAGCGGCCAAATGATCAATTAACTTATATGTAAATCAACAAAAAGCCGAATAATCAGGTAATTTATGTATATGTATATGTATACATACATGACCCCAGGGACGAGGGTGGGTTAGGGGGATGATAAAGCTGGGAATTTTAGCATTGTTTCTAAGGGGATTTCAAGCAGACATGGGATACAGTTGTGATCAAAAGTTTAGGACCACTTGAAAAATGGAAAAAAAATCATATTTATCATGGCTGGATGTTAACAAGGTTCCAAGTAGAGCTTCAACATGCAACAAGAAGAAATGGGAGTGAGACAAAAAAAATTTGGAGCATTCAATTTAATGAAAACAACGAATACACTGAAACAGGCTGTTTTTCAGCTGATCAAAAGTTTAGGACCACACCTCCAAAAAAAAACTAACCCCCCCCCCCCAAAACAGAAATCCAACTTCCAAACATGAACTCAGTAATGAGTAGCGCCGCTGTATTGTTTATCACTTCAAAAATTTGTTTCGGCATGCTTAATGTAAGCTTTTCCATGAGGTGAGTGGGAACATTTGTCCAAGTGGTGAAGACGGCTGCACGAAGGCCATCTACTGTCTGGAACTGTTGTCCATTTTTGTAAACTTCCCTTGCCATCCATCCCCAAAGGTTCTCAACTGGATTTAGATCAGGGGAACACGCAGGATGGGCCAAAAGAGTGATGTTATTCTCCTGGAAGAAGTCCCTTGTCCTGCGGGCATTGTGTACTGTAGCGTTGTCCTGTTGAAAAACCCAGTCATTACCACACAGACGAGGGCCCTCAGTCATGAGGAATGCTCTCTGCAACATCTGGACATAGCCAGCGGCCATTTGACACCCCTGCACTTCCTGAAGCTCCATTGTTCCACTGAAAAAGCACCCCAGACCATTATGGCGCCCCCTCCACTGTGGCGCGTAGAAAACATCTCAGGTGGGATCTGCTTGTCATGACAGTAACGTTGGAAACCATCAGGACCATCAAGGTTAAATTTTTTTCTCATCAGAGAATAAAACTTTCTTCCACCTTTTGAATGTCCCATGTTTGGTGCTCTCTTGCAAAGTCCAAACAAGCAGTTCTGTGGCGTTCAAGGAGACGAGGTTTTTGAAGCCCTTCAGTCTCAGATGCCGTCTGATGGTTATGGGGCTGCAGTCAGCACCAGTAAGGGCCTTAATTTGGGTTGAGGATCGTCCAGTGTCTTGACTGACAGCCAGTTGGATCCTCCGGCTCAGTGCTGATGAAATCTTTTTGGGTCTTCCACTTTTTGTTCCATAACCCTGAGGATCATTTAAGAAATTCCAAACGACTGTCTTACTGCGTCCCACCTCAGCAGCGATGGCACGCTGTGAGAGACCCTGCTTATGCAGTTCAACAACCCGACCACATTAAAAAAGGGAGAGTTTTTTTTTGCCTTTACCATCATAACGTGTGACTACCTGACAGAAAATGACAATGAATCCACATCTTTGCACAGATTTGGCCTTTTTAACCACCTCCCGACCGCTGTACGCACCGATGCGTCCGGGAGGTGGTTGTTTAGTTCCTCCTGGACGCATCGGTGCGTCCTCTCGCGAGACGCGAGATTACGTCACAGCCGGCCCGCGCATGCGCATCGCGGGCCGGCATTTCGCAGAAGAGTATTTCGTCAGCAGCCTGCCGGCCACGATCATTGGCTGGCAGGCTGCTGATTTTTAAAAAAACCAATCAGCAGCCATATAACCCCACATATTAGTAAATATGATGGGGTTATATGGCTGCTGTGCTCCTCTGCTCCTTCTTTTGGTCGGTTGGTTCCAGCAGAGGAGCACATCATTACTGTGAGTACCCACCACACCACATTTAGCCCCCAGATCACCCCAATTAACCCTTTGATCACCCCTTTTATCCCCCCCCTGTCAATCACTAGTGAAAGGAAAAAAGTGATCAGTGCAAACTGTCACTTTTTTTTTTCACTGTTATTGACCGTTAGGTTTTAGGTATAGTTTAGGTCCCTTGGTTAGGTAGTTAGCGATCAGTTAGCGCCCAGCCCACCGCACCGCAGTCCGTTATTCGCTGATTAGCGTATCGCTAATCAGCATTTGTACTTTTATAGTATCTGAAAGTGATCAAAGCTGATCACGGTCAGATCTATAATAGTACTAGTGTCACTTTAGTTCGCCCTCCACCCAAAACGCAGTGTTTGCCCGATCAGGCCTGATCGGTCGCCCACACGTGCGTTTGCCCACGCCCGCCCCACCGCAGTGACAAAAAATTTTTTTTTTTTTTATCACTGCACATTCACTTTACACGCACTGCGGCGATAAAAAAAATCAGTTTTGATATTTTTTATCAACCGCAGCGGCCTCCGGTACTTCGCTAGCCTCCCATTTGTAAGACAGGCTTGCTTTTTTTTTCTTGGGTAGTCTCAGGGAATACCCCGAAATTTAGTTGCCCACATGTCTAACAGGGGGTATTCTTCTGAAGAGGCCTACAGGCTTCTGACCCAGTCGGATGAGGAGTGGGAACCCTCATCTGATGAATCCAGCGGGTCAGAATACGAACCTGTAGAAAGCAGTGGCTCTCTGACCCAAAGTTCGGACGAGGAGGCTGAGGTCCCTGATAGCACCAGGCGTACCCGGCCCCGTGTCGCTAGACCGCAGGTTGCGCAGGATCCGCTTCAAGAGCAGCAGAGTGGGGCTGGTGCTGTCGGATTACGTGGTGAGGCATACACCAGCAGCCCAGCCCTTCCTGGACCTAGTACCAGCACTGCCGTACAACCTGGTGAAGTAGCGAGCACCAGAAGGGCAGTTGAAGCTGGTACGGTGGCACGTGCAGTAGTGACCCCGTCGCAGCCACCGCAAAGACGTGCCCGTAGAGCCCCTAGAATCCCAGAGGTGCTGGCAAACCCTGATTGGCAGTCCCCAACTTCAGCCGCACCCGTAGTTTTCCCTTTCACCGCCCAGTCTGGAGTTCGGGTTGAGACAGCTCAGATCGATTCGGCCCTGGGATTTTTTGAGCTGTTCTTGACTGTTCTTGACTGCGGAGCTTTTAGACTTAGTCGTGGCAGAGACAAACCGGTATGCCACACAATTTATCACCGCCAACCCGGAAAGCTTTTATGCCCAGCCTTTCCGGTGGAAACCAGTCCAAGTTTCCGAATTTAAAACTTTTCTGGGCCTCCTCCTCAACATGGGCCTGACAAAAAAGCATGAATTGAGGTCATATTGGTCCACGAACCCGATTCATCACATGCCCATGTTCTCTGCTGCTATGTCCAGGACATGATTTGAGGTCATCCTGCGTTTCCTGCACTTTAGCGACAACACCGCCTCCCGTCCCAGGGGCCACCCTGCTTTTGACCGGCTCCACAAAATTCGGCCCCTCATAGACCATTTCAACCAGAAATTTGCAGATTTGTATACCCCTGAGCAAAACATCTGCATAGTCCCTAATACATTTTACCGGGCGCCTTGGCTTCAAACAATACATCCCAAGCAAGCGCGCCCGGTATGGGGTCAAATTGTATAAGCTCTGTGAAAGGGCCACAGGCTATACCCACAAATTTCGGGTCTATGAGGGAAAAGATCAGACCCTGGAGCCAGTCGGTTGCCCTGACTACCTGGGGAGCAGTGGGAAGACAGTTTGGGACTTGGTGTCACCCTTATTCGGCAAGGGGTACCATCTTTATGTGAACAATTTCTACACAAGTGTGGCCCTCTTTAGGCATTTGTTTCTAGAACGGATTGGCGCCTGTGGTACCGCGCGAACTAGTCGCGTGGGCTTCCCCCAACGGCTCGTTAGCACCCGTCTTGCAAGGGGGCAGAGGGCCGCACTGTGTAACGAAGAACTGCTCGCGGTGAAATGGAGAGACAAGCGTGACGTTTACATGCTCTCCTCCATTCACGCAGACACGACAATACAAATTGAGCGAGCAACCAGTGTCATTGAAAAGCCCCTCTCAGTCCACGACTATAACCTCCACATGGGAGGGGTCGACTTCAATGACCAGATGTTGGCTCCGTATTTAGTTTCCCGACGCACCAGACGCTGGTATAAGAAGGTGTCTGTATATTTAATTCAATTGGCTCTGTACAATAGTTTTGTTCTCTACAGTAAGGCTGGGAGAACTGGATCCTTCCTCAAATTTCAGGAAGAGATCATCGCGAACCTCCTGTATCCAGGAGGTTCCATGGCCCCATCCACCAGTATAGTTAGCCGTCTACACGAGCGACACTTCCCCAGTGTCGTTGCTGGTACCTCAAACCGACCGCCACCCCGAAAAAAATGTCGTGTCTGTAGCAGGAGTGGAATAAGGCGTGACACCCGCTATTTCTGTCCTGACTGTCCCGACCACCCTGCCCTATGCTTAGGGGAGTGTTTCCGAAAGTACCACACACAGGTACACCTAGCATAGGGATCACATCTCACCAGGATAGGCACACAGGGCTATTAGGGCCCATTCACTCACAGCTGCTGCAAACGTCTCCTTTCACATGGGACAAAGTGCATAACGCACTTCGCCACATCTTTGGGCGATTTGCGCTTTGCACATTGACCCATGGGGAAGGAGAGGTTTGTTCTATAAAGGTAAAAAAAAACAAAAAAAAAAACAGGTAAGCAAACAGGTTAATGTTTAGTTCCAAAAGTTAAAGTTACATGTTCTGTTCCAAAGTTAATAAAATTATTGCGTTGTGGCCTGGTTTTTTCTTTTTTTTTTGTCTTTTTACCTTCCAGGTGGACCAACCGATCTACTAGCTGCAGCACCGATGTGCATTCTGACAGAAGCATTGCGCTGCTGTCAGATTACACGCAAGTCGGTGTATGCGGCGCTGCAAGACGGGATTTTCTCCTCTGCAGTGACAGATACGTTTGCCGAGGCATACGAGCTGAGGAGGAGGCGGCGTTCCTATGCTTTGGCAAGCACTTTGTGTATATATATATATATATATATATATATATATATAAAAAAAATCCCGGCAATGATTTATTCATCCACATCGATTGATGCGAATGGAGAAATCTGGTTTGCCAGGGCATACGAGCTAAGTGGGTATGGATGTAGGGCGGAGCTCCTATGTCCTGGCAGACGCCTTTCCCCTCCATTTTTTTTTTTTGGCAGAGATTTTTTCATGCACATTGATCGATGCGAATGAAGAAATCTGTGCCGTTCATTTTTTTCTTTCAGCCCAGAGGCTGAACGGAAAAAAAAATCTCATTACCTGTATGCTCAATATAAGGAGAATAGCAGAAACTCCTAATGCTGGCCATACATGTAATGATTGCGGAGACCCTCAAATGCCAGGGCAGTACAAACACCCCACAACTGACCCCATTTTGGAAAGAAGACACCCCAAGGTATTTGCTGAGGGGCATATTGAGTCCATGAAAGATTGAAATTTTTGTCCTAAGTTAGCGGAAAGTGAGACTTTGTGAGAAAAAACAAAAAAAAAATCAATTTCCGCTAACTTATGCGAAAAAAATAAAAAAATTCTATGAACTTGCCAGGCCCCTCATTGGATACCTTGGGGTGTCTTCTTTCCAAAGTGGGGTCACATGTGGGGTATTTATACTGCCCTGGCTTTTTAGGGGCCCTAAAGCGTGAGAAGAAGTCTGGGATCCAAATGTCTAAAAATGCCCTCCTAAAAGGAATTTGGGCCCCTTTGCGCATCTAGGCTGCAAAAAAGTGTGACACATCTGGTATCGCCGTACTCAGAAGAAGTTGGGGAATGTGTTTTGGGGTGTCATTTTACATATACCCATGCTGGGTGAGAAAAATATCTTGGTCAAATGCCAACTTTGTATAAAAAAATGGGAAAAGTTGTCGTTTGCCAAGATATTTCTCTCACCCAGCATGGGTATATGTAAAATGGCACCCCAAAACACATTCCCTAACTTCTCCTGAGTACGGCGATACCAGATGTGTCACACTTTTTTGCTGCCAAGGTGGGCAAAGGGGCACATATTCCAAAGTGCACCTTTCGGATTTTGCAGGCCATTTTTTACACATTTTGATTGCAAAGTACTTCTCACACATATGGGCCCCTAAATTGCCAGGGCAGTATAACTACCCCACAAGTGACCCCATTTTGGAAAGAAGACACCCCAAGGTATTCTGTGAGGGGCATGGCGAGTTCCTAGAATTTTTTATTTTTTGTCGCAAGTTAGTGGAATATGAGACTTTGTAAGAAAAAATAAAAATAAAAAAATCATCATCATTTTCCGCTAACTTGTGACAAAAAATAAAAAGTTCTATGAACTCACTATGCCCATCAGCGAATACCTTAGGGTGTCTACTTTCCGAAATGGGGTCATTTGTGGGGTAGTTATACTGTTTGGGCATTGTAGAACCTCAGGAAACATGACAGGTGCTCAGAAAATCAGAGCCGTTTCAAAAAGTGGAAATTCTAATTTTTGTACCATAGTTTGTAAATGCTATAACTTTTACCCAAACCATTTTTTTTTTGCCCAAACATTTTTTTTTTATCAAAGACATGTAGAACTATAAATTTAGCGAAAAATTTATATATGGATGTCGTTTTTTTTGCAAAATTTCACAGCTGAAAGTGAAAAATGTCATTTTTTTGCAAAAAAATCGTTATATTTTGATTAATAACAAAAAAAGTAAAAATGTCAGCAGCAATAAAATACCACCAAATGAAAGCTCCATTAGTGAGAAGAAAAGGAGGTAAAATTCATTTGGGTGGTAAGTTGCATGACCGAGCGATAAACGGTGAAAGGAGTGTAGTGCCGAAGTGTAAAAAGTGGCCTGGTCATGAAGGGGGTTTCACCTAGCGGGGCTGAAGTGGTTAAAGGCATGTGGTCCTAAAATTTGGATCAGCTGAAAAACAGCCTGTTTCAGTTTAATCGTTATTTTCAATTAATTGAATGCTCAAAAAATGTTTTGTCTCACTCTCATTTCTTCTTGTTGCATGTTGAAGCTCTACTTGGAACCTTGTTATGATCCAACAATGTAAAATATCATTTTTTGCAATTTTTCAAGTGGTCTTGAAATTTTTTTGATCAGGACTGTATCATTTTTAGATGTAACAGCCAAATAATAACTGTTCATTTAAGCCTTTAGGTTGAACTATTTTTAATTCAGATATCCACCATTTCTCCCTTTGCAATAGCCTCATGTCACCCAGGTGTTCGCCAATCCGTCTCCGGAATTCACGGGTAGTTTTGCCCACATATTCCAAACCACAATGGCAGGTTGCCTTATAGATGACTCCTTTTGAACGGCAATTAATGAAACGTCTAATAGTGTAGCTTTTCCCAGTAACGTTACTCGCGAGTTCATGGCCCTGGGTGACAAAAGCACATGCTATACAACCACTACAGTGGTAACACCCACAGACTGGTTTAAGCCACATTCCTGTTTTTTCTGGTGCCTCACTGAAGTAGTTGCGGACCAGACTATCATGCAAGCTGCAACTTTTCCGATAGGTGATTTGAGGGGTCTCTGAAATCACATTTTTGATATCTGGATCAAGTTCCCCAGTATTTAGATATCACCTTTCTCACCCCCCCCCCCCAGCTGCTCCATCAAATGTGGCTATCAAACGTATGGGGTTGGTCACACAGCCTGTTCTTTTTTTGGATATAAGAGCTCCGTTCGATTACTCGCACAGGCTCTCTGGTACGCTCTCTTAAGGGTGGAAACGGGGTAATCTTTTTCGAAGGTCCCCAGCCTGTTGCTTGTAGTCACTCAAGGTGAAACAATTCCTCCTCATCCTCAGGTACTGCCCAATTGGAATACCCCTTTTCAAGGGCAAGGGATGGTGACTATCCCAGCTCAATAAAGATTTTGTGGCAGTTGGTTTCCTGAACGTTTTTGTTTTTATCTCACCCTGACGGCCCCTTGCAATCTCTATATCCAAAAATGGAAGTGCATCTTTTTTAATCTCAAATGTGAATTTCAAGCCAATATTGTTGATGTTCAAAGCACTCACAAATTCAACAAACTCCTCCCCCTCACCTTTCCATATAAAAAAAATGTCATCAATGAATCTGGCCCATGTCACCACATTCATTATATGTATATCAGGTGAGTCTCCTTATAAAGCTGAGTGTATGTGTGTGTGTTTGTATGTCCGCTAAAGGAATCCTCACCGTCACATTTAGGGTCCATTCACACGTCTGCAAAATGGGTCCGCATCCATTCCGCAATTTTGTGGAACAGGTGCGGACCCATAAATTTTCAATGGGGCTAGAATGTGCATCCGCACTTCCGTTCCGCAAAAGAACATAACATGCCCTATTCTTGTCGGCAATTGTAGACAAGAAAAGGCATTTTCTATGAGAGTGTCAGTGATGTGCGGTCCGCAAAATGCGGAGCACACATTGCCGATGTCCGTGTTTTGCAGATCCGCAATTTGCGGATCTGCAAAACGCATACGGACGTGTGAATGGACCCTTACAATCACGAAATTTCTCGGCTCTCTAGCACATACCGTTCCTGAGATATTCCTAGAAAATGCAAATATGGCACATCACATGATATACATTAGCCAGTAGAACCCTGCTGGTCTTTCTCTTCATATCCCAACTGCCATATGACCGTGTGGGTCACATGTCCCTTATCAGCCAATAGAAGCTCGCAGGTAGGGCTGCAGTAAAAGATTATTTTAGAAATGGATTATTTTTTATGAGTTATCTAATAAGAAAAAAATAATTAATAGACTGTTTCCCTTTATAAAAACTCATCAGACCCCCTACCATCAGTCCCCAAACCCTTCGTTCCCCCCTGTGCGATCAGCCCAAGTGCATCAGTTTCCCCCGGTGCCTCAGCTCCACTATCCCCCAGTGACATCAGCTCTCCCCCACCCCAGTGCCATCAGCTCCGTTCCCCCCAGTGCCATCAGCTCCATTCCACCCACCCCAGTGCCATCAGCTCCGTTCACCCCCCCCCCCCCTTGTGCCAGCAGCGCTCCCCCCTGCTCTTCCTGACACCTGGAGTGCACAGCGTCATTGGTTGCTGTGACGCTGTGCTGTCCGGGCGCCTGGCCTTATTCGCACCAACTTACCGTTCCAGCAGGGGCGCCTCCGACACTCCATCGTCCACAGCGCATCAGGTCACGGAGGAGCATCAAGGGGTCAGTGCAGCATGGGACCATGGACGTACTGTGGAGTGTCCGCAGGCCCCCTGCTGGAAAGGTGAGTATTCGGAGCGCAACGGGAGACCACGGAGCAGGAGTAACATCAAGCGCTTCACTCCCGCTCCGTGGTCACGTGACACAAACAAATCCATCAAGGATTTTTTTTTTGTGTTGAATTACTCAATTTAGTCAAGTACTGGTTGCAGCCCTACTCTCAGGTCCTAAGTCTCCACATACACACAGTTTTACACCAGGTTTCCATTCCACTGTGGAGGTCTCTGTTAAGGGGGGTAGGGAATGGTGGCAGTCACAGTTAAGGGGACGGTCCGCTATGGAGGTTAGTGTTAAGGGGAAGGATGCTGTAGAGGTCACTGTTAAGGGGGCGGGGAGTTGTGGAAGTCACAGTTTAAGGGAACGGAGCTATGTTGAGGTCACGGTTAAAGGGGCAGGGTACAGTGAAGGTCATTGTTAAGGGAGCAGAGTACTGTGGCAGTCACTGTTAAAGAGGCAGTCGCTGTGGAGGTCTCTGTTAAGGGGGCCGGGAATGGTGGAGGTCAGTGAAGGGGAATGTAACCTATGGTCAGTGTTAAGGTGCGGGTGCTGTAGAGGTCACTGTTAAGGGGTGAGCCCCTGTGGAGGTCACTGTCAAGGGGGTGGGGTGCTATGGAACTTACTGTTAAAGGGGCAGGCTGCTGTAAAGGACAAAGTTAAGGGGGTGGGCTGCTGGGGAGGTCCCATTTTAAGGAGTGGGGGCTGTGGGGGTCACTGTTAAGGGGGCGGGGTACTGTAGATGTCACTGTTATAGTGGATACTGTCTATCTTTTAACGACACACACAACCATTAAATTAAATAGATTAAATATACCCCTGTGAAGCCGGGTCCTTCTGCTAGTCTACTATATAAAGCTGAGTGTATGTATGTGTGTGTGTCCACTTAAGGAATCCACACCGTTGCATTTACAATCCCAAAATTTGGCACACAGGTATATCAGGTATCCGGGAAGGTTTTAGATCGGGTCTACGCTCTCTAGTACAGTACCGTTCCTGATATAGTCCCAAAAAATGCAAATATGGCACATCACATGATCTACATTAGCCAATAGAAGCCTGCAGGTATTTCTCCGCATATCCCAACTCCCATACACACGGTTACATGAGCCTTATCAGCCAATTGAAGCTCGCAGGCCCTTAATCTCCACATACACGCAGTTTTACACCAGGTTTCCATAACAGCCCAGCCATTTTTCTTCAATGCTGTAGGTCAGCTTTAAAGGGGCAGGGCGCTGTGGATGACACAGTTAAGGGAGCAAAGTGCTGTGGAGGTCACAGTTAAGGGGGCAGGCTGCTGTGGAGGTCACAGTTAAGGGGACGATCCGCTATGGAGGTCAATATTAGGGGGGCAGAGTGTTGTGAAAATCACTGTTAGGGTCCATTCACACGTGTGTAGTGTTTGCGCATCCGCAGTACACCCGTCCGGCACCCCCATAGAACTGCCTATTCTTGACCGCAATTGCGGACAAGAATAGAACATGTTATATTTTCTTTTCCGGGAGCCGCGAACCGGAAGATCGGGGCCGCGCTCCGGAAATGCTCTTCCGGCCCCATAGAGAATGAATGGGTCCAGATTCATTCCGCAATGTTGCGGAATGGATCCGGACCCATTCTACGGACGTGTGAATGGACCCGTAAGGAGATCCAGTACTGTGGAGGTCAATAATAAAGTGGCGGCCACTGTGGAGGTCACTGTTAAGGGGGTGGGATGCTGTGGAAGTCACTGTTAAAGGGACGGGCGCTGTGGAGGTTACTGTTGAGGGGACAGGGGACTGTGGAAGTCACTATTAAAGCTGCTGCTGTGGATGTCACTGTGAAGGGGGTGGGTTATTGTGGAAATCACTGTTAAGGAGACGGGGTACTGTGGAGGTCACTAATAAAGGGGTGGCCGCTGTGGAGGTCCCTATTAAGGGAGGAGGGGACTGTGGAGGCCCCTATTAAAGGGGCAGCGGAGTACTGTGAGGTCACTGTTAAGGGAGCGGGATACTGTGAGGTCACTGTTAAGGGAGCGAGGTACTGTGGCAGTCACTGTTAAAGGGGCGGGCGCTGTGGAGGTCTCTGTTAAGGGGGCAGAGAATGGTGTTAAGGGGACTGTCCTCTATGGAGGTCACTGTTAAGGGGCGGGCCCTTGTGGAGGTCACTGTCAAGGGGTTGGGGTGCTGTGGAACTCACTGTTAAAGGGGCAGGCTGCTGTGAATGTCAAAGTTAAGGGGGTGGGCTGCTGTGGAGGTCCCATTTTAAGGAGGTGGGGTACTGTGGGGGCGGTCACTGTTAAGGGGGTGGGGTACTGTAGAGGTCACGTTATGAGGGGGGGGGGGGATACTGTCGATACAAAAACATTAAATGAAATAGATTAAATATACCCGGTGCGGTGCGGGTCCTTCTGCTAGTATATGTGTGTGAGTGTGTATGTATATGTGTGTGTGTGTGTATATGTATGTGTATATATATATATATATATATTATATAAAATCTCTTCAGTGGCTGGGAGGATAGGAGTAGATGGGAAGTATCATTTTTTTTATTTTTATGAACTCGAACAACCCCTTGAAAACTAGTGAGATCATGTCTGGGCAATAAAAACATATGTGCACTTTAATGTTTCAACCATCTTTGTGATCTGGTACGGATTTCTCAAATGAGTGGGAAGACTGTCAGCTGGTTTGAATACTAACCACAAAGTTCTGTGGATCCAGTACTTAAATTTAACTAAAGAGAGAGCACAATAAAAGCCTGCAGCGTGGTGCTGATTTCTGTGGTGCTTTGTTGCTCTAGTCAGCTGCTGATCTTTGATCCCTAATTTATTTCTTGCAGATATCTTTCCGAACTCCACGCTCCGGGTGACCCGGCTTGGCACTGTATTGGAGCACAGCACAAATGGATTCTCCAGCTCATGCACAGCTGTAAAGAAGGCTATGTGAATGAACTAAAAGGCAAGCACGACACTGACAGTATGAGAACACTCATAGTTTTTTTTTTTTTCTCAGTAAAACACTTACAGATACCAGCATAAAAGTTTTTAAAGTTGTTTCACTTTTTAATCACATTTCTGCGTCTTCTTAAGACTGGAGACTGTGGAGAACTTTCATGTTTACTTTATACAAAGGAGTCGAAATTATACTTCAGTTGCAATGCAATCTACACTAGGACTAGGTTATTTTTTAACGTTGACTATATATGTTGTGTTCTACGGGAGTAGAATATTGATGACCTATCTTCATGATAGGCGATCAGTATCTTATAGGTGTGGTTACGACTCCCGATACATCCGCCGATCAGCTGTTTGAAGAGGCTGTGAGCACTGCAGACTCTTCCTATGTCAGTGAAGTTGCATTCATTGGTCACATGGCATATGTGCAGACGAGTCCTAATTTAAAGTGTAACTGTCATTTTTTTTTTTTTATATATATACAAGTTTATTACAGCTAGGCGTGTATACCGGAGTTAGTCTGTGAATGATTGTCAAAAGATCTGTAATTACCTTATAATAACAGCTTTCATTATGTCCCCTGTCCCTTTCCACTGGTCCCTTAAAAGACCGTTGCAATTGGCTTGTCTGTCTTTCCTTTAGTGTAAACACAAAACAGAGGGGCATTGCATGCCTGCATTAGGCTTCAGAGTGAGGAGTCGTGTCTCTCAGTAATTAGATCTGATTGGCTGCTGGCTACAGCAAGTGTGTATGTGAAGTGAGAGAAGGAAGTCAGAGAACTGGCAAGAGCCATCTTGAGAAGATTCTCATATTGTAGGGGTATTAAAGATTGCTTTATGCATAACTGCAATGCAAAAACTAAATAGATTTTTTCTTTTTAGGAAAACATGACAGTTATACCTTAAAGGGAGTCTGTCACCTACCTGACCGGTTTCAAACAGGTGACATTGGTTCAGTGGGGCACAAAGACATGACACAGATGTTACCTGTGTTTAGTTCTTCAGATGCTTCAAATCGCCCAAAAAGTATGCTAATGAGCTGTTGCAAGTGCCCAGGAGCAGAGAGTTTTCTGAAAGTGCCCGAGTTCGCCCCCGCCTCACTCACGCCTAACTCCGCCCCTCAGTAAGCTCAGGCCAGCCCTGTGGCTCTGTGACATCATATTTCTCTATAGGATGTTCGCGCATCACTGCCGGGCCCGGGCATGCGCACTGTTCTGCCCACTGTGGTCAGAAGCACAGAGATATGCAGTGTGAATGCGCCAATTTCACGCCAGTAACTGGTGCAAATTCTATTTATGTTCATAAGTTAAAGCTCCCTCTAGTGGTTATCTTATGAAGGGGTAATCCCATTTTACACTTTTATGGCATCTCCACAGGATATATACATAACAAAAGAGGGTCCACTCCTGCCTCTGGGATCTATTGGGATTAGGTGGGTACTCTGACAACTATTTACATCAGCGTCCATCAATATAAAAATATTAATTAATCAACACAGAAATGTAGAGCAATTTAGATAAAATCTCCTTTCTACCCTGTGATGTAATAGTGTGTTCGGGTAGCGGGTCATTCCCACGATCTGCCTTTTTATTACATCCCACTGCTACTAAGATGACTCCCTCTGCTGGCTGTTTAACCTCTTAGATACCACAATCAATAGGATGTCGAGCGTGATGTTGGTCTTAAGATGCTGTAAGGCAAAAACGATACTTATCACATTGATGATTATCTCAGACCACTGCTGATTTCCAGAATAAATTGGCTCTATAATTTGCTAAAACTCCTGTTACCGGAAATCTAACACACTACCATGCTTTTAACTAGGGGTGCACCGAAATGAAAATTCTGGTCCGAAACCGAAAATTCAGGATACCCCTTGACCGAAACCGAAACCGCCTTTTTGCCCAAATACTTTTAAAAGACCCCCCACCCCATAACAGTGCCATCCACAGACCCCCACCCACCCCATAACAGTGCCATCCACAGACCCCCACCCACCCCATAACAGTGCCATCCACAGACCCCCCCCCCCCCATTGTACAATTAATAGAAAATAGCGGGGAGGGACTGGGAGGAGGAGCTGGGGGCCGGAGCGTTCACTGTGCTCCGACCCCAGCTCCAGTAGTTATACAAAGTGTGCAATTAATACGGATTCTATTCATGAGGCCCCCTCTACATCCTACTCACAGGGCTGTTATCTTAATGCTGGCCGGCCGGGCAGACGAGCGGCAGCGTCACGACTGACGTCACATGCCTGCGCCGCCTCCTTCATTCAGAAAGTAGGCCGGGCACATGACGTCAGTCGTGACGCTGCCGCTCGTCTGCCCGGCCGGCCAGCATTAAGATAACAGCCCTGTGAGTAGGATGTAGAGGGGGCCTCATGAATAGAATCCGTATTAATTGCACACTTTGTATAACTACTGGAGCTGGGGGCCGGAGCACAGTGAACGCTCCGGCCCCCAGCTCCTCCTCCCAGTCCCTCCTCGCTATTTTCTGCAGATATGTACAAATATCGGTCGAAATGGATTAGGTGCATTTTCGGCCGATATTTTCGGCTGCCGGAATTTCGGTGCACCCCTACTTTTAACACAATTTTTTGGAGGCCGTAACTGTGTCAGTCTCATGCTGATTACTTCTTCCTAGATAAGAAATATTTAAAATGAAAGTTGGAAATGATGCATCATAGGCCAGACTAAAAAACAACAACATACATATACACATATAAATGTGCGTCTGTGTTATATGTTAATATAAACCCCAATTCCATTTTTTAAATATAATTTCATGCATTGAAGGGAACTGTATGTGTAGTAAAAGTTACTGCCCCCAAGCTATGGGCCATTTTACAAATCGGGTAATGACTAGGAAAGAGGAAGTTCATTTTCAGTCATTGCCGGTTCATTAGCTTCTTTTACATGCAGCAATGATCACTGTATGGGGATAAATGATCACTACTGTATTTATTCGTTCTCATGCAGTTTTCTTGTTTGTCAGCAGCACATCCCTGTTTACAAAGGATAAAATGCTGCTGACAAGCCAGGGTTGTTGATGGGCTAATTATTGGGAAGGACTCCGAAGGAGCATTCAAAGAAATGTTAATTCCCAATAATTGTTAAAGGGTGCCAAATCTTTGGTTGTGCAGCCTAGCAGGAGTAACTGCAGCAGATGTGTCCAATACCTTGCGGTTTTGTCGTGCCAACCTTTCTTTGCAAAATGAGAGTCATTCAAATATGATTCAATATTGTTTTGGTGGTCTTTTGAGCATAAACTGCACGTTCATGGTTACCCATGATTAATGTTAAAAAATAAATAAAAAATCTGCGCGCATATAGTAAAAAAACAGCCTTGCACCTCACATGGATCCAGAGATCTCCCCATTAAGTGCTGTGCTAGATTTATATCAAGCTGGCAGCTCATGGGGAGTGTCCTTTTGCTGCAGATGGAACTGAGCATGTGCGTCCACCTCACTGAGGTGGACAGAGAAGTTAGAAAAATAATAAACAGCAGGTGGCACTATACAGATTTCATTGAATAACTCAGTAGCTATGATAAATTTATAATTACCGTACATGCAATTATTAAAGTATTCAGATCCAGGGGCTGTTTTGAAAATGTGGTATATTTTTCATGGCATAACCACTTAGTGACCAGCCTGTTTTGGGCTTACTGAATAAGCCTTTTTTTTTTTTTTTTTTTTTTTTCCGTTGCCTTCCAAGAGCTATAACTTTTTAATTTATACGTCTATGTAGCCATTCTGGGGTACACATAACTTTCTGATTAACTAACTTATTTTTTTACTCTTCCTGGGAGGGAGATGAGGAAAAAAAGAACAATACTGCCACTGAGTTTTTATGTTATAAATTTTGCGGCATTCATTTTTTCAGCATAAATAAAACAATAACTTTATTCTCTTTGTCAGTACGATTAAGGCAATACCAAATACATATAGTTTTCTGTGCATTTTTATACTTTTGCATAACCACATCCCAGGACGCATAATTTTTTTATTTTTCTTTCTATGGAGCTAGTTTGATTTTTGTAGGATGGCTTGTAGTTTTCATTGGTATCATTTTAGGGTACGTAACACTTTTATGATACCAAACATATGGGAAATGTATTTTTGCAATTTTAGTTTTTTTTTCAATGTAAAAAAAAGTGTATCTTTTTATTGGAATTTTTTTTACTTCTTTTAACTGTTTAATAGTCCCACAAGGGAACTATAACAGGTGATATTTTGATCGCTTCTTAAATAGAATAGACTATTTCTGTAGTGCGTTTGTATGTTAATGTCAGTGCTATACTGACATTGACAAGCAGGCTGTGCCAGAGAGGCGCAACCTGCTGGGGAACATTAGAGGCAGACTTTGGGCCTATATTAGGGAGTCTGCTCCCTCTATAACCACTTACATGTGG
The DNA here is from genome assembly GCF_014858855.1 of Bufo gargarizans. NCBI lineage: Eukaryota > Metazoa > Chordata > Amphibia > Anura > Bufonidae > Bufo > Bufo gargarizans. Next base: position 313,064,493 of record NC_058084.1, read on the forward strand.
CGGGGGGGGCGCACCATTGCCCGCGGCTTGTAAGGAGTTAAACAGCCCGAATCGGTGCACGTGCTGGTCCAGGCTGTTAGAGCATGAGCGCAGCTCTGATATGAGAGCTGAGCTCCCGCTCTTCCCTGCACGAGAGACCTGTGCAGCGCTTAGACTAGGTCACCATGAAAAAGGTGGCAGCCCAGCCTAAGGCCTCTTAGTGACCGCTACCAGCCAAAGGCGTATTGGTGATTAGTGTTGGGCACGAATATTCAAATCGTGAATTTTAATAGCGAATATCGCCACCTCGAGAATTTGCGAAGATTTTGAATATAGTGCTATATATTCGTATCATATTCGCGAATATTCTAGTTTTTTTTTTTCCATCTGAACTCATGATCCCTCCCTTCTTGCTTGTGGGCCAATGAGAAGGCTGCAATGTCTTTGTCTGAGCTTAGCAACATCCCTAGCAACCAATAGGAAAGTTGCCTGCCCCTTACTATATAAGAACCTCCCCAGCAGCCATTTTCTGTAGTTTTATGGAGTTCTGAGAGAGACAGCAGTGTCATTGCTGTGCTCTGTGCTTTACATTATATTAGTTAGCATATATATATATATATATATATATATATATATATATATATATTACAGATAGTTAGTCGGAGACAGTCAGTGTAGGTTAGATAGTGATATAGTTAGGGCTGCAGCTAACGATTATTTGAATAATCGATTAGTTGCCGATTAATTTCTACGATTAATCGATTAATCGGCAAAAACGACAAAATTACAAAACAGAGAGGTTTATATGATCTTACTTGAAAAAATATGTTCAAAGGCCATATTAAAACAAATTGTGGACGACACTTATGGGGGATCTGTGGACGACACTTATGGGGGATCTGTGGACGACACTATTATGGGGGATCTGTGGACGACACTATTATGGGGGATCTGTGGACGGCGCAGTTATGGAGAGGGGGATCTGTGGGCGGCGCAGTTATGGAGAGGGGGATCTGTGGACGGCGTAGTTATGGAGAGGGGGATCTGTGGGAGGCGCAGTTATGGAGAGGGGGATCTGTGGGCGGCGCAGTTATGGAGAGGGGGATCTGTGGGCGGCGCAGTTATGGAGAGGGGGATCTGTGGGCGGCGCAGTTATGGAGAAGGGGATCTGTGGGTGGCGCAGTTATGGAGAGGGGGATCTGTGGGTGGCGCAGTTATGGAGAGGGGGATCTGTGGGCGGCGCAGTTATGGAGAGGGGGATCTGTGGGCGGCGCTGTTATGGAGAGGGGGATCTGTGGGTGGCGCTGTTATGGAGAGGGGGATATGTGCACTGTTATGGGCATAACAGTGCACAGATCCCTTTCCTCATAACAGTGCACAGATCCCCCTTCCCATAGCAGTGCCATACACAAACCCCCCCCCCCCTTATAGCAGTGCTATACACAGACCCCCTCCCCATAGCAGTGCCATAGACAGATCCTCCCCCCTCCCCATAGCAGTGCTATACACAGACCCCCCTCCCCATAGCAGTGCCACAGACAGATCCTCCCCCCTCCCCATAACAGCCCCGGCCCCGATGCTTATAAGTCGGACTAATCACGTCTGCATCTTTATTTTACCTTTTTACAATGACGCTCCTGTAACAGCCAGGCAGAGCGGACGGCGGCGTAACGTCACTCACTCACGTGACGCACCTGCTCCACCCACCTCATGAATGAAGGAGGCGGAGCAGGCGTGTCACGTGAGTGAGTGACGTTACGCCGCCGTCCGCTCTGCCTGGCTGTTACAGGAGCGTCATTGTAAAAAGGTAAAATAAAGATGCAGCGACCGCCCGCCGCCCGCATAGCAACGAATCGGCGATTATTCGATAACTGGATTCGTCGACAACGAATCCAGTTATCGAATATAATCGATTACATCGATTAATCGTTGCAGCCCTAGATATAGTGTAGCTGATAGGTTCCAGTGCAGGGTGTGAGGTAGTGCGATAGGTTCTGCTGTCCATACATACATGCTACAGACATAGTGCTGCGATGTCACAAATTCACAACAATACTTAGTTCACCAATCAGTAATATGTAGTCAGACCTGCTAAAATGTGAAGTTGCACGTATTGCGCCTGTGACGAATACCGCACCTCGCTGCCGCCAGACATCAAATATGTAGAGCCAGCGGGATACGGTATAGTCACTGGTTACCAAGGTGTGACGTTACGCCGTCCCTGAGGAGCATGTAAGATCAGCTTGGTACAGTGTCACACAGACTCTTCCTGTCCACACGGCACAGAGAGGCAACAAGCTGATAGAGCCTTTTCACTGCCCCAGTGAAACAGCACTTCCTCAGCCCGGGAAGACTGCCACCAGCTTCTCGTTTCATATAAACCCGGTCCACTAACGGGATTATATAGGGTGAGAAACCAACCTGCAGTAGCGTCTAACTATGCGGAAACAATGAACGTGGGTATTCGTGATCGAGATACCAGAGCAGCCCAAGATTAAATTATATATTTAATTGCCTTAAGGGCTCACTAGACATAACACAATATACACAGAAAGAATATATACAGTGGTCTGAGGTTACAAATACAGATGATAGGGTACAACCAGGGTTAAGCAGAACAGAAGTCAGTTTACCAGTTATGAGTCCTTTTGGTTGTGATGACTTCTTCGCTGTAGTCACAAGGGAGGCAGTGATGTCAGCAGTTTGCAGGTCCCTCTATACACATGGCACGATGTGACCCCCCCCCCCCCCCTTCAGAGAAAAGACACGCCCGCTTGCTGGCTCAAGCTTTCTGACCTGTAGCCAGCCCCTCCCCTCCCAGCCTCTGGGAGGAGTCCACTCCCTCTCTTCTGGAGCTGGCAGCAAATGAGTTGCAAAACTGATTAGGGCTTATGGCTCCAGACCAGAATGTCGCAGGGAGGTGGTTCTGGGACCAATGGATTCGCCTGGATTCCAGCTACCAGTTGAGTACAAGCATGGTACCGTTATTTGGTTTCTGTTTGGAGATATGTATATCTCCCCTCCCTGGCATCCCACCACCAAACTTTGACCACGGGCCTGTTCATCGTGGCCGCAGGGACACAAATATGTATCTGGTTTATGCCTGTGATGGACGGGCGATTCATAATTCCTTATGAATCACCGGCTTCAATATCTCTGATACATTTTATTGAAGTGGTGAATGGCTTAGATTCCCTGCAGAGAGGTTTTTCCTGTTCCATTAGCTGGGTTCCTGGCTGGCTGTATGGAGGTGTAAGATGTAATCAAAGGTGGCCTGCTAGAAGTTCTCTGCCATTTGGCTGGGCTTTGAAGCAGGGCCCCCCTGTGGAATTCACTACCTCTGCTATCTGACAGCAGATGGCTGGTGTGGGAACATGGCTGACATTAAATAATAATCCATATTCCTCACAGCGCCAAAATATGCACATTATTAATTGCCTATTAGCACAATTGGAGCACTCTATCTGCATATAAAGCTATTGTAATGTTCTGCTGTGCCAACCATTTTCGACAGTCTCAGAAAACTTAGAGCAGCTTAAATTTTTTTGCAAAAGTGACCCACACCTGTATTGCGCGAACAATACGCACATATTACATTGCTAATTTTCGCAATCAAGAAAATAATTGTGGATTCTCGAATTCCCGAATTTAAGATGAATATTCTCGAAATATCGTGAATTCGAATATTGCCCCTGCCGCTCATCACTATTGGTGATCACTAAGGGGTTAAACTGCTGCCACAGCATCTCAGTGGTAGTTATGACTTTGACTTGACCACTTCACAATTTTAACAACTATCATGACTTGCATTCCCTTTAGTATCCTTTGTGTGTGTCCAATTTCTAGATCAGTTTAAGTGAAAACATTTTAATGTTTGGATAGTTTTATGCACTACTATGTTGTGGGATGTTTCCAAGGATCAGTACCATATAGCTTACCCCCAATTATAATACCAGTTCCTTAACTTAAAGGTGTCTCACTTTAGCAAATGGCATTTATGTAGAGCAAGTTAATGGTGATTGTCTATATTGCCTCCTTTTTGTTTGATACATTTTTCACTGTACTGTATAATGTGATGGAAAAATTAATCTAGCCAGAAAAGAAAGCAATATGGACAATCACAATACATTAGTAAGCTCCTTATATTAACTTTGTCTATATAACAAATGCCTTTGGTTGAAGTGAGACAACCCCTTTAATTTGAACTGTTTTACTTACGGATGCATCTGTTAATGTTTATTGTATACTGAATTAACTAATTCCTTGTATATCTGGGCATGGGGCAGCTCGGTGAATCTGTGGTTGCAGCACTAGAGTCCTGGATTCAAAAACATCTACTTGGAGTTTGTTTGTTTCCCCCTTTTTACAATTTCCCCCCACACTTCAAAAACATACTGAGAGGATGAATGGCTTCCTATAAAATTGTCCTGTGTGTGTGTGAATGTCTGATAGGGAGATGTGAGATGTTGGACACAGGGACTGATGTGAAAGGTCATCTCTTTATAGTGCAGCAGAATATGTTGGTGTTGTGCAAGCAACAGGTAATTCACACATAATAGTTCTTGCCCTAGCAATAGGGTGTTTGATGTCCTGCTGCTGGTGACCAGGGTATTTGATGTCCTGCTGCTGGTGACCAGGGTATTTGATGTCCTGCTGCTGGTGACCAGGGTATTTGATGTCCTGCTACTGGTGACCAGGGTATCCTGCTGCTGGTGACCAGGGTATTTGATGTCCTGCTGCTGGTAACCAGTTTTCATTTTGCAGAGAAGATGACACATTACACAGTGATCATTGAATGTATCCAGCTGGGTCTTCTAGAGCAGTGTTCCTTAACTTCAGTCCCTCAGGACCCACCTACCAGTCAGGTTTTTCAGGATTATTTAGTATTGAGCAGGTGATATAATTAGTGTCCATGCCTCAGGACTTACCACAGGTATTCATTCTGTGGGATATTCTCATATCGTGACCGGCAGGTGGACCATGAGGACTGGAGTTGAGGGACACTGTTCTATGGAACCACTTTCTATTGATACATCTCCATTATTCACTCAGTATACCTTAATAGGACATTGTAGAGGGCTTGACTAAGCCAAACAAACTCTTTTTAAACATGAATATTAGGTTACAGTGAGCACACTGAGAAAAACCAAGATATGTGTCTTGTATTTGCTAAGATAGGCGTCTTATCATTCCTAAACAGTTACTGTGCTGCTCATATTCTATTTTTATGATTGGCCTACGCAATAGTACATTCTCAGAGGTCAATGAGGAGAGTAGGACAACTTAACCTGCAGTACTTCCAGTAAATCCCTGCTGTCAACTCGTTTTTGGCACACACTGCTATGGAGCTTGCATTAGATATTTGGTTGTAGACATGGGCATGTCATTTACAAAAAACGACTCTTATCTTTCTCCTCTGACTTTTATTGGACAGCCCAGTGATGAATAGCAGAGGTTATAGCTAAGGACTGATCGCAGACAGTGCTGAAATTGGCTCTAGGAGCTGCAGTAAAAAAACCATTTAACAGTCTGTGTGTGTCCGTTGGCTGGGTGAGACTCCCCAAATTACAGAAAAACCTATGGTGGTCTGGGAAGGAGAACAAAGAGTAGGAGAGTTTAGAAACCGGTCTGTTCAAACAAACAAAAGTACAATCAAGATGATAGCTGCAAGCCTGGCTGAAGTGGAGAAAGAAACCACTTAAAGTGTAATTATTTAAAGGGCCGTCTTGACTGTTTGATTAAAATGAGGAATCTATTTCTCTCTTGTGTTTGTTTTCCTGCTGCGTCTTGTAAACTTAACAAAATCGAAAAATGTTTGAAATTGAAACCTATAAGACTAGAACGGAGTAGACGGTTGATGAGAGGCAAACAATACTATTTTATATACTGCGCTCTACATATTTTTCTTGTTAAACGTTATATGCTGTCCTATTTCATATTTTATGTTATAAACGCATATTTTTAGTTTTAAATTATCAACATCCTAAAAGAGGGTTAAACAAATAATTCAAGGTCATTTTATGGCAAAAAAAAAAAAAAAAACGAGCATAAGTGCTTTTCCACACATCAGTATTAAAAAAACACAAACGTTTTTTTTTTTTCTATAGCAGACCATTGTCTCCAGGTATGTGTTCCCTGAGACATGACCCAGGATAGGACTTGCTCTGAGCTTCTCAAGGGTCCGTGCTGAAAAATGGTGGCATAAATGGTACCATTGACTATGCATCTGTGTGCAGCCTGTTATACACACAGACAGCACACGGACCACAAACTGTAAGGGTACGTGCACACGTTGCGAATGGCGTGCATTTCTTCTACGCAGATTCTCTTGCGGGGAAAAATGCCACATAATACAGTACCAGCAAAGTGTATGAGATTAGACAAATCTCTTGTACACTCTGCTTTCTTCTGTGGAAATTGTCCAGCAGTTCGGATTTTGAAATTCATTGATTGTTCATTGTGTGTGAGGCTACTTTCACACTAGCGGTTTTACTGGATCCGGCAGAGTTCAGCAAAAATGCTTCCGGTACTGATAATAAAACAATCTGCTTCCGTTATGAACAGATCTGGTTGTATTATCTTTAACATTGCCAAGACGGATCCGTCATGAACACCGTTTTCTTTTGTGCAGAGAAAATGGATCCGTCCCCATTGACTTGCATTGGGGGTCATGCCGGTTCCGTATTGTTCCGCATCCCAGGACGGAAAGCAAACTACAACATATTGCGGTTTTCTCTCCGGTATGGGAACGCAACCAAACAGAACGGAATGCATTTTGGAGCATTACATTCTGTTCAGTTTTGTCACCATTGACAATAAATAGGGACTAAACTGAAGCATTTTTTTTTTTTCCCCGGTATTGAGCCCCTATGACGGATCTCAATACCGGAAAACTAAAACGCTAGTGTGAAAGTGCCTAAGAGAGAACGTTCATGTGTCGGACTGTGCAAAATAACTATGCTTGTTATTCAGTCATATGCTAAAAGGAGTCTCTCCCCAAGACATACACCGTTAATCCGGGTACAGTGCCTTATTGGGCTAGATCAGCTGAATGTAATGACACCTTTCGCTTAGTGATCCATTGCTTCGTTCTGGAGAAAAAAATAACAAATCCATATGCTCATGAGTCCAAACTAAGATGAGAATATCTAGCTTCCCATAAAAGCATAGTTAACCTTTATTCTTGAGGTAGAAAAAATGTGGTGGTGGGCCGCTTGTATCGGCGCTTGCTTGGAGAAATCCAGGTAGCTTTAATTAGAAGATGGTCTATTCGTTTTGAGGGTAGAAAATCCTACTTTATCAGGACAATAATCACAAGCATATTGTCCTGATGAAGAGGGATTTTCTATCCTCGGAACACGTAGACCATCTTCTGATTAAAGCTACCTTTTCACCCCACTGGTGATACTAGTCTGGATTTCTCCATTAAGCGCCGATACAAGCGGCCCACCACCACATTTTTTTCTACCTCCTGGGTACCCTTTCTGTGTTTACCTCTCCCACGGAGGCACCACAGAGTGACCGCGGCGGCAGCCTGGAACACGCCGTATGCTGGTTGGCCATCAAAAATTACCAGTAAGGCCTTCTACAGTGGTTGTGACTCCTCACAACCCCTGATGGTAAGCGTATGCTAACCTTGTTTACCATATGCACGGACACCGCACAAGTGGCGCTGCCTCCTCTCCCTTTTATCTTTCCTAACCTTTATTCTTCAAATAGAATAAAATCCAAAAGTGACAAGTGCACTGAGCTACGCTATTCACCATTGATTCCTCTTCCAGCCCTTCCTTCTCTTTTATTCACAAGGCCACATTCACCAATTGTCATCTTTACTGGAAAGGAAGGGTCTGGCAGAGGAGCAAGGCTACACAGAGTTGCTTGGGCCCGCCCTCTGTGTGCTCATTTGCATATTAATTGAAATACCTTTTCTCTAGAATTAAGCTATTGATCACTAACTCATTCATCCAAGCCAGCACTACAAGGCATTGTGCCTGGTTTACCAGTAAATTTCTTGATGACAGATTTCCTTTAAAGAATATAAATGATTACCTGGAATGGCCCTATAACGTTATGCTTTGACTGCACTTCTCCTACTTATTTAACTCAATAGGTCAATCAAGGAAGAGTTAGAGAAGTAAGGGCTTGGCACAGTTGGTTAGATGACTGTTACTCAGAGTGTTATTCAAAATTTCATGTGGCTGGACAACCCCTCTAATAGTCTATGCCAGTCCATATAAAGTCCACCTTCTTGGCTGCTGCTGTGCACTGTTAATTGTGTCATCTACACCCTGAACATAGTGGAAATGACTGGGCTGACGCCCCAGACTGTGAACGGCACGTCCTCACACTATTGTGATTTTAGAGAAGAGAAAATCAAACTGATAATTTGTTAAATTCATCCCAAACCATTGTTAGCACATTGTCAACTGAAAATGAAAACTGTGGGGTTTCCTTCTTTCTTAAAGAGGACCTTTCATCAGTTTAGCCCTAGTCTAATTATGGTCTTACCTTATAGGGCGGACCCCACTGACTAGGGCTAAACTGATGAAAGGTCCTCTTTAAATTATGAAAGGGGGCATTATATAGAATCCATATATGCTATTGTAGAAGATCTATCTTTTTATCAAATCAATCTTTCTATTTCTCTTTATCCCTCTATCAGCCTTTCGCTCTATATCTAATCTCTATCTCTGTATAAAATCTATCTCTCTAGCAAATATCTACCGTATCTATTTCTCTATCTCAGTCTAATCTAGGTCTCTATCAAATCTATCTAGCTAACAAAAAAAAAAGAACAGCACCCTCTAAAAGTAATGGAAAATAAAGTGCTTTTTTATTCCCCCAACATAGTTTCTACCATGTTGGGTGAATAAAAGCATTCTTGAGGTCATTAATCAAACTGGTGTAAAGTAGAACTGGCTTAGTTGCCCATATAACTTTTTCTTATATTTTATGGACTTGCAGTGAGGTCGCCTCCTGCCTTCATCATTTTTTTGCATTTATTTTCTGGTGCTGCTATTTGTCTTTATCTCTCTCTTTCTCTCTCTATCAAATCTATGTCCCCCCATACTTTGCAGTATTCACCTTTTAAACCAGATCTAAAACTATCCCAAGGTCTGCTCCTTTCCTGCCAGGAAAAAAAAACTCCAGTTTAACCCCCTACTGACTTCCGCCAGCAGGATTCCTAACAATTCTTCAGCTTAACCTCCTAGCTGATGATAATCCTCATGATGTGCCTGCCCTGGTTACATACTTCATCCACAAGCTATGTGTATAACTGCAAATTACATAACAGAAGCAGGGATTTTCTTTTAATAATAAGACAAGTGAATAAAATAATGTTTTGTTTGTTTTTGTTTTTTTTCTCCATTAGTTTTAAAATGTTACATGTAGAAGCAAGGATGAATACTTTACTTTTCCAGTCATGTAGCATTGCCAGCCAGAGCTACCCATAGAAACCTGACCTGTTAAAGGGGTTTTCAAGGATTTAGGGAAGGCCATCAATATCCGATTGGGGAAGGGGCACTCTCCGCACCCCCACCAACGAGTTGACTGAAAGGGCCCATCTGCCTCATTGTTTGCCAGGCCCAGCTCCCATAGGTTTTGTAATTGGCTGTGCAGTCCCATGTTATGGAATGGGACTGAGCAGCAATAAGCTGCAATACCAAGCACAGCCACTAGGAGAGATGTGAAGCGTGTTAACAATGAAGGGGGCGTGGCCACTTCAATCAGCCGATCAGTGGGGGGCTGGGAGTCGGACCCTAATGTCAAAGTCCTGGAAAACAGATCTATTCTAGAAGGAAGCTAGTCTGATCAGAGCCTTATATTGGGTTAACAAACCACAATACAAGATTAATATGTAAATTAACTGGAAATCTTGAGGTCAGGGAGAGGGGTTAGGGTGATTGAATCATGCATATGAATTCTAATGGTAAGTGAAGATGAACGAATAACTTTTTTAGCTTTTAAAGCAAAAAAATAAAATTCTCGTTTTCACGTATATTGTAAGTTTGTGCATTACTGCCCTGGTACAGCATACGACTTCATTCTTATTGCCTTGAATAGGCTTCTATGTGTTTACAGCACTAGACACCGGCTGCTAAGCTGATGTCAAAGGAGTCTTGTTATCCAAGCAGCTAACTCCCTTTCGTTTGCCCTCACTTACTGTACATCTGGAAAAAGACTTCTTCCAGCTGGGAGCCATTTCATGTCTAAACCACATCCCCTAGGCTCAGAGAAAATATTCTCCTGACAGTGCGAGCAGCCATGCTTAGCATTAATACGTGGACGAAAATGAAAACGGAATTGTGTCAGCAGCCGAAAACCCACGCTGTCATGCACTTATCACTGCTTTCAAATGAGATTTTCCCTATATTTTATTATTTCTAATATATGGCTTTTTTTAAATAATTTCTTTCTTTTAGCATACAAAATCAAAAATTACACAAGTCCAATATCCGCCCGCCCTCCCCCCGCAGATTGTGGCTTTTAAGGCTGCCATTCTGTAATGAGAAATTGTTTACTGCTCTGAAGTTTTAATTTTTACTTTTAGCTTTTTTTGGCCTTGTTAGGCATTTATGAAATGTTTCTTTATAGAATTTAATATAGGCTGCTTACTGTAAGAAAATGGTATGTATTATAAAACTCTGAATGGGAAGCAGATGGTTATAGACGAAGGGGTTTCTGGTATCTTCTGGATTGGGGGCTGTAGAAGCGCTGTGGAGTGTATATTTTCTTGAGAAGTCAGGTTTCCTAAAATAGCGCTTGTTTGCCTAGAGAGCCTCCACCTGTCTGTCAGAGCGTGCCCTCTGCACATGAGCATGCGGGGGAGATCTATCAAGCTGCCTGAAAGACTATCCTTTTTTTTATTACACATAGCAACCAATCACAGCACAGCTTTCATTTTGTTTTGTGCTTTTGAAAAATTAAAGCTGAACTGTGGCTGGTTGCTGTAAACAAGAGTTGTTTTTTCTTTAGTTTTTTTCCTTTTAGACAGTTTTCATAAATCTGCCCTATTGAACTGGTATTCTGTATTCCAGAATAAGGGTACTGTCACACTAGCGTTTTTCTATTCCTGCACTGAGTTCCGTCAAAAGGGCTCAATGCCGGAAAAGAACTGATCAGTTTAATTTCCATGCATTCTGCATGGAGAGAAATCTGTTCAGGATGGCTTCAGGCAAAAGATAAAACCACAGCATGCTACGGTTTTATCTCCGGTGAAAAAAAACTGAAGACTTGCCTGAATGCCCGGTCCGTCATTTTTTTCCTTTTAAATTTTTTTTTTTTCACAGACAGAATTGTTTTTTTAAACAATTTTTACAGAATGTGCAGGAATTTCGGGACCATCTGCTGTTTAGCGGGAGCAGCATCATCAAAATGTTTGCTATGTAAAATAACAGATAGTCCTGTCGATCTCTCACTAAGGTGAGAATTTATGACAACTTTGTAAAGGCAGCAGCTCCCTAATGAAGAGTTTTCGGAATGGAATACAAGGCGTAGACCTAAGGCCTGAATAACTGTCCACAGACTATTGTCTGCAGTGTGTTACAGGCCGTCAGAAAACAGCCTGTACTCTGCTAATTCCTTGAATATAAAAATCCAGCATCTTCATCTTTATTTCAAGGTGGCACAGATTGCTTGCGCGTTTCAGGTAGATTACACCCTCACTCATAGCTATCATGTACTAGGCCTACACATCTTTTAAAAACATAACATGAAAAAACAATCCCAAGTGTCGCAGATTACACAAATTTATCATGTGCTTGTTCAGCCTGTCATAATCGAGCACTCATATAGGGCCTTTCTAGAAGAAGGAGTGCTCCGAACAAGCCTGGGGAGGACCCCATATGATTGCTCAATTAAAGGGATATTCCATTTTTTTTATTTTATTATTATAGTGGAGGTGTTTATTGGAATCCATCTTTTTTATGTACACCTGCAATCTGTTTATACACATAAATTTGTCTGCCCATCTTAGGATCTCAGTATTTTCAACTTGCATACCTCAGTCTATATCAATCTGCTCAGCTCCTCCTGCTCTATAACATGCTACCTGCAGCTCAGACACCATGTTCAACAACGAGCAGGTTCTCTTTAACAGGGTTATCCACAGCAGTCCGACCCCTGCCTATCATGAGAATGGGGACCCTTGCTACCCCATTTTAATGGAGCGGTGGTCTCACCATTCAGCTTTTTGGGGCTGCCGGAGAACTTGTACTCTGTCAGTGTGACAGAGTTGAGTAGAGCAGTGGACAAGCATTGTGTGTGTGTGTGCCGCTCCATTCAAACGGGGAGCACAGGCCCCCTGTTCTTGTGATCGGTGGGGCCAATCAGACACGCTGAGGGATATGGTTTCTTAATGGGACAACCTGTTTAGCTAGAAAGATTATAATTGATCCCCATCTGTGATAATTAAAATTATATTTGTGTGGTTTTTTCCTAACACAATTAAACCAATGTTTTCTCTCTTCATCTAGCCCCGAGGATTTTCGCTCTAGTCTGACAGTGACAGAGCTTCTAGGCCCAGGAGAAAATCAAATAACATTTCTCATTGTTGACATTGGTATAATTTTAGCCGGTCTTGTTATGCTGCCCTGTTTTCTTATCTCAGAAGAGTGAAATATGTGTGTGCAAATCATTCTCCTTACGTGGAGAAGGAATCCTATACCCTAGTTGTATCCGCCGAGCTCCCAAGTGCTGCATGTTTGGTCAACAAGCAACAGTGGGTGGTCAGGCTGCAGCACAGGACAAGGACCCGCTGTGCGCAGGAAAAATGTTCAAAGGTATTTAAGGGTGGTAAGGAAGTCTGACAGGCTTCAGAAAGTCCTGAGGCTATGGATCTGAAACCCTCTCACTATTGTAGGTTGTGAGAAAGCTCAGTATGAGATACTTCCATGAAGGAGATGCACATCTTCACCTGCATGGACATCTGTCTCCACGCACACAGGCTGCCTTTATATAGGAAGCGCCTAGTTTTTGAAAGTATGTAGGACTGGAGAAGACCTTTTTATAGTGTACACTTTCCTCTGCTATGTATACTTTATATTTTTGCCTGTAGAAGGGCCCAACCTATTTGTAGATCTGTAGGCACCAAGTAATTAGTGTATCAGCGACACAGGAAACCTTCTTAGTAACTTTCATTTGCACTACAAGCCCCTTGACCCATAAAAAAAAAGAAAAGAAAAAGGCCTAAAAAGAATCAAAAAGGTGCTCTTGATGGTCCAGTCGTATAATGCTCTTCATACATAATGATGTACCGTGTGACTGTCCAGTGGGTCTGGTTGTTTAACACACTGGGGCACTGAATATTCTGAGGGCACTATACAGAAGTATTAATTAACCTTGTATTGCAGTATTTTGGGAAAAAAATCTGAATCTACCGCTTTTTGCATTCCTGTTTTAGTACACGCTTCCATTCTCAATGAACAATTATGGAGCATCTAGGGATGAACGAACTTGTGTTTTCAAGTTCGGCGTACAAGGCTCGGGTTATCTAAGAATCTAGATAATGTGGTCCGTGGTAGCGGAATCCATAACTGAATTCTTAGATAACTCGAACCTTGTATGCTGAATTTGAAGTACAAGTTTGCTCATCCCTAGTAGCATCCTTTTCTTTTCATTTTTTTTTCTTATTTTTTTCTTTTTTAGAACCGTTCAATGTGTTTATTCCTCCTGAAAATTTACGAATAAATTAACAACCAGGCATTGCCATTTAAAGGAGTTGTGCAAACAGTACATCCTGAGGATAGGTCATCAAAATGTACTGGCTGCACAACCCCTTTAATAGGGTGTCGCCACATACAGTGTGGCAAAGCTTAGAGAACAAAATCTGGCTTTGGAACAATATGGCATCCATTGCTTCTCATTCAGGAGGTGATCACCCAACATTTTAAGAAAAAGGGGGGAGATTTATCAAGACTGGGGATTTCTGCGCTGGTCTTGATATCTCCTGCGTTGCTGGAGGATGCGCCTAAATCTAAACAGCCTAGAGCTGCCATAGACTTCTGGCTTCATTTGCACCAGAAAAGTGGTGTAAATGAAGATAAATTTGTCTCTGCTGTTGGCCATGCCCCTTTGTCACCCTTGTCACTCTCTTTTTATAAAAGGCAGCGTAAAAAGAGGCACTTGCAATATTTTTTTTTTTTTAAAGCTGCATTTAAAAAGTCGCACAGCATATTTTTTATTTTATTTTTAAAAGCCACTTTGGTGCAAGGGAGATGATAAATCTCCTTTAGTCTGTGGAGTTTCCTGCTTGGGACTTTTGAAAACTGTTTTATATTGCTTTTTAGAAAACTTTAAATTTTAATTTTTTATATAGCTGAAGAGGATAGTTTTGCCCAGTTTTGCTTTTGCTTTCGTAGTCACAGGATTTTGGACACCCGAGGTTGGGGTCACAGCAGTAGGACACCTATCGATCTAATACTTATTCCCTATTCTGTTACTGTCTGTGAAGGTTCTCATTTATCCAGGTCATGGTATATATCTGTAAACAATAAATCAAGGCAACTGGACATACTGTAGATTTCTTGAAAACGCTTCACTCGTTCATCCAACGAGCTTTCTCAATTCTGAGTGATTGTACAAAAATTCTGGGAAGAAATATGTAACTGAATCCACATCTGGTAATTATACCCAGCATTGGGTCAAAGGTGTTCATTCTATTATCCTAATTGGAGTCAGTAGGTGATAAAGACTTCCCAGAAAAAGGTGTCAAGACAGCATTGTATGTGGCAGACAATAGATGTCTAACCCCCCCCACACCACCTCTATTCAAGCTTGGCTTCTCCATTTTTACGTTACGTTACTATTCTGTTACTACTGCAATCCCCCTTTAAGTTACAATGGATGTTTCACCTTTTAGAAGTGTTTGGATTGGATTTCTACAGAAGATGGCAGTATAGGACAGCACAAAAAGTGCTGGTAGAAATTTGGTGAAAAATGTATTTAATATTTCATCAGTTTAAATTTGTGGAAGACACACTTCATCTTTTAATGCGCTGACGTAATAAGCCGTAAATTTTTACCTGTGCACAGATAAATGCATGTTACATAAGTGTGGTGATTATAGCTGTGTAGAAAACCAAAATCCTGTATTAGATCAGAGTGCTGTAATTTACATTGCCTTGAAATAGCTTGATTTTTGTTTTGTTGGTGTTATGTCGCCCTCTAGTGACACTTTATGATATTACCAGATTCACATTGGATGCCTACACCAGACACTTATCCCTTGAGGGTTGGTTCTTATTGCTGTTGTGGACTTGCTGAGTCATCTAAAAGAAAATTTACTTAGGGACTGCTTCTATGTTTGTGTAAAGCAGCTGTCCCTGTCTGTACTGTCATTTTTGCACAGTTTACCTTTTTATGCATTCTGTTACAGTGTATATGAATATATAAAAGTCCAATTGCTGCCATATATAGATTTTATATTATTTTTTATTGTGCTCCTATGTAAATAAATGTCAATACTTTCTCCTATATTGCGGTGATACTAATTGCAAAATGATTTTCCTTTGTTCATTTAAAGGAAGCACAATTCTTCAAAGTCCGATGCTTGATGTGGACAGCGATGGACGTCCATCTCCAATTGCCCGGCTCAGCCAGACAGCATCCCTGAAGAGAGGCAGCAGTTTCCAGTCTGGACGAAATGACTGTAAGAATGAATTAAAAGCAAGCGATTCCACTATGAAATTGTAAAGATAATGATTAGGTCCCAGTCATTTGAGATATTCGAAACATCATCTGCCCTTGGTAACCACAAGTGACTAGTAGTGTGAGGTCCTTCTCTGCATCGGACACCTCCAAGTGTAATTTGAATTGGCAGGCAAAAAGGTTTCAGGGCTCCTTTCTTTCCTAAACAGCAATTTATGGGATATAAAGAGAACCTGTCATTGTTTAATTCCTGCTGGCCCCCATGCATAGTGTATTTTTATATGTGACACCCCCTTTTCCTTAATTCTGGTTCTCTAGATGGTGGAGTCTGCATGCTCACTCTTGATGCTGTCCAGGAATTGTGGACTGCTTCAGACCGGCCCGGTGGTGACATCTACTATCTCTAGGAAGACGACGCAGTGGAGACTACATTCTAGGGGTCACCTCCAGAGCCTGCGCTATTCTCCTCATTGATGCTTCTGTCCAGAATCTCTGCTGGTGATGCCCAGAATGAAGGTTGCACTGCATGGTCATGCAAGATATGGTAGATGTTGTGAGATTGTGCTGTCTGCAGTGATTGGACAGTGTCTGACAAGACTCCACCTGAGGAGAATCACTGTGGTTGCCATCTTCTTGGTAAACTACAGTGAATTACCATGTATAGCACTAGAGCTCAGAGGGGCATATCCTGGGAACCGGGGGATCGCATAACACTTAAGGGCCATTGAAATTAAAGAATTCAAAAGATTTTCCATAACCGAGAAACTAAAAAAAAGTTAGTGTAGACTGTAAGCTCACCTTACTGAAACTGTATGTTATGTCACACCAGTTGTGATGTCACAGCAGCTCACCTGACATGGACAGTTTTGATGTAATTGTTACTTACCTGATTGAAACACTGTTATGATATCACACTTGCGTATCTTACTAGATCTAGTTATGATGCCACCTGTCTAAAGGCCCCTTTACACCGCTCAATTGAGCAGACGTTTGTCAGGAAGGAAGTTTTCCTCCCCGGCTGTTGTCTGCTCATCAGTGAAGGAGACTGCTTAATTTACATGCAGCGATCTCCTCTACAGTATGAGGAGGAGCGATCACGAATGCCATCGCTCTTCCCCATACAGAATCATTGTTTGCTGGCAGCAGAGTGCTGTTTAGACTATGTGATCTGCTGCCGGCAACGATCTTATTACCCAAGCTTTTTGCTTGTTCATCAGGTAACCAGTGGCACCATTGCACAGGCATATCATCGCTAATGAGCGTTTTCAAGAATGCTTGTTAAAAAGGATCTGTCCCGATGCTTGGGCAGGGTAATAAAGCCTACTTGTGATATCACAATGGTTTCCTCACACTTGTGTCACAAAAGCTGACAGCAACTTGCCTGACTTGTTACGTCTCTGAAACAGTTGTGATGTCACAGCAGTTTACCTGACTGAAGCTCATATGTGATGTCACAGCAGTTTACCTGACTGAAGCTCATATGTGATGTCACAGCAGTTTACCTGACTGAAGCTCATTTGTGATGTCACAGCTTTTTACCTGACTGAAGATCATATGTGATGTCACAGCAGTTTACCTGACTGTTATTTGTGATGTCACAGCAGTTTACCCGACTGAAGCTCATATGTGATGTCACAGCAGTTTACCCGACTGACGCTCATATGTGATGTCACAGCACTTTACCCGACTGAAGCTCATATGTGATGTCACAGCAGTTTACCCGACTGACGCTCATATGTGATGTCACAGCAGTTTACCTGACTGAAGCTCATATGTGATGTCACAGCAGTTTACCCGACTGAAGCTCATATGTGATGTCACAGCAGTTTACCCGACTGAAGCTCATATGTGATGTCACAGCAGTTTACCCGACTGAAGCTCATATGTGATGTCACAGCTTTTTACCCGACTGAAGCTCATATGTGATGTCACAGCAGTTTACCTGAAGGAAGCTTACTTGTGATGTCACAGTTGTATACCCTGAGGCATACTTACAATGGGTGCCCATAATCTGTATGGGCTTTATAATATCCCACATTACTGTACTTCTAACGTTTTGTCTTTTGTGAAGAAATACATAGAAGCATTTGTAAAGTGGGCATTTACCTGTACTAATTGCTCTTTTCCAGTATGATCTGTGAGAACTGCTAACACTTTTTTATTTAATTTTTTATTTCCCCAGCTTGGAAGTATAAAACACCTCCTCAAGCAGAGTTTGTGGAGAAATTATCAAAAATAGTGGTTTCCGAACTACCAAACTTCTGGAAACTCTGGATATCCTATGTCAATGGAAGTCTTTTCAGCGAGGTATTGCACACATGTGAAGAAAGTTATGAGATTTTCCTTCACTAAAATTCAAATTGTAATTCTTAAAGAGGGTTTCTGGGGCTCAGATATTGATGACCTTTGCTCAGGATAGGCCCTCAATATCAGATAGGTGAGGGTGTGATACCTGGCACCCTGAATGATCGGTTATTTGTGGCACCCGCCAATGTCAGAAACCTTACAGTGTATGGAGCCAGAAACAGGATAATGTACCATTCAGAATATGCCGCTGCCTGAAACAGCATAGTGGAGGGAGCCTTCAGTCACTGTATAGTTTTTAGCAGCTTCCCAACACAGCTGATTGTGAGGGTGTCGGAGCCCCACCAGTCTGAAATTGATGCCCTATCCTGAAGATAAGTCAGTAATATCTAAGTTTCAGAAGACCCCTTAAAGTGTACCGCCAACTATGAAAGTCTTTAGCCTAATCTAAAGGCTTTGCCAAGGCTCCTCCCTATTAGTGCACTTACTTTTAACCCGACAATCCTTTCAGATGACTCCCGATGTAGCCCCTTCTTCCTCTGGCTTTTCGTTCTTCATTTCTCCCCATATCGAGCACTGTGAGAGGTTGGATACAGTTTCCTCCTTAGTTTCTGCCTAAGGGGAGCAGTTTCTCCTTCCTCTCCTCTGCCTCCACCTTCCTGACTCCCATTGACTCCTTACCGTCGCTTTCCACTGTGCACTTTTCGCAGGTAAGATGTTCCTCTGCTTGTGAATGTGGATTCTCTTCTTTCATCCTCTAATGTCAAGGTAACATGCCATTTTTAACACTTTCCTTACCAAGCTATCTCATATGAGATATATCTTTGCTACTGATGGCATTATTTCAGGGTGTCCAGCAACAAACTAAGCTTAAAATAAGATTGGAATAAGATATAATGTATCAGGACTCATTTAGATGACTGTCTCAGTTTTTGCCGTCTGCAAATTGCAGAGCTGCAAAACACGGATACCGGCCGTGTGTGCTCTGCATTTTGCGAAACAGAACGGCCAGCCCTATGATAGAAATGCCTATTCTTGTCCGCAATTGTGGACAACAATAGGACATGTTCTATCTTTTTTGTGGAGCCACAGAAAGGAAGTACAGATGCGGACAGCACACATTGTGCTGTCCGCAACTTTTGTGGCTCCATTGAAATGAATGGGTCTGCATCCATTCTGCAAAATTGCTGAACGGTTGCAGATTCAAATATACAAACTGAAATATACTCTTAGATTGTCAGCAATAAAACAAGAGCTGGCTCACATCTCTAGTTGCTTGATAATAGAGTAAATGGAACTTACCCCGGCACCCCCCCCCCCTTCCCCTTTCGGCCAGCCTAGTGGAGTAGGAGGCTTTAGGTGTATATTTATGTGTATGTAATAACTCACCAAATGTGTATGTTAACACTGCTACATCTGTACATATACATAAATTCATACAACAGGTCGCTTTTCCTCAGTATTACTGTGCAGATGTCTGCATGGAAGTGCTGGGGAGAGAGACACTCCCAATGGTCTTTTCTCAAATTGGTTGTGCTACCGAGTACATTCTTGTAAATGTGTAATGGAATGTAACTGTGCCCCGTTCCCATGCTTCATGTCACAGAGAGGAAGTCCCAATCCATTAGCAGCAATGGCTGCAGAAGATGAATATGGTAGTGGACTTTGAGGATAAGTGGCTGTATCCCCTAACTGGGGTAAGCCACAGATACCATTTAGGGTACTTTAACACTTGCGTTTTTCTTTTCCGGCATAGAGTTCCGTCCTAGGGGCTCAATACCGGAAAAGAACTGATCAGGCACATCCCCATGCATTCTGAATGGAGATAATTCCTTTCAGGATGCATCAGGATGTCTTCAGGTCAGTTTTGACTGATCAGGACGGAGATAATACCGCAGCATGCTACGGTTTTATCTCCAGCCCAAAAAACGTAAGACTTGCCTGAATGCTGGCATTTTTTTCCATAGCAATGTATTAGTGCCGGATCCGGCATTCAAAATACCGGAATGCTGGATCTGTCCTTTCCTGCACAGACCAAAAAAAAGTGAAACAAAATAAATACCGGATCCGTTTTTCTGGATGACACCGGAAATACGGATCCGGCATTTCAATGCATTTTTCTGACTGATCGGCATTTTTCTGACTGATCAGGATCCTGATCAGTCTTACAAATGCCATCAGTTGGCATACGTTTTGCCGGTTTCGCCAGGCAGTCCCGGCGACAGAACTGCTTGCCGTATCACTCTGCTGCAAGTGTGAAAGTAGCCTTAGGCGTTGATAAACTTCCCTTCACTTGGAGGTCTTTAAAATATGGAAAAAAATTAGGGGACACTTTTTAAAATATTTTTTGGGTCAAGAGAATTCTTCAGAAATATATATACTTTTCCTTTAAAGCGGTTGTCTTACTACAGAGAACCTCTTTAATACGAGGGCTGCTGCAGCAATTGGCCGATTGCCTTGGATCTGACTGCTGAGACCCCCACCCTGGTACACTGCTGATTTTGACAATGGATGATGTGGCTGGGTATTCAGATTTGTGGTCGTTTGTGTATCACATGCTCAGGTCTACCAGAGCGGAGCTACTGCTTGTCTGACTCATAGACAGGAAACTGCCTTGTATGCAAATAGCGGGAGGAGGATCGTAGCAGTAGCGCGGAGGAGAAACATAGGATAGTATAGGATTTTTTTAATTTTATTTTAAGGCATTTAATTTCATTGGGAGGATTTTAGGATATTCATTTTTATTTTTATTTTTTTTCACTGAAGTGAATTAACTTTTTCATTTTTAATTTCACTCAATACATTTTAGCTCCAGCAGATATCGAGGCCTGATCACAGTTCCCATGTTCTCCTGTTCTTGGTTGCCAGTAGCAACAGTAAAACTACTAAAAACTATGCAAAGTATCAAAAGCTACAAAGGCTCTTGTGAAAAGTGCATCACGTGCAGATATGACAAACCGTTTTCAGTTGTAACCGGTTGCTGTGCTGCATCCTTTTTAAGCTGTGAAGTCGAAAAGTGAATCCGTTGGGCTAACCACAGAATAGTTAAGTTATGTCTGTGCAGGAAAGGGTTACACTGCAAATCTATCACTATCTTGAAGAATTGTAGAAGTTTCATACAGTGTTTACTTTCTAACAGACATTTTGCACTCGGCAACCTAATGTATTGTCTGCTTCAGATTACCCTGTCTCGGTAACAGGTCTGACCGATCGGCACTGATCAGAATTAGACTCCATGTTGTCCAATGTATAATATACATTACAGGAATACTGACCTCTCACAGACCGAATGAGGCTTGTGCATAACTTGTGCATGATTACTTTCTTCCATTAGACCTTCTTTACCTTAACTCCGTCACAGTTCATATATTTTATTTTATTTTTTTGCAAACTATGTCCATATTATCAGGTTTTTAGGATTTTTCATGTATAAAGTTGAATGTACTTTAGTTGCTCAAGTCTAAAGGGGAATGGTTCTTCCACCTTCACTTTCCCTTTTAGTCATATCTACTTGTAACATGATGAATAGTGTTGAGTGAACTTGTGTTTTTTAAGTTCAGCGTCTAAAGTTCGAGTTCAGGTTATCGAAGTATCCCGTTATGGATTCTAAATTCCGTTATGGTCCGTGGTAGGGGAATCCATAACGGGATGCTTAACGGGAACTTAAAACACAAGTTCACTCAACACTAATGATGAACAGCTTGAAGAGATGTAGTCAAAAACGTATTGTGATTTTGGTTGAATGTTTGTGATTAGCTGTGAATTATGTAGCTAATGGAAATTTCTACTTGGGGAAAAAACAAGCATAAACTTTTTAAATTTGGCTTGTGTTGATCACTAGGTGTCGCTATATACATGCTGGCCTCTTATTTTATTTATTTATTTTTCATTTTTAAAGGATAGTATTTTAAGAGTCTATATATTAGTGAGTTGTATTCATTTTTATGTGAAGCACATTAGCTGTACAGCCCCTTTTAAAGCACAAGCTCGCCTGTATATAAGTTGGGTACAATAGCTATAAATTATAATAATATACCACTTTATAATATATCTTAAAGGGCATCTGTCAGCAGATTTGTACCTATGAAAGTGGCTGACCTGTGTTACATGTACGCCTGGCACCAAAAAAGTAATCTGTGTTGGTCCCCTACTCCACACTGATGAGGGGAAACACCCCGAAACAGCTGTCTGTGGATGGATAACTGGCTTAGGTCTTCCCCTGTCACATCCTTAAGGCTTGTAAAAGAGCGGGATCTCGATATAGGGGTCACCTAATATGGGGGATCTGGTGATCTCTATAATAGGGACACCCCTTTCTTGGTTTTCCTTCCTTTGAGGGATATCTGGCTTTCACTGTGTGGAAGAATAACTGGGCCTCCACGTTTATTTTGCATATCCATGTTCATATTTGCCTGCATGGCTGAGAAAAATGAAGTTTTAATATATGCAAATAAGCCTCTAAGAGCAACGGGGGAGTTGTCTTTACACATAGAGGCTCAGCTCTCTCTCCCACTTTGGCAGGGCCAGGCAGGCATGATCAAATTTACACGGTTTGGCCATGTCAATCGAAGTGGAGAGGACACAGCAGTTGCAACTGACAGCCAACTGATGGGTGCCAGATGCAGGACCCTCAATGTGCCTCTTTAAATATTAATGTAAAAAAATATAAGACTTTAAATATTTCTAACATTTCTTTTTATAATCCTGTTAGACTGCAGAAAAATCTGGCCAAATGGAGAAATACAGAAAAAATGCAAAACAAAAGCCAAACGATTTTAAGGTAATAAGTTAATAAATAGCTGAAGTATAGTTATATGTAATCATAGCAATGTACTAATCTGGTAGAATTCCCGACAGCATGTCAATAATGACTTGTAATTATGATACCAATGATGAAAAGTATCTTTTTGGACCCAATGATAAAGACTAGTGCGAATGTGTAATGGATGGAGTTGTTGCTCAGAGAAATAAGTAAGGCTAATTTCACATCTGCAGCAGGGTGATCGGACACAAACCGCAACATGCAGCTGCTTCTGTTCGACCAATTCTCAGCATTTTCGCTGGATTCTCTGCTGGCAGGGCCGTTTCTAGGGAATTTTACCAACAGAGCGAACATTAAAAAAGCCCCCCCCCCCCCCCCCACCACCACGGGGGGTTGTCTCACTTCAGTAATATATATAATAATAGCTTATCATACTGATACATGATAAGATACAGTGGTTCAGCCCGCAGTATCATACACAGCCTTTGGCTGCAATCAGTAATATTTTCCTTTTTAATCTACCACTGCATTTCCAGTAACAGCCTTCCCAGCACACGATGACAGCCCCACATACCTCTTACATCCAGTGACATCTCCTTTGATGTACATGTTCTCTTTCCTCATCTTCTCCTTTCAGACCTTCAGACCAGACCATCATTTTTCAGACATTTTTTGTCTCTGCAGTTTGACAAAAAAAATCTTAGTTTACTACTTTTCCATCATACTCCCATCTTCTGGACAAATCATCCTACTACCCCCAATACTGTGCCACTGTGCTCCCCAATACTATACTGCAGAAACCGATCAACCCCCTGATATTAGTACCACACAAAGCCCCCCCATATAAAATACCCCTTCTTTGTGGCCTCAGTAGGTGCCCCCCAATAATGTGCCAGTAAGAAGAGCCCCCATAGATGCCCCCCAATCATGTGCCAGTAACAAGTGCCTCTCCATGCCCCCACCATCTTGTGCCAGTAACAAGTGCCTCTCCATGCCCCCACCATCTTGTGCCAGTAACAAGTGCCTCTCCCCCCCCCCCCCCCAATCATGTGCCAGTAACAAGTGCCTTTCTATACCCCCCCAATTATGTGCCGGTAACAAGTGCCTCTCCATGCTCCCCTCCCATCATGCGCCAGTAACAAGTGCCTCTCCATGCCCCCCCTCACCTCCCCCAAATCATGTGCCACAAGTATTGTCCTGTATAAAAATAAAAAACACTTATACTTACCTCCATGGCAGCAATGCAATGCAGGCCTCTTCTGGCCTGTGTCCCGCGCTGTACGGCTCAGGCGGCCTGATGACATCATCCCTATCAGAGGAACAAGGAAGGGCGACCCCTCTCCTGCCCCGCTGCAGCACAGCCATCTGTATCGCTGTCCTGAGGACGGTGATGCAGATGACTATGGAGATGAGCGCTTCCACAATGGAAGCGCTCATCTCTCCCGATCTGCTCTCCGACCGTTGGCGCCCCCCTCTTCTTGCTGGAGACACGCGCGCCGTGCGGTCGCACCCCTCACCCGGCTGTAGAAACGGCCCTGTCTGCCAGTCCCCATTATAGTTAAAGGGGTTTTCCAGCCTTTGATATTGATGACCTATCTTCAGGATAGGTCATCAATATCTGATCGGTGTGGGTCCAACACCTAGCACCAGCTGCTTCCTGGTCTTCGCACTACGCCAAGTCTCCTGTGGAGCAATGACGTAGTGTAATTACAAGCACTCCCTCCATTCATTTGAATGGATCGGGTACTTGTGTAGAGGATAGGTCATCAATATTAACAGCTGAACAACCCCTTTTAATGGGGCTGCAGGCATTCAGGTTGCCGGATTTGGAAAATTTCTCTCCCGGAACCGCCCCCCGGAATTTCTGCGACAGATGTGAAACTAGTCTAAGGGTGCTGCCACACATTGGGACAGATTTATCATTAGCTCAGGTCAGAATAATGGAGTGAAAAAGTCCCCAAAAAAGTCCCAAACGCTAAAACTGCGCACAAGTTTGCGACTTTTTTCTGCTCTGCACTATGCTCGCCAGTTTTCTGAAAGTGGGCGTGTTTTCTTGTGTACATGAATCTCTAGACAAATTTACTATTGGGACTATTTAAAAAGTCGCAATTTCACTCCAGTGAGGACCATGCTTATGTTATGAGACTTTTTAATAGAACATGCAACTTTTTCATAAAAACGTGCAACTTTTTCGTAAAGATGTGCGACTTTTGTAAAGCTGCTTACTGATGTATAAACTGCTAGCGTCAAACCACATTTATTACAGTCTTAAAGGGACGATCATAAATCTGACTTGGCTAAAACTGACTTTAGCCATATGTGAAAGTGGAGTGAGCTGTCAGAGTCATGATAAATCTGGCCCAATGTTTTTTTTTTTTTATGCAGTTTTTGAAGCCAGAACCAGAAGTGGATTGAAAAAGTGGAGAAGTTGTATCTACTTTTTAATACTTTCTCTCCTGTTATAATCCATACCTGATTTTGGCTTTAAAAGCTGCATCAGAAAACCTAAACATGTGGCAACACCCTAAGGGCTCTTTCAGAAGAACGTGTTCTGTACAGAAATCACTCTCCGTGTGTGAGCGCGATTCCCTGTTATGGACAGTGCTCGTTTCACAGGAGCACACAGCATTATACGAATTTATAATGCTGTGTGTCTCTGCATGACCTTACTTTTACAGAATTATACTGGCAGCGTTATGTCACTATGATTTTGTAGAAGTAAGGTCATGCAAAGACGCACAGCATTATAAATCATTATAATGCTGTGTGCTCCTGTGAAACGAGCGGTGTCCATAACTGGGAATCACACTGGCACATTGAGGGTGATTTCCATACTGGACACGCTTGTCTGAAAAAGCCCTAAGGTTCTAGCAATCCGTTTTCCAGGTTGCAAATTGAAATCAGGAATGTGTCATATCCTAGTGAGGGCAGCATAGAGTTGATGACAGAATCCCTTTACGAGATGTGATGCCACATGTTTTAATTGTAAATCCCACAGTACAGTACTTTGTTTCTAGTTGTCATTTTGACTTTCCCGCTTAATATCATCCTTGTAATTTGATCATGTATTTTCTTTTTTTTTCTGTTTTTTTTTTGTGTAAAGAAAATGATACAAGAAGTGATGCAGTGCTTGGTGAAGCTCATTCGCGGAGCTTTACTTCCAAGTACTCTTGGCCAAGAGGATGTGATGATTTATGGAGGTTGGGGACTGAAGGCTGATTTATCTGGACATTGGTTAGCTCATGTTGTTCAGACCTTTAGGTAAGCTGGGTGTGCGATTTATCATGTAAGTCTTTTAAACAATTGAGATGCTTCTTTTATTATCAGAGGCAAACAGAAAGGAGAAAAGTTACTAACAAAGCCATGTAGGAGGTCCTGCAGTAGTTCAGTACAGTCATCTTTGTATTTTACTGATTTTGGGCTTAAAATAATATTTCAATTAGTCTTTATTAAAAAGTTTCAACAGTTTGTTTACTCAGCCTTTCATCTCAGCAGATTATCTTGCCTAAAGTTGCCCTGACTGCTCCATGTGAAGCCCTTATCTCTGAACTCCTGACAGCTCATAAAC
Source organism: Bufo gargarizans (assembly GCF_014858855.1). Taxonomy (NCBI): domain Eukaryota; kingdom Metazoa; phylum Chordata; class Amphibia; order Anura; family Bufonidae; genus Bufo; species Bufo gargarizans. The sequence goes on from NC_058084.1 coordinate 313,090,754, forward strand.
ACACATTTTAAGCTTTATTCTTATCCATTTCAGTCAGTCTAGCGATGAGAGCTGCAGATCCAGCAATCAGAGCAGCAACCTGACGGGTTCAGTGTGAAACTGAAAGCTAGATAGTCTACAGACGCACTGAAAGTGAAGGCTGAGAAAACAAAGTGTTTAATGAAGACCCACTTAGTCAAAAATGAGTAAAATGCAATAATAAAACCACACAAATGTTTTTGGGCACGTTTATAGAGCTTGCAGCCCTTTTCATGCTTGGAATTGGTGCTCACGAACACTTGCCCGTATGTGCAGTCTCTATATTACTATTCCGCTGAAGTTAATCAGTTGTGGAATTTTTATCAACTTTGTAAAGATTTTCAGAAACTGAGATTGTGCAGCTGACAGCTGGGCCATCCCTCCCGTCTCCATCGCTGTATGCACAGCATTCACTGTGCATGCAGATCAGGCAGTGGCACGGTCGCTTCCTGTTCTGGTCCTAGCATTTGTGATTGCTGGGGGTGGGGTAACTCGGTATACCCAGTTCAGCTCTACCATGAGGCTCAACAGCCTTGTAAAGCCTCTGATGGCTGCATTCCCCCTGTAAATGGGCCTAGTATGTAATCAAAATGAGCAATAAGGAAAAAAAAATGAATGGAAAATGCCTCCTAAAGTCTTGTATGACCTTATGGGAGGGGCACAAAATGTAAAATGAAAAATATAAAAAAAAGACAAAAAAATTATAATAATTATAAACTAGAGTATACAGCAGCTTCTAGCCCTACCGCTAGCAGCTGTAAGCTATATATCCCCCATATCAAAATAACTGTAATGGAAAGGGAATGCAATGTTAAAAAAATATATTTTTGTTGTACTTTGTGCTATTACAAAAAATGAGAAAAACATTTATTTTTATAATTTTTTTTTACATTTTCTGGGTATAAAAAATAAAAACCAAAAAAAAATAAAAATAGAAATTACAAAAATAAAGTTCTGTGTATCACCGAAAAAATACAAAAAAATTATAACAGAACGGAAAAAGCCCATGTACTAAAAAAAAAATGAAAATGCATATGGTCAGGATGGGGGTTAAATGGTCTTAAAGTGGTTAAAAAAACGTATGCAAATTTAAAAGTTATTTGTTGGACTACTCGAAGGTCAGCATGAGCTACTATATATTTATCATATATTTGTATAATCCTCACTTTCCTCACTAAATTTTTTAATAAAAATAATTTTAATTATCATTTATATATTGGTGTGTTTAGGCATACGTATGAATCACTAATGGCTCTTGAGATCCCCAATGATATCCTGCAGGCTATACAAGACCTCATATTGGAGTTGCGGGAAACTTGTGTCAAGGTCACTTTGCAGCATACTGCTGAAGGTATATTTGTCTGTATATTTGAATTTTTTGGGTTACACATTTTCACTTTTTTTTGCACACTATTGGGCTAGTTGGGATATCTTTTATTTATTTTTCAGTTATACACATAGGGTTTGAATCTAGTTATGGTTTATGGGCATCCTCTTATAGTTAATATTCGTTACTATGTGAAAAATAGCACTGGCATTAGAAAACGGGTACAAAGCCCTAATACAGCAATGATAGGTGTTGGCTACAGGTTATTTTGTTTTGGTAAACCACTTTTGACAGCACTAGTCAAATTCAGTTTAAATATATGTGCAACTCGGCAGTATTGTGAAGATAAAAGGGGAATATTGGCTTACGTCTAGGGTTTTACAGTACTTTAGGAGTGCTAAAGTATTATATATAATCCCTCCATTGATATAGTTCATATGGATACATTTACGAGTACATGGATAAAATAGTGCTATGCTCTATACGTCTAAGGGTGAGCAAAATGGCTAGCATCATTGTGAAGGCAGATAGCAAGGATTTCAATTACTTGTTTTGTATTCTCAGAGCTGGACCAATAGTGAATATTCATATGCAGTCTTTTTTTAATTAAAGCTGTTGTAAGGTCCTCCAACTTTCCAGCCGTTATCCCTGTTAGTAGCACGGCTTACAGAGTGTTGGGGTAAAAGATAATACTTACCTAGCTTCTATTACTCCATGGCTCCTCTTCCAATCTGCTGGATCAGAATGGATTGGGCAGGAAGACACTATTTTATTTTTTTACTTTATTTATTGATAAATAAATATTCCAAACATTTTTCATACAAATAGATTATTTCTAATTTTTCCCCCCCCAGGAATACCCCATCCAATCCCCCTCCCTCCCTTTGCGATGCGTCACCTAGCGCCCACCGTTGATAAGACCAGGACAAATCCCTAATGGAGCGTAGAGTGGCAACCTAAAAAATCCATCTTCCCCATACATTCCGCCTTCTCTCTTCACAATTCTTTTGTTTATATAGAATATTTTCGAATCTCTTGACTTTATTAACCAAATTTAACCATGAGTAAACAGTAGGAATATTAGAAGAGAACCAAACTCGAAGACACTTTTGAGTGACATCTTCAGCTATGCCTATCTGCTCCATTCACTAGACGGTACTTGCTAGATCAGCTGACCAATTATTGTGTATGGGGGGCCTCCTGACTCTCCCCCTATGGCAGATGTCTGGGGAGATAAGGGTGGCGGACATGTTGAATTTTAACTGGCCAATCCAGCGTCTTCTTCCCCTCTTCCTAATGTGAACACATGCATACTTGGCTGATTCAAGCATGTAAGTCAATGCAGGTATTTGGAATGATAGTCTAGAACAAGTGTTCACCCGACAACAATCTCTAAAGGGGTTGTCTCACTTCAGCAAATGGCATTGATCATGTAGAGAAAGTTAATACAAGCAAGCACTTACTAATGTATTGTTATTATCCATATTGCTTCCTCTGCTGGCTGGATTAATTTTTCCAATTTTTCCAATTTTTCAATTTTTTTTACATGATACACCGCTTGTTTCCATTTTTCCACCCTCAAATCCATCAGTGGTGGTCGTGCTTGCACACTATAGGAAAAAGCATCAGCCTCTCTGGTGGCGGGGACCATGGGAGCGCACATAGGCTAGTGCTTTTTCCTATAGTGTGCAAGCATGGCCACCGATGCTGGATTGCAGGGTGGTCTGTAACCATGGAAACGAGCCGTGTTTCATGTGATGAAAAAATGAATCCAGCTAGCAAAGCAAGCAATATGGATAATAACAATATATTAGTAAGTTGCTCGTATTAACTTTCTCTACTGAAGTGAGACAGCCCCTTTAAGTGTTAAACTACTACTGGGGCCCCCCCCCCCCCCCCCATGTTGCCGCTGGAGAGAATCAGTAACCTGTATGTAACAGCAGCATCCATTACCTCAACTACCTACATGACTCCAGCAACATTAATTACTTTATTATTCGTTTTGCAGAGGTCAAGAAATTGGCGGACAAAGAAGACTGGATGGTCGACAATGAGGGTTTAACAGCTTTGGTATGTTTGTCTCTAAATGTTGTACACGTCTTAGGCTACTTTCACACTGCCGTTTCTGGGTCTGCCTGTGAGATCTGTTTCAAGGCTCTCACAAGCGGCCCAATGCATTCAGTTCAGCCCCAATGCATTCTGAATGGATGCGGATCCGTTCAGAATGCATCAGTTTGGCTCTGCTCCGCCTCCATTCCGCTCTGGAGGCGAACACCAAAACGCTTCTTGCAGCGTTTTGGTGTCCGTCTGGCGGTGCGGAGCCCTACGTATCCGTCCTGAATTACAATGTAAGTCAATGGGGACGGATCCGTTTACGTTGACACAAATATGGTGCAATTGTAAACGGATCCGTCCCCCATTGACTTTCAATGTAGGTCAGGACGGATCCGTTTGACTTGCACTTAGACTTTTTTTTTGACTAAGTGATGCAGACGGATCCGTACTGAACGGATACCAGCATTTGCATTTATAGGTGCGAATCCGTCTGTGCAGATACAAGACGGATCCGCACCTAAGGCAGGTGTGAAAGTAGCCTAATGGTAGTTCCTGCACAAGGTGCGCATGTCCTCCAGATCACTTGAGATTAAACACAAAGCAGTGGCTTAAACCATACTTAAGAGCAGTTTGTCCAGACAGTCTAGCAGGTTTGCATCTATACATTTAGCTGTGCTCTCCATTGAACCATGCTGTTTCTACTAATACACTGTGTGCACAATTATTACGCAAGTTGTACTTTTGAGTATTCATTTTATTTGTGAACAACTACAGTGCTGTCGGTCAATCCAAAATGTTACTAAACCTCAAACCTAAATGTTTAGGAAAGTGAGGTCTTGGTTTTCTCAGGAGAACATCTATGTGTGCATAATTATTATGTAACTAAAGGAAAAAGGGAAAGTTCCTGTCACTTGTTTATTTTCATCTAAGTGCGAATAATAAACAAGTGCGAATAATTTACAAACAAACATTTCTGACTTTTCAAGAATAAACAAACAAATCGGTGACCAATATAGCCTACCGTCTTTTCGATAACTGTCATAAGCCTTCCATCCATAGAGTCTGTCAGGTTCTTAATCTGTTGACGATCAACTTCTTGTGCAGCGGCCACCACAGCCTCACAGACTCTGTTCCTTCACCGTAAATCTCCCATTTAGGAAGGGCCCACAAGTTCTCAAAAGGATTTAGGTCAGGAGTGGAAAGGGGCCCAGGTCTTTACTGGCTAGCCATGCAGTGGAGTACGTTGATGAATGTGATGGAGCATTGTTCTACATAAAATCATTGTTTTCTTGAAAGATGCAGGCTTTTTACTGCGTCTTCTAGGTTTGGGAGTTGATTTTGAGTCCATCTTCATCACAAAAAGGTCCAACTAGCTCATGTTTTAATTTAGCTCATTTATTAATTCCGTGTCGCATTCTTGACTTTTCAGAGTCAGTTAAATCACTTTTTTTCTCCCATTTTGCCAGAGGAAAACAAGCTGCCTATTAATTAAGCAGAAAAATAATGATATGGTCAAAATAATCACTTGCCTAATAATTGTGCACATAGTGCATATAATATATAAAAGGCAAACTGTGTTGCCAAGTACTCACTTCTCTGATTTGGCTGCAACTGTCACATTGTATAACCAATACATAGTCCTAACTGTAACAGCTGAGGCACATCTTCTCTGTCTGCCTCTCATCTCCCTGCATGGTGCATTCTAATAAATGTACTCTTTCACATGTAAACTGTACTTAGTGGAGTAGATTTATCAAAATTGTCAAAAAAAAAAATTGTTGCCCACAGCAGCCAATCACAGCGTAACTTTCACTTTATCAGAGCAGTTTAAGAAAAGAAAGCCAAGCTCTGATTGGTAGCTGTGGTCAATAAGCACTGTTTTTTGACAGTTTTGATAAATGAGGTCCATTATTCCATTATGTAATGTATAGTAAAGGTGTGTAAATTATACATCTCAAGTATCAGCTCCCTGGATTATTTATGAAAATGATCTATGGTAACAGAAAGTACATTGTGCATCTCCAGTGTGTTTTGTGTATTAATTTATATAATAAAAGATATGAAGCAACCATTGGAAGGGGGTTCTGGCGTTCTGCCCTGGGAGGATGATCTTCCTGCAAAAGATTCTGCAATTAATATTTTATTATTTCATGAAAAATGAGTTTTCTATTCCCCATTGTATTTTTTGCACAATGGGCATGCCACAGAGGGGACAAAGTAGTGGTATACTCGGGGGACAGTAATGGGATACACTTTGGGGCAGCATTGTGGCATATTAGGTGGCAGAGTTTTCCAGAGCCCGTTGTATACAGGGGGCCGAGTGGTGATATCCTTGTGCAGTGATGGCATACAGGGGGCCGAGTGGTGACACACATGGACAGTGATTGCATACAGGGGGCAGAGTGGTGACACACAGGGACAGTGATTGCATACAGGGGGCAGAGTGGTGACACATATGGACAGTAATTGCATACAGGGGGCCGAGTGGTGACACACATGGACAGTGATTGCATACAAGGGGCTGAGTGGTGACTCACAGGGACAGTGATTGCATACAGGGGGCCGAGTGGTGACACACAAGGGACAGTGATTGCATAGAGGGGGCCGAGTGGTGACACACAGGGGACAGTGATTGCATACAGGGGGCAGAGTGGTGATATCCGGGTGCAGTGATGGCATACAGGGGGCCAAGTGGTGACACACAGGGGACAGTAATTGCATACAGGGGGTCGAGTGGTGACACACAGGGGACAGTAATTGCATACAGGGGGCCGAGTGGTGACACACAGGGGACAGTGATGGCATACAGGGGGCCAAGTGGTGACACACAGGGGACAGTAATTGCATACAGGGGGCCGAGTGGTGACACACAGGGGACAGTGATTGCATACAGGGGGCAGAGAGGTGATATCCGGGTGCAGTGATGGCATACCGGGGGCCGAGTGGTGACACACAAGGGACAGTGATTGCATACAGGGGGCCGAGTGGTGACACACAGGGGACAGTGATTGCATACAGGGGGCAGAGTGGTGATATCCGGGTGCAGTGATGGCATACAGGGGGCCGAGTGGTGACACACAAGGGACAGTGATTGCATACAGGGGGCCGAGTGGTGACACACAGGGGACAGTGATTGCATACAGGGGGCAGAGTGGTGATATCCGGGTGCAATGATGGCATACAGGGGGCCGAGTGGTGACACATGGGACAGTGATTGCATACAGGGGGCCGAGTGGTGATATACGGGTGCAGTGATGGCATACAGGGGGCCGAGTGGTGACACACAAGGGACAGTGATTGCATACAGGGGGCCGAGTGGTGACACACAGGGGACAGACATTGCATACAGGGGGCAGATTGGTGATATCCAGGTGCAGTGATGGCGTACAGGGGGCCGAGTGGTGACACACAGGGGACAGTGATTGCATACAGGGGGCCGAGTGGTGACACACAGGGGACAGTGATTGCATACAGGGGGCCGAGTAGTGCCACACAGGGGACAGACATTGTATACACAGGGCAGAGTGGTGATATCCAGGTGCAGTGATGGCATACAGGGGGCCGAGTGGTGACACACAGGGGCAGTGATTGCATACAGGGGGTCGAGTGGTGACACACAGAGGGGACAGTGATTGCATACAGGGGGCAGAGTGGTGATATACAGGGACAGTGATTGCATACAGGGGGCAGAGTGGTGATATACAGGTGCAGTGATGGCATATTAGGGGGCAGTGGTTTCTACAGCCTGTTGTATTCTTTAACACAACGGGCTTTATAGCTAGTATGTATAGTATACATTTTCTGCTCCAGTATCACAAGACATTGCCGCTGTGCATCTACAAACCGGATTCCAAAAAAGTTGGGACACTAAACAAATTGTGAATAAAAACTGAATGCAATGATGTGGAGATGGCAAATGTCAATATTTTATTTGTAATAGAACGTAGATGACAGATCAAACGTTTAATCCGAGTAAATGTATCATTTTAAAGGAAAAATACGTAGATTCAAATTTTCACGGTGTCAACAAATCCCAAAAAAGTTGGGACAAGTAGCAATAAGAGGCTGGAAAAAGTCAATTTGAGCATAATGAAGAGCTGGAAGACCAATTAACACTAATTAGGTCAATTGGCAACATGATTGGGTATAAAAAGAGCTTCTCAGAGTGGCAGTGTCTCTCAGAAGCCAAGATGGGTAGAGGATCACCAATTCCCACAATGTTGCGCAGAAAGATAGTGGAGCAATATCAGAAAGGTGTTACCCAGCGAAAAATTGCAAAGACTTTGCATCTATCATCATCAACTGTGCATAACATCATCCGAAGATTCAGAGAATCTGGAACAATCTCTGTGCGTAAGGGTCAAGGCCGTAAAACCATACTGGATGCCCGTGATCTCCGGGCCCTTAAAAGACACTGCGCCACAAACAGGAATGCTACTGTAAGGGAAATCACAGAATGGGCTCAGGAATACTTCCAGAAACCATTGTCAGTGAACACAATATACCGTGCCATCCGCCATTGCCAGCTGAAACTCTACAGTGCAAAGAAGAAGCTATTTCTAAGCAAGATCCACAAGCTCAGGCGTTTTCACTGGGCCAGGGATCATTTAAAATGGAGTGTGGCAAAATGGAAGACTGTTCTGTGGTCAGACGATTCGAAGTTCTTTTTGGAAATCTGGGACGCCATGTCATCCGGACCAAAGAGGACAAGGACAACCCAAGTTGTTATCAACGCTCAGTTCAGAAGCCTGCATCTCTGATGGTATGGGGTTGCATGAGTGTGTGTGCAATGGGCAGCTTGCATGTCTGGAAAGGCACCATCAATGCAGAAAAATATATTCAAGTTCTAGAACAACATATGCTCCCATCCAGACATCATCTCTTTCAGGGAAGACCCTGCATTTTTCAACAAGATAATGCCAGACCACATTCTGCATCAATCACAACATCATGGCTGCGTAGGAGAAGGATCCGGCTACTGAAATGGCCAGTCTGCAGTCCAGATCTTTCACCTATAGAGAACATTTGGCGCATCATAAAGAGGAAGGTGCAACAAAGAAGGCCCAAGACGATTGAACAGTAAGAGGCCTGTATTAGACAAGAATGGGAGAGCATTCCTATTTCTAAACTTGAGAAACTGGTCTCCTCGGTCCCCAGACGTCTGTTGAGTGTTGTAAGAAGAAGGGGAGATGCCACACAGTGGTGAAAATGGCCTTGTCCCAACTTTTTGGGGATTTGTTGACACCATGAAACTCTGATTCAACATATTTTTCCCTTAAAATGGTACATTTTCTCAGTTTAAACTTTTGTTCCGTGATTTATGTTCTATTCTGAATAAAATATTAGAAGTTGGCACCTCCACATCATTGCATTCAGTTTTTATTCACGATTTGTATAGTGTCCCAACTTTTTTGGAATCCGGTTTGTAGTTACAGAAGTGACTATGTATATTCATTATTACAATGTGTCTATATTTTCTTTGTGCTTATGTCATTTTTATTATATTTTAACTTTTTCTAGCCATCACAGTTTGAGCAGAGTGTGACCCAGGCTTTACAATCACTGAAAAGTGTCATAGAATGTAAACCCGCTGAAGCAAGTGTAAGTATATTAATACATGAGGGTGATGCCTGCTTGCGTTTCACTGTGCATTTTTTTTCTTGTATTTTCTAACCTGACCATCAGGACTAGTGAAAGGGGTTGTGTGGTGAGTTAATATTGATGACCTGTCCTCAGGATTGGTCATCAATATGTGACAAGTGGGTCTTTAACTCACAGCACGCCACTGAACGGCTGTTTGAAGGGGTAGCACACTCATGCAAGTGTTGCTTCGTCTTCACAATTACCTGTGCGTCATCTCGCTTGTAGAGGTGACGCAAACATCTGTAATTACACTGCGCTGCCTCTACAAATGAGGCCACATGTAGGTGATTTTAGCTCTCAAAGGCTGCCTCTTTAAGGCTACTTTCACACTGCCTGCCGGACCCGTCAAAATGTATGCCAACTGATGGCATTTGTAAGACTAATCGGGATCCTGATCTGTCTTACAAATGCATTAAAAATGCTGGATCCGTCTTTCCAGTGTCAACTGGAAAAATAGATCCGACATTTATTTTATTTTTTAATTTTCGGTCTGTGCATATTTGTGGTCATACAACATACAGTTCAATTTGTTCTTTTCTTTGATAATTTTTTTTTACAGATTTTTCAGCATCAGAAAACACAGGAAAGAGTGTGCACTCTCTGCATAAACATAATCCAGGTCTGTAGAAATGATTTCATTACGTCAGTGTTAGGAAAACCTGTCTTCCAAACTTCCACATCCTTTCACTATACAGTATACAACACGAGTGTGAGCTAATGGGTCCCAATATACTGTAACTACAGCACATTTTACCCAAGAACCGACAAATGTTTTTTTTTCCAAATGCATCCCAAATTCCCAAAAAGTTGGGACTCTGTGTAAAATGTAAATAAAAACCGAAAGCAGTGATTTGTAAATTTCATAGATTTTATTCACAACATCACACAGAACACACATCAGTTGAAAGTTAGACGTTTTACCATTTTATGAAAATGGTAACTTGATAGCATCAACAAAAAAAGTTGGAAGTGGGCCATGTCTACTACCATTGTGTAGCATCCCCTCTTCTTTTAACAACAGTCTGTAAATGTCTTGAAAGTAAGAAGACCAATTGAGAGAGGAATGTTGCCTCATTCTTATCTGATGTAGGATTCTAGCTGCTCAACAGTCTTGGGTCTTCTTTGCTGGATTTTTCATTTCATGATGCGCCAAATGTTTTCTATTGGTGAAAGGCCTGGACTGCAGGAGACAACTTCAGCACCTGGAATCCTCTTCTGTGAAGCCATGCTGATGTCATGGATGCAGTATGTGGTTTAGCATTCTCTTGCTGAAATATGCAAGGCTTTCCCTGAAAGAGATGTTGTGCGGATGGAAGCATACAGCGTGTTGTTCTAAAACCTCTATATACTTTCAGCATTGATCGTGCCTTTCCAGATTTGTAAGATGCCCACGCCATCAGAGATGCAGGATTTTGAACTTTGCTCTGATAACAAGCTGGATGGTCCTCCTCCTCTTGAGTCTGCAGGATACGGTGTCCATGGTTTCCAAAAAGAAGTTCTGATTTTGATTAATCTGACCCCAGAACAGTTTTCTATTTTGCCTCAGTCTATTTTAAATGAGCGTTGGGCCAGAGAAGACTGCAACATATCTGGACCGTGTTGATCTTGATATTTGGCTTCTTCTTCTTTCACTTGCATTTGTGGATTTCACAGTGAACTGTGTTGACAGACAGTGATTTCTGGAGGTGTTACTGAGCCCATGTAGTGATTTCCAGTACATAAGCATATCTGTTTTTTTTAATGCAGTGCTACCCGAGGGCCTATGGATCATGAGCATCCATTATTGACTGTTGGCCTTGTCCCTTACACACATGGATTTATCCAGCTTCTCTGAATCTCTTGATGATATTATGTACTGTAGTTGTGGGATGTTCAGTCTTTGAAATTTTATGTTGAGGTACATTTTTCTGGTAAAACTCTGCAAAATCTTTGCCTTTGAGAAACTCTGCCTCTGTAACATGCTCTTTTTATACTAAGTCATGTGACTTAGTAGCAAATTGCTCTTAGCCGTTTTTTATTAGTATCACTTACTTTTCCTGCCTTTTGTTGCCCCTGTCCCAACTTTTTTTTGATGCTTTGCTGCCATCAATTTCTAAATGAGTAAATTTTTCCATGAAATGGTAAAATGTCTCACTTTCAACATCTGATATGTGTTCTATTGTGAATAAAATTTGGGTCTAGGGGATTATTTACTTTTTCCACACTTTTTTGTAATTGGGCTTGTAAATCTACCTTCCAGTGCACTGAGAAGAATTGGTGTTCACATAATATTGCAGCAACAATTATTGTGCAGCTGTAACATATGAGTATATGGTTTTATATTTGCTTGCCCATTATTGATATATCTTTTTATGTTATCCTTTTATTTTGTTTTTTAAACCAGGCCTTCATCTCTACCCTTGAGTATCTAAGTAACAAACCTGAAGGAGATGTGGATACAATGCAGTATGTTATTTTCTTACAGATTATTTCTGCCTTAATTACATGTATCAACTGTATATATACATTATATTGAAGTATCAGTGTGAAACAAATTAAAAGAACAAGGTTCCAAGGGCACTTTCATGAGCTGTTTATTAGATGCCATGGTGCAACACTATTGATCGTAGTGATAAGTACCATTATGAGAACTCCACTGGTTATGGCTTGTATTCCCGCTGGCTAGGTCCCAACCCAATAATCACTGTGCAGTAACAGGGATCCAAAAATTAATAATATATACTTACTTGTAAATAAATAAATTCATAACATAGACAAGTGTTCCACAATTGAAAAACACCCATGAATACCACTCAAAGGCTATGTTCACATAACCTTTCTGATCTACGTTTAGTGTGTACTTAAGGAAAGGTCCTGACGTTCATGTCAAACATGTCCTTAGTATTCTATTGCTAGAGGGAGGCCAAAAGAGTGTTCTTTTGGTATCTCTGGCCAGTTTGCATCTGTATACTGTAAAAAAAAAAAAAAAAAAGTAGTGCCCACTCCTAATAAATATTTATATATATATATGTAGAAAAAATGGGCAGCACTCCAAATAGTAAAAAATACAAAAAGTCTTGGGACATGCAACGTTTCGGCTCCAGACAGGAGCCTTCCTCAAGCAGTCCTGCTTGAGGAAGGCTCCTGTCTAGAGCCGAAAGTCGCATGTCCCACTGGGGTAAATAAAGACTTTTTGTATTTTTTACTATTTGGAGTGCTGCCCATTTTTTCTACTTTGTATTTTTGGATTGGCCTTGATCCGTGTTGGGCTGTTGCACCCACCAGCTTTCATCAGGGACGGTGCTGCCACTGCTTTTCCTTTTTTTTTTTATATATATCAAATATATAGAATATATATAAATAATCCATTTAGTGGATGCCGTTATAGGCTACAAGTGACAGATGCCACTGTATGGCCTCCGCCATGAGCCTCCATTAAATGGATACGTTTGGGGAGCTTATCAGTGGAGGTCCTACCCTTCCTTTGGCTTTGAGCCCCCATTTCCGAAGGGATGCCAACATTGCCACCACCAAGTTGTCTTGATTCGCACAGCCAGCATCCCCCACCGGCCATGACACCAGCTACCACAGTGGGGGCAGTGAGGTAGAAAGTCCGGCTGCAACACAGGTAAGCAGTGGGATGGGGATCAGTGTGGAGGATCAGGTGAGGGCCATGTGCTAGCCTGGGTGGATGTCTGATATCTGGGTTCTGTACAGCACAGTCTTTGGGAGAGTTAAAAGTGGAAGAAGGGGCTGTGTAGGCGACATATCCCACCGTATGCCTTTTTATAGTGAGATATGTTGCAGCCTTCCATCGGACATATACATCGTGAGTGGTATACCTTTTATGGAAGGGTCGAAACTTGATGTGAACCAGAACCTAATACTATATGCACAATGAAGTAACACAAAGCTTGATATAATAAGAACAATAACAACAAATTAAATTAATATTGGGTATATAGCAATCCATGAATAAACATGCAAATTGATACACAGTTCTTATGTGACTACCCACCTGCACCTCGCTGTCCAGCGCTTCCAACGTGTGTTTCAACATGTAATATAGCATAAATAACCACAAAGCATCAAGTAAAGTGGTTACTTGCTGTTACCGTACCTTGCTTCATTAGAATACCTTGCTCCTATTAGCGCTAGTCTCTGTTTCATCACTTCTCTGTTGCCTTCTGATATCTAGAACAGTGTAGTCTGAAGCGCTACTTTTGCCATTAAAAAGTACATAAACCTGACAATTTTAATGAATGTGCACCCTCTATCACAAACAAAAAAAAGAAATACAAATGAAAAGTTTAAAAAAAAATCTGACCGGGGCCTATTTTTTCTAGAGATATAGGTTAAAGTTTTTCTCATAGTCTTACTTTTCTTCATTACGTCATAGTCATTTCGCAGCAGACTGTTTAAGTGGTAAGCGGAGTGTATTTTTCCTGCATACAAGGTAAAATAGACCGTTTTAATGCATTCAGCATATTTTAGTGATTAGCAATCTCCACCAACCTACAGGGTTAACCCATAAACAAGTAGCAAAGTGCATTTCTTTTAAATTGTTTGGCTGTAAATTTTACATTCTTGGAAAACTGAATTATGGTTACGAGATACTCATGACACCGCAGTGATGACTTTTCAAGACATATATGTGCTTAGTGTTCAACTGTAAGAAAAATTGGATTTTTTGTACTCACCGTAAAATCCTTTTCTCGTAGTAGGCATTGGGGGACACAGCACCATGGGTATATGTCCAACTACCACTAGGAGGCACTAGACACAAAAAGTGTTGGCTCCTCCCAGGTGGGCTATACCCTCTCCACAGGCACGAGGCTATTCAGTTTGTACCAAAAGCAGTAGGAGAGAGAAGAAAAGCAAGGAACCAACAACTCCCGTACCGGGAAAGATCAAGAGACCAGCCCGGAGAAGCGGAAGAAAAAACATAGGGAGGGATCTGTGTCCCCCAATGCCTACTACGAGAAAAGGATTTTACGGTGAGTACAAAAAATCCAATTTTCTCGTGCATGGCATTGGGGGACACAGCACCATGGGACGTCCCAAAGCAGTCCCTGAGGGAGGGAAAAGAAGAGACGCGCCACCGGTTGGGCATACAGGTGCAGGAGAACCATGTGACCCAACGGGAAAAAACACGAGATGGGCAAGAGGTTCCATAACAAGGAAGAAACCCCAGAAGAAGCAGGGAAGACTGCCAGCACCCCAGGACAAATGACTGGAAGAAAATCCCAAATGCAAGAAGGTGGCAAAAAAATTAGGACAGCACCGCGTGGTGAAACTACCCAACGCTCTACATTGTTCCAGACCCAAAAAACCTGTGGCCATCCCCTGAAAGGCCAGGGGAGAAAAGAAACAGGGAAGCACCGAAAACCAAACGAGTGGGGGAGCCATAGCAAGGCTCACATGTGAAGGGAGGGGACTCCCCTCACCGCAAGGCCAGGAAAGAAGCTAAGCGCCCCATGTAAAGGTGAAAACCCAAGGCTGCTAGAGGAAACCGCCAACCCTGGAGAAGGAGGGGGTTGTAGGTAAAAAACCAGGAAAAGAACGATAGCTCCTGCGTCCCCAAAAACAGGAGACGAGGCGCAAGCCTCCGAAAACAAGATATCACCGTGAAGCGTAAGACCAGAGGAAACACTGGGCATGTGAAGTAGCATGGAAAAAAGAAGCCAGATACAGGCCAGGCAACCTCGGCAGGACACACTGGACTGAGAGACATGGGAGTAGAAGGAGAGCACTCCAAAAAACCTAAAGAGGAAAGGTCCTACAACAGGAGGAGGTCCCTCCCGAAGGAGACCATACGGTGGAACTGCAAACCGCAGCACTAAACCACTCAATACCAGGTACTTGACGTGGGAGGCTGGAAAAAGAGACACAAATCCCAAGAGGACCTCAAATGAACAGGGACAGGGACTCCAGAAAGGAGTACCCAGTATGGGCTCACAAGGAACCAGAAGCTGAACCACCAGAAGACAACGCAAGCCAGAATATCCAGGAAAGGCGAAAAGAAACCACCATAGGGGAAGGGGCATTGGCCATGGACAACTAGCCGTACCAAGAATATTGACCAGCAAACCTTAAACATTGTCCCAGAGAGGGCAAGTACAGCAGCTCGGGATGTACCACAAAACGACAGACATCCATATGCATAAGGAATGCAGAAGTCGCCATGAAAAAACCGGGGTAGCCTACATAGAAATGTAGAAACCAGCTGCGACCGGCATACAGAAAACTTCCAGGGGGGAGAAAGCACCAGACAGGTGCAGACGACGGCAAGGTCCAAGAGGACTGCCCCTCCGCCATGTAGCACAACTAAGCAGAAAATACAAGGGAATACCGAAAACACCTGGACCCAAAAGGAACTACGGGGCCCTGTCCGATACCAGAGCAATCAGCTGAAAATTCAGACAGGTGTGTGTGGCGCTCAGAGGTCCTGTCCTTGACCCATCAGGGAGGACGTCCAGCAATGATAAAAGCCGTGGACCCAGAAGGATTCCGTGTGGCGGACATCCAGCGATGACAGAAAACCGCAGCCGCGGCCGATGCCACCAGCTACGTGTCCAAACAAGGTAGAAGATCCAGTGGAGATCCTTGTACTTCACCAGGAATGGGCCGCTCAGCAATTAGGAAACAACGCGAGTACTCCCCTATAACATGGGGTAACGCGGAGCACAGCATACCGTAGTACCGTAAAGAGAAGGCAAGAGCAACTACAGCACGAAGGCCAACAACCACCTGGCCACGGAGTAGGGAGCGTGGTTGAATGAGGACCACCCGCCGGATCAGACAGATCAGTCATATACTGGAGCTACCAGAAGTAGCAGTAGACCGACAAGGTGGGGGTTGGGCTGGCCCACACCTGCCAGACATGGAAACCATGCACACGCTGAACGAAGGGGGCCTGGTGCAGACAGTGCCTTGAGAGGTAGAAGGAGACCAATGAGCGCGACAGTAAAGGAGTGGCAGATGTATGGAAGAACCAAATGGATGGAACCAACATCCGCAGCACAGATTAGAACCCGTGGGCAGAAAACACCCAGTGATACAGAAACTGTCTGAGCTACAGACCGCACCACAGGGCCCAGCGCTTGGGGTACTACAAACACACGCCTAAAATATGGGCAAAGTGGCTGCATGTTGCCAACTAAGGAGAGTGGAAACATAGCCACAGCATCTGGGAATGAGACAGCATACGGAGGGTACAGGTACACAACCTGTAAAGTAGAAATATGGCTGTGTTAGAGGAACTACATTTAAGATCGAAGCAATGTGGCCGCATGGTGCACCCTAGACCCAGAGAGGTGCAACAGCAACCGCGTTAACAATGGAACCCAGTAGGGCCGCACGGTACCACAAAGAACAAGACAGGTGCACACCACAATCAGGTAGGTGCAATGGCAACAGAAACAGGGCCGCATAGCACACCCTAGAAGCCAGACAGGTTGAACGGCTGCAGCATCGGAGACGGTTCAGGGACTCTACCCATGAAGGGAGTAAGATGGCCGTTTGGTGCACACTATGATGAGGTAGGTGCAATGGCCACGGCAATAGGAGGAGGCCTCAATATCTCGTCCTGTAAGGAGAGAAAATGCCACATGGAACACCATAAAGCCGGACAGGAGGAACGGCTACCGCATCCGGAGATGGCTCAGGTACTCCACCTGTTAAGGGATCAAGGCGGCAGGGAACAGACAGGTAACTGAACCGGACAGGGGCAATTCTACGGCAATTGAAAGTGGCCTCTATATTCCGCCCGTAGGGAGAAATGTTGCCGCATGGAACACAACAGAGCCCGCCAGAGGTATCGGCTACAGCACCGGTGATGGCGTAGGTACTCCACCTGTGAAGGAAGCAAATTGGCTGGGAACAGACAGGCGCAATTGCAGCGGCAATTAAAGGCAGCCTGTATATCTCGCCAGGAAGGGAGAAATAGTGTCGCATGGAACACCATAGCGCCAAGCCAGGGGAATCGGCTACAGCATCAGGAGATGGTGTAGGTACTCCACCTATGACAGGAGCAAAGTGGCTGGGAACAGACAGGTGCAATTGCAACGGCAATTGAAGCGGCCTGTATATCTCACCCGGAAGGGAGAAATAGTGCTGTATGGAACACCATAGAGCCAGCCAGGAGTAATGGCTCCTGTAGGTACACTACCTAAGAAAAGGGGCAAGGCGGCTGTACAATTGCTCTGAACTCACCAACCTACAGGAGGCGATAGCCGAGCTAACCGCTTGCCCAGAACAGGAACTCCCTGTAATGAGGTAGAGTGGCGAACACCAACACCAGGATGGGAACCCCACGGAAACACTCTCAAATGTGTAGAGGATAACCCCTGGTATAGGGGAACCAGGAAGGCTTGTCAGGGACAGCCTATGGCAGTGGTGCAGGAACCCCCCTGTTAAGGAGAAGGCGTACGTATCAGACACCGGGTAGGTGACTCAGTATGCTAAACACGGGGACGGCTGCCTTACCTGTGCGGTTGAATACCTGTGCGGTCAGGGGAGCACCATCCGAAAATCCACTAGAGGGGATACCAACCCTGTTTAGGTAGGAGAGGTTCCTCCGTGCACGTAGTCTTGACCTCCCAGAGGGCTTCTATATGGAGGAAGACCGCCTGATGCTCTGTTCCGAGGGAATCGGTGCAGAGGTGTCCCCAGAGGCAACGGATGGGGTGACAGGAAGGATTCGTCACCAGCCTCAGGCCTGTCCTGGGGGGGATCCGAGGATGCCGAGGAGGGGTGGGACCCCGTTGAGACCACCCGAGGGTGTACTGTGAGCTACCCCTCGCCGAACCCGGGTGCAGGTACCCCTAACTGAGCATGCCCCATCTGCAGGGAGGACCCTGGGAGGGCAGAGGTGGCCGCAATTTGGGTTGGTAGCGTTCCAGCGACACTGCCAGGGAGAGTCGGCCAAGGTTCCCATGGCATTGACACGGAGGGACCCATTCATGGGGAACCTACACAAAAAGATTGTTCAGGGAAAACAATGGGATCTGGGAAGAGGTACTGCACACCAGCAGGGACAGGATGACCACATGGCAGCCATTGTAGACAGCGGACGCACGTGAAAACACGTGGCGACCGAGGAGCTGTTGGGAGAAGAGATGCTCAAAAAGCAGCCAGCAGAGGCTGTCTATCCTGACCCGGACGCAGTGTTCCCCCAAAGAGGTGCAGCAGCAGCTGTTCCCCAAAAAAGAGGTGGTCAGTAGGGCTGCAGGGGACATGAAGCAAACGAGGGGTTAACCACCCCCTCCAACAGAAAAAACATGTTAGCCCAGGAAAGGGTGAGGAGATAGCTCCTCCCGAGGGCCGGGCGGGGCTCAGAAAAGCCCGGGAAGCAAGGGGGAGGGGCCGGGAAGATTGCGGCCTAGCAGGCCCAAAAGCCGGGGCCTCGATTTATGAGGTGGCCGGGAATGGAGCAAGGGGGGCGGGGCGAACCGCGGCCGACAGAGGGCCCACCGAGCCATAAAAATAGGTGAGTAGGGTAGGGGGGGAGAAGCGACACCTGGGGATAGGCAGATCAGGGCAAACAGAGCACCTGGGAGCCGGGGACAGGCCATAGAAGATGAGGCCTAGTCCCGGCAGAAGCCGGGGACTAAAGTAGCGGGGAAGCCAGGGAGAGACTGTGGCCAGGGAGGAGAGAAAAGACCAACCGAGGGGGAAAAGAAGGGAGGAAAAAAAAAATGAATATAACCCCCCCAGGAGGGGGAGGGGGTTGGCTAGGAGGAACGAAGAGGCTCCCCAGGACCCCCAGGTAAGGTGGATCCCATCCCCCTGGCCACAGAAGGGAACCTAACCCTGGGGCAGGGACACAGGGACAGGGGAGTATACTCACCATCCGATATACTCACCATCCGATGTCTTCGGGCGCAGCACGGTCACCCCTTCGGCAGACTCAACACGGGAACCGTGGGAATGCCGGCAAGCCACTGCGGATGCAGTCCGTGGGGACTGGGTGACCGGCGATGGTACCGAAGTACGCGCCCGCAGGGGGGGCAACTAAAGTGGAACACGATGGAGCCCCAGCCTGCAGCAGGTATAACGGTGGAAAAAAACCGACCTGCGGAAGAGAGAAAAAAAGAATAAAAATAAACAGCAGAACCTGCAAAAAAGCAGGACAGGTCTGCCTCCTACGGACACTAGACTAAAACTGAATAGCCTCGTGCCTGTGGAGAGGGTATAGCCCACCTGGGAGGAGCCAACACTTTTTGTGTCTAGTGCCTCCTAGTGGTAGTTGGACATATACCCATGATGCTGTGTCCCCCAATGCCATGCACGAGAAAGTCAGTTTTGTTGCTTTTCTTGTATTTCTTACAATTTCTTCTTTATTTCTCAGTGTTTCGGCTGATATTTCATCTCCTGACTTATTCGGAAGTCTTAATGAAGAGCCCACAATATCCTCTGTAAGTTTTTGATCATTTGCTGCTTTTTATTGGCTCAGAGATTTAGATGTCTTTGTTATATAACATATGCTATATGTTCATTAAATACACAGGGTCTCGATAAACGCTAGTACAGGAATCTGAACATTTATTGCAGCTTTTCTCCATTTTTCTTTGGAGCGAAAGTCCACTTAGTGTTCAGATCCATTGAGTGGCGTACATTATTTTCATTCTCTCTCCAAAGAAAGGTCCTTCTTTTCTAGGATAGTTGGTCCATCCAGAGAACTATGTTTTAGTTAGAGTGGTTACTTAGTCATCTGCAAACTTTGCATTGTGGCTATATTAGTATTGACTTCCCCCCAAAATGAACTAAAAAGCATGGTCTGCTCACCACCGACGATCCCATGAAGGAACCTTGGCGGTGGGCGTAGGGAGGAGAATCCTGAATCGGAGACAGGCACATCTGTGAAAATCCAAGAAGTAGAGATATCTCCAGCTCTTCATCAAACTTTAGTCTTTTTTTATTTTCACTCTTTTAAAAGCATCTTCACATTTGACAGTAAAAGAAGCTTACACGTTTTGAACACTGTGGGAAAAGCTCTATTAAACCCACAGAGAACCCTAGGGAATTTGGATAGTATATCAGTTATAGGTCTGGAGCGAGTCATTAAACCTCTTAGGGGAGGAAATTGGGAGTATACTGATGTAGCAGAGTTAAAAGTCACACTTGGTGAGTTATCACATCTAGTTAACGCATTATGACTGCGACTGTTAAATGACATGCTAGGCAAACCTTTGGGATCTTGACTCTAGATACTAGGTTTCCATCCGGCATAAACCAAAGATCAGAATTGATGTATTCTTACTGATATGTTTATTGTAGATGAAACAGTATGTTGTTCACAGCGTATATTACATCTGTATTGACTGATTGTTGTGTACTGGCAGCCTTTAGTGCAGATTAGGGTTAACCCACTGTAATTGTATTTAACAAGATTTGTGACGGTCTCTCTGGTTTAAGAGCGCTTTCACCACAGTAAGATCAATGCTATGATGAAGAAAAAGTCATACTGTGTCGAAACGCGTAGGGTTCTTTTACTGTCACATGTGAAGATTTTTTTAAGAAACTATGAAGATTGAAGTTTGATGAAGAGCTGGAGATATCTCTATTTGGATTTTCACAGATGTGCCTGTTTCCAATTCAGGATTCTTCCCACAGTCTGGGTTCCTTGATGACATTGGTGGTGAGCTGTCCATGCTGAAGTCAGTATTACCAGCACATCCACTCTGCAAAGTGTGCAGATGACCAAGTAACCACTCAGAAGTATAGTTCTCTAGATGGACCAACTACCCTACATCAGCATTTCTGTCAGTATTTTATACTGCCCTCAGTGAGGGTAGCATATAGTTGATGACAGGTTCCCTTTAAGGATGAAATATTTACAATCCCCAGTTAATTGATTAGAGAGAGGGAAGAGGATGCATCTCTCACCCTGCAACGTGATTGCAGGCCTAACAATGGCCCTCACACTGCCATTTACAGTATAAATGCCAGCTAGGCCCTGAAGACATGGCAGAATAGGCAGCCCCCTGCACAGAAATATTACAATACATGGACAATCAGAGGATCACAGGATAAACCAATAATAGGATTTAGTATAAAAGTGTTTTGAAAAAAAAAACTAATGCTGAAAATAAAAATTGCCTTAAAGACCTTTAATTTTAATAAAGTATTTAAAAAAACAAAAAACATAATTGGTATCACCATGTCTGTAATGACCTGTACAATAAAATTATCAATCCATACGTGAACATTAGAAAAAAAGGAAAAAAAAATAAAAATAAGAAAAGCTGTTTTTTTTGTCATTCCACCTCCCAAAATATGCCATATGTACTTCAAAGTGGCAAATGCAAATATTGAAAAATCATTTTTTACCTGGAAGTTAAAATATAAAGTCTCATGCACATGAAAGTATTTTGGGTCCTCATCCGATCCACAATTTTGCGGGTCGGATGCAGACCCATTCACTTCAATAGGGCCCTTCAAACAAATAGGACATGTCGTATTCTTGTATGTTTTACGGACAAGGATAGGACAGTTCTGTAGAGGGCAGGATGTTCCATTCCGCAAAAAATGCAGAACACACATGGTGTTTTGTGGATCTGTCTAAAAATCTAGGCTAGTATATATTTGGTAAAATAAATAGTGTTGCTGTAATTGTAAGTTCCCTGTCAATGTTTCATTGACACGTTTTCATTAACCGGGACCCTGGTTCATGTGAGGTCAGCTAGTATTAGTAGGTTTCAGCGGTATTCAAAGTGTAGCTGCAATGCCACCCCATTTGGTGATTGGATAATGCTGCACTTTCCTTCTCTGCCCACTTTCCCATTCAACTAGCGGTCCCTATAACACTAGATCCTATGCATTTCTAAATATACTTTATCATCAAGGGTCAGTTAAATAATTCAGTATTGAAGACACCCCTTTCTCCGATACTAACGAAGAGTCTCAGCTCTTACTGCTGTGATAATTAAATCGACTAGACTTGGGATTAAATATACTAGACCAGTGATGGCAAACCTTTTGGAGACTGAGTGCCCAAACTGCAATCGAAAACTCACTTATTTATCGCAAAGTGCCAACACTGCAATTTAACCTGAATACTGAAAAATACCGGCCCAAGTTAAGCTTTGGGTGCGTGGCTTAACACAGGCCCCAGTAAAAATGAATTCCTCCATTGGTGCCCCCTAGTATTAAAAATGCCCCATTAGTGGCCCCCCACTAGTATTAGGGTTCCCATTAGAGGTCGCCAGTATTAATAAGGCAGTCATTAGTGGCCCCCCGTATGAGCGCTTCCATTGTGGATTGCTCATTAGTACAGCCTTTGCCCTCTTCTTCTACTTGTGTTAAAAAAATATATATATATATATATATAAATAAAACTCACTTCATATATTCGATTAGGCCTGGGGAACACTCACTGTATGCACAGGACAAGATCTGCACTCCAGCATGATGATGTTTCGCAGGTCCTACTGCTTCTAGTCAATGCTGCAAAACATCATCACGCTTGAGTGCAGGTCCTGTCCTGCGCATCCAGTGAGCAGCGAGTGTTCCCTGCGGCGCGATCAGATGGATGAGGTGAGTTTTACTTATTGTATTTGTTTTTAACACAAGCAGAAGAGCTGGGGGGGGGGGGGGGGCAAAGGCTGTACTAATGAGCGCTGCACAATGGAAGCACTCATTAGTAATATTGCACAGGTGGCAATTCTAGGCCCACACAACGCCGCGTGCCCCCTCTGGCACACGCGTCATAGGTTTGCCACCACTGGACTAGACTCTTTCCCCTCAAGAACCAGTCTCATAGCTTTTCCTAGTGGTCCCAGCCCATGTCACTGCTGACGTGGTTGGATTTCTCTGACACACATGATTGGCTGTGCGGGGTAGGTGGCTTATCAGGTTGTTATGGAGACAGAGGGTGCTAGCTACACATGCATCCACCAGTAACAGCAAGCGGTGACAGACACCAGCTGTGCTTATCCTTGCTTGGCATCAAGATGATCACAAATCAGATATCATTATATTTGCAGTTGGTCACAAAAAGTGCAAGAATAGATATTAGGATTGATTTAGATATTATTCTCAACCAGCCAGTTCCCCCACTGCTGCCATTCTGATGGTGCCTAGGTCTCGCTGCACTCCACTTCCTGCTGACAGGAAATGGCTGTGGATGCTGCTATTATGTTTATAGATCATAATAAAGTAGTTTTTATATGACTCATTTGAAAGTTCTCTTAACTTGAAATTATTTCTTATTCCTTATTTCTGTTTCAGGAGAAAAAGCTTTTAATTGTTCTGAGCAACTGTAACTATCTGGAGCGACATACCTTAATAAACATTGCCGACCATTTTGAGAAACATGGCTTTCAGGGAATAGAGAACATAACAAAGGTAATACTTTAATTCTTGTCACTTTTTCAAAATACCGTATCACCCTACGAGAGATGGCACTCCATGTGAGCACCGCTTCCTGTTCATTATGTTTGTTGGGGCAAAACCCCCTACTTCTATGATTGTCGGGATCCCAAATTGATGTGGATGACACAGACACACAGCTCAATCAGGTTGTCTCTCCTTTATTCCACACAAGCATACATTTTTATAACACTACAGATAAGCATAGACAAAACAGGCCCACCGTCAAGGGGGTGAAAATCGAAAATAGAGATTTGATTAGCTATTCATATAAGGCAATACTTCCGCACTATACTAACAAAGTTTTTAATGGTTAAAAAATAATAATTCTTATCTCAAGGTTAGTATTCGTAGCAGCGCATCCCGAAACTCAGAAAGAACATAACTCTCTCTTGTATGTCAAACTCTGATAAGGGAGCGAGGGAGCTGCTACCTTGGCCTTGTAGCTATCTATACACAGAAACTGCCATGTCTTCACAGCTGGCTCATCCATTTTTCCACATATGCACAAGATGGAGGACATATTTATACAAAATGGATTCTCATCCCTTACATGTTGCACTTTGTCCCAGAAGTGCAGTGTAATACAAGTACTCGCTCCATCAAGTGAATGGAGCGAGTTCTTGTAATTACACTATGCCGTGGCTCCACAGTAGACAAGGAAGCGTAATGATCAGGAAGCAGCGCTTGCATGGAGTGCCGTCTCCTCATCAAAACAGCTGATTATCGGGGGTGCCAGGTGTTGGACCCCTGATGATCAGATATTGATGACCTATCGTGTACCTATCTGGATAAATGATGATCTTTTTAAAGTATATAATTTAGGAAAACAAACATTGCACCTAAAACTCAAATCCAAGCAGAGGTTTACTCCCAATCAATGTAAAAATAATATATGAAGGTGTGTAAAGCCATATACCACAAGCGTATAGATCAGGGGAATTCTGACCCCTAGTGAGACCTCTATGCCTGGCCTGTATAAGCAGATAATCACTGCGGACAATCCTTATCAGATAGCTTGAACTCACCAATACCGAGTTTATCCAAGAAAGTTGCTTTATTCTGTAGCCAAGATAGTACAGCAGAAACAGATGGATTTTGTACGGTGTTGTAGGTGGTCAAAAGATGATGCTTTTACAAGCTAGCATGAAATACAAGTGTACGTGTTGAATCCCAGAAGCAGAATGAAGACACAGGAAGTGAGGGTGGAGCAAGGAAATGAATGACAGATAAAGCAGAAAACAAAGTGCATAACCAAAAATGGCCACTAGGTGGGGGCATATGACAAAATATGAATATTTGAATAGTTCAACGAAACAAAACTATATAGATTTAACTGCATAGCAGCACAAGGGGTACTCAAGTACTTTTTGTAAAGGTCCACATACCTGAGTCTGCTGCAAAACAAAAAAATATATAATTAGGGACAACACCATATATATTTGGGGACAACACCATAATTTGGGACTACACGTCTTGTAGCGCTGCCTTATATTTTTTTTTACAATAGTCCACACCTCAGCCCACCTAATCTCCTTTCTGCCGACCAAACAGTATGAATGTCCTTTCA
Source organism: Bufo gargarizans (assembly GCF_014858855.1). Taxonomy (NCBI): domain Eukaryota; kingdom Metazoa; phylum Chordata; class Amphibia; order Anura; family Bufonidae; genus Bufo; species Bufo gargarizans. The sequence continues at coordinate 313,115,719 of NC_058084.1, forward strand.
GTGCTCCCTAACAAAATGATGCCCTCAGACAGTATGATGCACTCCACAGAGTATGATACCCCTAAGTGCACCCTCACAGCAGGGTGATCTCTTGGTGCCCCCACACATTATGATGCGCCTTAGTGACACATTGCGATACCTCCTTAGTTCCTCCCCAAAGAGTATGAATCCTCATTGTGCCCCCTCACAGTAGTAATGCCCTCTTTGTGTCTCCTTCACAGTAATAATCCCCATTGTGCCCCCTTCACTGTAATAATCCCCATTGTACCCCTTTCAAAGTAATAATGCCCATTGTGCCTCCTTAATAGTAATAATGCCCATTGTGCCCCCTTAATAGTAGTAATGTCCATTGTGCCACCTTCACAGTAATAATGCCCATTGCGCCCCGTTCACAGTAATTATGCCCTCTGCGCCCTATCCATAGTAGAAATCCCCATTGTGCCCCCTCCATAGTAGAAATGCCCATTGTGGCCCCTTCACATTAACAATACCCATTGTGCCCCCTCCAGAGTAGAAATTTCCACTGTGCCCTCTCCAGAGTAGAAATGCCCATTGTGCCCCATCCGTATTAGGAATGCCCATTGCGCCACCTTCACATTAGTAATGCCCATTGTGCCCCCTCCAGAGTAGAAATGCCCATTGTGCCCCCTTCACTTTTGCAATGCCCATTGTGTCCCCTCCATAGTAGAAATTACCATTGTTCCCCCTCCAAAGTAGAAAAGCCCATTGTGCCCCATCTGTTAAAAAAAAAAAAATACTCGCCTTGTCCCGTTCCTAAATCTCACAGTCCTCTCTCCCCTGCAGACACAGATGGCTCTGCAGCACTGTGTAGGCAGAGCTTATGCTGATTTCCGGGCTGCAGGCGCCACCCACACAGGCCGTCAGCGTGATCTGTGCCTGCAGGCTGAATGGTAGAGCAGGGAGAAGTCTTCTTCCTGCTTCACCATTCAGAGCGCTGCCAGCCTGAAGGGGGGGGGGAGCGCGGGAAGTTGAGCGGTGAGTGACAGGACCCAGCTCCCTGTGCTCCAGCAATGAGTGCTTCCATATGTATTTATGAAAGTCCTCATTGCTTCTGGACTCTGGCACCCCCTGAGAGCGTCAGGCGGATTAATAGTATACACAGATATACATGTTACCTATTCCCCTGTGGTCACGTACACTTATTCAGGGAAAGAAAGATCTCTCTGCTCCTCTCTCAGTAGCCTGTCATCACGCCCCCACTGGTCCCCCCCCCTCTCCTCCTCCACGCTGGAGGAGACCAAAGCCTGCTAAAGGGAGGGTAGATTAACATGACTGTATCTTATTTTGTATAATAGCTGGGGGTATGATAGCTGTAAAACAAGATGAGATTGCGGTGCTAGCCACGATGCATCCTTTAGAAAATGGTGTGGATTGAGAGCTGCAGGTATATGCAGCTTTTACGCCTAAACTTTTTATAAAGAGGTCTTTAAAAGCTAAAGAGGACCTTTCACCAGAATTAAACTTCTAAAGTAACTATACAGGCATGTAGATCGGCGCCCAGGGATCTCCCTGCACTTACTGTTATACCTGGGCGCCGCTCCGTTCTCCCGTAATTGCCTCCGGTATCTTCACAGTTAGGCTCCACCCAGGGGAACCTGCCGGCGCCTCCTTCTCCCATGCTGCAGCGCTGGCCAATCACAGCGCTCAGCTCTCTCTCAGGCTATGAGCTGAGCGCTGTGATTGGCCAGCGCTACAGCATGGGAGAATGAGCCGACGGCAGGTTCCCCTGGGTGGAGCCTAACTGTAAAGATACCGGAGGCAATTACGGGAGAATGGAGCGGTGCCCAGGTATAACAGTAAGTGCAGGGGGGTCCCTGGGCGCCGCTCTACATGCCTGTATAGTTACTTTAGAATTTTAATTCTGGTGAAAGGTCCTCTTTAGATTGTCAGCTTTGAAACAAGACCTGGCTCAGATCTCTAGCTGTTATACAGTCTGAGATACACCCAACTGTAACACGGATGTATGCGATGCCTCCTTGGATACTAAAGTGCCACTCTGCAGGGTCGTATATAATAGATTCTTGGCAGTGAGATCAGATCAGGAGGGTTGGATTCTTGGCACCCCCAGCTGTTTGCAGGACCGGTAATGCACCAGAACCAGGCAAAGCTCTCTACACCGTGTCGTGGCCATGCCTGGTTAATTCATCTTAGTCCCCTTCAATACAGTGTGAGAGAGGTGCAGTAACCAGCCTTGGAAAACCCTATTTAGAAAACCCTTGGCTACACATTTTAATTTGCTACTACTATATATGCAATCCAAAAATTACTCAAATGGTCAGTAAGTTTCCACGCAACTTTGTGTAAATCGGTATGGGTGAAAATAAAAAACTTAATATATCTTAACAGAGGAAATTATGGCTCATTTTCCACTTATCAGCTCTTATAGTCCCCCTTCGTAAACTTACATAGTCCGAGACAAAGAGACAGACTGTCAACTCGCTAAAAGATTAGCTTACATGCTGTCCATAAACATCTTAGATGAGACAGAGAGGAAGAGGGTAAGCTGGCAGTCTGTCCTGAGACAGAGAATGTTAAAGGGGTTTTCCGAGATGTTAATACTGATTACCTATTCTCTGGATAGTTCATCAGTATCTGATCGGTGGGGGTCTAACACACAGGATCCCCACTGATCAGCTGTTCAAGAAGGCAGCGGCTCTTACACCAGTGCCGCGGCCTTCTTGCTGCTTTCCCTAGGCCGAATGATCACACATTCATCAGTCACATGACCTTGGCGCAGCTCAGCCTCATTGAAGTGAATGGGGCTGAGCTGCGATATCAAACATAGCCACTATACAATGTATGGCGCTTTGCTTGGTGAGCTCCAAGAAGGCAGTGGCGCTCCCAGGAGTGAGCCAGTGCCGGTGCCTTTTAAAACAGCTGTGGGGGCGGAATCCATAACGGAATTCTTAGATAACCCGACTCCGAACCTTGTACGCAGAACTTGAAAACACAAGTTTACTCATTCCTAACGGAGGGGAAGGAAGAGCTGATAAGTGGAAAAAGGGACATTTTTTATGATAAGGAGTATTACAAAATTCCTTACATTTACCTGTACTACTGCTTTATACAAAGTTGTGTGAAAAATCATCGACCATTTAATTAATTAATTTATTGCATATATGCAAATTACTAGGGTAAAGGTTCCAACTAACAAGATTATTTACAGATTCTGCACAGTACTAATCCATTTCCTGACATTAGATTTCTGCATAAGATATTTGGCATACAAATATTCCGTGTCAGCATCTCACCCTTAAGATCATTATCATCAAAGAAACAGAAGAATCAATTATATCTGTCACTTTGGTTCTCGATGAGTTATGTATGGGATTTTTTTATTTTTTTTCAAAGAATGAAAATGTCAGAGTGGGTGACATTACATTACATTCTTTATGTATCTTTGATGACCTATCAAGTCTGTGATCAAATTGCTCAAATTTTTCCGTAGATGTGTTTTTGTGTACATGGCCATGCTTATGTATTAAAGCACACATTTTTACTGTGAAATTGTTCAATTTCCTTAGTAATACCTTTTGTTCAAGTGTATCAGATTCAAATCATTTTCTAAAATTGTATTACAATTTCATTTTTAGCTTTTTTGTGGGTATGTCTTTTTTTGCATGTTTTTGTGTGTTTTTTTTGTTTTTTCTCTTTTACAAAGAGAGTCTGTCATCTATTTTGAGCTCATATTACATTATAGCACAGTTGTCCTTCCTGAAACAGCTGATCGGCATGGTCCCCGGGTGTCGGACCCCCACCGATCAGATACTGATGCTAGGTCATCAGTATGAAAATCTCAGAAACCCTTTTAACTATAATGATGTATGGTGGGTTTCCATCATTATGCACTTCATTTGCTGCACTATTTTGTCTTTCATGTTTGATGGAATCTGAGACAGAGTCTCCAAAGCTTATTTGCGAAGGTCAACTAAGGGTATATGCACACAGTGCCCATCACCTATGGATTTTCTCACACAATGCAATACAGTACCATTTTATGTACACAATGTGGAAATTTTCAGTGCAGATTTTGAAATCTGCAGCAATTGTTTTTGTGGATTTTCAGTGCGGATTTCACCCATTGCGATGCAAAGGATGAGACCGGGGGCAGATCCATTTTGATGTCTGCAGCAAAAGCCACAAGTAACACATGTGAATTTGGTGCGGAAATGCAGCAAAAATTGTGCGAAAAGTCCTCATCACCTATACTACCGTGTGTATATCTTTCGTTGACATACTTGTCACTCAGGTCTTTAGGATATTTGACCTAGAGACAGCTCAGTACCATTCAAGTGAGTTGGGCTGAGCTTCACTACCAAACCCAGCCACTATCCAGTGGACAGCATTGTGCTTGGTAAGCTGCGAGGAAGCCGAAGTCCTCACCAGAGCTCAGGTAACGACAGGGGTGCCAGGCATCAGACCTCAGCTGATCTCATACTATTGATCGATCCTGAGGATAGGCCATCTATATCAAAGTCCCAAAAATCCCAGAAAACTCCTTCAAAAACTTGGTAGGTGATTTCAACTTAAAGGGGTTATCCCATGATTAATGTAAAAATGAAAGTCTGACATCATGACAACCAGCCCTGTACCTCACATGGAACCAGAGATCTCCCCATTTATTGCTCTGCTAGAATTATATCAAGCTTTCAGCTCATAGGGAGTGTTCTTTCGGCTGCAGCTCAGGAGGCACATCCCTTCTGCTCTAGCTCTCCCTATCACAGCTTAGGAGGCAGCCAAAGGATGAAACTGAGCATGTGCGGCCATGTCAGTGAGCCAGGCAAAGAAATTAGAAATAAAAAAAACCGCCAGATGATTGATACAATTTATTAAATAAATTCAGTGGCTATACTAATTTTTTTTTTTTATTACATGCAGTTACCAGAATTATTCAGATCCAGGTTCTAGTTTTAAATTGTAGACTATTTTTTTTGTAGGACAACCCCATTAAGGGAAATCTGTCACCAGGAAATTCACGGTTTAATCCGTGCACTATGGGCAGATTTTACTCTACATTTACCAACTGTTTTGCTCACTTTTCCAAGCCTTTTATGTCTTGTCCTGAAAGGGGTGTGGCATCGAAGGAAAGGCGCGTGCTTATATATCAGTCTGTTCAGCTCCTCCCGCTCTGTAACCTGATCTTGTAATACATTTACTCTGGTCAAACGCGGCTTCTCCGGTAATAACTGCTAACCGCTAAAGATTTAAGACTCACAATGATCCTTTAAAAAGGGGTCATCTTAAAGGGGCAACCCCTATACATTTAGACTTTGTATATCACAGTGACAGATACTGGATTTATCAGGTAAAACAGTAGACATCAGAGTATATACCATGTAGAGGACATTTAGAAGGCTTTCTCTAGAAAAACAAAAATAAAACCAGCTTTCATACACTCTATGCTGAGAAAAAATATTGAACCGCCTATCTGTATGGGTTTTTTCACAGGTTCTTTCTCTATATATTTAATGACTGCTTTTACAAGCATTAATAAGGAGCCCAACCATTAATCGTTAGTTGTTCTTATTTTAAAGGCCAGCACGGAGTCTCTGACGGAACTGGACCAAAGTTTATTTGAAAAATTTATCGAAAGTAAAGCAGACCCCATAGTTGGATCTCTGGAGCCTGGCATATATGCGGGGTACTTCGATTGGAAAGACTGCCTGACCCCCACAGGTAATCCACATGCATTTTTGAGCCATTGTTCTTGTGTAAGAGGTGCACGCAATAATGTATTTTTACACAATTGTTTTCTTGCATTTGTTTGTAATTACGGGAAAGGAAATGCAATCTCAGCCTTGTAACGACAGATATGACATTAAAGGGGTTGTGCAGTCAATAAAAATGAAGCTTTAAAATAAAATAAGGGACATACTATATACTCTCCCCTTGCAGTACTTGAAATATAAATTTTGACTTTCAGTGCTGCGGCAAGATGTGTCGTTTGCTGATCATGTGATCTTCCGTCTCTATTGCTCAACCTCCTTAGATGGAGCATACCAATCATTCCGTTAAAGAGGACCTATTACCGGTCCTGACATTACAGGCGCGTCACAGCCAGGGAAAAGGAGACTCCTCTTTGAGCGCCGACGTCCCATGTGTGGTCCTTTTTTGGCCTGATGAAGGGCTCTCATTTAGCCTGAAACATTGTCATAACTGTACATTGTGCATCATTATGTCCGGCTGAATAAAATTCACTAATCATCACATCAATCAAACTGAGTGCTGTCTAATTGTATAAATACTACAAGTGTGGTTCTTGAGGTGGAGCGAGGAACATATCCGTGACGTTCACCCCCAAAACAAGCCAGGCTACTGTTGAGTGCTGTTACCACTTGAAATTACACTACTGAGAAAAGATGACGTCTCATACCCTGTACCGATGCTATTAGCATACAGGGCGCAAAGCCAGATCGGGGGGCACAGCGGGGCAACAGAGCAGCCGATCTGAAAAATATTACAGCAATGACTTCTACTAATAATGCCTTACAGTGCCAGGTACTTATATTGTAATGTCAGGACCGGTGAAAACTCCTCTTTAAACTCCTTTCATTCGAACATGCTCCGTCTGAGGGGACGAGACAACAGATCTTTATATACTGGTGTTATGGTAGAATTTTTTTTTGTATGATCCCTAAACAAGGGATGTTACCATGTGGTCTGCGATGCGCCAGATGTTAAAATTCAGTCTAGGGGCAAGAGAATGAGAAGACAAGACCCATGGTGGTATTTGAGTCTATCCACTTCTGACCCCAAATGGAAGAATATCCCTTTTATTAAGCAAAAGTCCTGGGTGTTCCCTTACAGCGTAGATTCCACTAATCACATTATGGCAACTGTTAGAACAAGAATCTAAATGTCTCCATAGGAAGCAGTCAAAGTACCTGTTAGGAGGGAAAGCAAAGGAATTATTTTCTACATCCAGTTTATGCAATATATTGCATACAAAAGAATTGTGATTACAAAGAATATATAATTCAGAAATTTCCGTCACAGCAGCGTTTAAAGAGAATAGATAACCAAGATGTAATTCTGTTCAATTAATCTGCCATATGTTTCTAGCTACAGCCTTTCTTCTGCAGTTAGATGTCACATCAGTAGGAGTTATTGTTATATACACTTGGCTATATTTTTCTCTATAAGGATTTTCTCAATTTATTAATAGTATATACATATAAATATACTTTATAGAATTCTCTTGAGAGATTTAAAATATATGTGTGGTGTTTCCGTCAATGTTATTATACCGATCCATAGGCTAGAGTTTCACTAATGGATTAGGGTGCATTCCTCTTCTAGTCATAGATACTCTTATCAAGGATTTTCCATAAATTGATTGACCAGCTTACTACTGTTGGCCATTGAGTGTCGTTGTTTTTATCTTTATTTTTTATTTTTTGTACTATAGGTCTGATTCAGGTGGACATGTGTGCAACGGACTGTACACAGACAAGCCATGCTTTATTCTAGTTCATGTCTCATAGAATATGGAGATCATTAGATATAATTGTCTCTTGAGGTTGCCATGATCTCTACAGTCCTCACTGCGTATTAAAAATCATCTGTTTGTTACTGCCACAACACAGACTATTTTTAATACGAACGTGTGAATCCAGCCTGATAAAGTCTATCTTTGTATCTGGCAGGTTGGGTTCGACACCCAAGACCCCTGCCAATCAGCTGTTTGAGAAGACACGCTGTCGGTAGCGCCACAGCCTTATCCCATTGTACCGTGGCTGTGCTTGGTATCGCAGCTTAGCCCATTCAGGCCATGTGACCGATGAACATTGTGAGAAAACCGTGGCACTACTGCAAGTGTTGGTGTCAGACCCCCACCAATCAGTTACTGATGACGTATCCCGGAAAACCCCTTTAATATCACAATTATGTGGGCCCTCTATAGTAGTATTTAGCTACTATGTAGAGTCACTATTCAGGCCTTACATTGCGTTACTAGACATGGCTAAACAGATTTGCATCTTTTAGAAAAATAAAGACAAGAAAATGTATATGCAAATGATGGGTGGGGTTGCCCTACTTTCTTTTTACGTGGTGCCCTATTTTCTCTAGAACTAGTTTACTACTAGTGCAAATTATATTTCCATGAGTTTAACTTTAATGGAATCCAGGCCGCGGTTCCACGGACCGCTCACGGCCATGAAAAACGGCCGTGGGCATTCGGCCTTACTCAAACATTTCAAACAAGTCTATTTGATAATTTTAAGGTCATAAGGATTCTATCAAATAAGTGGGACAATACCTTGTTACACATATTTCAGACATGTCTTCTTGTCTATCAGATAACATGGACAAAGTCTTTCACAAACATTTCTGACAAGTTATATTGTTTATTCCAACAAAAATGGAAAAGTTCTCATACAAACATGTCAAACAAGTCTTAAATTTGTACATATGTCAGGATAATTTTATTGGACCCAATGAACTTCAAATGATCAGAGACTCCCATCTTCACACTTTACACATTTATCATCAGAACTGGTGTAAATGATGACAAATCTACACCAACTACTAGCTGGAGTAAATTTCAGTCTGGTAAAGGCACTGCCAGAGGAGGCATTTAGTTAAGGACTAGGCCTGCTCTTTGTCATGAATTAAATGTCTCCTCTAGCAGCACAGGGCCCATCAAGACCGATATAGCACACATCAGTCTTAATAAATCAGGGCCTGTGTTTCTTTGAAACACTGCAGCACTTCAGAGTAAGGCCTCTTTCACACGAGCATGACGGATTGGCTCCGGATGCGTTCAGGGTGCGATCAGTGAAACTCGCACCATTTTGCAAGCAAGTTCAGTCACTTTTGTCTGCGATTGCGTTCAGTTGTTCAGTTTTTTCCGCACGGATGCAATGCGTTTTTCTTGTGCATGACAAAAAAACTGAAGGTTTACAAACAACATCTCTTAGCAACCATCAGTGAAAAACGCATTGCATCCGCACTTACTTACAGATGCAATGCGTTTTTCACTTAAGCCCCATTCACTTCTATGGAGCCAGGGCTGCGTAAAAAACGCTGAACTGATGCGTGAAAAAAACGGTACACAGACACATTGAAATTAATGGGTCCGGATTCAGTGCGGGTGCTATGCATTCACGTCACGCATTGCACCTGCGGGGAAAACTCGCTCATGTGAAAGAGGCCTAATACATAGTTCGGTGTAACCAAGTAGCATGTTGGTATTTTATGCTGCCTGCATTTAGGGAAGCATGAACCTATCGACAGGTTCCCTTTAACTACCGTATGTCTGTGCAACCAGTTTGTAGCAGTTTCCCTCGTGTACCATATGTGCCTGTCCTACCGTAGGTGTTCTGAAGTGTTAATTAAATACCTCAAACATACCACCATTTGTTTAAAATAAAAAAATTATGTTATGCTCACCCCTTTCTCCAGCAGCGTTCTCTGTTCTATTGGCACAGTCCCCCTGCTGCTATTGGTTTACACACTGCAGCAGTGCCGTGCCAGTGTGCGGCATGTGATGGCTGCTCTGATCAGAGAGCATAGATGTAGGGGAAGAAGCAACTGGATTACAAACTGTTTAAGGCTACTTTCAGATTAGCGGCAGCTTTCTCCGGCAAGCTGTTCTGGCGGGTGAACAGACTGCAGGATCCGTGCTGCCGCTAGTGCATGTGTGCCGCTGGAAGTCCACTTCAGCCCTATTCATTGTAATGTTATAGTTTTATTCTGGCCACCTCTTGGCATGTTTGCCATGCTGCGGCCGGACCTCTGGCCCGCCCCCATTATATTGAATGGGGCTGGAGCGGACTTCCGGCAGCACGCGTGCACTAGCGACAGCACGGATACGGCAGGCTATTCACCCGCTGGACCAGCCTTGCACTCCCCGCCTTCCCAGAGCCATAACTTTTTTATTTTTCTGTTCACATAGCCTTATGAGGGCTTATTTTTTGAGGGACAAGTTGTACCTTCTAATGGCACTAATTAATATTGCATATGATGTAGTGGGGAACTAGAAAATAATTCCAAATGAGGTGAAACTGTAAAAAAAAAACGCAATTATGTCACAATTTTATGTTGTGTTTTTTTTGTTTTTAAGGGAGTCTGTCACCACAATTTGACATTATAGACTGCTTACATAGCGTTGTAGCATAACTATAGATGAGTCAAATCATACCTTTGTTGTTTTGTTCTGCAGTTCACCAGAGGCAAAATGGTCATCACAGTGCCCATGCCCAGGCCGGCGGTGAACTGCGCACTCTTGGGATTTCGGCCATTATGCTCGATCATGCAAGAGGCTTACAGGGCGGGCCAAGCAACAGGCTGGGGAGGGGTTATGTGAGAAGATGGCAGAGTGGCCTGGGCACTTACAGCCCAAACGCCACCCCTGGGCACTTGCGAGCCCTCATTTGCATATGAATAAAACAGCGTTTTTGCTTCTGTTGAACTTCAGAACAAAACAACAAACGTACCATTTGACACATCTATAGTTATGCCACAGCGCTGTGTAAGCAGTCTATAATGTCAAATTGTAGTGACAGACTCCCTTTAACGACGTTCCCTATGCAATGCAGTAAAATTTACCTGCTATCTTCATTCTCCAGGTCAGTACGATGACAACGATATCACTCTTTTTAGAGTTTTTCTTGCGTTTTAATACTGAAAAAAAAATAAAAACCTTGAAAAAAATACATTCTTTTCCCCGGCGCCTCCACAACGGCAATCCCAGGAGGGTGTCCCCACCTCCCCAGGACAGGAAACAATGTAGAAGCTCAAGTTTAAAAGGCCCCTCCCTTTACCGGCTTCAGTTGTTGTTTTCTGTCCTTGGGATCGCTTGGAAGCCGCTCCTGCAGAGCCGGGAGTCCATTAAAGTCTCGCACGGCCTGTCAGTTGCCCCATTCAGGAGGGTCTGTGCAGGTGACCGGGATTGAAGAGAGCCTGGCGCCTCTGTCCCGTTGAAGGCAGCCCGGGCATCCGCTTTCCCCGTTACGGAACCTGTGGGAAGCGAAGGATCGCATGCGCCTAACAGTTCGGAACATCTGGGCAAGAGTTTCACTTTGCCAGGTCTCTGCGCATCACTTCCGCCAGCAGGGGAATGTCGGGAGCATGGATCGCAGAAGACTGCGTCCTGCATGTACAACATGTCCGCTCCCTTGGAAGCTGTGGATCCTTCTACTGCCCAGAGCCCAGTAAAGCCTCCTCCTCTCAGGAAATCTCTATTGGGTGAAGAGGAGCAGAGTTCTATTGTTTTTCCCCCACTTGTGTTAGTGCTGGCCTTTATTTAAAATTCTTAGTTGCTAATTTGTCCCCCAAAAATGTATCTTACTTTATAGGGCAGGGAGGCCAGCACCGTAAAGACCTCTAACGGAGATTCGGCATGAAAAAAATTTGCAATGTGCAAAAAATCCCTGCCGCCTAAGTCTAAAAAAGCACTTTGTCCCAGGTGTACAGACAAAGTAGTGACTGCTGAGTCCCCATCCTTACTAAAATCCATAAGAGATATGATCAAGAAAGAAGTAAACGTGGTGATAGACGCAAGATTACCACCAGATTCCCCCCAACCATCAACCTCACAGAGATCACAGATATCTGAATTCCCATGTGATCCAGACTCGGATGAGGGTGAAATATTCTCACAGTCCGAATCTTCTAAGGACGAATCGGGGAAGCCTTTCTGTATTCCTGAAGATACAGAAAAATTGTTAAAAACAATAAGAGCTACTATGAAGATTGAGGACGTAAAGGAATCCCAATCAGTTCAGGATAAAATGTTTCAAGGATTGGGTGAAAAGAGAAGGAAAGTCTTTCCTGTCCATAATAACATTAAAATGTTGATCGCTAAAGAATGGAAGGATCCAGAAAGGCGAAATACAATTCCAAATGCCATTAAAAGAAAATACCCCTTTGCAGAATCAGACTCATTCTCATGGGATAATGTTTCCAAGATCGATGCTCCAGTTGCCCGCATATCAAAAAAGACTTCCTTACCTTTTAAGGATATGGGCCTCTTAAAAGATCCGATGGATAAGAAATGTGAGGGTCTTCTCAAGCGGGCATGGGAGACAAACACGGCTATGCTGAGGCCTGGTATAGTGGCAACCTGCACCTCCAGATCATTATCGGTCTGTTTAACCCATCTGGAGGAACACCTAGCGGCAAGTACCCCTAGAGAGGAGAGCCTAGCCTCTATCCCTGTTTTCGAAGCAGGCCTCAAATTTTTGGTCAGATGCCTCGGCGGATCTAGTAAGGCTCTCGGCTAGGTCTGCTGCCTTATCGAATGCCACACGTAGAGCTGTATGGCTCAGATCCTGGTCTGGGGATTCTACTGTAGCTCAAAGAGTCGTCTATGCTCCATTCCGTGTGAGGAGGATAAGTTGTTTGGTTCAGCCTTAGACGACATTTTAGAGAAGGCATCAGACAGGAAAAAAGTCTTTCCTTCAGACAAAAATTTTTTCCAACAGAGACGGTCCTTTCGGAGCCAAAAAAGGACCGGATCAGATCAGACGGGAAAAGACCGCTCTGGAAGATGGCAATCCTTAGGAGGAAAGGTTTTCAGCTCTTACAGGGTAATAATAAACCTGAAAAGGTTGAACAAGAGCATAGCCTACAAAAAGTTCAAGATGGAGACAATCAGATCAACAGTAAATCTCCTGAAGAACTGGGATGGGAATCAGAATACGCTAGACAAGAGGATAAAAGTTCCTTTAAAGGTAAAGCAGTCTCTACTGTGGTGGAGAATAAGAAAAAATCTTCAGTCAGGAGTATTTTGGAGACACACCAATCAGGTGGTTATCTCTACCGACGCTAGCAGTCGTGGATGGGGAGGCAACACCAAAGATCAGGTAATACAACGTGTTTGGAGTCAAAACATGGCAGAAGCATCCTCAAATCTAAGAGAGTTGATGGCAGTCTTCAAAACACTGCTCTCTTTCCAGTCAACCGTAAATTCCCATTATGTAAAAATTCTGTCCGACAACTCCACCGCAATGGGCTATTTAAACCGGCAAGGAGGGACAAAAAGCAGAGCTCTGCGAAATCTGTCAGGGAAGATATTTTGCTGGGCAGAAAAGAACCTACATTTTTTAACGGACGTCCATCTCAAAGGCAAGAAAAACATAGTAGCGGACTATCTCAGCAGGGAGAATTTAAAAGAGGGAGAATGGTCACTAGACCCCGATATGTTCGATCCGATATTTTTTAAAAAGTGGGGTTCATGGTTTAAGTGTTTTCTGAGATTTTATTTTATTTTTTTACCGATGATCTATCCTCTGGATAGGTCATCAGTATCTGATGGGTCCCGGGTATCATATCCCCACCGATCAGATATTGATGACCTATCCAGAGAAGGCACCGGCGCTCCTGTGAGTGCCACTGCCTTCTCACAACTCCCCAAGCACAGGTCAGCCCCGTTCACTTGAATGGGGCTGAGGTGCTCCTAGGCCTCATGAACGATAAACGTGTCGTCACGGGCCTAGGAAAGGCTGAGAGAAGGCTGCGGCGCTCACAGGACCATCTCTGCCTTCTCAAACAGCCGATTGGCTGGGATCCCAGGTTTATAGAAACACAGACAAAATTCAGATGTCCAAAGTTCAGGTTCTCTATATAGGCAACAAGTCTACAGGTGGCAAATAACACAAAAGCACAGTACCTTCAGTTTGTAAGCAACCTCTATGCTCCATCCAGAGAGAGCTTTCCTAGTGTAGCTTGGGTTTTTAAGTAGGCCTCAGTACTACTGCATTTGTCATTGAAACCATTGGAAAGGAACATAGGAACTGGACTAGGACCATTGGCTTGGTACAACCCAGAACACTCTTTTAAACAAGGAGAAAAACTAAAAATGTGCTCTCCTACTTCATGGAGCCCCTCATCGTGTATAGACAAGAAACCTAGGTGAAATATATACACTATCTGCCACCTTTCCAGTCTTACAGTATGTACTCTCAGCTGAGTTGAACTGGTGGGTATGTGGAGGGTGGGGGGTCAGGAGGGGTAGCTGGCAGGTGGACAGGCATGTATGGCCAGACTCGTACATCCAAAAACATATTAGTCTAAAGTGTGACTGTTTTGTCCCACAAAAGTTGCACTTCTCTAGAATAAAATAAATTTAAGCTTAAAAAAAATATTCTGGTTAGCTAAAGTGAACCTCAAGTTCCTGTGCAGCTTGACAGCATGACTTAGTTCTGCTGAGAATTCTTCAGGCCCTGTTATCCAGAATATAAGGTGTCCTGTATCTAGTGCTCTTACTATCTTTCCACTATAAGCACTAGTTTCCAGTTTATATATCGATATAAAATTTTGAGCGTTAAGTAAATACACTGCATTTTTGGGTTGTACTGATCACAGGTTGGTGAAGACCTGCAGCAGATTTTGCTGTTAATCCACGGCAAGCTCCCCAAGTGTTACATGTGGATTTTTTCAGATCTCACTCTTTGCATTGCAAAGGTTAAAATCCACTGAACAAAACACAAATTTGTAACGTACAATTCCCTACCATGTTCTCAATTCTGCATCTGAAAAATTATGCTACATGTTAATGGGGTTTTTAAAACTGCACTAAAGCATGAAGCTCTGCTCATATAAATTAGAGATTGGCTGAAAGTGACAAGTCAAAAGTCAATAATGCTCAATCCGATATATGGTCTAATTTTTCATGTGCTGTGATCTGAATGGCTGCCATAAACTGCATGTTTGCACTACCTACTTTATGTTCAGGTTGCTTGAGAATTGTTCAGACACCCTCTTACACCAATGATCAGAAAGCACAAGCATACTCTGAGAAGTTTCATTCATATTTAATGCTCAATTTTGAAAACATTTTTGGAACGTGCCCACATATTTAACCACATTTCCTGTTTTTTAGCAGAAGCTTTACGAATTGCCTCTTGGTGTTTGCGCTAAAATTAGAATCAAAGGGTGATATAATTAAAGTAGGTACCTTTTGACGTGAGGAGCAGATAGGTAAAGTCACTTACTTTCCAAAACATTATCACAATGCGCACCTTTTCCTATTCCTCCATTTATTGTAAAAGAGGTCCTTGCCGGTAAGGTGTGAAAAATAAAGAATCGATAGAGCACGTTTTCAACTTTGATAAGAAGTTTAACCTCTTCCATGCCATTAAGGCTACTTTCACACTTGCGTTCGGGGCTCCGCTTGTGAGTTCAGTTTGAAGGCTCTCACAAGCTGCCCCGAACGGATCCGTCCAGCCCTAATGCATTCTGAGTGGATGCGGATCCACTCAGAATGCATCACTCTGGCACCGTTTGTCCTCCGCTCCGCTCAGCCATGCGGAGGCAAACGGATCCGTCCAGACTTACAATGTAAGTCAATGGGGACGGATCCGTTTGAAGTTGACACAGTATGGCTCAATTTTCAAACGGATCCGTCCCCCATTGACTTTCAATGTAAAGTCAAAACAGATCCGTTTGCACTATCATGGTAATGCAAACTGATCCGTTCTGAACGGATCTAAGCGTTTGAATTATAGGTGCGGATCCGTCTGTGCAGATACCAGACGGATCCGCACCTAAACGCTGGTGTGAAAGTAGCCTAACATGCACTGTATCTGGCCTAATTATACCTACTTAAAGGGGATGTCCACTTTTGACTTGGCATCTGTTGTGATCTGATTCTGCAAAAATGAAGGAACAGAGAAATGAAGCATTATGCAAGAACCATTACTTATCCATGCAACAATGGCCGTCTATGCTCTGAAACTTCGACTACTGTTTTCTAAAATATTTTTCGTGCTGCACCAGTTCTCTGGAACTCCCAACAGCCACAATTTTAAGCATGCACTAAAAACACATTGGGGGTAATGTACTACAGACACTACGTTAGTTTTTGGCGGGGGCCGGGCTGAGTTGGGGCATCTGGCCCAACACATTTACCTTCTTTTACTCCAGGAAATAGGTCTTCAGGGTATTTTAGTTGTAAAAATGGACGCAAGTCCCCCTGTGACAGCTGTGTGACAATATTAATTCGCACAACTGGTGTCAAAAAATGTTCAACATTTGCGCGGAGAGGAGGCATGTTGGCACCAGGCCAGGGCCGCAAATTTACTAACATGAAAACACCAGTCTTTGTAAAAGTGCCCCACTGCGGCTTTCCTTTCAGCCACTGCACAGCTGTGCTGCATGTGGCTGTCCCCTAATACTTTATCTGTCTTTCATATCGGCTACATAATTAGAGCTCAATAAAGAGGTTGGAGGTCATTTATCAATGTTCAGCTGCCATAAAAATAGTACTTTAATACCCGCATGGGAGTTTTTACACTAAGTACGACAAATGGACATCATGAGGACTGTTCTGGTAAATGTACTTTTTCGCCTGAAAATAGGCAAAACATTGCGCTCAGCCCTATTCACTTCAATGGGGCTGAGCGCAATACCAAGCACAGCCACTATACAATGTACGACGCTGCGCTTGGTAAGCACGTTGGAGGCCGCAGTACTCACAGGAGCGTCGGTGCCTTCACAGTTGATCAACGAGGGATCTGGGTGTCTGACCCCCAAGAGGTCATCGGTATCAAAATCCAGGAAAACTCTTTTAAAGCATTCGTATGCTGCCCCATTTGAGAGAAACGTAGGATAGATACAGGAGCCATAGAGCTGTATACACTCTCATACATGTAAAGCAGTGAATCACTTTGTTTCAGCTACTGTACTTGGTATGAGCTTTCATAAATTATACTAAAATATGGCATCAAGTATTGTAAACCCATATGTACCTGTAACTGTCTTATGGTGTTGAAAGAGGGTCCCCAGAAGTGTCTCCTGTGAGTCACAGTTCTGCTTTGAAGCCCTCTTTCTAGTTTCACTTTTGGTGTTACTAAGAAACTGATCAGTTAAAGAGGTATTACATTTATTTATTTAGAGAATAGGATGTTGAACAATGTTCTAATATGCATCGATTTAAAAATTTGGATACAGAATTTTATAAAATCCTATTAGTAGCCTTTTCCTAAAGAAAAAATGGTACGGCCCGTTTTAGTCCTGTAAAAAGCATCCATAGTCGAGCTGGATAAGACTAAACATGGTGCCACTCATGTGACCCATCATGAGACCCTCACAAGTATCATGTGACCTGGTTTTCAGTTAACTGCCCAGGTATCTAACAGGTGAATAGTAGTGTATTGAGGAGCAGAACATATACAGTATATACAGATATTTAGTTTTTGTTTTTTTACACTAAACTTATAAAATATCACCTAGAGACTGGCAGCCATTTTACGTTAGGCTACATTCACACTCACGTTAATATTTTCCGGTATTGAGATCCATAATAGTCAATGGGGACAAAATGTAACTGAACAGAACGGAATGCTCCAAAATGCATTCCGTTCCGTTCTTCTACCGGAGCGCAAACCGCAGCATGCTGAGCAAAACGTATCTTTCATGACCCACAGTGCAAGTCAATGGGGACGGATCCGTTTTCTCAGACACAATAGAAAACTGATCCGTCCGACTTTCAATGAAGTTCATGACTGATCTGTCTTGGGTATGTTAAAGATGATACAACCGTATCCGTTCATAACGGAAGCAGATAGTTGTATTATCAGTACCAGAAACGCTTTTGCTGAGCCCTGCCAGATCCAGCAAAAACGCTAGTGTGAAAGTAGCCTTATCTAGAGACAGGTAGCCATCTCAATACACACAGTGATGTGGTTACTGTGATATCCAAAATAATAATTATTAAAATGCTAGTCCTATTCAGTTATCACATGGGTGTATCCTGTGTGCTGACCTCATGATATGTTGGTGTCGCGTACCTGATGCCATTTTTTAGTTAGGCCATGCATACATTACACAGGACTAATACATGGGCTATACAATTCTACTGCATATAGGGGTCAACTTCATTATATAAGAGCAGTATGTATCCAGAATTTTAAATTAATGTATGTTAGAAAATCGTACGATTTCCTATTATATAAACAAATAAGTAAACAAAATAAAAACTGGAATACCCTTTCAAAATTGTATTGAGAACGTAAGCCATCCATTTGCAGTCCCGTAGACTTCAGTGGGCTAGTCTGATCTGGAAAAATGGCTAAAACTATGCACTATTTTAAATGAAACGGCCAGCCTGACCTGTTAAAAAAGGTTATGACTGCATGGCCCCTTTGAAATGTATATCAGTACCCAAAACAATGGTCATGGGCATGAGCCCATAGAACATTGTAATGTTTGATGCCAAAAATGTATAAACGGTAATAAGTTTCTATCTACACGTTACATAGCAAAAGGTCTGATTACTGTCAAAAACATATATATATATTTCTAAAAATGTACGGTAATTTGGTACATTCATTTTATTCTATTTTTTTTATATTAGTAATCATATTCTAAAAAACGGTAGTTCTGGGCCATACATGTAGAAATTACATTGGACAACCTGTGACAATGATTTACTGAAAACGTGCTATGGTATAATGTCCCGTAACTCATTAATGTAAACCATTTATTCTAATTTTCTGTGACAGACGGTGAATCAATGTTTTGCTGCTAATACATACCACTTCCTAGCCACAGCTGTGTTGTTTCCTTGTGTACTATAGAGAAGGGAGGAAGAGGCACATGTAGGGTTTGCTATACTTTCTCTCCATTATACATCTTCTCTTTCTGCTTAGTGGATCGGCTATCGGTTATGATTTACTGGAACAAAGAAATGGAGCAAGTAGCAGAGTTGTTATTCTTATTATTTTAGGCCTGGGGAAATCCCAGCAATGACACAGACAAGTAGGCGAAGTGCTGATACTGGGATGTGTGGGTGGGGGCACTTCACTCAGACGTGACCTCATCATAAACAGGTAACGGCGCTGACCACCTGGTGAGCACATCGTTCTAAAGGTTAGGGAATTCAAGCTGTTTTTGAGGCCTTAGTGCTGCACTTTAATTTTCTACTTTCAGTTTTTATTATGCTTAATGGATTTGTGGACAACACATGTAGGTGGGAGATGAGAAGTTGCATTCATTTTTTTTTAGGTGTTCTTTTTGCAGAATATTCACCAGAATTTATAAGAAATTGTTTAATAGAAATATAGTTGAATAGAAACACACTGTAGCCAACTACTTAACTCTGTTGTGCATGTCATTTTATGTGCCCTTTTGGCTTATGTTTATGTCGAGTAGGTTAGCATGGTACTTTATATTGTTTATCCTAAAAAAAAAACGATATGGTTCTGTTGTTCAGTGTATTTGTCTGCTTTTTTTAAAATATATTTATGATCTATCCTCAGGCTAGATCATCATTATTAGATCAGCGGTGGGAGGGGGAGTGCTGACTCAGGGCACCCCTGCCAATCAGCTGTTTGAAGGGAAAGCAGCGCTCGTAAGAGCACCGCCTCCTGTTCACTTTTTACCTGCTCGCCGTCACAACTGCAGTGGTGAGCAGGTGTAATTACAATTGCTCCATACCCATTCACTTCAATGGTACACCTATGTCTTATTCACTTGGATAGGAAGGAGCCGTTCCATTAAAGTGAATGGGACGACATAGTTGTAATTACACCTGCTCACCGCTGCAGTTGCAGCAGTACCCAGGTAAACAGTGAAGAGAAGGCAGCACTCGTACAAGTGCCGCAGAAACAGTTGTTCGATAGAGGCACCAAGAGTCAGCACCCGCATCTCTAATATTGATGACCTATCCTAAGGATAGGTCATCAATATAAAAAAAGCAGACAACCCCTTTACAAGGTATCTGTCAGCAGATTTGTATCTATGACACTGGCTGACTGTTACATGTGCACTTGGCAGCTGAAGGGATCTGTGCTGGCCCCATGTTCATATATGCCCGCATTGCTGAGAAAACTGAAGTTTTAATATATGCAAAAGACCCTCTAGGGGCAACGGGAGTGTTGTTGTTACACCTAGAGGCTCAGTTCTTTGCTTTGACAGGGCCCTCAGTGAAAATGTCATCATGCCTGGCCCTGTCAATCACAGTGGAGAGGATATGGCAGTTGCAGAGAAAGACTGGTTATGGCTTTTAGAGGCTTGTAATGGAGACTGTGATGAAAATGTACGACAGGACCAATGTGTCATATCAGTGGGGTTGTGGCACTCGTCATTGTTTATCGCAGCTCAGTCCCATTCACTAAAATGGGATTAAGCTGCAGTACCAGGCACAGTCATTATAAAATGTACAGCTCTGTGCCTAGTAAACTATAAAGGGGACGTGGTGCTCAGTTTCTCATGGCACTTTCAGTCACCTGATCATTGGTGGGCTCAAAGTCAAACCCAGCGAGCGCCACAGCTCATTCCCAGCTGAACGTTGGGGTGCCTGGAGTTCCAGCAACCACCATGGTCCCTTCTGTTATCACCTGGTTGCCAGGAGTCAGACCCCCACTAATCTAAAATTAATGGCCTGCCCTAAGGATGGAACCGCAGCGCTCCCAGGTCTTCAAGAAGTAGATAGTTTATTCACATTTTGGTGAATAAACTATCTACTTCTTGAAGACCTGGGAGTGCTGCGGTTCATTTCTGCTTCTTGGATGTCTGGGGGACCACATGGGTACCCATCTCTGCTGGCACCACCCCCTATACAGACTAAAGACCCTAACCTGCAAGTGCTGCTGCATATCACAATTAACTTTTCTCAACCCTAAGGATGGCCCATCAGTATCCTAGTCCCAGAAACCCCTTTTATTTAAAAAGAACAAGAAGGCAAATCTAAAGCAGTCAAACACCAGAACCTCAAGAGCAATGAGTTCTGAATAGACAGTGAAACAGTGTTTGAGTTGCATGTACTTTAGTACTAAAAAAAAAAAAAAAAAAAAAAAAAAAAAAAAAAGTACAAAAAACACACCAAACATTTTACTGTGAGAACCTGAAACCAAAGGGTAAAGCATAGTGATGGAAAGGTTATGATTTGGGGATACCTTGCTGTATCGGGGAGAGATTTTAAAATGAACTGTGGATACAAGAAATCCCCCAAGTACCATTCATAAATTCTCCCAAATGGTATCGGAGATGGTAGAGCCAATAATCACCTGTTGGGGGTTATTTCACTTTCTATAAAATATGGAAATGTTTGTGAAATATTGCAAAACATGTTTATTTTTTGCTCATTTACGTCAGCTCTGTCTTGACATTTAGTTTGACTGAAGATCAAATATTTATATCGCTATACAGTAGTATGTGTTAAGAAATAAATAAAAACTTGGTCTGACCTTATCCTTTTAATGACTGTATATAAAGATTATATACCGTATTGCCAATGATACAGTAATTAAAAGTGTAGCTATACAGGAGTTCTGGCTTCTGTACTGATGAAAACAAATAAAAACCTGCTTACCCCCGCTCTTTTCCAGCTACCCTTACTGGTTTTCCACTCCCTATCTGTAAACCTCTGGACAGATGAGGTCACATGCGCCTCTGCAGTCAATGACTGGCCTCAGCAGTGATGTGTCCCCTAGTACACGTGACCCCAATGTGCTTCTTGGGGACGCATCCCCATTGAGGCTAGTGATTGGTTGCACTAACACACGTGACCTTGTCCGATTGGAAGACCAGTAAAGGAAGCCAGGGAGCTGGTACGTATGGGTTTTCCCACGGTTAAAAGTAAAAAATAAATAATTCTGTACAAACTCTTTAAGGATATGTACATACATCTGCAACTTACAGTGCTGCCCATAATTATTCATACCCATGGCAAATTTTTACTTAAAGTTACTTTTATTCAACCAGCAAATAGGTGTCTCCCAAAAGATAATAAGACGATGTACAAGAGGCATTATTGTGAAAAAAAAAAACATTTCTTAGCTTTTATTTACATTTGAGCAAAAAGTGTCCAGTCCAAAATTATTGATACCCTTCTCAATAATCAATAGAAAAGCCTTTATTGGCTATTACAGCAATCAAACGCTTCCTATAATTTCAGACCAGCTTTTTGCAAGTCTCCACAGGTATTTCTGCCCATTGATCTTTAGCAATGAGCTCCAAATCTTTCAGTTTGGAAGGTCTTCTTGCCATCACCCTGATCTTTAGCTCCCTCCACAGATTCTTAATTGGATTCAAGTCTGGACTCTGGCTGGGCCACTCCAAAACGTTCATGTTGTTGTCTGCTAACCATTTCTTCACCACTTTTGCTGTGTGTTTTGGGTCATTGTCATGCTGAAATGTCCACTAATGCCCAAGGTCAAGTTTCTCTGCAGACTGCCTGATGTGGTCGTTGAGAATCCTCATGTTTTTTTTTCATGGTGCCGTTTACTGTGATTAGGTTCCCTGGTCCATTGGCTGAAAAACACCCACAAAGCATTAGGTTTCCACCACCATGTTTGACAGTGGGGATGGTGTTCTTTGGGTGGAAGGCTTCTCCTTTTTTACGCCAAATGAAGGAAACATCATTGTGACCAAACAATTCAATTTTTGTTAAATCTGACCATAAGGGTCCATTCACACGTCCGTTTTTTCTTTCCTGATCTGTTCCGTTTTTTCAGGAACAGATCAGGACCAGATCTGGACCCATTCATTTTCAATGGGTCCTGGAAAAAATCGGACAGCACAATGTGTGCTGTCCGTTTCCGTTGTTCCGTTCCGCATGTCCGTTTAAATATAAAACATGTCCTATTCTTGTCCTGAAAAATCGGATCCTGGTACAATGCAAAGTCAATGGTTCCGCAAAAAACGGAAGATATTCGGATGTCATTCCGTATGTCATCCGTTTTTTGCGGATTCCGTTCCTGGAAATTAAATCCTGCCCACAGAAACCAAAGGGGAAGGGCTTGGCAGAGCTGGATCATCTTTTTTTGAATCTGACTGCATTGAAAAGTTGGCAAGATGCCAGTGTATGACGTGGAGCGTTTAATTACCCTGATAGAAGAGCGGCCCAACCTATGGGATACGCGATTGGACTCCTACCATGACCGAGTCCTGAAGGATAGGTCCTGGGAAGAAATCGCCCATGAATTAGATGGGGAATTTTCCAAAGCAGACTCAAAGAAGCGGCACATCATCAGTGAGTAATTTATATATGTATATATGTCTGCTGTCATATTTCTTGTATGAAGTGCATGTATTCAGGAATGTGAAAACTATGGCTCTACAAACTACTACTACTCCTCCTATGACGTGCTGTGTAGAGTAGTAGTTTTTCAGCATTTGGAGAGCAGCAGACTGACCATGCTTTTACTTTGCAAACCTGTGCATAGCAAGGCATTACTACACATCTGCATATGCATGCTTTTTTACTGGTTTGCAAACATTTTAACCCCCCCGTCCTAGATTTTTACTTTGGAAACCTGTGCATAGCAAGTCATTAATATACAGCTGCATATGCATGCTTTTTTGCTGGTTTGCAAACATTTTAAGCCCCCAGTCCTAGATTTTTACTTTGCAAACCTATGCATAGCAAGGCATTATTAAACAGCTGCATATGGCTACTTTTTTTTGAGGCCTTGCAAACATGTTAACTCCTTAGAGCATGGCTGCTCAAGGTGTGGCCATCCAGCTTTGGACAATCTACAACTCCTAACATGCCATGCTATAGGCTGATAGCTGTCGCCTGTGCAGAAATGCTGGGAGTTGTAGTTTGGAAACAGCATGAGGGCCTGAGGTAGTGCATGCCTGCCTTACAGATAATACAGTAAATAAATTGAGGAGATGAGTGTTTGAATACTGTTTAAATCTCAGATATGTTTTTTTTTTTTTTTTTTCGTGAAAATTTTAAATATATGTTGTTGTTTTTTTGTTTTTTTTTACCTAGTCAGCAAAATTAAAAACCGCTGGTACTCGTGCCGGGACCAGTTTAAGCGCGAAATGAATCAGCGCCAAAGAAGTGGCGACGGTTCCTTGGCCAAAAAGCCATATTTGTATACAGCCAACCTCCAGTTCTTGCGCCCAATCATGGAAACTCGACCGTAAGTAATGTTTTTTAAATATAAAATTTCAATGTCACCTTGATGATTATAGTTTGGTGCCTTCAGGCTACTTTCACACTAGCAATCGATCGGATCCGTTCTGAACGGATCCGATCATAATAATGCAGACGGAGGCTCCGTTCAGAACGGATCCGTCTGCATTATTTTTAGCATATAACAGCTAAGTGTGAAAATAGCCTCGTACGGATCCGTCTAGACTTTCAATGTAAAGTCAATGGGGGACGGATCCGCTTGAAGATTGAGCCATATGGTGTCATCTTCAAGCGGATCCGTCCCCATTGACTTTAGTCTACTTTCACACTAGCGCTTGATCGGATCCGTTCTGAACGGATCCGATTATATTAATGCAGACGGAGGCTCAGTTCAGTACGGATCCGTCTGCATTAATAACTTTGAAAAATGTATAAGTGCACAAGATGCCTGAGCGGATCCGTTCAGACCTTCAATGTTTAGTCAATGGGGGACGGATCCGCTTGAAGATTGAGCCATATGGTGACATCTTCAAGCGGATCCGTTCCCATTGACTTACATTGTAAGTCTGGACGGATCCGCACGCCTCCGCACGGCCAGGTGGACACCCGAACGCTGCAAAAAGCGTTCAGCTGTCCGCCTGGCCGTGCGGAGGCGAGCGGAGCGGAGGGAGAACGCCGTCAGACTGATGCAGTCTGAGCGGATCCGCGTCCATATAGACTGCATCAGGGCTGGACGGAAGCGTTCGGGTCCGCTCGTGAGTCCCTTCAAACGGAGCTCACGAGCGGACAGCCGAACGCTAGTGTGAAAGTAGCCAGGCGTTTCAGGGTCGACCTGTGAATTCTGTTTTAAGGCTCTATGAAGCGGTCCACGAATGATCAGTTCGGGAACTATGCATTTGGATTGAATATGGTTCCATTTAGAATGCATACATTTTGCACCATCATGCCTCTTTCTGCTCCGGAGGCGGGCATCTAGATGATGTATGCTGAATTTTGTGGTGCTCCTTGAGGTGCCGAACCAAAGGGATCCGTCCTGAGGTACAATGTAAGGCTACTTTCACACTAGCGTTCGGGCGGATCCGTTCTGAACGGATCCGCCCATAATAATGCAGACGGAGGCTCCGTTCAGTACGGATCCGTCTGCATTATTTTAGCAAAAAAAAGCTAAGTGTGGAAATAGCCTCGTACGGATCCATCCAGACTTTCAATGTAAAGTCAATGGGGGACGGATCCGCTTGAAGATTGAGCCACATTGTGGCATCTTCAAACGGATCCGTCCCCATTGACTTACA
The DNA here is from genome assembly GCF_014858855.1 of Bufo gargarizans. Taxonomy (NCBI): domain Eukaryota; kingdom Metazoa; phylum Chordata; class Amphibia; order Anura; family Bufonidae; genus Bufo; species Bufo gargarizans. The sequence continues at coordinate 313,140,847 of NC_058084.1, forward strand.
TTGAAAGTCTGGACGGATCCGCACGCCTCCGCACGGCCAGGCGGACACCCGAACGCTGCAAGCAGCGTTCAGCTGTCCGCCTGTCCGTGCGGAGGCGAGCGGAGCGGAGGCTGAACGCCACCAGACTGATGCAGTCTGAGCGGATCCGCCTCCATTCAGACTGCATCAGGGCTGGACGGAGGCGTTCGGGTCCGCTCGTGAGCTCCTTCAAACGGAGCTCACGAACGGAAACCCGAACGCTAGTGTGAAAGCAGCCTAAGTAAATGTGTACGGATCCTTTTGCAGTTACACAATATGGTGCAATTGTAAACGGATCCATTTCACATCGCCTTTCAATGTAAAGCCAGGAGTCCCTATTAATATACCATTGGATTTTAGTTTTCGCAAATCCAATGGGAATTTTTAACTTGAATCGTTCCCAACACCCTGAGAGAGCCTGTATGTTATAATAAACCAGGCATGCTCAACCTGTGGCCCTCCAGCTGATGCCAAACTACAACTACCAGCATGCCAGAACAGCATACAGCTATCAGCTCACAGCAGTCCAACGTGGGAGTTTTAGTTGGACAATAGCTTGATGGCCGCTGGCTGAGCGTGCCTAGAATATACCATTGGATGTAAGTTTGTTTGTAATAACTCTGAAACTGCTAGACGTTTCCAGGATCAGCATGTTTGTCAAATAATAATCTAATTGGATTTTTTGATTTCCTTGAATAATTAACTTTAATAAAACTTTAAAAATTATTTCTCAGAACCGTGGATAACCTGAGTCAAGACCCGGTTGAAGTGGAAGCGGCTTCTGGACCTTCTTCCACGGAGAATCCAACTGCCCCTCCATCCTTGGAAGGTTCTCCACCGTTGGCAACGGTCACAGAAGGAACGGTCCCCCCCGAAAATATTGCTGGGCCACAGCAGATAAACACCCAGCGTCGTGCCTCGGGTAGGCGTAGGGGTCCCCCTCCACCCGATTCTGGTTTAGATACTCGAACCATTGTTGAATCAAGGGTTATGGAGTATTTAAACCAGAATCGTGGTGAGAGTCCTGATGAAACGATGGTGAAAAGTTTGGTGCCCCTACTGAAAAAAGTACCCGAGGAACGAAAAGCTCGGTGTCTATCTGCTGTGGCACTTCTAATGGACCTTTTTGCTGGTCCTCAAGAACCTATTGCCACAATCCACAATTTGGAGAGGGATCGCGATGAGATGCTGAATTGGAGGCCATTTGGGCAAAGATTTTCTCATCATCCATCCTCATCACAGTATTTTCTTGGAGAAACCTCTACCCAGGGGAGTTACCAAGCTCAACATGGACACCCCAGGTCTTCCGAGGGATCTCGTCCCCAAAGTTCTAATACCGGCCCTTTTACAAGGGAATTGTTTGATCTCTAATTTTATCAAGTTAAAAGAAAAAAAAAAAGATGTTGAATAAATGAGATTTTTCATTTAAATCTGTCTAATAATTTTTATTTACACAATTAAAGATAATAGCATAAAGGTTTTTCAATTAAAGTTCAACACACATTTTGGTAAAATTTAATAGTGAAAAAAAAAAATTATGTGGAGACAAAAGCACAATTCCAAAACACATTTTAACCATTTATTAATAAATGTTATTTAGAGGTATTTGAAGGTATTTAATACCAAAAAATGTAAAAAATTTTAAAACACTATCACCCAAATTTTATATAATGATAGTAATTTGTCAAATATTAAATACCTCAGCTCGCAAGCCCACGTCAAGGGTCCTCATTATCTTGCGAGTCCCTAAACTAAACTAACAACAGGGGATCTAACTAAACTAAGAAAATGTAAATTTGAATAGTAATTTGGAAACCAGATTCAAGCTGAAATCAACGACTTCCACGGATGGCTTCCAATTGCCACGGTAATGCCCCCTCTGGACTGCTGAAAAAGTCGGCATAGAAATCCCGAACAGCTAGCCCAGCCGTTCCCGGTCTTCCAGTCCGACTGAGATCAAAATTGACTGAAGATGGCACATTTTGACCCAAATCAGCATCAGCGGAGGCATCATGTATCCTGGTGAAGTTGTGCAGCACTACACAAGCCTGTATCACCAGGGTGGCATTGTCCGGATTCATTTGTATGGATGACATGAATACTCTCCACTTACTGGACAGTATTCCAAAAGCGCACTCCACATACCGACGGGCGCGAGTCAATCGATAATTGAAGATACGCTTCCTGTCATCCAGATCGCGTCTAGGGAAGGGCCGCATCAGGTGATGTGACAATGCGAATCCTTCGTCTGCCACGATCACAAATGGAGCCGGCGGACCTGCAGATCCGGGTAGTCTTCTTGGCTCTGGCAGGGCAAGCTGGTTTTCACGAAGCCGTTCACCCATTCTGGAAACACTAAAGATGCGGCTGTCTGAAGTGCTCCCGTAGGCCCCGATATCCACAATTACAAACTTGTAGTTACTGTCAACCAAGGCCATCAGCACTACAGAAAAATATTGTTTGTAATTGAAGAACCGGGACCCTGAGTGAGGCGGTTTCTTCACACGGATGTGCTTTCCGTCCAGTGCCCCAATGCAGTTTGGAAACTGCGCGGATTGGAAAAAACCCTCGGCGATACGAAGCCAATCTTCCGCCTTGGGGGTGGGCATCACCGCATCTCTGAGTCGCTGCCATATGACTTTACACGTATGGCAGACAATCCCAGAGATAGTTGAGATCCCTAGCAAAAATTCAAAGTGCAGCGATGCAAACGAATTTCCAGTTGCAAGGAATCTGTGGAAAAAAAAAAAAGGTTTTAGTTCAATTAAAATTAAAATACACAAAATATTCACATTACCGAAAAAAACTTACCTCAACGTGACAATAAGCCTTTGTTCAGCAGAGATGCTGCGCCGCATGCTTGTGTCCCTGAAGTTAAGGTCAGGGTGGAGAGACGTCAAAAGGTGATCAAATGACTCCATGGACATACGGCAAAAATTGTGAAACTTGAAGGGGTCTTGACGCAGATCGTTATAAAGTGTGTGAAATTGTCCCTTCTGAATTCTCTGCGCAACAATGGGATGAATCCAGTGTCTCCTCCTCCTCCTCTCCGGTTCTTCTTCCAACATTGGTTGTTGTTGTCCGAATAACCGAAATAGGACCCAATGGAACAGAACTCCACAAATATCCTTCGGCATTTTATCGCAGTAGAGTATGCACGGAAAAATGGCTATACAGCAAAATTTCCACACAGAGCTCTTTACCTCACGATGAACCAAAGAAAATGGCACCTGAGGTAATCATATCTTGTCTTTTTATTCACTTTTTTTTCACTTTTTTTCAAAGAAATCCAAATAACTTTATTTGCTTCCAACTTTAGACATCTATCCGTTTTTTGCGGATCCGCAAAAAACGGATGACATACGGAAACATTTTCAGGAACAACGGATCCGCAAAAAACGGACAGAAAATCGGATTATAGAAAAATCAGGACGTGTGAATGTAGCCTAACACAGAAGACCAGAAGTCGTCTTCTTTGTCCAGATGAGCTTTTACAAAGGCCAAGCAAGCTTTTGTGTGCCTTATGTGGAGAAGTGGCGTCCTTCTTGGTCTGCATCCGTGGAACCCAGCAGTGTGCAGTGTCCGTTGGATTGTCTGCCTTGAGACATTGCCACCAGCAGAGCCCAGATTCACATTGGTGGTGATCCTTGGATTCTTTTTCACCTCTCTAACTATCCTCCTGGCCAGCACAAGTGTCACTTTTGGCTTCCGATCACGTCCTCTGAGATTTTCCACAGTGCGGAACATCTTGTATTTTTTGCTCAAATGTAAATAAAAGCTGGGAAATTTTATTTTTTCACAATAATGCCTCTTGTACATCGTCTTATTATCTTTTGGGAGACATCTATGTAATTTCCCATAAAAAAATTACTTGCTGGTTGAATAAAAGTAACTTTTTTAAGTCAAAATTTGCCAGGGCTATGAATAATTATGGGCAGCACTGTATATGCTGCAAAAACATACGAGAGTTAAAACTGAAAAGTCATAAAGGATTTCTATTGTTTAATAGAAAGTGCCCTAAAAATTATCTTTAATGCCATTGTATATTTAGCTTTTTCTATGGTTTAGACTTTATGCTGTGTCAGAGCATATGCAACCAATTTTAAGTAATTTCTTAGGGCTCTTTCACATCTGCGTTATAGTCTTCCGGCATAGAGTTCCGTCGTCGGGGCTCTATGCCGGAAGAATACTGATCAGGATTTTCCTAATGCATTCTGAATGGACAGTCCGTCCTTCAGGATGCATCAGGATGTCTTCCGTTCCGGAACGGAACGTTTTTTGGCCGCAGCAAATAGCGCAGCATGCTGCGCTTTTTGCTCCGGCCAAAAATCCGGAACACTTGCCGCAAGGCCGGATCCGGAATGAATGCCCATTGAAAGGCATTGATCCGGATCTGGCCTTAAGCTAAACGTCGTTTCGGCGCATTGCCGGATGCGACGTTTAGCTTTTTCTCAATGGTTACCATGGCTGCCGGGACGCTAAAGTCCTGGCAGCCATGGTAAAGTGGAGCGGGGAGCAGCATACTTACCATCCGTGCGGCTCCCGGGGCGCTCCAGAGTGACGTCAGGGCGCCCCAAGCGCATGGATCACGTGATCGCATGGACACGTCATCCATGCGCATGGGGCGCTCTGACGTCACTCTGGAGCGCCCCGGGAGCCGCACGGATGGTAAGTATACCGCTCACCCGCTCCCCGCTCCTACTATGGCAACCAGGACTTTAATAGCGTCCTGGGTGCCATAGTAACACTGAAAGCATTTTGAAGACGGATCCGTCTTCAAATGCTTTCAGTACACTTGCGTTTTTCCGGATCCGGCGTGTAATTCCGGCAAGTGGAGTACACGCCGGATCCGGACAACGCAAGTGTGAAAGAGGCCTAAATGTGAACGTTTTTGTATTAAGGAACTTTTTTAAAACCTACCCACAAGTCCCCTCACACTATCTTGCTTGAAACTCATAGTACTACAGAAATGTTTCAGTAGTACTATGAGTACTACAGTAGTACTCATCACCTCTAGTTTACATGACTGTTTTGTTAATATTTGTAATATTTAAAGTGTTATTACTGAACACGTAAAGGGGCTGTCTGGTTTAGACTTGATTGTGGCTACAAAGAGCGGCTGTCACTCTGGAGGACTTGACACAACTGTGCCTTATATGGACAGCCCATCGATCTCAATGGGAAATGTAATATTCTTTATTTTTCATGCAATCGAGCTGCATGGAAACACGTACCACTTTTTTCCCCTACAGCTGATCGATGTGGGTCTCAACAGTGGAGCACTCAAGTGATCAGCTTTCTGCCTAGGTACACTTTTGACAAAAAAGGGATTGACTAAAACGGACAACCAGTGTGACGCTATGGGGGGAATTTATCATGAGGAATATTTGATGTAGGTTTTGCTTAAGTGTAGCTCGGAGTACTCCGCACCGAATTTATCAAACATTGCATGCTGATTCTTTAAATCCAGCACAGCTTTATAACCAACACTCTTGTCTAGAAATACTTCTCCGGGTTTTCTATTCAACTGCCCCTTCGGAGTGACTTTGTGACTTTTTCAAAAGTCAGAAATCCTAAATCTGAAAAAATGCTGGCACACAAGGTTTCAGAAATGACCTATATTTTCACTAAATAGTACATTAATTGCATATTATAAATGTGACATATGTCACTTTAATACATGAAAGCATCAGTGTTGGAAATGCAAGAAGTGATCAGATTTTTTTCTACCATCATTGGCATTTTGTTTCTTATAACAGATATTATACTTGTCTCTTATATTGTTAATGTTTTAACATACCCTACTGTCATTCTGATAATAAGTCTCTAATGGAAGAAAACAACAAAGGGACAAAGACTAGTATACCGTATATGACTGTTACCTCTATGTGCTATGTTATTAATAATGAGAAATAGTCGGTACACAAAATGTTCCCACGCTCTGAAACTTTCTTTTGCAATTACCTGCTACCCTATCAGTGGCTGACAACTGTTCCTCCAGACTCCTCCATACACATATAGGTAATGTTATCCAGCTCACCTGGTCGGCGTGTAATATCCCATGTGCACGGAGTCAAACCAGCAAGTTCCTGGGCGTAGACAAAGTAAAAATAGAAAAAACGATTCCGGCACCTATTTTTCTTCCCATAAAATCTTCCTCATATTCATATGATGTGATTGAATAAAGAGGAAGATTTTATGGGAAGAAAAATAGGTGCCGGAATCGTTTTTTCTATTTCACTCCTCCATACACATGCATGCTCATCCTGGCCAGTCATGCAGGTTTTTTTTTCAATGGGAGGGGATGGCTTCTGCTGATCTCAGATCCGGACAAAGGGTCAGACACGTTGAAAAACAATATAACCTCCTTCCTCTGACAACTGCTGTCTGAGAGAAGTGAGTAACCCTCATACACATTAGTTAGTCACCTTTTGTCTAATGTGTATGGCCAGTGTTAAAGTAAATTTCCGGTGTTAAAAACTGTTATGTAAATCAGTATATATAGGGGATGATTACTTGCTATTTATTTTCCTCAGCTCTTGCTGCTTGGTTGCTTTTTAACCGCGCTCCATTAGAGCAGAGTTGGGTTCTGCAACTACAGAGTAGCTACGGTGCCTACAGGGAGTCTGAGGTGGTCCGAGACACGCCCCCTGTTCCATTATTGGTCCAGGCTGCTGTTCTTCCTACAGCTCTTCCTCTCCAGATTGGCTACAGCAGTGTCAGAATAATTATACAGTACAGACTAGTAAACTGCCAATAGAAATCGGGAAATACTGAGGCAAATGAATCCTGCTATGAAGGAGCTAAAATTCTTGTAGGACCTAGGAGGCGAACCAAACAGTACTGTATTTATAATAAATGACAACAAAAGTGTACTGTACAAGTAACATATGTTCTCTTTATATGCTTAGGTGTCAGAAATTACTTAAAGGAAGCATTGGTGAGCATGATTGCTGTACATGCAGAGGTAAGTTTGTTTCACACGTCTGACCAGCACACCTCTCAGTCATACTGTAGGCTCCCATTAATGTTTCCACTGGTATTGCAATAATTCAGTGTATTAAGAGTCTGCCAGTCTGTGTCATTATCTGCTACACAACTGAGAGCATGTTGAAGTGTCAGTCAAGATGAAATGCTAGCTGCATGATCCCACAGACTAGATGGTCAGTCAGTCCCCCCGAAATCCATAGGTTCAGCTGACAAGTAGAGCTTCAGAAACTTAAGACCTCTGCCGTACACTTCCTATTAAAGAGCATATATCGGCATGATCTACCCTATTAAACCAGGCGTATAGCCTGGCAGGGTTGATCATGCTGACAAAAACAATACCCTGATTACATATTTCTGTGGTCCCATTCCCCAGAAAATAATGTTTTTATTCATATGAAAATGAGCTTATTGGAGCACTTGGGGGCCAGAAAGAGCCCTCGGAACACCAGTTTGTAACTCTCCTACAGCTTTACTCCATCCCACCTTTCCCTGGATTGACAACTGAGCAAGCGCAGAGACTAGGAGACATGGCACATGCAGGGGCGTACATACAGGGGTCGCAGGGGTCGCAGTTGCGACCGGACCCGGCACTCCAGGGGGCCCGGCCGCCTGTGGACCCCTGGCCCCGCCCTGCAGTAGTGCTGTGCCTGCCTGTTTAACCCAGGCAGCCGACCCGGGGCCCGCCGCCCAGTGTTGCGTTTCTGCGCTGCATAGTCAGTGCCAGGCCAGCCCTACCCTCCTTGAGTCTCCACCCCCTGATTCTCCTCCCGTGCGGCCGCATCGGACATGACGCCGAGACGCAGCAGGGAGAAGGCGCTTTCGGGAGAGCGCGAAGAAGCCGGTGCTGATCCGGAGGTTAAGATAAGATAAGATTAGAAAAAAGTCTTCCTAATTGCTCACCACATTTATGAGTGAGTGAGTTCAGAGTAGGCTCTGCTGGGGGCTGGCAGGGGCTGGCTTTATAACTAGCTCTCCTACATTTCTGTAGCCTGAAACCTCTGACTGCCCAGTTGGGCTGAAACTACTACACCCAACATCTTTTGGCAGTAATCGTAAATGGATATTGGTGCAATTCTGGGCTACTAGTCTATATAATACGTATGTAGGCTACATATGTATTATATAGACTAATAGCTCAGAATTGCACCAATATCCATTTACTATTACTGCCAAAACATGTTGGGTGTAGTAGTTTCAGCCCAACTGGGCAGTTAGAGGTTGCAGGCTTCAGAAATATAGCAGAGTTAGGCTACTTTAACACCTGCGTTAGGTGCGGATCTGTCTGGTATCTGCACAGACGGATCCGCACCTATAATGCAAACGCTTGTATCCGTTCACAACGGATCCGTTTGGCTGCAAGCAGCGTTTTGGTGTCCGCCTCCAGAGCGGAATGGAGGCTGAACGGAGGCAAACTGATGGATTCTGAACGGATCCTTATGCCGAAATGTAGCTAGATAACGGTGCCGAAATGTAGCTAGATAAGTGTAGCTAGATAAGATGTCTAGCCCTGTCAATCCATGGGGAGGGACTGAAGCTGTAGGGGTGTTACTAACTGGTGCTCCGAGGACTTTGGCTGTCCCCTCAATGCTCCAGTAAGTTAATTTACATGTCAATTAAAGCATTTCTAGGGAATGAAACCACATAAGTACATAAACAAGGCATAATTTTTGTCAGTATGATTGACCCTACCAAAGCTATATGCCTGGTTTAATAGAGTTGAACTCTGCTTGATCACTAATCATTTTCATGTTTCGATATTACTATTTGGATCAGGAATGTCAAGGAAAAGGAAAGCTTTCCACATGCATACTCTTCAATAATGATTCGGCTGCTTCGCCGCACTTCAACAAGAAATTCATTTGTTACTAATCACTTTGTAATAATGGCATTCCATTGTATGGAGCGCCACCCCCCTCATTCAACTTCTCAGGTGCCTTGTTCAACGCTGATCGCAGCATCTGAGCTTCACATTCAGCCTATCAGGAGGTTAGTCAGGGGTTAAAACAAAAAGATTAATACTCATTTCATCCATTTGACAGTGGAGAGGCTATCGCGGCCAACTTGAATGAAGAAAACACGCCAGTTGCGTGAGAATTTTTGCGCTTTCTTCAATCAAGATGTCCGTGATGGCCACTCCGTGATCAAATGGATGAAGTATGTTTTTTTTTTTTTTTGTTTGCCGCGTTTTCAGAAAAAAATTGATTCGTTACCAAGAAGCACCAAGAAATTCGGATTCATGGCAAATCACATTTTTCCTGAAATTCGATTCACTCAACACTACTCTTCAATGTTTTTCAGGTCTTCTCAATTTCTAAACAACTGGTCCCAAGAGTAATGTCAAGGATTGTGGAAGCAGTAGGAGAAGAGCTTTGTCGTCTCATGCAATGCGTGTCATCCTTCAGCAGGAACGGTGCTTTACAAGTACGTCCATTGTATTACATTCTTGTTACAGACGTAATGACTAGGTAAAATCAACCTCTGGCTTATGAGGATGTACCCTAAAAGATTCTCACACTCTGGAAATACTTGTGCAGATAAAATAAGAAAAAAAGCAACTAAGTCCTGTTTAAAAAGGTTTTCTGAGAACCATTGGGTCCTGCAAACCCACCTTCGTTAGGGTGGGTTCATATCATGTTTTATGCCTCCGTTTGACGTATACTTTACAGAAAAAAGGATACAAAAACACAGCACACCACATTCTTGTATCCTGCACAGTCCTGTAAAAAAATGTATACTTTTTTTTTGTTTTGTTTTTGTTTTTTTACAATAGAACTCTATGGTGAACGGATGCCACTGTATGAGGAATCTATTTAACGTATACGTTTTTTGTATACGTTAAACGTATGAGAAAAAAAGTGATGTGAACCCAGCCTTACACATGCAGTAACTCAACTAGAAGAAAGTTTGTAATATACTTACTGACCCGAAGTTGCGTGGATCGGCCTCTCCAGAACCTGGTCATGTGGCACTCGTCTAAGTGCTAAAACTCGTGAATCCACCTCACTGCACATGCACCAGGATGAGGAATAGGTCAGGCCCATCCACAGTGAAAGTGATGTCCTGTCTATACCTCAGGATCCAAACTTGGTAAAGGCCATGGCCTCGTCAGAAGCAGGATTTTTAGAAGCGAAGCGTCACATGACTAGGTTAGAAAGTTGTTGATCCATGCTGTTTTGGAACAGTAAGTGTAATACAAACTTTTTTCTACAGGCTTCTTTCTACAATTTATGTGTAATTAAGTTGAGTTTGTGGGACCCACTAGCTGTTACGACAACCCCTTCAATGTAATTTTTAAGAACCTACATGATGGTGGAGCAGGAAGCCATCAGTTTCTATGCAATCAGATACGCTGTTGAAAAAGGATGCAGTATACCAAATTGAGGATATACAATCATTAATGTTTCTATTTGTCTGCTTGCAACAGAAAAGTCAACAACATTTCTAATGAGGGTATTTTTTGAGTACACCAGAGCTTTGTCTTTTGGTGTCTGCATTGTAAAGGACTCATTTGTTGAAATTGATGCATGTTAAATGGAAAAGTTTGGTTTCTTTTAACAGGCACGCCTTGAGATCTGTGCACTGAAAGACGCTGTATCGATTTATCTGACTGATGAGATCAGGTAAGTTTGACAGTTTTCAGTTGAAATCTAAAATCTAAAAATCTATCATACCACACCATGATATAGTCAGAACCTAGCGTAACAAAAAAAGTCACAATCCTCCCTTAGACATCTTAGTAGATATCTAAGTAGATATCCTAACTTACACATCTTAGTAGATATCTAAGTAGATATCCTCACTTAGATATCTAAGTAGATATCCTCACTTAGACATCTTAGTAGATATCTATTGATTTTGTGCTGCCTGACACGTTGTGCGTCTTTTCCTCAGAATCTATGAATCTCAAGCTGTGATGGGGTGGGGGAGCAGCCGGGGGAGACATCCGATCGGTCAGTGCACGTAGCAAGCTCTCCAATTGAACACCGGGAAGAGTTCACTACCTCAGCAAAGAACATTAATATATTATATATTATAGATCCATGGGGATTTTCTTCCATTTGCATCATAAATGTTCTTTGCTGAGGTAGTGGGCTCTTCCTGTTGTTCAATTGGAGACCTTGCTACGTGCACTGACCAATCGGATGTCTCCCCCTGCTTGTCCCCACATTTATCACAGCTTGAGACTCCCATAGACTCTGAGGAAAAGATGCTGCAGCTTCCCCCTATTCCTTGTATTTACTCTTTCAAGTGAGGTGGTTTGTGAACTTAGATAGAGGTTGCAGGTAGGGAAGATGGACAACAGGCTGCTGAAAATAAAAATATGTCACTTTCTCCTAAAGGCCAGTTTCAGGCAAACATATTCAGTCCAGGAAATACGCTCCTTGTGATGGCTGTATTTCTTGGACTGAACACTGCTGCTGTGACATGAACTCGCATGGCCGACCACAGGTCCACTGACCTCTACTCATGGCATTATTTCATTATTGTACAGAAGACTCACAGTAATCTGGAACACACAGTAACATAAATCATTAGAGGAGCAGTGTTCAGTCTGGGAAATACGGCCGTCACACGAAGGGCCAATAAGATATAATAACAACTTTGAGATATTTCCTTGACTATGATTTTATGTAAACTAAAAAAAAATTATGTTATGCTGTGTTAGTGTAATGTGGCTGAACCTAAAAGATACTGATATGGTGCACCGGACATGTTTAGGTACTAAGATCTTGGGTAGATGTTGCCTAAATCATCATCCTGCTGTATTTTTCGTGTGTATCTCTGCTCATCACATGTATGTTATTTGCAAGGGCGTCACTATAGGGGATACAGAAGTTTCACAGCCAAACTTCTAGATTTTAATTTTTTTGCTTATATCACAGGAGTACATTTGACCAAGCACTGGATGCCATTCCCCAGCTTTCAAATGGGAGTGATAAAAAGTAAGTAAATTCAGTCATTTACTGTTGAGAAAATGTTTTCTGTCTTGATATATTACGTAAATATGGGGAGAAATTGCCAGCAGATCAATGATGTTGTTTATGTTGGCAGGCTGCAAAAAAAAGTGTGTTCATCTTCATAGCTATGTATCCTAATCATAAGCATTAAAGCAGTCGTCTCCTGGAAATCATTTACAATACAATATATGTACAATCGCTGGGACCCCCATTAGCTCCCGGGCTCCCTTTCCGCAGGGTTTTAAATGGAACTATACTCAGCTACCTCCGGCATAGCCATATACACGGAACAGAGTGGTAATGTGCATGTGTAAGCACTGCTTCTCAAGAATGGGGGCGCAGGACCCCTGTTCTAGTGATTGGTAGGGTCCCAGCGATGGTATTCCCAGTGATCATAATTTGTGGTAAATGTTTTCTGTGACTTTGCTTGTAAAATGTAGGCTGTCTCACTGAGATTTGTTGCATAATATTTAAAATTTTGCAACTTGCCTTTGACTGCACTGCTGCACTGACTTTTGATGTACTAATGCCTTGAAAAAGTATTCATACCCCTTGAACTTTTCAAAAAAAATTCTGTTACACCAACAAACTTAAAGAGGTTGTCCGAGCTTTCATTATTGATGGCCTATCTTCAGGAACGGAGGAGGTCTAATTATTGCTAGCTGCTGGGATGTCAACGGCGAGCAGAGCTGTTCAAACAGCTGGGAGTTGGATAGGTCATCAGTATATAGCAAAGGCGGACAACCCCTTTAATTCTAACAAGCTCAATGTGAAAACGTGTAAATTACGCTTTATTTGCAAAAGGATTTAAAAATGCTGAGTCTTTCACAACTACAGCATATCCTTCCAGTCATTGCTCAGCTTTTTAAACATACTTATGTAACAAAACTAGGAAAATAGCTAAGCCAGCCTCTCATCTGCAAGTATTTCTTTCAGAACAAAAGCCCTTTATCAGAGCAAAACAGATAGAAACAACCTTTCTAGTTGAGAGTCCTTTGGGGAAACTCTGTATGAGTACTATTTCTATTATGGAGGCCATCTAATATATGTGATGACTATTGTAGGATAGGGAACGGTCCCCTTAGTTTCAGGGGAAAATCTATGCAAATTAGCATGTCTAAAATCTGCTGGCATCAGACATCAGCTTAGAAATGGCAATTTGATTATGTTTCCCAGAAACCCAGAGGATTATATATATATTGCTGAATAGTATACTGGTCTCGCCTTCTTTCTGTCTCCCCCCCCCCTCCCCCCCCCCCTTCCCCCCCCCTTCCCGCTAGCCAGAAACTAAAAAAAATCATATATTATACACAAAAAGTTAGGGATATTTGGCTTTTGTGCAGGACACTCCATTTGAGATGCCCCAGTCTCCAGCAGCCATTCCCTAATGATGCGACCTTGATGAGCTGGCGCATTGTCATACATGAAGATGAATTTAGGCCTGTGTTGTTGATGCAAAGTCACAATGACTGGATTCATGATGTTATTCAAGTAGAATGAGCTTGTCACTGTAACATTCACAAAGTGTAGAACAGTTCTGAATTGACTAGACACACTTTCCCACACTAACACCACCACCACCAAAGGCAAACAATGGCTCATGCATAGCATTCTCCTTGATGTCTTCAACATCGTTGGCGGCGATCATTTTTGCTCAGCATGAATCGACTTTCATCTGTGAGCAGCACTGAGACCCACTAGTCCCTTGTCCAGCGTAGACGCTCCCTGGCCCATGCAAGATTATGACGCCTGTGACTGGTACTGTGGTCAGGTGCCCTTGCAGGTTGTCTTGCACGCAGACCACGCTGATAGAATTTGAATGACCTGACGTGACACTCGGGTGCCTCTCACCTCCCTTAAATGTGCCCGGAGTTGTGTGGTATTCATCATCCGGTTCCGCAGGGCATTGTTTACAATGAAGTGGTCATCAGTGTGGGATGTGGCCAAAGGACGTCCACTTCTATGCCTTTCTGTGACTCTTCCAGTCTCCCTGTATCTCTGTTGCAACCTGCTGATGACACTCTGTGAAACTCTAAGCGCAGTGGCTACTTCCGTGTGAGAACATCCTGCTTGAAGCCTCGCAATGGCGAGGTACTGTTGATCAATTTTTAGGTGTCATCTTGGTCCCATGATGTCAAAATTGAACTAGGAAATTTATTGGGCGATTCTTGGATCAAACCCCAGTTGTGAATTTTGCTGTTAAGCTCCTTGTTAGAGAACAGCAAGTTGTGCAAAAAGTATTGAAACATTGAACAGTTAGACATGTGCATTCAAAGGTTTAGAGAAGGTCACATTAAGTTCACCTATTAAGGTTCGAGTGCATTTTAGGTTCATCCTGAAAATTCACCCACAAACCAAATATCCCTAATTTTTTGTGAGTAGTGTATACAGTATATGCATAGTACCCTAATGGCAAGGTGCTCTGTGTAGTGTTAATTCTGTATTTGCATTATATACTATATCTATGATATGGAATTTGTCTATCTCTCCACAGGTTACTTGAGCAGCTGCTGAATGAATTTAAGAGCAGTATGCACTTACAGCTTGTGTGCTTCCAAATGTCCTCCAACTATGAGCAGAAGACTTAAGCAACCAGCGTATCCAAGAAAAACATACGCTGTGAACACTTGTTTAATCCTTATGTCTGTATTACATTTTAGTATTGAAACAAAGCTCTTGCAATTACTAACTGTTGTTCCTAAGGTATGCACTACTATTTACCACTAATATACTACATTACTGAGCATGGAATAAAAGCTGGTTTACTCATGTAAGACTCTCATTGGGACTTTCAGGATGTGTGGAGCTCACGTGAAGCATATTATACCAGTTCAGACACCGCAGAATTGCTGCAGATATCCAGTGTGTATTCTGTAATGCAAATCTATGGCAGTTTACAGCAAAATACACGTGAATGGTGTTTAGAGAACCTCATCCACCCTTTGGATTGTATAGGGTGAAATCTGTGACAAAATCTACTTGAAACACATGCAAACTTAGCTATGGACTTGTAATGAATTTGCACAAAAAAAAAAATCCACAGCTGAAAATACTAACCACGTGTGGACTTAGCCTTAAAGGAAATGTGTCATCATAAGATGACCTTTTTTTTTTTTGTGTGTGTAACATATTTTAAAGAATATTTGGTGATATTATTTTTAATTTTCCATGTCAATAATTATATTTAAACAAAAATGTAAAATCCTGCAGGTTTCGCACTGACCACTAAGCCTAATAATTGGTCGCCACTTCTTGGTCTGTACAGATCACTTTACTGCAGTTACCTGCTTATCTGTACACAGAGGTGATATAATTACAGGCAGGATTAGAATGACAGAAAAGACAGGATCCAGCATTCACAATAGGTGATTGTCAAATCTTATCTGTTCTCTTTCCTTGTACAATGACCTCTGCACAGGTCACAGAGCATGTCTAGAAAACTCTCCCATAGAAGTCAATGAGGTCCCCTTCTGACCATTGTGTCTATGGACCATGGGGCTGCCGCAAAGCAATTTTTTTTTTATGCTGTTAAGAACAACTCAGTCAAGATGGCCGCCCCCATAATCATTTGAGGGAATAGAATTAGAAAATCTGCAGAAAGATAAAGACAGCTTAGAAAAAAAATAAAGATAGCTTAGAAAAAAGGAGATGTATTAATGCATTTAGAATTTTTAATAAAAATATCCTCCTTAAAGCGCACACTTTCCCTGTGCGCTTAAAATCCACTTTTCTGTGTACATCTGACTTTCTGTACACGGGCTGTACAGTTTATGAATGGGGCCGCAGCACATGCAGTATGGGCAGGAGCACACACTGCTGCTCCTGCCCGTGCCCCCTCAGAGTTTACTAAATACTGGCATAGCACATGGGTACCCTATAGCCATGCGCTATGCCAGAATTAGCTGAGCGGAGAGGGCTCTTGCCTGTGGCTGCTTCACTAAGCTAAGAGTCCCGCATGTAAGGTTTTAGCTGCGAAGCAGGCACAGGCAGGAGCTCACTTCGCTCAGCTAATCCTGGCATAGTACATTGTTACAGGGTACCCATGTGCTGTACCAACATTTAGTAAAACTCTGGGGGGGGGGCACACGGCAGCAATGCTCCTGCCCATACTGCATGCGCTGCAGCCCCATTCATAAACTGTACAGCCCATACTCTGTACACCGTAGAGAGGTGAGCAGTGTAAAGAAAAGTGGATTTTAAGCGCACAGGGAAAGGTGCACTTTAGGGGAGGATATCTTTATTGAAAATTCAAAATGCATTAATTAAATACATTACAAAATTAAATACATTTCAAAAGTATTATTATGGCATTAGAGACATTTTTCCAAAAGTTAATTAAAAGTCTAGTTACTCTGTAGGCTGGGTTCACACGGGCGTTGCGGGTGACGTGCGGGAACAGATGCGGGTGCGTTGTGGGAAAATGCGCGATTTTTCCCCGCAAGTGCAAAGCGTTTTAATGCATTTTGCACATGCTTGAGAAAAATTGGCATGTTTGGTACCTAGACCCGAACCCGGACTTCTTCACAGAAGTTCGGGTTTGGGTTAGGTGTTGTGTAGATTGTATTATTTTCCCTTATAACATGGTTATAAGGGAAAATAATAGCATTCTTAATACAGAATGCTTAGTAAAATAAGAATAGAGGGGTTAAATATTTTTTTTTTTTTTAAATTAACTCTCCTTAATCCACAGCCCGACTTCTCTTCTGTCTTCTTCTTTGATGATCTGTGAGGAAAAGGACCTGTGGTGATGTCACTGCGCTCATCACATGGTCCATCACATGATCCATCACCATGGTGATGGATCATGTGATGAGCGCAGTGCGGTCACCACAGGTCCTTTTCCTCAAAGAAGAAGAAAGAAGAGATGCCGGGCTGCGTGAACAAGTGGATTAAGGTGAGTTAAATTATTATTTATTTATTTTTTAACCTCTCCATCACTATTTTACTAAGCATTCTGTATGAAGAATGCTATTATTTTCCCTTATAACCATGTTATAAGGGAAAATAATAAAGATCGGGTCCCCATCCCGAACGTCACCTAGGAACCATGCGTGAAAATCGCACCGCATCCTCACTTGCTTGCGGATGCTTGCGATCTTCACGCAGCCCCATTCACTTCTATGGGGCCTGCGTTGCATGAAAAAAAACACAATATAGAGCATGCTGAGATTGTTACGCAAAGCACAAGTGATGCGTGAAAATCACCGCTCATGTGCACAACCCCATAGAAGTGAATGGGTCCAGTTTCAGTGCGGGTGCAATGTGTTCACCTCACGCATTGCGCCCGTGTGAAAGGAGCCTTAATCAGCAGAAAACATTTTTGGTGACACATTTTCTTGAAATGGGTTGTTCAAGCCAAGCTGTGCATCCTGAGGAAGGCCTGCATGCTGAAACGCCATTGTTATGTGCCTTTGCTTTCCACGGTACAGAATTAAAAAGTGTTTCTAGAGGTCCCTTGCACACTAGTCTTCTATTGTCGACCACCACCCTATCATTACCTATGATAAAATGTTGCATTTTTTTATCATCTCTCTTTTACAAAAGCACAGAGTATTTTATAGTCGTCTCTGATATGCAACCAGTTTACAGCATGACTCTGAAATGAGTGAAAATGGTTAGTGCTGCCTTTTATCAGGTCAGGACGGAGTACCTTGTAATTCAGTTGTAACTCAAAACCACATTTCTTCAGAAAATCATAAACCCCAAAAGAGTTATTACTCACATGTCCTGAGTAGTTTTAGCTCAGTTTTACGCAAGGTATTTTCCCTATGTTATCTACTTTTTTACTCTCACAGAGTCAATAAATAGTATAACTGTTTTCTATTTCCTCTATATATTAATGTCACTGCAATTAAGCAGAATAAATATTGTGGGAACTTTACACTTGAAAGATAGATTATTCCCTTTATCACTTTTGATTTTTTATGAACCCACCCCAGTGATTGGTGTGGTAAACCTCCCTCTACAGCCCGTTTCCTTCCTCTCTGTGCACAGGATAACTTCTGGTTGGGTCTCTTCCTGCTCCATTATATGCTGATATTCAGCTTATTTACAGGCAAAAACAAGAAAATGATTTCTCGCATTAAATGAAAGCTAAAGCTAGTGCATTCTGTAGAGGTAAGTAAATAAGTGCCTATGAGTCATTCACATTGCTCCTTATTCATAACCAAAATGAAATAAAGGTTTCACTGTATAAAACTAGATTTGTCATGCCAAACCATTAAAGGCAATTAATGAGATTCATAAGTATAGGGAAAATGTGTCTGACCTGTAATTTTGGTTTTCTCAACGGAAGCATAGAACGGGATATGGGATATAGAACTTGTCTTCACCCTAGAACCAGCCCACATAGAATGATAAATTAAGAGTCAGCATAATTAATTGCTGGTGCTATATCAATCCTTTCTCACTGCTCACACATGTAATAACTAGAGATGAGATACTGCTAAATAATTTGTGGGGGTGGGGAACCAATTGTGCTGCCTTCAGACTCATGGAAAACAAAATTACAGGTAACAAACATTTTCTCTTTCCTATTCTTCCTCAGGCAGAACAATGCAATTTAATAAAGGAAAGAACTTTCTACAGAGAACAATTTACATTGTGTGGCCTATGCTTGCTGCAGCCAATTCACATAACGTGGCCTGTACATGCCACAGTGATTAATCCACATTGCATGGGCCTGTACATGCCACAGAGATTAATCCACATTGCATGGGCCTGTACATGCCACAGAGATTAATCCACATTGCATGGGCCTGTACATGCCACAGAGAATAATCCACATTGCATGGGCCTGTACATGCCACAGAGAATAATCCATATTACATGGGCCTGTGCATGCCACAGATAATAATCCACATTGCATGGGCCTGTACATGCCACAGAGAATAATCCATATTACATGGGCCTGTGCATGCTGCAGGGAACTATTTACATTGCATGGTCTGTACTTGCTGCAGGGAACAATCCACATTGTGTGATCTGAACTTGATGCAAAATAAAAACGATAATTCACAGTCTGTACTTAACACACAGAACCAACTATACTGCATAGTCTGCCCTAAAAAATGAATGTTTGCCAGTGAAAAAAATGTCCCCTTATAATATGTGCCAGTACAAAAAATGCCACCTCCTCTTAGGGCCCCCAGTTGAGCCATTGTCCCCATAGTGCCCGCATAATGTGTGCCAGTACAAAAAATACTTTTTTATTGCCCCCAGATGAGTCAATGTTCCCATAGTGCCCCATAATGTGTTCTAGTACACAAAAATACATCCTCTTAGTGCCCCCAATAGAGCCAATTTCCCCATAGTGCCCCATAATGTGTGCCAATACAAAAAAGATCCCCTCTTAGTGCCTCGAGTTGAGCTGATGCCCCCTTAGTGCTGCCATAATGTGTGCCAGTATAAAATACCCCCAGCAGATCCCCCATAGTGTTCTTTTCCCCCTTCCCCATATTGGTCAGACAGCGTGGTGTCAAATGAAAAAAACATAAACACTAATACTTACCTCCTGATAGGCCTCAGGTCTAGCACCTGTAACCTATCATGAGGAATGGGGCAGGGAGATGTGGCTCCCTTGACCCAACGCGGTATATAACTATATCGCCATCCTGAGGACAGCAATACAATTGGATATAGAGAGATGAGCACTTCCACAATGGAAGCACTCATTTCCATTGGCCATGCCACTGCCCCCCATTTATCTCCAGGGCCCATGCCGCCATGCCTAAATGGCAGTGTGGCCCTGCACCTATCTAAGAGTTATATCCTATCAGGAGCATAGGGGATAACTTAATATAACCTGATTACCACTTTAAGAAAATGCTGAGATTTTTTAAGGACCAAAATTATTGGAATCTTGGGCATTGTGTACTACCTTTTATAAATTAAGAATCGGAAAAAGCAAATCTATATGTTAAGTAGTCCCTAATCATTAAAACTAAACAACGAGGTTAACTATTTACTTGCCTCAATTTCAACTATCTACCATACCTCTTCCATTCTGATCAGTGTATGATCTTTTAATTAAAATCCAAATCAGCATCTCCTCCAATAAAACATTTTTAAACAGTAAGGCCTCATGCACACGACCGTTGTGTGCACCCGTGCCCGTTGTGCCGTTAGACGTTTTTTTCTGCGGCTCCATTGACTTTCAATGGGGCCGTTGAAAACTCTGCTTGTGCACCGTTTTTACACCGCGCCCGTGACCCGTGTTTCGAGGCCGTGAAAAAAATATAACGTGTCCTATTTTTTTCACGGCTAACGGATCGCGGCCCCATTGAAGTCAATGGGGCCGTTAAAAACACGTTTGCACACCCGTTTGACACCCGCGTCCGCGTCCGCGCCCGTTTTATTTATTTCATTTGCCATGGGCACTCTGTCTGGCAAAAGTTGTGGCAATAAATTTGAAAAAAAAAAGGTACAGGAAGTTTAGGGTCACAGATTATGCTAATTTCTAGCCACCTGTGTCTGGAAGCTTCTCTGTGTGGTGAGGCAGCCATTAATTTTCACTGAGAAAATGCCAAGGTGGAATGTGGAAAAGCTCATCACCCTGGTCCAGGAGAGGCCAGAAATTTGGGATACCCGCAGCAATATATATCTGGATCGTACCAGAAAGGATGCTGCGTGGGAGCAGGTGGCCCGTAGCCTACGAAAGAACGATTGGGCCAAAGCTGATAGCAGAGGCCGTGCGGACTTAGGTAAGTGTGAGCAATGTAGTTGTGCTGTGCGTGCCCACTGGATGGCAACCAGATTTTGTTTTTAACCCTGAGTTCCCAATAGTGTTTTCTGTGCAGTTCAGCTTCATTTGCCATAAAGGGCCGCACATGCTTTGTTAAAGTGACGTCTATTACATTCCATACAACACCATTTCTAAGTGTAAATGGCTGTCACTCCCTTTGCTCCAGCATACAGTTCTCATGTTTCTAATCACATGTTTGTGCCCTTTTTGTCACAGACACATGTCCTTGTATTTGAGCATCTTAGAGTTGTGACCGACACTTTATTTTTAAAAGTTAGGGCCACAAGGCTTACACGACTAGTATCCTCCATCTTGTTCGTCTGCATTAGTATCCAGACACCTGCTGGACTGTACCATGTGCTGTTTATTCGGTCCTTTTTTTTTGGTACCTTGTTATTCCCGATTTGCTCCCTTTTTTGTAAAATGTCATTTTATGCTGGTTTCTTTGGATCCTTTGTAATATTTTTTTTGTTTTTTTGCTTCATTATGAACAGTGAAACAAACCAAGACTCGCTGGGCCAGTTGCCGGGACCAATTTCGGCGAGAGGTCTCCAGCAAGGGGCGTAGTGGAGAGGGTCCCTCCCGGAAGAGGCCATACATATATACTGCCCAGTTGCAGTTTCTCAGACCCGTAATGGACTTGAGGCCGTAAGTAAATTATGATTTGTTGATCCATTTCTCATTGTGCTTAATCTTTCAATTGTGTATGCCTCAGCTAATGTGTACACGAAAGTAATGGCTTCATTTCTGTTGTACTATTGAAGGCATCTACTTTCTGTGGGGCAGCCATGTACAAAATGTCACAATCCCACATTTTTTGAAGGCACACGCCAAGCATGCCTGAATACCTGTAAGTTAACCAGTCCTGCTTGGAGTTGTCGTTGTGCATCAGATGGTGGGCATCAGTTTGCACATGCCTGGGGTTGGTTGTGTCCATCACTTTATGTGAAAGGTTGCCCCCATTCAAACCCGCTGCTGAGTTGTATGATGAGACGACACGTGTAGTGCGCATATAGCACCCCCCCTCTCTGTTTGGTTCCTGCTGCATCAATTTTGGGCAGGTCCCAGAACATAGATGTTTTTAATATTGAAAGGATTTCACAAACGACAAGCCACGTGCGCTCCGCACGCATTATCTCATCATACAGATGTTCTGCGTGTTTGCCTCCTGTTGGTCTTATACCACAATAATCTTTGGAACTTTTCATAGGGATAGGTCATTTATACCTCAAAAGGTGCATGTCTCCCATTTTAATGCAAGTCCAGATTAGTATATCAGTTTTGACATTAGCGGGTGCTTTTATAGTTCCCATATAGATTCCTTTTTTTTACTGACATGTCGGAATTTGATCCCCATTTGGTATTGGCCACGTCATTCACATTGCTTTCAATGTATGGCACCAGGACCAACATTGATTCCTTGGTTTGTTTGTGTTCAATGAAAAAAAAACCAGAATCCAATGATGTTCCTTCTAGGCTTGACCACCCGTCTCTGAATGACTGCTCTCATCATGCACATTTGTGGCCCAGTACATGTTATTATTTTGCTGGAAAATAAGTTCGACCAGTTAGACCCTACGTCTTGTATGTTGGTATGGTTGAAGCAGGCCACATACTGGTGAGATGGCGTCAATATCCGCACTGGTTTGGTGCCTGGAATGAATATTCCTCTTCTTTCGCTGGACTGCTTCAACCATCAAACCATGTTTTACCATTACATTACCATTTGCGCTTTACCAGTTGTGACCCATCTTGCCCTATATATTGTAAATACATTTGGAATTGCACTGTTCACATAGATGCATGTGTTTATTGCATATTCTCTTTCATTATGTTGTTTCGAGCCACTCCATATGTATAGTGTCTGTATACAGCTGATCACACCTAATATCACTGTTTATTTTCGGTTAAATTTAAAAAGAGATATCTAATTGAGTTTTTACATGTCTTTGAAAAACAGTACTGTGGACAGTCTGGAACCCTCTGGGGAGTCGTCTTCTGATGGAAGTGAAACCCCAGCTGCTTTTTCCCCTGCAATTAGTCCGGAACCGACGCCAGCAGAGGAGCCGGAGGAGTCGTCACAGGGCCAGCACCAACAACAGCCCAGTCCAGCCCGTGTCAGGCAGCCGCACCGAAGACGCCCCCGCCAAGTCCCTCCCTCCACCTCTGTGCCAGAGAGTCGGGAGGTTATTGACGCACGCGTCATTGATTTTCTGGCACAGAGGCGGAGTGACGGAGTGGAGGAGAAGATGCTTCGCGGATTGGCGCCCCTTCTGAAAAAAGTGCCGGAACCTGACCACAATGCATGCGTGGCTTCTATTGCGGTGGTCATGAAAATGTTCGCCATCCCAAATCATGGGGACATCCTGGGCCGTTTGAACAACTGGATGGTGGATCTTGAAAATGAGGGGCAACCCCAAGTGGCCGGCCAATTTGGACGGGAAAGGCAACCAACTCAGGCGCCTTCTTTTGCCCCACACCCCCAGTACGGGCCACCCCATGGCCATTTGCAAGGGGCATCACAGGCCATTTTCCAGGGCAGTTTGCCCACTGTCCCACAACAGCAGGCTCAAGGAAGGCCACGGTCCTCCTTTCCGGCAGGGTCTTTCACCCAGGACCTCTTTGAGTTATGATTTTCTTTTTTGGGGGGTGGTTTTTCTGTTTCAATTTGGTTGGTTGTGTTTATTTGCCCAAAATATTGATTATAACCTGTTTTGGTGCTGAATATTTTTGAAAAAAGTTATTTTGTGCACTAAAAATGTGTCTGGTTTTATTTTCTAACATTCCACAAACCATTAACCTTATCATTTGGTCTATCATGCCTAAAAACACACACACAGTATCTACAAATGCAACACTTTATTAAGATGCACCGCACCTTTAAATTTATTAACTTTCAACATGAGGTATTAGAAAATTTTATGGACCAAATACTCGAAGTTTAACGATGAAATAGTCTAACTAAATTTAGACCAAAACATCATTTAAATTTAATGTGTAGATTAAATAAAATATGCGATGTCCACAAAATCTCAGCCCGCAAGCCCACGTCAAGGATCCTCATTACCTTGCGAGTCCCTACACTCCACTAATACAATAAATTCAAGTAATCTATCTAGAAAATAACAAAAAACTAACGAGCCCAGAAGATTTCAAAAACTGCCACGAATAGCGTCCCTCTGCCATGGCAAGGACCCCTCTGGGCTGTGAAAGTAGTCTGCAAAGAGTTCACGAACTGCAATGCCTGCAGTCCCTGGTCGTCTATGCAGGGTCCTTTCCAAGCCCAAATCTGAAGACGTTGGAAGATCTTCCAAGTCTACAGAAGAGGAAGCCTCGTGAATCCTGGTGAAGTTGTGCAGAACAACACAAGCTTGAATCACCAGGGTAGCATTCTCCGGATCCATCTGTATGGATGACAAGAACACCCTCCACTTGCTAGAGAGTATCCCGAAAGCGCACTCCACATACCGACGGGCACGAGTCAACCGGTAGTTGAAGATACGCCTCCTGACATCCAAACCACGCTTTGGAAAGGGCCGCATAACATGTGGAGTCAATGCAAACCCTTCATCCGCCACGATGACAAATGGAGCCGGCGGACGGGCATATCCGGGCAGTGTTCTGGACTCGGGCAGGGCAAGCTGGTTGGCAAGAAGCCGCTCACCCATTCTAGAAGCACTAAAGATGCGAGCATCCGCAGTGCTTCCATAGGACCCAATATCTACCATTATAAACCGGTAGTTACTGTCAGCAACAGCCATCAGCACTACCGAGAAAAACTGTTTATAATTGAAGAAACGGCTCCCTGAGTGTGGCGGCTTCTTCACACGGATGTGCTTGCCATCCATTGCCCCGATGCAGTTTGGGAACTGCGCTGAATTTTGAAAGCCCTCAGCGATCCGAAGCCAATCGTCCACCTTGGGTTGCGGCATCACCGTCTCTCGGAGCTGCTGCCAGATGACCTGGCAAGTGTGTCGAACAATTCTCGAGATCGTGGAGGTTCCTAATAGAAACTCGAAATGCAGGGATGCAAACAAGTTCCCAGTGGCAAGGAATCTGTTGTGAGAAAAATAAAAAAAATAAGTAACGGAACAACAGAGTCTGGATTCCTTAGCAACGTTCTATACACTACATTATTTAAAACCACACTATGTCTAGTGGAGCGTAACCTATGGGAAGGGCCTCTATGTGTGCGGGCACACCCATTGTAAATTCAAGGGATAACAAATATACACCCTAGACTTTACATAGCATTGCTCTGCCAAAAGCACACAATTCAAGCAACAGGCGGCATGGAATTAATTCATGCATTGTCTAGCAAATGGTTAAAAACCAAAAGGCCCAACCATATTGTACCACAGTATTCCTGCAAAATTGTCTGGTGTGCTTTTGGCAGTAAAGTAGCCAAATGATGGATGACCAGTCGCACCTCTGTCTGAAAACGGCTTGCCAACTCTGCAACATGTCCATGGATGCTTAAACTAAATTATATTGGCAATGGGGAATACAAACCATACCGGAGCATCATTTGGGGTAAGGGCAGTACTAACACTAAATTTTAACATAAACACTGGTTCTACCCTTTTGAAAAAATGCAGATAGTCATGTGCAAGGTAAGAAATCTGCGTGCAATAGCCATTATGTGAACATTAAATCTGAGGGGTTGGCAGCAGCACAATCCCCTAAAAAAGTGAACAGACTGGGATATAGACTTCTAATAGGTGGTACACGCCGCTAGAGAACTGACAGAGTGACCCAATTTGTTCACACACTCCTAAACACAAACGCATACACCTGTATTTGTGGAAAATTGTCTAGAAGCCAAAAACGGCATGTAACAGCCTGCAGTAACATGGCTGAGTGACTGACTGAAAACACAATTTGAAACAAACTACAGGCGAATGGCGACGAATCATGGAGTGTCTGGAGCCCTTTATAGATGAACACACGTTTTAAAGCTGCTAAAATAAACCTAACCCCAAAAAAAAGAATCATATGTCGCAGGTTTTCAAGAGGTAAAATCTAAACAAAAACACCCCCCAAGAAAAATAGGATTTAAAAAGAAGGGGACTTCAGGAAACAGTAGCACATGTTTCACAGCAGCCATTTTCTAGCACATGTTCCCCCTGACACAAGCAGTGCACATTACTGGTGAAACTTTACAAGTACTATACTGCTTACCTCAACGTGACGATGAGCCTTTCCTCAGGTGAAATGCTGCGCCTCATATTGGTGTCCATAAAGGTAAGGACAGTACGTAGAGACGACAGCAATCGGTCAAAGGTACCCACTGACATCCGACAGAAGGCAAAGAACTTCTCTGGATGCAGCCGCAGATCTTGGTAAAGGGTATGGAAGTGTCCTTTCCGGTAGCGTTTGGAAACAATCGGATGGACCCAAAAACGTCGCCTTCTAGTCGGTTCATCATTCAACAAAGGAGGGCGCGGACCCCATTGCCGAGAAACGAGCCAATGCACTAAGACCTCTTCCTCTGAATCAGACATGGTGAAACAGCAAAGAGAGCAGCCAAAATAACCTCTGTACTCTGGAAAGACTACAGAAAATGGCCACAAATGCATACTCAGGTGCCCCTGATTTATACCAGTATCCTGGGTGGAGATAGTAAAATGCCATTTTTTTCACCATCCTTGGATTTTTGACGGCACGCAAAAAAAACGGTAACACGGACACACGGAAGCGCAACGGAAGCAAAAACGGCCACGGATCACGGAACAACGGAACCACGTTTTGCGGGACGCAAAAAAATACTGTCGTGTGCATGAGGCCTAAGACCGATTCTGATTATCTGCTAATTGCTGTAAACGCCCCTCACCTTAAAGCCACAAAAAAATGATAAACGGTGTCTTGAACAAATTAGACTCAAAAACTGAAGAACAATTGAAAATCACTGAGTTTACTAACGTTATCAGTAAATCAATTGTGATTGGCCAACTATTGTCTATTGAAGCAAAGGAGAGAGAGTGCACCTACAGTGCTGTGAAAAGGTATTTGCCCCTTAAAGATTTCTTTTGTTTTTGCACATTTGTCACACTTAAATGTTTCAGATTATCAAACAAATTTAAATATCAAAGATAACCTTAGTAAATACAAACAGCAGTTTTTAAATTATGATTTAATTTATTAAGGGAAAAGGCTATCCCAAACAACCTGGCCCTACAATCTGTAATTTTCATTGATACCATATATTTTTTTAATATTTTTAAAAACTTTTTTATTTTTTATTTGAATAGTTAGCAAGGAATCATTATATTGCTTTTCTCATAGACTGCAATGAATTAGCATTAGAGTCTATGGGGATTACACTTTGTTCCTATGGAGCCCTGAAGCACAGCTGGGAGCGCACACTCCCAATCTTTAACCGTAAAGATCCGTAATTCAGTTACAGGATCGCGATTGAGTCCGCGTGATAGACGGGATCGCGCTGCTACTGAGGCCGACGGCGCATGCGCCGCCTGTACAAGCACGGTCCCGGCGACTGAGCCGGGTGTCAATTAGACTGCATAGAGGCGGGGTTAGGGCAGGGGAGTTACAGCCTGGAGTGAGGGAAGGGCTACCCCCTTGACTTCTATCGTGACTTGTGGAGCTGGAGAAGAGTACTTTATAAGGCGATTTTTTTCATGCATATACATGGCAGAAAAGCGGGACAAGACTGTATGATAACACAATGAGGATGATCTATAAGGTACTTTTGATAGTTTATTAAGTGAAATGCAGGTGAAAGGTTCGCTTTAAAGCTGGGCCAAAGTAGTTTTTGTACCACCTAACAGTTTTTGGGAAATGGACACAGCAGGTCTTTAATGTCATGACACCAGAGACCATTTTAAAGGCTGCTTCATAACAAAATGTCCTAAGGGTCTATAAACTGTTATATCGCACAGTAATCTATAAGATCAAAGAAAACAGTCAGCTCAGTACTTATATGTTCTTCTATGATTAAGAACATATATCAAACTGTTCAAAACGTGTGAGCGTCTCTCTGGCTGAACATGTTGTATATGTGGTTTTTATTTTTTAAAGTGTGACAATAAAAGGGAAGATTTTTTTAAATAAAGGATAAAACAATTTTTCCCTTAGATTACATTAATCTATAAACCTGCTCCTATTTCTCACCTCAGGTGCAGTTTCAGAAGACCCTTTGGCTGCTTAACCATAGTGCATCCCATGACCGCCCCATCCATTGGAAGCAAGCTGGCATCATTTACATGTTTTAATCACATGACAAATGTATTGGCTTGCACCCCCTCCCCCCACACACACACACTACATCCTCTTCTGTGCAGGTGCTGGACCTGTTCAGCTACAGTAGAGCACCTGCACAGAGGAGGATGTAGTGGGGGGACAGACGCGAAAGAGGTCACAGGAGTAGATCGTATGACTACCACTAGCCAGTCTGATTCCCATGGATGGGGCAGCCGAGAGCTCTTTACTATGGACAGGCAGCCAATGGGATTCTGAGACTGCACCTCAGGTAACATAGTACATAAGGCCGAAAAAAGACATTTGTCCATCCAGTTCGGCCTGTTATCCCG
The DNA here is from genome assembly GCF_014858855.1 of Bufo gargarizans. Classification (NCBI taxonomy): domain Eukaryota; kingdom Metazoa; phylum Chordata; class Amphibia; order Anura; family Bufonidae; genus Bufo; species Bufo gargarizans. The sequence continues at coordinate 313,169,106 of NC_058084.1, forward strand.
CAAGTTGATCCAGAGGAAGACCCCTCTGTAGTAGCTATAGCCTGTAATATTATTACGCTCCAGAAATACATCCATGGCCCTCTTGAATTCCTTTATTGTACTCACCATCACCACCTCCTCAGGCAGAGAGTTCCATATTCTCACTGCTCTTACCGTAAAGAATCCTTTTCTATGTTTGTGTACAAACCTTCTTTCCTCCAGGCGCAGAGGATGTCCCCTCGTCACAGTCACAGTCCTGGGGGTAAATAGATGATGGGATAGATCTCTGTACTGACCCTTGATATATTTATACATATTAATTAGATCTCCCCTCAGTCGTCTTTTTTCTAAAGTGAATAACTCTAATTTTGATAATCTTTCAGGGTACTGTAGTTGCCCCATTCCAGTTATTACTTTAGTTGCCCTCCTCTGGACCTTCTCCAGCTCTGCTATGTCTGCCTTGTTTACAGGAGCCCAGAACTGTACACAGTACTCCATGTGTGGTCTGACTAGCGTGAAAGGTAGGTGCAGGTTTACAATTTATTGGGCCACAACGTTAAGTATACAGACATTTAGGAGATACTGAGCCACGCCCTCTGGTGACACAACAGCATCCTTAGCAACAGGATGCAATGCTCTGTTTCTCCCTGGAGCGGGCGTGTGCTGGGGAGACTAGCAGTGGGTTGATTGCTCAGCTGCTCTATTCCTGCGTGCTAGTGCTAATGGAGCACCTATCAGGTGCTGATCCAGGAACTCAGTACTCTATTTGAACCCCTTCCTGGCCATACACCAGTACCAGTGATAGTCTTGTTTGAGCTCACTAGCTAGGTTCCTGGTTCTAGTTCCTGTGCTGATTCAGATTGTTCGGCTTGTCTTTTGACCTCTGTCTGTCTCTCGTTTTTGTACTTCGTTGTCCTCCTAGTTCTGACTCATTTACATACAACTCTGTCTATGTGTAATTTGTCTCTAGGTGTTTGTCTCTGCACCTTAGGTGCGTAGGGACTGTTGTGGTCTAGATACCTAGGGCTTGCACTGCAAGTAGGTAGAGAAAGTGGATGGAGTTCTAGGTTTGAGCTCACTGTCGTGTTACATTATGACTCCATACTCCATAGTACATTGTAAATAACTGAGGTTGCATTGCACAGAGCAGTTGATGCACACTTTATCTTGCTGTACACTTTGCAATCTATCTTAGAAAAGGTCCATTACAGGACCGAAGCATCATATATATTTGTGAGTGATGAGTGCTGGGGGTTTTATCTGTTATAACAAATTGGTCCCTGCCTGAGCACCTTCTACTGAGGAGTGCTATGCTCTTCTTCTACGTCACATGACCAGGGTGTATTTTTATCCACTGGAAGTAAACTATGAAGGATCCTATTGAATGCCAGCAAACCGAGATTATGAACATCATGAGAAATTTATATGAAATGATATTAAATATTGTATAACTTTTTATTATACAATTAATATGTTTTATTTGCTGTGGTTAGTAATTAAAGCTTTTGGGTTTGAGGACACATTTATATCTGATAGATTTAGCATCAAAAGCAACATGAGACAGAGTTGTCCTTTTTCTCCCATTATTATTTGTCAATTACTATTGAAATATAAAAAGTAGCTAGAAGAAATGATAAAAAATAAGGTCAGCTCTCGCCCTGTAACTGTCACTGCTTCTAACAGTAGATAAGGCTGATGGAGGTTGAAGGATGGAACTGAGCATGTGCGTCCACCTCAGGAAGGTGGACAAAGAAATAAGGAAAGGATCAGGTAGCTGATGGGACAAGATAGTATTTATGGTATAACTCAGGGGCTATACTAAATTTTTTATTACATGCAATTGCAAAAATTTCAGATTCAGGTGCTGCTTTAAAAAATAAAGAATATTTTTGGTGTGAGAACTCTTTTAAATTAGTTTTCTGAGATTTTAATAAAATAACAATGAAAAACAACCATTAACTCCCCCTCTACTCCAGTCCAGAAACGTTGGTGTTCCCCCCAGTCTTTGTGTCACTGGCCTCAGTAGTTATACTAGCATGTACAGCACATACAACCCATTAGATAGGGAAGAAAGACAAGATCAGTCAAGATTCTAGTGATCTTTGGGCATCCCAGCACTCAGCACTCCACCAGTCAAACACTTATCACCCATCCATCGGATAGGTGATAAATGTTTCAGGCTGCAATACTCCTTTAAAACAGCTTCATGTTTAAAAATATATAAATAATGCATATTAAATAGATACAAATACAGTTAATATAGACGTCATGTTAGCAGACAGCATAATGATGTTGTATGACTTGCTTGAACAGTCTTTAAACGTGCACAGGGTTTTATATTGGTAGTTTATTCTGGTTCAGCTACAGTTGTTAGTGGTTTTATGACTTAAGTACTTTGCAGAATTTCTACTGACAATATTTCTAAATGTCAAATGTTTTTCAATTTACAGAGAAAGATGAAGAGCATCAAAGGTGATGACTATTATGGTTTTTAACTGATTTTACGTTTCCAAAGTGCAACTTCTAATTGGCTGTTGTCCCCTAAGTATATTGTTCTTTTGGCAAGGTGAAGTGCTGTGAAGCAGTTAGGGCCACCACACATTTTTTTTATGCCTTTTTGATGTGCTTTTACTCGTCTTTTGTTCATTTCATTACAAGGCTGAATTTTCTGCTTGAGGTTTTTGAAGCAGATCTGCACAAAAACAAAAAGCTCAGAAAGTGCACAAAAATGCATGGACTAATTTGGACCTGTCTTTTTTAGCTTACTATTCATTTCAGGGCTAATACACACAAACGCATTTTGTTTCTGCGTCCATTCCATTTTTTTTTGCAGATAAGATGTGTACCCATTGAATTAAATTCAGTGGGTCCGCAAAAAATGCGTACAGCACACCGTGTACTGTCCGCATCCGTATGTCTGTTCAGTAACCCCGAAAAAGAAGATATAATGTGTCCTATTGCATGAGCCCTCAATGGGAAATTCAGTGCTGATTCTGCCCCAAAATAGGGCATGCTGCTTCCTTTTTTCCATGCTTCTTTTTTACACGTGTGAAAAGTGCTGCTTCCCATTGAAATGAAATGAATGGGAGGCTGTCTTGAGGTGTTTTTGGAGCTGGTTTTGAGGCAGAAAAGCTCCAAAATCAGCACCAAAATGCAACTCAAGAATAAGCTAAGATTTTTATGTAAAAAATATGCATCTGTATCGCAACACAATCTAATCTCTTATGCCTCAAAGACCTTGCAATACAACAGACAAATATTTACTGAGACATATTTAAAGATCAGTACATAATACAAGTGTAAAATAAATCAAATTACAATGTTTTTGCGACTGTATTTCCATATAGAAAGTAACGTTTAGATGTCTTATAAATAGGACATATGACGAGAATAGAATAAAAAAACTATTACATGAGAACTTGTTGTCCATTCAGAAAATCTTTAGACCCTTTCACTTTCTTTTCGTTTTATGTTGTGGCCTAGTGCTAAAAAAAAACACAAACTCAAGTTTTCCATCATTAATCTGCACTCAGCCCCCCTTAATGAGAAAATTAAAAACAGAATTTGATGTTGCAAATTTCTTAAAAAGGAAAAACTAAAATTTTACATGAACATGAGTATTTGCTATAGCTAACACAGGAGTGGCCTAGGGGCATATTCTGTGAATGTCCCTGAGTGGCCCAGCCAGAGCCCTGACTTGAACCCAATCGAACATTTGTGGAGAGACCTGAAAATGGCTGTCCACTAATGATCCGCCTCCAACCTGACACAGCTTGAGAAGATCTGCAGAGAAGAATGGCAGAAAATCACCAAATCTAGCTGTGCTGACCTTGTGGAATAATACCTAAGAAGACTGCAGGCTGTAATCACTACCAACGGTGCTTCAACTAAGGACTGAGTAAAGTGAATACTTATGCAATATTTTATTTTTACCTTTTCAATATATTAGCAAAGAGTTTTTTACTTGTGCATTATGGGATATTGAGTGCAGAATGATGGGGCTTTTTTTTTTTTACTTTTTTATTTTAGCACAAGGCCACAACATAACCAAATGTAAATAAAATGAAAGGGCCTGAAGACTTTGCGAATGCACTGTAGAAATACAGTATATAGCAAAGGGCATGTGTCAGATTAATCTAACATTTAGCGATAGTAGCATTTATTGTAAATAATTATCCATAGGTATTATGTGATGTTAATGGATTAAAATGCTTAATAGTTGCACACACAATTGTAATATAATTGTATTGTTATAAAATGCATTAGTGTGAACATTTGTGGCAAAATAACCATGTGGCATTCAGAAGGTTGCAGAGATCTCCCTCATTGTGTAAGATCTTACAAACTGGATACAATTTGCAGAAAATATTAACTACAAAGCTTGGATTTTGTTTTTATCTTTTGTATGTAATTAAGCAATTATATTTATTTCTGATAAGGGATCATTTATGATTATCCCCGATTAGATTATACAAATTGGTGATTTCCTAAATTCAGAGTAAATGTGTAGGAAGCATGAAAGATGAGAAAACAAACCAAATTACCAGAAATGTAAAGGAGAGACCAGAGGCTTAGCATGAGCAATAGGACAAAAAAAACAAGAGATTCTAAGAAATGACACATGGAGAATAACCAAGTCAGATGGAAGTATAAAATGGCAACGAGCTTCCTGGAAATAAGTACATTACCTACATAGCAGCCCATTCTTGTAACAGAGCCACTTTTGCATCAAATGGGTGAAAACAGTTACGATCTAAGTGTGTAATATATATATTGTGTCTGTGCATATAGATATGATAGATTTGGAGAAAACATTTTGGGCAGGAGTGGAAAAATACTGCAAAGTAAGAATGCTTTCAAAAATAATATTAATAGTTTATAGACATGTTAATAGTTTATTTTTATCAATTAAAAAAATGCAAAGTGAAGCAAGAAAAGAGAAATCTAAATCAAATCAATATTTGGTGTGCCCACTCTTTGCTTTCAAAACAGCATCAATTCTTCTAGATGCATTTGAACACAATTTTTGAAGGAACGCAGCAGGGAAGTTGCTCCAAACCCAAATTTAAACCAAGATTTTCTGTGGATGTTGGCTTGCTCAGATCTTTCTGTCTCTTCATGTATTCCGAGACAGACTCGATGATGTTGAGATAAGGGCTCTGTGGGGGCCATATCATCACTTCCAGGACTCCTTGTTTTTCTTTACGCTGAAGATAATCTATAATGACATCTGCTGAATGCTTTGGGTCCTGCTGCAGAATAAATTTGGAGCCAATCAGATGCCTCCCTGTTGGCACTGTTTGATGGATAAGTTTATGCCTGTATTTTTAATCCTGACCAAATTGCCAACTTCATGTACTGAAAACCTAGTGCTGCAGATGAACGACACATCATGTTTACTTCCCTTTAAAATCAGAAGTTCCATCAGCACAGAACTGGCAGAAACCAGTCTGACCTAGGTACACCCATCTATAGTTCAGAGACGTCTGGCCAGAAGTGGTCCTCAAGGACGAATTGTGGCCACAAAGCCATACCTTTGATGTAAAAACAAGGCCAAGCGACTCAACTATGCACAAAACATAGGAACTGAGGTATAGAAAAATGAAATGTTCGATGAAGGGTTGGAGTGTCTGCAGGCAACAGTGAAGCATTACGGAAGCTCCTTGCAAGTTTGGGACTGCATTTCAGAATTCTTTGAATTGTAGGGTTTTATGCATCTATTCTGTGGTTTTGCATACCAGAACATAATAAAAAAAATATATGCATGGTCCTTAGATGGTCTTAAAATAAGGTAAATACAACTTCAGATCAACACCACACGACAGGTTCCATTATTTCACTAACTACCTCACAATCCAACATTAGTGTGCAAACCTGTGGATGATGAAAAAACGCACTATGGTGTAGCAGGTTCCAAGCATCTAACGCTCCATGTGAACAGATTTATACTCACAAGATCCCTTGTAAGTGAAGGCGCGTATAGATATCGATGGTATCAAGATAGAGCTCTGTGGAAAAGAGGACTATAGCGTAGTATATCACAACACTTAATCTGCCTGCAAACAGATTATACTTACAGGGCTTCACTTGTCAGGTGCACATATAAGATCTTCTATAGGTCGCTCAGATCCTGGATTACAACCATACTCGAGGTCCAGAAACTCTCAGGGGAAAAAGCCACAAGAGAAGTATGTGCGTACCAGAGGTCAGATTGAAAACAATTTAATATTGGTTAAAAATTACAACTAAAACATATAAAAATCAGAAGTATTGCCCGACCCGGGTTTCGCATTGATGCTTCGTCCTTCAACGCCCCAGACGAAGCATCAACGCGAAACCCGGGTCGGGCAATACTTCTGATTTTTATATGTTTTAGTTGTAATTTTTAACCAATATTAAATTGTTTTCAATCTGACCTCTGGTACGCACATACTTCTCTTGTGGCTTTTTCCCCTGGATCGAGTATGGTTGTAATCCAGGATCTGAGCGACCTATAGAAGATCTTATATGCGCACCTGACAAGTGAAGCCCTGTAAGTATAATCTGTTTGCAGGCAGATTAAGTGTTGTGATATATTACGCTATAGTCCTCTTTTCCACAGAGCTCTATCTTGATACCATCGATATCTATACGCGCCTTCACTTACAAGGGATCTTGTGAGTATAAATCTGTTCACATGGAGCGTTAGATGCTTGGAACCTGCTACACCATAGTGCGTTTTTTCATCATCCACAGGTTTGCACACTAATGTTGGATTGTGAGGTGGCTTGTGATTCTACTAGTTGAAGATTTAAAAAGTGAACTTTATACACAGAGAAGATTTTCCTCTTGCAGCGCAGTCTTTTTCCATATATTTTCGCCAAGTAATAGACTTTTCCCACATTGTCTTCAGACTTGCAGCGCTTGAAGATACTAGTGTATTTAACAGAGACTCTATCTTTTTATTGCTTCCATTATTTCACCTATTTTTGAAACCTTCTAAAGACCAGATTTATTTATGTAATTTAATAGTATTGATTATCTCATTACAATGGCATGTGTTGAGGGTTGGGATGTATTTGGCATCAAGTAACAGTCAGCTCTTGAAGTTGATGGAGGAAACATGAACAAATGTATAGATCTGAGCGATTTTAACAAGAGCCAAACTGTGAAGGCTGGACAACTGGGTCAAAGTGTCTCTAACATTGCAGGTGTTGTGGGGTGTTCCCAATATGCAGTGGTTAATACAGTGGTGGCCAACCTGAATTCTTCTTTTCTCTGGAACACTTATCCAATATTCACAGACAATAATTTTTCATGGACAAACTAATACAGGTCTGTAGCTCAATAATATACTGATATGAACTCATTACCAGAATTTACCATAAGCTTTAAAATGATGATAATTTCAATTACAATGACACTTTTATTTATTTTTTCATGGACAATGTCCAGGAATGTATGGATGGTTGGCAACCCTTGGTTAGTACTAGAAATGAGTGTTTTTTTTTAAATTCATTTCAGATCCAATCTGCACAAATAGGTTTTCAGATTTAATTTGGGTCTAACTAAGCTTGGCCCAGATTGAACGTTCCCCAAATTACCCTGAAAAGTTGAGTATGACACCGTAGGATCTCCTAGTAGTGTATCTAACCCCTTTAAAACTTTTTAACTCCAAGACAGCATTAGTAATTCAAAAGTGACAGTGACATACATAGCCATTAGAGATGAGCAATTTTAAAAAAAAATTAGATTCGCCAGTTCGCAAATTTTTTAGCTTCAATCCGAATAAATTTGCGGCAAATTACGTTAAAAAACTGCTATTTCCTGGTTGCAGAGAGCCTTTCTAGTGGTGTAGAACACTGTGCCTTGCAGTAAAACGCTGGTTTGGTAGTGAAATAATACTGTGAGTCCATATGACATGCAGATGACAGGCGTCACACTTAGAATCACTGCATACTTCAGTTATTTGGTCAGTTTTGGCCCTGTGACTGCCCAAATAAGTGAAGTATCAACTCAGCCTTTCAGGTCTATGTTAGCATCAAGAAAAAGTGCACTCCTTTTACACCCTCGTCAGCTGATTCTACATAGATGTCTACAGAACCTGTTTTATTAAACGCTTATACAAGTACAGCCCCCCTGACAGAGTAGAGAGAGAGTGTCAGCATTAAGTTTGTGTTGACGTCACTGATGAATTTGCCTTTCCTCTGATCTGTCAGAACAATAACCCACAACAACGTATCCTGTCTGTGGAGCATACGCCTTCACTCGGTCAGCATTTGCTTAATAATCCATCAGTATTGATAATGCAAAAAAAACAGGAGTGGATCTAAAACAGAGATGACACATAAAGGAAATATTTGCATGTCTTCTGTGTTTTTTTACCCACTCCTGCCAAATCATAAGCCAATTCTGATTGGACCATACAGGCCTTACAGCTGCTAAACAGACAGGATCCGTTGTGCGTCTCATTTTTCCTTTCTTCTGACAGATCAATCTCAATTAAATAAAGCCAAAATAGTGGACCAGTCATGAAGTAGGGAGGGTGGGAAGGGCATGAGAAGTCCACAGAGTGGACCAATGACATAATGGTGAGGTGGAAACAGCATGAGGAGACCACAGAGTGGCCCAATTACGAAGTGTGAAGGTGGCGGCAACAGCACCAACATCAGGAGGATACCATAGAGTGGCAAGGTGACATAGTGTGGAGATAGCAGCAGAATCAGGATACCACAGAGTGGCAAGGTGACATAGTGTGGAGATGGCAATAGAAGCAGCATCAGGAGACCACACAGTGGCAAGGTGGCATAGTGTGGAGATGGCAGCAGAATCAGAAGACCACAGAGTGGCAAGGTGACATAGTGTGGAGATGGTATAGTGTGAAGATGGCATCATCAGCATCAGGAGACCCCGCAGTGGCAAGGTGACATAGTATGGAGATGGCAGCTGCAGGAGGATACCACAGAGTGCCAAGGTGACATAATGTGGATATGGCAGCAGCAGCAGGATACCACAGAGTGGCAAGGTGACATAGTGTGGAGGTGGCAGCAGCAGTAGCAGCAGCAGCAGGAGGATACCACAGAGAGGCAAGGTGACATAATGTGGATGTGGCAGCAGTAGCAGCAGCAGGAGGATACCACAGAGTGACAAGGTGACATAATGTGGATATGGCAGCAGTAGCAGTAGCAGCAGGAGGATACCACAGAGTGACAAGGTGACATATTGTGGATATGGAAGCAGCAGCAGGATACCACAGGGTACAAAGGTGACATAGTGTGGAGATGGTAGCAGCAGGAGAATACCACAGAGTGGCAAGGTAACATAATGTGGATATGGCAGTAGAAGCAGGAGGATACCACAGAGTGGCAAGGTGACATAATGTGGATATGGCAGCAGCAGGAGCATACCACAGAGTGGTAAGATGACATAATGTGGATACGGCAGCAGCAGCAGAAAGCCACAGAGTGGCAAGGTGACATACTGTTGAGATAGCAGTAGCAGCAGGACGATACTACAGAGTGGCAAGGTGACATAGTGTGGAGATGGCAGTAGCAGCTGGAGGATATCACAGTGTGGCAAGGTGACATAGTGTGGAGATGGCAGCAGCAGTAGCAGCAGGAGGATATTACAGAGTAGCAAGGTGACATAATATGGATATGAATTTTTGTAAAATAGCAGGCACTCTTACAGATGGAGTAACATATTATTTATTATTAAAATATATCTAGTAAAAATATTCTATTAAATATACAAGCCTGAAAGGGTATAATGGACACACATAGAATAGATTAAATGATGGACAATAGCAGCATATATAGATAAAAAATGCGCATTATAGTTGTACTCCTCCAAAGCCAGATGGATCAGTAAAATAGTAACAGAATAGTCCTTATAAAAATCAAAAGAGCAATAGGAGCAATAATCCTCATAAAAATCAAAAAGGAGCAATGCAGACGTAGCAATGTATGTAGCTGCGATACCAGAGGTCAGGAAGTACTGTAAAGATCGTATAAAGTTCTCTTCAATACTGGAAAATATCAAGGTGACCACACTCTTTAGATTCTCTATGTCCAAAATACTCAGCGTGATTTCAAAGTTCAAGGAGTAATAAGAGGGACCTACGTACAGAGGTTGGTAGGTTTCTGGCCGGTGTACCTAAACGTGACGTCCCGCGTGTTCTCTGGTACTTCACGGTGTTTATCTATGTGCTGATGTTTCCCCTCCGCATTCCGTATGTCTCCTTTGCAGTGTGCGCTGTACTCTTCTGTACACCAGTCTCCGGCATCCCGCGAGGAGTGAGGTGAATCGCGTCGTCTCTATTTGCGAGAACTGACGTCAGTGCTTACCTCATTGGGATTCCTCCCACGTGACTTGCAGTGTAGCGGTGTGGAGTGCTGGTATCTGAAGAAAGTGTGGTATATCAAGTCCGGTGTTTAAAAAAAAAACACCATTGCGAAAATTCCTAATGATGCGATTTTTTTTTTCCGCGGTACACACAACTTCACATTTTCTAATGAGATATTAGTGATTGGTGCACTAAGTATTGTTGTGAGAACTTGCCAGTACAGGCCCTAAAAATTGGCCAATAGGCATTCACTTGACAGCACATAACTTTGTAGGATTCAGTGGCTGGAGGGACATTAGGCGGTCACAGGATAAAAATGTAATTGTTGGCCAGTACAGGCCAAGAAATGAACATAAAAGGCCTTTTATGCCACTGTATCTACCTAAGACAGGGACCATGATTTGTTCTGGGTGGTGGCGGATATTTGTGGGCTGTCATGAGGAAATTCAATCAAATGTGGTCGACTCGTCACATGTGTTGAATTACTCTGAGATCCATGCCTCATTAATTTTTAGAAATGTGAGGTAGTCCACACTGCAGTATCGCAGCAGAACTGCACACAACTTCTGCACAATACAATTGCACTATAATATACTTTCAATGTTAGACAGTATATTATAAGTATATTACAGCCCTCAGTAAGTCAGACCTATCGATATGACACTTATACCAGTCCTTAAAAGGACTTTTGTGGCCCTATTAGCTAGCGTTTTGTGTCCCTAACAGCCTGTCCCTGCTCCACACAGCAACATCTCCCTACACTGGCAAAAGACTGAATGTAAAATGTCTGCCAGCTCTTGTTTTTTTAGAGGGTGGGGGTATGTCCATGTGCTGAAACGTCTCAATTGGCTGTCCTGTACCACCTGATGGATGTGTCATGGGTCAAAGTTCTTCACAATGTAAAAGAATATGATGAATATCGCCATGTGTTTCATGTTCGGCGAATCTCAAACGCGCAAAGTTCGCCACGAAACGACCGCCGGGCGAACCACAAGGCCATCTCTATTGTCTGTAGAAATGGAAGAAGCGGCAAAATGTAAATGGCCAGGAGTGCAACCAGAAGAAAAAATGGCTGTGTGAGGTCAATGACTACTGGGAAGAGCTGCAGCATGAGAAGATGGATCTGTCAGCAAAGAGAACCAAGACAGGGCAAGGGGAGGGGAAAGTAAGTCTTAGCTGACACCTCAAAATATTCATGAGAAGGACATCAAAGAATTTTGTTACCCCCCCCCCCCCCCACACACACACACACACACAGTTCTGCAACTGTACTAGGTATATGTGTAAATAGCATTCAACCCCTTTAAAGTAATCACATGATAACAGAACGTGAAGACACTTTGAATAATACATAACACAGGATTTTAACTGTGGTGGACTGTTTGGGATGAGGGCTTCTATATTCTTGGATGTTAGATGCCTCAGTTTGTTATAGCATTATGGCTGAATTTGCTAAGTATCAACTACCTTTGTGCAAATGTCTCACTGTTGCCCAGGACTGTCTCTCAGGACAGCAATTTCCTTCACATGGTCATTGGTCAATAATGTGAGGCTAAGGTTCCCACATGCATGTGGCCAAGTATAACTCTCATTTCCTTGTCATTGAGGCTTCCATAATACGCTGCTAAGTTCCCATCCAGTGTCTATCACCACTGCAATACAGAATACAGGCGGCTATTCACTGCAACAAAAGGATCTGTTAGCATTGCATTTACAGAATACTGGCTGCTATAAAAGGGAGGAATTAAATTTTGTAGGAGGAATTATATCTATATTAACAATAAACTACTGGTTATTCCTTAAATGAGTTGTCCTGGCTTCTACTATTGATGACCTATCCTCAGGATAGGTCATCAATATCAGACCGATCACCTGTATAAGGAGACAGTGCGTGCAGTGCGCACATTCCGTCTCCCTTCTCTCTTCCTGTCCGCTGCTGTCTATGGTTTTTGCAATAGACAGCAGCAGCGAACAGGAAGAAAGGAGGGAGATGTCACGTGCGCACTGCACTCACCGTATCCTCATACAGCTGATCAGCAGGAGTGCTGAGTGTCTGACCCTTGCCGATTTGATATTGATGACCTGTCCTGAGGATAGATCATCAATAGTAAAAGCCTGGACAACCCCTTAAATACGATCTTTAAAGTTATTACAACAATTATATGATAATCATAGTGTCACTTTCCATTGCTTTCCACTCTCTTTATCTTGATTGGCACCGCATAGCCTGTCTGGTTCTGACCCATATACGTACGACCCTGTTTTAGTGTTGTTTTGTTTCTTGGTGTTTGTCTGTGTCTGCGTGAAAATAGCACAGGGACTGTTGATCAGTTGCGGTCTTGCTACCTAGAGCTTGTACTGCAAGTAGGTAGGAAAAGCGGGCTGGGTTCTAGGTCAGGGCTCACTGTCCATGTCTGCCCTACCTACAGGCGTTACAATTTATTTGGATGTTGGCATATTAACTCTTTTTCATCATTGTTATACATGAGTACATTTATCAAGAAATTGAGAACCATAAATACAACTATAGATACAGCTTTTAGGTAATATTGCTATGCATGTGTTCATGATTTTGGAGCCCTGTTCAATGAAAATGTATGTAACACAAATCCTGTGATCCCCGTTTATGAGCACGTTGTTTATACTGATATCTACAAAAAGTACCGAGCGCTGTTGACGTGTTGGTCTGTTTGTGTGTTTATTGGATTTGCTCCAAGGGTGCCCAGGAGGCCAATCCATGCCCTCTTTCTTTCTTTCTTTCTTTCTTTTTTTTTTTTAAGGGGGAAATCGCTGGTAGCCCTATATACCCAAGAAGTTACACACTTTATGGGGTGTTTCTGTAAATTGCAGAATCAGGGTAATAAATAATTGAGGTTTACTTTGCTCTTAACTCTTGCTGTGTTACAGAAAAATGTATTCAATTGGAAAATATGCAATAAAAAATGAAATCTTGAAATTTCACATGCATTTTCCTTTAATTCTTGTGAAACATGTAAAGGTTAACAAAGTTTTTCAAATCTGTTTTAAATAGTTTGAGGGGTGTGGTTTCTAAAACGGGGTCATTTAAATGTAGTTTTTATTATGTAAGCCCCAAAAACTTCATAACTAAATTGGTCCTTAAAAAAGTGGGCTTTGAAAATTTTCTTTAAAAAAAAAACATTCTAAAATTCTAACATCGAAAAAGATAAAATGATATATACAAAATTATGGCAAAATAAAGTAGACAAGGTGAATGTCAATAAATATTTTAGGCGGTATCACTATCCGTCTTAAAAGCAGAGAAATTAAGAAAATAGCAAATTTTTCCAAGTTTTCTGTAAATTAATGATTTTTAAAATAAAATTAAAGGTAAAGCATATTGAATAAAATTCACCACTAAGATGAAGTACGATGTGTCAAGAGTCTCAGAATCAGTTGGATATGTAAATGGTTTCAAATATTATTACCACATGCCCGATTTGCAGAATTTGCCCGTTTCATGAAGGTGAAAACCGACTGTGTCTGGAAGGGGTTAAATTAGATTTTATGTAATGAATATACCTTCTTTAAACCTTTAATGACTGGACAATTTCAACATTTTTTCATTGTGGATTTTTTTACTCCCAGCCTTCCTAAAGCCATAACTGTTTTTTATTTTTCCATTCACATAGCCATATGAGGGCTTGCATTTATGCGGGACAATTTGTACTTTCTAATAGCACAGTTTACGGTGGTGGAATTATAAAAAAAACACATAATTCTGTCAAAGTTTTATGGGTTTTGTTTTTACAGTGTTTCCTATGCAGTAAAACTGATCTGTTACTTTCATTCTCTGGTTTAGTATGATTACAACGATACCACATATGTATAGCTTTTCTTGCTTGTTTTAATGCTGATTTTTTTTTAAATAAAAACATAGATTTTTCTGCACCACCATATTCTTACTCCCATAACTTTTTTAATATTATTTGTATGGAGATGTGTGAGGGCTCATTATTAGGGTGATTTGCATTTTTATTGATACCACTTTGGGGGGGCTATATGACTTTTTGATCACTTTTTATCAAAAAAATAATTGTGGGAGGTGAAGCAACCAAAAAACAAACAAACAGCAAATCAGACATTTTTTTTTTCCATTTCGCCCTTTGCCATATGGGATAAATATTTATATTTTAATAGTACGAGCATTATTGCAGAATGCGATACCCATGATGTTTATTTTTTAAATTGTTTATGTATGTTTATTTTAATTTTGGGGAAATGGGTGATTTGAATTGTTATATATTTTTTTATTTCATTTATAAACTTTTTTCTTTACACTTTTTTTTTATAGTTCCCCCAGGAAACTATAACAAGCAATGATTAGATTGCTTCTCTCATAGACTCCAATGCATTAGCATTGGAGTCTATGTGGCTTATACTATTTTCCTATGGAGCTGTGCCACAGGCAGGCTCTAAGGTGTGGCAGCCTCCTGTCACTCAGGAGGATAGGGGGTGCCGCTCACACACTCCAGTTCCCCTATCCTCGCCTGGGGCAGCCGGAGCATGGCCGGGAACGTGCACTCCCGGTTTTTATCCTCCCAGATGCTGTGGTTACATTTGACCACAGCATCTGAGGGGAAAAATGTGTGCGGTCGAGGTTATCATTGATCACATACACTGGCCCCGAGTTCCTGCTGTTTAAAACAGCAGGCACTGTGGTGGCTATGACACCTGCTGCTTAAGCGACCGGGCGCCATATTTAAAGTCTGGACCACCAACGTATATATATGTAAGGCGGTCATCAATGGGTTAAAAAATTAATAAGTAAATGGACACAAACTGAAAAGTTTTGAGTACATATGTATTTAACCTCTTTGCTACAAACCCCCTAAATAAGCGCTGGTCCACCCAATTATCTTCCAAAGTCCAAAATTAGTTGAATATGGTCCTCTTGTGTGCAAAAAGTGTCACATGATGTGAGTATACATACATGTGTACAGTGTGTCGGACCGGCCTGTCTAGGGCTCACCTGTAAAATTTATTTTGGTGGCCCACCATATGGATACATCCAAATATTACCTGTTCACACAGCATCAAGACGGTACAAGATAATTGATTATGGGGTCCCTGCAGCATCTTTAAGAAGGTAGGTCCTGGGGAAAATGGGATACTGGCTGTCCTGCGTCTGTATCTATAGGCCACCTCAGCCACATGAATGTGTCTATAATAATAAACTGGGGAGTTTCTTAAACATTCAACCTAGTTTTTTTATTTATATGAACATAGGATGGTTGAGGTGCTGTATACTGCCTATCTATACATAGTGTAGTAAGCCTAAATTTGGGTGCAACTGGTGGTTCTACACCGCCCTTGCCACTTTCCTGAGAAAGTACATGGCGAGAGCCAGGAGTCAGGCATTTTCATCTTCTTTCACACCAGTTATTTGGCATTAAAAAAAATCCTGACAAAAAGATCACCCTGTAAAGAGAATTAAGCCCCTTAAGCTTCTGTTTAAGTTATTAGTAAAAGTTCAAAAATTGGTCATGAGTGCAGGAAGTACTCAAATAAATACAAGATGGCGCTACCAGAGTCATGATTGTGATCTGTTATGAATCTGGATCTAAGGATCCGAGATTCCCTTATGTCCTAATCATTGGATGAATAAATAGAATCATAGCATCAGTAGTCACTGGGGGACCCCTCCCCCCGTGTAGGAGGCATATTAGGGGTTAAACTACTCACTGCATAGCCTTTTAAGGAGCGCTAGCGTTTCTACCTACTTCCAACAATTGCTAGAGGCCGGCGTCCCTAGTGATTCGCAGAACCGGAAGTGACGTCTGTGTTCCACCAGACCGGAAGTAAGGCTGTGGCGTGCGTTCCACGGGCCGGAAGGGCCTGAGGAGCGCAGATTTTTAAAAGAACAACGTTTCCCTTGTATGCCACTGCCATATCGACCCTGGGAGGAGGCAGTCACATCAGGAGCTGGGAGCTAAACTGTAAGTGTACCTGAATGTCCTTGGGTGTTGAAGCAAAGAGTAAGACCTTGACTAAGGGTCTCTCTATATACATCCTTACCTGCATCAAGTACTTGTTTTTTACTATATTATCACTAGTAGGAGGTCCCAGGAGAGACCTCCGCGTCGTCAAGCAATAAACAAACAGCAATATGGTACAGACACACAAGAGTTTATTGCACAAACAGAATCCAAGGAGGGAAACACAGGGAAATAGAGAGCTCTATGTACCGTCCGCACAGTGGGAGGAAAACCTACACTGCGCCACTGTCTAGTAATACTCCAGAGGGGCATGACTAAGCAACTCCTGTTATTCACTAGGGCCCCAGATGGTAGGGTTAGGCTTTGTCGCAGGGAGTTGCCAGGGTCCACCCTGGAGTGTGAACTAGACAGTGACAACAGGAGCAAACGTACAACAGGTACCAGAAGGTACCGACGGTACATAGGCAAACATAACAAACAGGCAAATACAAGCAGAAGTTTATAGAAAGGAAACAGGAGTGACAATGAGCAGAAAAGGACTAGCTCCACCAGAAGTAAACTGCATGGCCTTGCCCATGGCACTCTGCTGCAAAGAAAGGTGCAGCAATGGCTTGCTGAACAGAGACATGAATACAAACTTGGTGACTTAGGGCTCTTTCACACCTGCGTTATTGTCTTCCGACATAGAGTTCCGTCGTCGGGGCTCTATGCCGGAAGAATCCTGATCAGGATTATCCTAATGCATTCTGAATGGAGTGGAATCTGTTCAGGATGCATCAGGATGTCTTCAGTTCCGGAACGGAACGTTTTTTGGCCTGAGAAAATACCGCAGCATGATGCGCTTTTTGCTCCGGCCAAAAAAAACTGAAGGCTTGCCGCAAGGCTGGATCCGGAATAAATGCCCATTGAAAGGCATTGATCCGGATCCGGCCTTAAGCTTTTTTAGAGTGGTTACCATGGCTGCCAAGACGCTAAAGTCCTGGCAGCCATGGTAAAGTGTAGCGGGGAGCAGGGGAGCAGCATACTTACCATTCGTGTGGCTCCCGGGGCGCTCCAGAGTGACGTCAGGGCACCCCAGGCGCATGGATGACGTGATCGCATGGCACGTCATCCATGCGCATGGGGCGCTCTGACGTCACTCTGGAGCGCCCCGGGAGCCGCACGGATGGTAAGTATACTGCTCCCCGCTCCTACTATGGCAACCAGGACTTTAATAGCGTCCTGGGTGCCATAGTAACACTGAAAGCATTTTGAAGACGGATCCGTCTTCAAATGCTTTCAGTACACTTGCGTTTTTCCAGGTCCGGCGTGTAATTCCGGCAAGTGGAGTACACGACGGATCCGGACAACGCAAGTGTGAAAGAGGCCTAAAACATAACTGGCAGAACAGATAACAAAACACAGGAAAGAGGACGGGAATGAACAAGTAGGAAACCCACAGAGCACAGACAGACACGGATCCCATGGGCCAGCCGCATGGGAGAGTGAGTACAAACTAGGAGCAGGACAAGACAACACACACCAGGAGAACCGACACAGAACTGAGGAAACCTCAGCCTTAGGCCTCATGCACACGACAGTTTTTTTTCACGGCCCGCAAAAACGGGGTCCGTGGGTCCGTGATCCGTGACCGTTTTTTCGTCCGTGGGTCTTCCTTGATTTTTGGAGGATCCACGGACATGAAAAAAAAGTCGTTTTGGCGTCCGCCTGGCCGTGCGGAGCCAAACGGATCCCTCCTGAATTACAATGCAAGTCAATGGTGACGGATCCGTTTGATGTTGACACAATATGGTGCAATTGCAAACGGATCCGTCCCCATTGACTTTCAATGTAAAGTCAGGAGTCCCTTTACTTTCACACTTGTGTTCATAATGCAGGCGGTGGCTCCGTTCAGAGCGGATCCGTCTGCATTATATTGTTAAAACATTTCTAAGTGTGAAAATAGCCTCAGACGGATCCGTCCAGACTTTACATTGAAAGTCAATGGGGAACGGATCCGTTTGAAAATTGAGCCACAGTGTGTCATCTTCAAACGGATCCGTCCCCATTGACTTACATTATAAGTCTGGACGGATCCGCTTGCCTCCGCACGGCCAGGCGGACACCCGAACATAACTTGAAGCGTCCCCATCACCATGGGAACGCCTCTACGTTAGAATATACTGTCGGATATGAGCTACATCGTGAAACTCATTTCCGACAGTATATTCTAACACAGAGGCGTTCCCATGGTGATGGGGACGCTTCAGGTTAGAATACACTGAAAAACTGTGTACATGACTGCCCCCTGCTGCCTGGCAGCACCCGATCTCTTACAGGGGGCCGTGATCAGCACAATTAACTCCTCAGGTGCCGCACCTGAAGGGGTTAATTGTACTATCATATCCCCCTGTAAGAGATCAGGGCTGCCAGGCAGCAGGGGGCAGACCCCCCCCTCCCCAGTTTGAATATCGTTGGTGGCACAGTGTGCGCCCACCATCGCCCCCCCCCCTTCCTCCCTCTATAGTTAAAAATCGTTGGTGGCACAGTGTGCGCCCACCATCGCCCCCCCTTCCTCCCTCTATAGTTAAAAATCATTGGTGGCACAGTGTGCGCCCACCATCGCCCCCCCCTTCCTCCCTCTATAGTTAAAAATCGTTGGTGGCACAGTGTGCGCCCACCATCGGCCCCCCTCTCTCTCTATAGTAGTAACAACCATTGGTGGCAGTGTGCGGCCTCCCATTCCCCCCCCCATCATTGGTGGCAGCGGAGTTCCGATCGGAGTCCCAGTTTAATCGCTGGGGCTCCGATCGGTAACCATGGCAACCAGGAAGCTACTGCATCCCTGGTTGCCATGGTTACTTAGCAATAGTACAATTGTAGAAGATTCATACTTACCTGCTTGCTGCTGCGATGTCTGTGACCGGCCGGGAGCTCCACCTACTGGTAAGTGAAAGGTCTGTGCGGTGCATTGCTAAAGAACTGTCACTTACCAGTAGGAAGAGCTCCCGGCCGGTCACAGACATCGCAGCAGCAAGCAGGTAAGTATGAATCTTCTACTGTTGTACTATTGCTAAGTAACCATGGCAACCAGGGCTGCAGTAGCTTCCTGGTTGCCATGGTTACCGATCGGAGCCCCAGCGATTAAACTGGGACTCCGATCGGAACTCCGCTGCCACCAATGATGGGGGGGGGAATGGGAGGCCGCACACTGCCACCAATGGTTGTTACTACTATAGAGAGAGGGGGGCCGATGGTGGGCGCACACTGTGCCACCAACGATTTTTAACTATAGAGGGAGGAAGGGGGGGGCGATGGTGGGCGCACACTGTGCTACCAACGATATTCAAACTGGGGAGGGGGGGGGGGTCTGCCCCCTGCTGCCTGGCAGCCCTGATCTCTTACAGGGGAATATGATAGTACAATTAACCCCTTTAGGTGCCGCACCTGAAGGGGTTAATTGTGCTATCATATCCCCCTGTAAGAGATCGGGTGCTGCCAGGCAGCAGGGGGCAGTCTTGTACAAAGTTTTCAGTGTATTCTAACTAGAAGCGTCCCCATCACCATGGGAACGCTTCTGTGTTAGAATATACTGTCGGAAATGAGTTTTCACGAAGTGAAAACTTAGATCAGAAAAAGCTTTTATGCAGACGGATCTTCGGATCCGTCTGTATGAAAGCAACCTACGGCCACGGATCACGGACACGGATGCCAATCTTGTGTGCATCCGTGTTCTTTCACGGACCCATTGACTTGAATGGGTCCGTGAACCGTTGTCCGTCAAAAAAATAGGACAGGTCATATTTTTTTAACGGACAGGATACACGGATCACGGCCTCGGCTGCAAAACGGTGCATTTTCCGATTTTTCCATGGACCCATTGAAAGTCAATGGGTCCGCGGAAAAAAACGGAAAACGGCCCAACGGCCACGGATGCACACAACTGTCGTGTGCATGAGGCCTTATATACAGGTTCCATGGGTGCAGCAGAGAGGCCACACCCATGGAGCAGACAGAGGATTAACTCCTAATAGGCACACAGGGGAGTTAACCCATAAAGAACCACAAAAACACAGGAACGGAGCTGCAGCGAGAGCATAGACAGAAGGTCACAGCCATAGGTAAAGACTGTGACATATATATGTTGGATTACAGGTAGCAGCACCTACCATCAAAAGAGGAGCTAGCGCGATACCCAGCCCTCATCTGATAAGGTCTGTTGTACCATTATTGATTATGCCGTCTGCAATACTTACTTGAGATGACGAATGGGATAATGTATATACGGTGATTGTACCATCTACCTAGTCACTGCAAAAGGTGTTATTGTATATATTACAGGATAAACACTGTAACAAGTGTTACTATACTATGTATTTTTGGAACCGAGAACCCCCTGAGAAGCCCTTTAGTGGGCGAAACGCATTGGGGTATTGTGTTGTACAAGAATTATCTATGTTGTGGCAGTATCATATATTTGTTATTTGTTTACACCACATTATCACTGTAAGGCCTCATGCACACGGCCATGTTCCACGGCCGAGAGCGGACTGTGGTAGCCCGACCGGGATTCCTCCTGACAGCATGAGCGCACGGCGTCATTGGTTGCTATGACGCCGTGCGCTTCATGCAGCCGCTACTGTACAGTAATATACTATACTAGTGTATTACTGTACAGCAGTGGCTGCATAAAGCACACGGCGTCATAGCAACCAATGACACCGTGCGCTCATGCTGTCAGCAGGAATCCTGGCCAGGTTTCCACGGTCCGCTCTCGGCCGCGGAACACAGCTGTGTGCATGAGGCCTTAGGATGTTACAGGGAAAGGAAAGAAGGCACGTGGACAGGGAACCCCACCATCAGGGGCGAACCCTGGGCAAAGGTTAGAAGGAGTGTGTACTAGGGAAAGAATTCCCACACTAACCCTTTACTTTCCAATTCACATTGTACACTGTGTAAGTCTGTATTGTCTGTTTGTCGTAAGCGTGGCGGATGCTATTATACAATAAGAGTAGCCGGTTGGAGGTCTGCACTCTCTATATATGACATCAAGCCACCAACAAGGGGCATTTATTTTAAGTATAAATAATAAAAAGTATATTTTAAAAGGGTCTGCAAACTGACTAGAGAGAATAATATTGATGAGAGGACCCACAATATCTCAAAACATAAGAAAAAAACGTGTTAGCATATTTGGCATAAAAGCCTACTAACATCTAAGCCAGCTCCATGCCCATAGACTGGGCAAGAGGGGCATAATCAGAGATTCCACAAAGGATAACACTGAAGGAATTGGAAGGATTCACAGTAGGGAGAGACAAAATTTTAACATTATGTATGGTACACCCAAATTCCCATTACCTCAAGAACACCATTCCCACAGTGAAGCGTGGTGGTAGCAGCATTATACAATGAGGATACTTTTTATTTGCAGAAAAAACACCAAGGAAAGCGGAAGGGGGTGTTGAATACTTTCACAAGGCACTTTATTAACCTTTTCATTAGGAAACTGGACATTAACCACTTATTTACCTCAGACCACTAGAGAAGTAACTACTGTAGATTTTCTGTAATGAATATACCTACGACCACTAGATCACTAAGCACAAGCCTGGTGCTTAGCTGGATAAGTGTTTTATGGTTTCGAAAATGTTGCATGTCATTTATGTTGCACGCACCATTGTCATTATATACTGTACATTGTAGATGTTCTTCCAGGAATCATTCTGATAGGTCACTGTAGTCACACCACAGATGCAACTGGAATCACTGATTTTACTCATAGTAACCATCCTGGTTGCAAAATGTGAATATGAAGAAATGGGTGAGTTCATATTTTTCTGTAATACTTTCTGCATAGACAGGTCTTCATTCAAATACCTATATGAGGCAACCGGACATGCCAACTACAAGCTCTGTGGTCTGACAACATGCATGGAATTAATCATAGCAGTGTTCAAAAAGGTGCCATGTGGCTTTAACAGTTTGTATGCTTTGTGATATACCGTGATATAAGTGATTACCATATTCTCACAGTATAGTATGCATCTTAAAGAGGACCCGTCACCTCTCCTGACTTGTCTGTTTTAGTAACTACATGCATTCCCATGTGATAACCTTTCTGGATCATCTATTCTTAGGCCTCTATGCTGTGCCGTTCTTCTAATATTCTTGCTAGAAGTTTATGGAGAAAGGTACAGATTAGTGGTACCAGTCGGAGGAAGGGGGGTGTCCCTGCATAGTCTGACATTGGCAGCACTGACTGGATAGTATCAGACTGTGTCAAACCGGTAACTCCCATCTGTACCTTTATCCATACATTTCTAGCAGGAATAAGAATGGAGAATTGGTTTGGGTTATAGTGGCTCAACCAGTCTGGATAGCAATGGTGTGGTGTTCACCCGCCGACTACCCCTTGTCTGATAAAATGAAATGCGAATGTAAAGAGGAGATTGGGGGCACTCGACTATCTGGCGCCAAATGGACACAAAGCTTATTACTTAAAAGCAATTTATTTATTCCTCATATATAAAACCCTACACCAGACCGAATGTCTTATTGTATAAAAAGCATGGTATTACATAAACAATGCACATACAATAAAAAGTATCAAATAGCAAAAATAAGAATGAGACAAACATATAATAAAAATCTAATGGAGTTGTAAGAGGTAAAACTTATTCATAAAAATATGATATAGCCAAGATGAGTCACCGGTAGACAGCATATAATGGAATGGATGAAAAATGGATAAAAGATAAATAAAAAATAGTGGAGTAGAATATATCTCTGATGGTAGCGTGGAACGCTATGGTAATCCTAGTTAAAAAATGGAGTCTGTATAAACGTAATCGACTTGGTTAGTCAGTCCATTGCATATCCCACATGTCCCAGGGTTAGGGAAAAAAATGAATGAACACGTGTATGTGCAACACAATTGTTATAAGATGTAAGATGTTAGTATATCATTATATGGCGGAATTAGTTCCACATCAAGGTGGCGGTGGATACTGCGGTACTTTACCGGTCCTGGAGCCGTTTGTCTGGCGTCTTGTGGTGGGCCGGCTGTGTTTGGTAGGACCCTCCGTAGGTCCGGTAATGGCATGTCACATGTTGGCACGTATTGCGTGTTGTCCCACGTGATCTGGTTGAGTCACATGATATCTGTTGCCTTAGAGATGTCCGGACGCAACTTGAGAAGCTTGCTGCAGAAACAAACTGTAGACTGTAGCTTGCGGGCTTCACACTAGTATGTTCGCCAGTTCAAACAAGTGAGTTTGTGGGTCACTCTTTGCTGCAATTACTGCTATACACCAAACGCGTTTCGGGGCGAAGCATGCCCCTTTCTCAGTGGTCAGCAGTAAATGGTTTGTGACGGCTTTATATGTAGACCGTAATTAGCAAAAGAGGGTGTATCCCAAAGAGATGTCAACTACCTGGAAATACTGGACTGGAACTGGGCATAGTTATCTTAGACACTACTGATTACAAACAAGAATGTATAAGACAACTGACTCACTCACTTATAACAAACTATTATTGGATCCTACTAAGGAATACCATCAAAAATGAATAGAACATTGCAATAAGGGACGTGATATAGGCATCCTCACAGACAATGATTATAGATATATTGTTAATACTCCAAAACGTATACCTATTTTCTATTGTATTCCAAAAATACATAAGAGTCTCACCAACCCCCCAGGCAGACCCATAATATCAGGTATTGGCTCAGTCTCTTCCAATTTATCTCAATATATTGATCGATTGTTACAGTCTATAGTAAGGAAAATGCCGTCAGTTATAAAAGATACGACCGATATTATAACAGCATTAGAGAAATTTGATTTTAAAGAAAACTGTATCTTAGGCACTATTGATGCCACTTCCCTACACACAATCATTGAGCCCTCACAGGGATATATAATGATGTACTAACATCTTACAACATCTTATAACAATTGTGTTGCACATACACGTGTTCATTCATTTCTTTCCCTAACCCTGGGACATGTGGGATATGCAATGGACTGACTAAGCAAGTCGATTACGTTTATACAGACTCCATTCTTTAACTAGGATTACCATAGTGTTCCATGCTACCATCACAGACGTATCCTACCCCGCTATTTTTTTAATTTTTTTAATCTTTTATCCATTTATCTATTCCATTATATACTGTCTACCGGTGACTCATCTTGGCTATATCATATTTTATTCTTTGAATACATATTACCTCTTTCAACTTAGGTTTTTATTTTATGTTTGTCTCATTCTTATTTTTGCTATTTGAAACTTTTTATTGTATGTGCATTGTTTATGTAATACCATGCTTTTTATCTAATAAGACATTCGGTCTGGTGTAGGGTTTTATATATGAGGAATAAATCAATTGCTTTTAAGTACTAAGTTTTGTGTCCATTTGGCGCCAGATAGTCGAGTGCCCCCAATCTCCTCTTCAGAGGAATAAGAATGACACAACAAAGAGTCATAAGAATCCAGAATTATTATTACATAGGGAATGCGAGTAGATACTAAAACAGACATGTCAGGAGAGGTGACCACTCCATTTTAACATCTATCTATCTGTCTTAGGGCTCATTTACAGGATCGTATGAATGGGTCCACAAAGGTTCCACATTTTTTGTGGAACGGGTGCAGACCCATTCATTTCAATGGGGCTGCAAAAGATGCGTTTAGCACAATGTGCAAAAAATATAGAGCATGTTCTATTCTTGTACGCAATCGCGGACAAGAATGGGCATTTTCGATATAGCGCTGGCAATGTGCAGTCCGCAAAATGCGGAGCGCACATGGCCGGTATCCGTGTTTTGCAGATCCGCAATTTGCGGACCGCAAAACACGACATGGTCGTGTGAATGTAGATCTTGCCTGTTTTCCTTCTAGTACTCATTCACATGGCCATATGTTTTATGCTGTCCGCAAAAATGCGGATCCCTTTTTTAGCGGACAGTTCAGAATGTCCACAAAAGAATGGATTTCATTCAGGATTTTTGTGAACCCATAGACTTCAATAGGGCCATGTCCTGATTTTCACTGACAAGTATAGGATATGTTTTATTTGTTTTGCGGGGCCATGTAATGGAAGAAAAGATGCGGACAGCACACAGTGTGCTGTCCGCATCTTTTGGGGCCCCATAGTGAACGGGTCGGCATCCAATCTGCAGTATCAACATACAGCCGTCTGAATGATCCCTTACCATAAGGCAACTGGTGCTAAATTGTCTACTCTCCCGGATTGCCCCATGAGGTATCACCTGTGAAATTCTTACAGAGTAGGCTAGTCGACACCAGTTGAAAGTCTGATCAGCAGGACCGTTAAGCTGTTGCAAAGATACTTTGTGGCACGGAAAGAGATGTTGGGTAGAGTAGTTGTTATGGGAGACACTATGAGAAAGATTTATCCTCTTCCTTGCACCAGAAACGTGACTTTGTTAGGAGTTTTATTTTTAGGAGCAATGCTTCTAGAGAAGAATACAGCTGTAATACTGTACAGTACTGGGTCAAAGAGAAGGCATCTTTGCTATTCGTAGGGGCAGATTGGCCATAGACCATACAGGGAAATTTCTCAATGGGCCGATGCCCAAGGGGCCACCTGAGCCTTCCTCACGGCCAGCCAGTGGAAGTTTTTGGGGATGTATTTTGTGCTGCTGGAAGTATTTTGTGATGGACTGTGGTATTTGGCTCTGTTGGAGTGGTATAATGTGCTACAATATGATATTGCTGGCCTTGCCTACTTGTTTTGGCCATGCCTTCCATCAATTTGGACCCTTTTAGTATTTTTTCTAGGACCACTTTAAGTTCCCAATCTGCCCTTGGCTATTCGTCCATGTACAATTGGGCCCATTGAAGCCTATGGGTGCTGGATCACAGATCTGTGCCTCACATCTCCATAATACGGCTATGTGCTTGAGGTGAGGACTAAGACCATGAATTCCGTTTGAAACACTACAAACCACATCTAAGAGTACATCAACTATGCGCTTCAACACATTTTCCCTTTATTATATAAGAGCACACTGGAGACATTGTATGTTTATAGTTTTATTATTATACTTATAAAAAATACAAATTTCAAATAGGACAAACAAATTTGGCATTACATTAAAATTAAGGGGTTATTCTCAGGTTAAGTGGAAATGAAAATTCAGAGATCATACATTTTATACATTCATTATATGTAAACATGATAATTTGTATACCTGAGCTTATATCACATAAAAAAATTCGACTTTGCCTAAGCTAGAAGCTCAGGCAAGGATTACCAGTATAGCAGCATTCTTAAACAGAATCGGTCACCACAAAATGCAGCGTAATCTACAAACATCATATTTTAGAGCAGGAGGAGCTGAGCAGATTGATATGTAGTTGTTTGGCTAAAGATAGAGTAAAATTTGATTTTTTTTCATTTAACTCTTTCTATGGTTAGGAATCCAATGGGCAATGATTGACAACTATCTGTGTATGCATGATGGCTGTCAATCACTAAGTAATACTACCCCTTGAATCCTAAGTCCATATTCAGCAGAGATGTAAATGAATTCATTACAGGTTTTTTGTTGCCACAAATCTGTGAATCAATCTGCTCAGCTCCTCCTGATCTACCTGCAGATTGCACTGCATTTTCAATACATTTTCATCTGTAATATCAGCATATCTTTGCATTTGCTGTCTTCATCAGCATTGCGGCCACGTGAAACACCATTGGGTGCTTAAAGGGAATCTGTCACCAGGTTTCACCCCTGTCAGCTAAACATATGCTGATGTTCAGGGCCTCATCAGGATTCCTAATGTGGGCTTTAGGCACGAACGGCGCTGGGCACGAACGGCGGTGGGTGCGGCCGGCACCTTGCATCCCTTGACATCCCCTTGGGCACCTTATTTCTTTGAGTAACAGGTTAGTAAAACCTGTTTTTTAGCAAAATAAGGCTACGGATCACATTTAGAAGCCCACATTAGGAATCCTGATGAGGCCCTGAACATCAGCATATGTTTAGCTGACAGGGGTGAAACCTGGTGACAGAATCCCTTTAAAACAACAAATTGACAAGCATAGTTCTCAGGGAGCATGGCTCTGATGTCTGGTTGTGCGTCCCTACCATCTATAGCCCTTTATATGCCTCTAGGGTTTCACAAGCCAGCAATGCTAATGCTACCCCTGATGACGCACACAAATTTCTTCAGATCAATGTGCAGAAATGTAGGGTCAGTCTAGACCAGGGATCAGCAACTTTCAGCACTCCAGCTGCTGTGAAACTACAACTCCCAGCATGCAAACATTCTTGGCTGTTCCTCTAACTCCCGCAGAAGTGACTAGAATAGGACATGTTCTATCTTTTTTGTGGGGCTACGGAACAGACATACGGATGAAGATAGCACACATTTTTTGCAGACCCATTGAAATGAATGCGTCCGCATCCTATCCGCCAAAAGAATGAAACTGACACGGAAACAAAATACATTTGTGTGAATGTAGCCTAAGGAGGAGATTTATCCTCCTCCTAGGCCATGGATTTGAGACTTTTTAAATGCCATGGCAACTGAAAAGCGAGCAGGGTGTGGGTGGGGGTCATCGGCCCTGACACATTAAACAATATTTACACCAGAAACTGGGGTAAATAATTACTGAATCTCCGCCAGCTATGAGCTGGAGTAGATTTCAATTTGGCACAAGGACTGCCGGAGGAGGCATTACATTTATGACAAGGCCTGCACTTTGTCATAAAGTACCTGTAAATGCCTGCTCAGGAAGAGCAAGGACCATCAAGAACAGTGCAGCACATGCCCATCTTCATAAATCAGGTCCTAAAAAAATGATTTTAACAAAAGGCAAAGTGGAGTTGTGTGTGAATGTTTGGTGGGTCAGCCATATGTGGGGGGACAAAGAAAGAATAAAAGTTAATTGTCCCATTCAAATCACCGTTCTTCAATACCCTCACTACGCCTTGAGTGATCCTTGTTGGATCTCAATACATTATTATTTTAATGGGTCAAATAGAAAGTATTGTGTAGTGAATAACTTTATTTATATAGAGCCAGAAACCCCATTTAAACTCATGCTATTTAATCTACAACGTAATATTACTCAATACTCACAAAAAATTGTATTTTTTAATATTTATTATTGACATGATTTATAACACACCGTTTAGTTGTTATCATTAGGTCTGATGACAACTCCCTGTAAGATATCAGAATTATTTTGGAAAATACATAATTGGCTTTGCTAGGGGCACCTTCATCATTTGGGTCCCACAGCAATCGATATTTATGCTATTCTCGTGGTTATCCTCATGGGTCCATGGTAAAAGAGTGACATCAAACAGTGGATGGTCCTTAAAGTGGTTATCCCGTGATCAATGTAACAAATTAAAATCAGACATCATATAGTACATAATACATTTCTAACAAACAGAACCAGCCCTGTACCTCACATTGATCCAGGGATGTCACCATTCATTGCTACAATGGCTTTGCTAGATTCATATCAAGCTGGCAGCTTAGGGGGGGTGCACTTTTCAGGGGAATGCCCTTTCTGCTGCAGCTGGTGGAAGTTGAAGGATGGAACTGAGCATGTGCTTCCATCTCAGTGAGCAGGACAGAGAAAAAAAAAACTGCAGGTGGCGCTATAAAGATACATTTTATTGAATAACTCAGTGGCTATACTAAATTTTTAATTAAATGCAATTACAAAAGTATTCAGATCCAGGTGCTGGTTTGAAAAATGTAGAATATTTTTTCAGCATTGACAACATGTTTCCCAGCAGAAAATAAGAGTAAAATGTGTAGGAGCATGTGCTTCATTGTCACTACAAGTACAGGAAATGAATATTTGTGAGATATTATATCCCAAAACTTTACATCTGTGAGATGTGTATTCCTAAAGCTTGCAAAGTCAGTTCCACAAGTTTAAAAATGGCTATTAACTTTACCATCAATATGTGTACTTTTTTCCCCAAAGGTTTGCATTGTCTAACAAATACATAGTTTCCGCGAGTCTTTGGCAACTTTAAAAATCATGAAATACAATAGTACATTTGTCAGTGATGATATAAAGGCCTAATTTATGCTAGAGTTATTCTAATAATTTATATTTACATCTTTTATATGTCTTGCAAAAATATAAAAAAAACAAGGTTTTGCTGATTTCCCGATGGACGAGCGAAATGCTTGTTCATCGGGTGAAGCAGTAATTCATGCAGACACCTAAATCATCATTTCTGGGCAGAAAATCATGCTGTCTAAACAGCACTCTGCTCTGCACAAACAATAATTCTGTATGGGTATGAGCAATAGCGATTACTCATCCCCATACAGTGGAGGGGATTACTGCACGTAAATGCAGCGCTTCACCCCCACTGACGAGCACTTCCTTCCCGATAATGGACTGCTCACTCAGGCCGTGTAAACTGGCCTTAAAGGCTCATGCACACGACCGTGTTTCTTGTCTGCATTCGATCCACATTTTCTGCAGGTCAGATGCAGACCTATTCACTTCAATAGGGCCACAAAAGATACAAACATTACACTGTGTGCTGTCCACATACGCACGTCCATTCTGCAGCACCTGCAAAAAATAGAACATGTCCTATTCGTGTCTGTAAAATTATAGACTATTCTATTGATGGCAGAACTTACCGCTCTGTAAAATGTGGAACGCACGGAGCAGGAATAATGCCTATGGCCGTGTGCAAGAGCCCTTAGCCTTTGTCAACCACAAGCTGAATATTAAGCTGTGGACCAGGACATGACTGGGGTGCCTTTGTTAATTGAAGAGTATGAGACATTTGTATATCTTGCCATTTCATCTGGCAAAACATTGTGAACTAAGTGTCATGATATATACAGCGGTGCCCGGGGATCTCACTGCACTTACTTTTATCCCTGGACGCCGCTCCGTTCTCCCGTTATGTCCTCCGGTATGTTCAGGGACTTGGTTATAGTAGGAGGAGACTGCCCTTGTTCTCCTGGGTGTCTCCTCCTCCTAGGCTGTAGCGCTGGCCAATCGCAGCGCAGAGCTCACAGCCTGGGAGAAGAAGACGCCCAGGAGAACAAGGTCTCCTCCTACTATAACCTAGTCCCCGAACATACCGGAGGGCATAGCAGGAGAAGGGAGCGGCGCCCAGGGATAAGAGTAAGTGCAGTGAGATCCCTGGGCGCCCCTGTACAGATCATGACACTTAGTTCACAATGTTTTGCCAGATGAAAGGTCCTCTTTAAAGCATATTTAGATATATTGTGTTTTAGCTGGACAACCCCTTTAATAGTCCTGTTTGTTCTTGTAAAATGATCTTTATATCTATTTAGATCTGTTACATTATAAAATGATCCCTATCCCTATCTCCTGATGTGTACTTACTGGTGAAAATATTTTAAAAAAATATCTTAAGCATATCTTAGCATTATCTTAATAAAATGAAGAATAGGAACATTATTATGAGAATCCATTATTAAAGGGGTTGGTTGGCCACTTTCTGGCTACTTTTGACCAATGTACATGTAAGATGACTACATGACACTTACTTATTTCCTGTACTGTTTGCTATATTTCATAAATCATGGTCCCTTGCTGGGCAAATCTTCTGTGCAGTTGACACAGGAGACCTATTAATAAGCTAGCTGCTGATGGAAGACACATTACTCAACCTTCACTCAAATACACCACTTCTTCTATCTGACTTGCAATGTTGAGAGTTCTGTGCAGGTGTAGTGTATTTGAATTGAAGAGACTGAGTGATTTACCTGGTCACATGACCCTCCATTAGCAGCCATTTTATGGAGAGGACCTCTGTTTGGATAGCACAAAGACTTGCTAAACAAGGGAGAATACCTTATGAAATATGCAGAATATCAACAAAAACTATATTAGCAACTGCCATATAGTCATCTTAGAAACACATTGATCAACAGTAAATGGAAAGTGGTCAACCCCTTTAAATTATACTTCACAATTCCAATTACAATGTTAGATCTATAAAATATAAACTGCATAAAATAGACAAATGTTGTTATTGAAGATACATATTTTAGATGACACCAAATAATAAATAGACCCTCAAACACAACACAAAGGGGCACATTTATTAAGACCGGCAATTTAGATACCGGTCTTAATAAAGGGCCATAGCTGGCGGTGGATCCGACCAAAGTAATGAAGAGGTGTAGGCCTCTCCATAACTTCGGCGCATCCAGCGCCAGTTCTAAATGTAAAACAGCTTCCAAGCTGTTTTACATTTAGACCATTTTCTACGCCCATGCCACACCAACTATTTTAGACCTGGCATGAGCAGGGCAAAGTCCCTGAGACACGCCTAATTTAGGTGTATTTCAGCTTAATAAATGACCCCCAAAGTCTTTGTTTTTCTTTTGTCAGTCAAATATGAACTGCGGTAGTTCAACAACTGTACATAGTTCCGCAACAGTAGAAATTGGCACCAGTACTTTTATCAACTGATGCGTTAATGAGTTTAATACAAAGTAACCTACAGGTTCTAGCTTGACAATTTATTCCTGAAGTGGGACATGGCGAATTGGTCGATGATAATCTTCTGAACTGCTAATAAGATCGGAATATTCATAGCCTCTCATAAAATGTCCTCCATTTTGTTCTGCAAAGCCAATTAGCTGTCTTGCAAATACAGGCTCAACCTGGAAAACAGATAACACAGTCACACACTGCTCAGGGGTAAAGAGAATTACAAAATTCGATTCACCTTGTATATACTCGGTCCTTGGAAATATCTGATCTAAGGAGCTTCCAAAATTTCATCTCAGGTTGACCTAATTTATTTTCTCATGTTGGTGTTGGTGACATGTACAAGAACAAGATTTCCCTCTCTACAGGCACTTTTTTGACTAAACATCTATTAAATTTGGATTATTCATATTAAGGTCTATACATGTGGTATTGCCAATTGCATGGCATATGGAGTACCTTCATGTCATACTATGGACCCATATACACCACCATATGGTGCCTCCATTAGAAACAAAACTGTGTACTTCTTTATGGAACCAAAGTCTCACAAAGATGCAGTATAGGCCCATTGTGTCAATAGCTATGTTACAGGTCCATAAATAAGAATATGTACAGCACAGATCCATAGTACAAACATGTGCATGAGGCCTAACTAGATCTCAGCAGGACTGCCAGCTATCTAATGTGTATGGGGTGTCCAAAAGGTAACGGATGGCAGATGTCGAGAGAAAGGTAGATCGGGCTGTTAGATTTCAAGATGCCACTAGTGATGTCGGCTGTACCACTGGCAGCATTTCAAAAAGGTGTCTGGCAGCAGCTTTCTCACCTCTCCCCACTACAGATGTTAAATTGTCTCTGACTTTTCACACAACTTTTGTGTAGTACAGCTAACCTTCTCCCAGGCTGTGACGCTCTCTGCTGCAATTGGACAGCTCACAGCCAGGGAGAAGGAGACGCCCGTTAAGATACAGTGCCATTTCCTGCTCCCTGTACCGATGAATTTACATACCAGGCGGGAAAAGTGATCAGGGGGCACAACGGGGGAACAGATCAGCGCTTACAGAAAATAGTAAGCTCTGTAATATGGCATAAGTATGCCCCACAGAATCCAATCGTTTTATCATAATGCCGGATCAGTGAAAGGTCCTCTTTAATAGACCAAGAGGGACTGTCATCTCACTAAAGGATCAAATTACAGCTGCACACAGAAATCTATGAATCTATGTGGGTAGGAGGAAGAGTGAGCTGCAGTGAAAGAGGTACAGCCATGGAGGATGTAACAGCAAATAGTAAGTGTTATATCACACCCCTAGTGCTTTACTCTCATCAATGCTGTTCATTACTTCTCTGTAATGTTATATATGGTGCTTCTAAGTGAATGAGTGAGAGTTAGGGAGCACTAGCAGGATTGTCTTCTCTCCATATGTACTGTATAGGATGCAATATAGCAGTTTCTGCCACTAGCTCAGGGACAACTAAAAAATACCAGATACAAGTCACTTAATGGCCAGAAATAGTGCTAGCATTCATGTATACGCACATGGTAGCTCATCCTGAAAAGTCATCCGAAAGTCTAAGGGTCCATTCACACGTCCGTTTTTTCTTTCCTGATCTGTTCCGTTTTTTCAGGAACAGATCAGGACCAGATCTGGACCCATTCATTTTCAATGGGTCCTGGAAAAAATCGGACAGCACAATGTGTGCTGTCCGTTTCCGTTGTTCCGTTCCGCATGTCCGTTTAAATATAAAACATGTCCTATTCTTGTCCTGAAAAATCGGATCCTGGTACAATACAAAGTCAATGGATCCGCAAAAAACGGATGACATTCGGATGTCATTCCGTATGTCATCCGTTTTTTGCGGATTCCGTTCCTGGAAACACATAACCAATTATTTTATTTATTTTTTATTTTTTTTCAATTTTTTTTCAAAGAAATCCAAACAACTTTATTTGATTATTGAAATGTATACATGTTTCCGTTTTTTGCGGATCCGCAAAAAACAGATGACATACGGATGACATACGGAAACATTTTCAGGAACAACGGATCCGCAAAAAACGGACCGTTTTTCAGGATGAAAAAAAACAGGACGTGTGAATGGACCCTAAGTATGCTTAACTGTTCAAAGAAATTGTAATAATATTAACCCTAGGGCCATCGTTGTTGATGCCCCATACATATTAGATACATTTTGGCTGGACCTGCCAACCATCTGACATGTATGGGTGACATATGATTCTACCCTGATAAATGATGGTGGAGGATATTAGATTCTGTCATGTTGAATTTCAACATTTGATCCTTTTATGCATCCGTATGGGGAGTGTCAGGGAGTGTCAGGAGAGATAGCTCAGGACCAACAGTTGTTGGCTGAATTAGCATTTGACCAGCAGCTACATGAAGTTTATGGCCAAACTTAGCCTTAAAGGGAACCTGTCACTGGGATTTTGTGTATAGAGCTGAGGACATGGGTTGCTAGATGGCTGCTAGCACATCCGCAATGCCCAGTCCCCATAGCACTGTGTGCTTTTATTGTGTAAAAAAAATGATTTGATACATATGCAAATTAACCTGAGATGAGTCCTGGCCCTGACTCATCTCACATACAGGACTCATCTCAGGGTAATTTGCATATGTATCAAATAGTTTTTTTTTTTTACACAGTAAAAGCACACAGAGCTATGAGGACTGGGTATTGTGGATTTGCTAGCGGCCACCTAGCAACCCATGTCCTCAGCTCTATAAACAAAATCCCGGTGACAGGTTCCCTTTAACATTGGTGCTATCACATCCCAAATTTAGGGAAATTAAAGAATTTTTCATGCATTTTTTTTTTTTTTTACAGAACGTACATGAGCTGTAATTAGCTTCCGTCCTCTCTGCGGGTCTGGAAATTCTTCCCCAAAGCACAAAACGATCTGAAATCTTGGAGCTGGACGTCCATGGTGAGCAAATGCCTGTAATTCTAATAAAGGCAAACATATGTCAACAGAACACTCTGAAAGTTAAGCCAATTTTTTAAGTAGTCTGTTCATATGACTATAATATTTATACCGCATGTTACTCCAATCATATACAGAAAGAGTGTTTCAAATCTCCACACACAGGGGTATACTGTATATCATAATGGGAATCCAATTCTACGTATTTTACAAGTCATTCAATTTTATCTGAAAACGTATAGCAGAGGAATACATAGTTTTGGACATTTTTGGAAATCCTTGAAAAGAATTCTAGGAAAAATGTCATAAACCTATGCCACACAAATATTTCTTACTTTTAACAACTATGTTCAGCTTTTCAACTATTTTTATTATTGTTCTAGTACATCTAATATGAAAAATTGAGCAAATGTTTAACTAGTTTGCATTAAAAGCTTCCTACAATTTTGGGGGTGACTTATCAAACTGGTGTAAAGTAGAACGGACTTAGTTGCCCATAGAAACCAATCAGATTCCACCTTTCATTTTTCACAGATCCTTTGGAAAATGAAAGGTGGAATCTGATGGGTTGCTATGGGCAACTAAGCCAGTTCTACTTTACATCAGTTTGCCTGAATCTCCCCCTTTGTGTCTACAGCTGCTCTGCAGGTCTATGAATCCCCATGTAACATACAACAACCTAAATCTCTGTACCCATGTCCCCATCTGTACCAATTTCATAATGTATTGGGAGTTTAAGATGGATACTAAATATGTAATACAATGATCAATATGTGATACGATAATATGTGATACAAAATATACCTGTTAAAAACTGCTGAGTATCAAATAACTTGCAGGGCACATCTCGTTCTAGTTTATTGGGGCGATCGCTGTAGATGGACAAAGGTCCTTCCCAGTAAATTCTGCTCTGGCACAGTCTCTTGGCATATATTCCATCATGGGCCATCCATAGAATTACGCCTTTCTCCAAGTGACTCAGCAGCTTCTCAATGTTTTTCCGCAGACTATTATCTTCAGGGTAAGGAAACAAGATTTGGTCCATGCGACTTATTTCTAAGCATTGTCCATGTGAAATCTTACATCCTTCTGGACTAGATGTTGTTCTCTCCCCAACCAGAGTATCTCGGTAATATAAACTGATATGGAGCCGGCAGTCTAAAAAGTAATTGAAAGTCAATTAGAATACAGCCTCTTTCACACGAACGTGCGGATCGCGGACCCATTCACTTGAATGGGGTCCACAATCTGTCTGTTCCGCAAAAAGATAGTTCTATTTTTTTGTGCAACGAATGCACGGAACGGAACCCCAAGGAAGCACTCTGTAGTGCTTTCGTGGGGTTCTGTTCCGTGCTTCAGTTCCGTTACGCATCTCCAGATTTGCGCACACATTCAAGGGAATGGGTCCACATCCGTGATGCGGAATGCACACGGCCGGTGCCCCGTGTATTGCGGGCCGCAATACAGCCACGGCGGGACAACGGGCGTGTGAAAGAGGTCTAATGCAAACTTTTCAACTATAATATGATAAGTGATGAACTGCATCAGAGCTGGATTTAGGTATGAGTAATGCAAATGCTGAACATGTGCAAGTTGGATGCATGACTGAGTCCTTACCATGTGCTACCTTCACAGCCCACACACTGTTATTTTAATTTTCCCTTATGATCTATTTAGAGACCTTGTGTGAATTGGGGAAGTCAGACACAAGCTTTCCAGGCAACATGAATAGGTGAGGGCTGATATATTTTCACAGGAAAAAACCAAAGATAAATTAATCTTGCTTAATTACACAGTGTATGAAATGTAAAAAATACCGCATAGGCATTGACCTATGCGTTATAAGGTGCATTGGTCTTACGATACACAGTGTAGCCCACATTTGTCGATTTGGACATCTTACCTGATAAAGCGATGGCTTCTCCGGATCTTAAGCTTGGTTCTATTGGTAGTCCAGCAGTTTGAGATTCTGATGGTGGACAAGCATAAAAAGAGCCAGTCACTTGATAACCTATTAAAAAAGACAAAGACTACATTAACTTGCTTAAAGGAGAGAAAAAAGACAACAGAAAGAATGTACACAGCACTCTGCCTAAAGATCACAACTTTCTCACACGGTTTTCTATAGCACTTATGTGTTGGGGTTTACCCAGAAAGACCATACATATGCAATTCCTAGGATGTACCTATAGTGTATGAATCATATTCATGCCTGGCCTTTCAGATAGTTTTTTTCAGAAGGTACAACAGCAATTCAATTAAATGGCAGTTACTAAAGTAGATTCTTAGTATCAAAGTTTTTTTTATCTGAAAAATAACTGGTATACCGTAGCTAAAAATTCTGCCATTTGAGAACTTGACTAAAGGCATGATTAAGTATCAAGGCTACTTTCACACTAGCAGCAGCCTTCTCCGGCAGGCTGTTCCGGCGGGTGAACAGCCTGTCGGATCTGTGCTGCCGCTAGTGCACATGTGCCGCTGGAGGTCCTCTCCGGCCCCCTTGACTATACCGGGGGCGGGTTTACGGTTTCTCCCATCTGGACACAGGATCTTTGGAGCTTAGCCAGAGTGACCATTGGGTTCTTAGAGAAAACTTCAGAAAAGTCACTGCACTCTTGTTCTTGAATCAAAACTTAGTGTTTAATCACACCGAAAAAATACAGCAACGTTTTGATACACGGGTCTTTCTCAAGCTACATGTGGTTTACAAGTGAACTTCAATACATATACAGGGAGTGCAGAATTATTAGGCAAGTTGTATTTTTGAGGATTAATTTTATTATTGAACAACAACCATGTTCTCAATGAACCCAAAAAACTCATTAATATCAAAGCTGAATATTTTTGGAAGTAGTTTTTAGTTTGTTTTTAGTTTTAGCTATTTTAGGGGGATATCTGTGTGTGCAGGTGACTATTACTGTACATAATTATTAGGCAACTTAACAAAAAACAAATATATACCCATTTCAATTATTTATTTTTACCAGTGAAACCAATATAACATCTCAACATTCACAAATATACATTTCTGACATTCAAAAACAAAACAAAAACAAATCAGTGACCAATATAGCCACCTTTCTTTGCAAGGACACTCAAAAGCCTGCCATCCATGGATTCTGTCAGTGTTTTGATCTGTTCACCATCAACATTGCGTGCAGCAGCAACCACAGCCTCCCAGACACTGTTCAGAGAGGTGTACTGTTTTCCCTCCTTGTAAATCTCACATTTGATGATGGACCACAGGTTCTCAATGGGGTTCAGATCAGGTGAACAAGGAGGCCATGTCATTAGATTTTCTTCTTTTATACCCTTTCTTGCCAGCCACGTTGTGGAGAACTTGGACGCGTATGATGGAGCATTGTCCTGCATGAAAATCATGTTTTTCTTACCTTGCAGACTTCTTCCTGTACCACTGCTTGAAGAAGGTGTCTTCCAGAAACTGGCAGTAGGACTGGGAGTTGAGCTTGACTCCATCCTCAACCCAAAAAGGCCCCACAAGCTCATCTTTGATGATACCAGCCCAAACCAGTACTCCACCTCCACCTTGCTGGCGTCTGAGTCGGACTGGAGCTCTCTGCCCTTTACCAATCCAGCCATCTGGCCCATCAAGACTCACTCTCATTTCATCAGTCCATAAAACCTTAGAAAAATCAGTCTTGAGATATTTCTTGGCCCAGTATTGACTTTTCAGCTTGTGTGTCTTGTTCAGTGGTGGTCGTCTTTCAGCCTTTCTTACCTTGGCCATGTCTCTGAGTATTGCACACCTTGTGCTTTTGGGCACTCCAGTGATGTTGCAGCTCTGAAATATGGCCAAACTGGTGGCAAGTGGCATCTTGGCAGCTGCACGCTTGACTTTTCTCAGTTCATGGGCAGTTATTTTGCGCCTTGGTTTTTCCACACGCTTCTTGCGACCCTGTTGACTATTTTGAATGAAACGCTTGATTGTTCGATGATCACGCTTCAGAAGCTTTGCAATTTTAAGAGTGCTGCATTCCTCTGCAAGATATCTCACTATTTTTGACTTTTCTGAGCCTGTCAAGTCCTTCTTTTGACCCATTTTGCCAAAGGAAAGGAAGTTGCCTAATAATTATGCACACCTGATATAGGGTGTTGATGTCATTAGACCACACCCCTTCTCATTACAGAGATGCACATCACCTAATATGCTTAATTGGTAGTAGGCTTTCGAGCCTATACAGCTTGGAGTAAGACAACATGCATAAAGAGGATGATGTGGTCAAAATACTCATTTGCCTAATAATTCTGCACGTAGTGTATAGGTGTATCATTCAATCCGGATTGGTTGAGGGGTTGTTCCACAGAAAGGTCAAACCCTCCCCTTGCATATTCACCCAATCGTGTTCTAAAGTGATAACATTCAGTAGTATAACAGCATAACAATCTCAGCTGTGTACTTCAATTAAAACCTACCATGCACCTGAGCCGAGAATCCATCCAGCAGTATGCGTGTGATGAGTGGCGTCTCTCCCGTCTGTCTTTGCGCATGTGTGAGTTATGGAACGAGATTCCCGGAAATCACATGTTCGACATAGCGGTCACATGATCAGAGTCCCGAAACCGCGCAAGCGCCCTTGATCACATGACAAGTCATGTGATAGAGCATCCCAACTGTATCCTGGCAACCCAAGGTCCTAAACCAAAACTAATGTGTTGTAAAGGATACAA
Organism: Bufo gargarizans; assembly: GCF_014858855.1. NCBI lineage: Eukaryota > Metazoa > Chordata > Amphibia > Anura > Bufonidae > Bufo > Bufo gargarizans. The sequence goes on from NC_058084.1 coordinate 313,208,480, forward strand.
TAGAGCCGAGGATAAGATCCATTATGGGAACGAAATAAGGTAAATATCAGTCGTGCCACTCATCTCACGCATAATGAAATCCAGACTATGAACTCAGACAAAATGCAAATAATAGCCCACGTGCCAGCAACACTGGAACCAGCCAATAGTGGATACCTTATACACAGTTTGGCGCTGCAATGCCAATGGTTGTAACCTAGCTGGACTGTGTTCTGGGCGAAGTGTGGAATGGACCATAGTTAGTTACAGATCCCCTTCCATGCTGACGGAGCACCACCAAAGCTGTGGGTGGAGGTATATCGAGTGCATATCAGAGGAAAAGGGGCAATATTAGGCTAAAAAAAGTCACAAGGATCAAACAATGCAGCCCCATAGCAAAAGCCATATAGTCATAGTCGTGAGCTTAACCCCGCAAACGCCCTATGGTTTCCACCACTGGGATGTGCTGGAGAAATGCGCACACATGCAATTTTGGAAGGGGAATACTAGGGCCGACATACCCCCCACCCCGGTCAAGGGGAGGTGAAATATATCGGCCCTTGCCTGGTCTGGGCCCAGCTCCAAATGAAGAGCGCCCCTACCCTGCTTATTCCCAACGTTATCCTGTGAATGGCTTGGGTTCAGGGCCAGTCAGATCCTGTGGAATAGCGTAGAGTTGCCCCCATGACGTCCCACAACGCCCTCCATCCATATCAAATATGCCGCTCCTCAGGAGGAGAGGGGATCATGAAATTGTCAAAAAATGCCTAATGTCACTACAACATAATTCTCCCAGTACACACTTCCAGCACGGGCAAAAAACATTGGGCTCTTAGTCACCTTTCCAACAGATTACTTGGTTTGGTGGGGTGGCCAACTCTAGGAGAAGACCCAGTTATTCCAGACTTCTTCAATTTATGAATTATGGAGGCCATTGTGCTCTTGGGAACTTTTAGTGCAGCAGACTTTTTTCTGTACTCTTCTCCAGATCTGTGCCCCCACACAATTCTGTTTCTGAGCTCAATAGGCAGTTATTTACTCCTCATGCTTGTTTTTTTTTTGCTCTGATAGTATTTTGAGTTGTGAGACCTATAGATAGGGGGGTATCTTTCCAAAGCATATCCAATCAACTGAATTCACCACAGGTGGATTCCAATCAAGGTGTAGAAACATCTAAAAAAATGATCAAGAGAAATGGGAGGCCCAACAGAGCAAAATTTCAAGTGTCTTAGAAATGGTTCTGAACACTTATGCCCATGTGAAATTTTTAATAAGTTTGCAAACATTTCTAAAATTTTGTTTTCACTTTTTCATTAAGGGAGACTGAGAGCAGATGAGGGAAAACTTGATTTTTTTTTATTTTAGCACAAGGCCACAAAATAACAAAATGTGAAAAACTGAAAGGTCTGAAGACTTTCCGAATGCACTGCAAATCTATTGTGTTCATAAAGAATAGAGTTCGCTAAGATGTTCTATTTTGTCACTACAGATGCCTCTGCATAAAGTTTCAATATTATTTTCGAAAACAGGAAGTTGCGTTAAGACTGGAGAACTGGAAGCAGACCTCTTATTTCAATGTAGGAATCTGTCTAGACAATAGATTGTCTGTGGCTATAGAGGCAAGGAGAAACTTTTTTCCCCCAGACCCAGTCCTCTCATCTAGCTAAACCAATACCCTGCTCTGCACTGATGAAAGGCAAAACCCATGAATCAGCTGTCTGCAGATGGTCTCTTTTCCGTATGGAGAAGATTCTGGTATCCACTGGCATGTTTAAAAGGCCTGTTACCAGGTTGGACTCAGGCAAATTACACCAGTAAGTGGCATTAGAGAGACAATTTTCCTTCTTCCTGCAGGAGAGCTACTTTTTTTTACAATATAGATATTAATTGTTAAAAGGAAGTAGAAGAACAATACATCTAGTGTCATTGTTGTTAGTGTTCTCAGAAGGTTAGAGGGTGGCTTATCAGAGGGTGAGGTGATTCCAAAATGAGTGGCATAAACATCAGCCAGGGAATGGGAGTTGACTTTAGGGAAAGAGAACCAACAAGAGAACATATGGTAGAAGCCATTTCTAGCTAATAGAAGCATTCATAATGTCTATAAAATAGTGTCAGCCATAGTGTCAGTATATACTAGTGCCAACCACAGTGTTCAAGTTATACATTTAGTATTAGGCATATCCAATGTCTCTTGCCTCATTGTCCCTGTTTTTCTACTAGCCACAGTGCCTATAATAGATTCAGGCACAGTGCTTTTGCAACTGTGCCAGCTACTCAGCATTTATTTGTATAGACTTTAGAGGAACATTTATGGTTTCATGACCTCCAGGAAGAGTTAATCCTCCGTGCCTAACTGTGATCATCTCTTTTACATACAGTATGATGACTTGGTTAACCATAGAAATAGTTACCTTGTACCCTTAAAGTATGTCTAGTGCAGCTGGTGATTCTGCAGCTTTGATCCAAATGATATAAAAAAAATTCCAAAAGGTAAAAGTCAATTTTCCTCATCTCAGGGAGTCATCCTTCCTGATTCCAATCAAGTAATCAGAATATATTCCTTGATCAACAACCTTTCTCCAGAAATCTAGAAATTATACTGTAACTAGAGATGAGCGAATTGAAGGTGACGAAGTGGAATTCGTTACGAATTTCAGGAAAAATTGGATTTGCACCGAATGCGAATTTCCTCGCGCTTTGTAGTAACGAATTGCATTTTTCCTAAAATGGCTGCTGCACGAGGACATGGAGAAAGGAAGTCTGGGAAGGCGGGATCACCCATACTGACATGCATGCAGCCAATCAGCAGCCAGCCAGGCCTGTGATGTCACAGCCGTATAAATACGGCAGCCATCTTAGAGTCTGCCATTCACCAGCGTACTTAGTGCAGGGAGAGATGTGTCTGCAGACTCTAGGGACAGTGATAGAAAATTCTGCAAATAAAAAAAATAATAATTTACAAGTGCAGAGAAAGATTATTCAAGGTGTAGGGAAAGGATAGGGAAGAATAATTCCACTGCATTTCTGTTGAACAGGGTTCATTCAGGGAGGTTACAGCCTGGGTAATAGGAACATTCCTATTACACCTTGCAGCATTGACTGGGGACCCAAATTGCCATTATACAGCTCTATAATTCCAGCAAACCGTTCTTAGTAGGGTGCAAGTGCTGTATGATACAGGCATTAACAGGGGTTATTACAAGGAAAATGTCTAATTCTTATTTGCCCTTGTGTGGTGCACTTATCTGTAGTAAAGGCTCTTGTGGGGCGTTTTAGCGGAAAAAGAAAAAATACATTTGCCTCTCTGCGGTGCATTTATCTGTAGTAAAGGCTTTTGAGGGGTGTTTTAGCGGAAAAAGAAAAAATACATTTGCCGCTCTGCGGTGCAGTAATCTGTAGTAAAGCCATTTGTGGGGTGTTTTAATTTCCTTTTTATTTATTTCATCTAACTGTATGTCAGGCAGTGAAGTGCCAGGCCCTGCACAGTGGAGTGGCAGAGGCCTAAATGTTTCTGCCGCAGGTAGAGCTGGAACCAGAGTAAGGGGCCATGGCAGCAAGGCTGACTTCGAGCGGCCTGAACTCCCAGTCTTAGCTAGCGGTCGTGTCGTGACCAGCAACCCAGCGGTTCTTGAGTGGTTGTCTCAATCTTTGACTTTACCAAAAGTCAGTGGGTTCGTCAGACACAACCCTTTGTTGGCATGGCACTGGAGCAGGCCCTGAGCCCTCACCTGTCCTGAACCTGCCTGGGCTCAGCTCTACTATACAGCGAGGACGAGGTACTAGAAGACAGTAAGCAGCTACTGCCCAGCCAAGATCTGGAGGAGACATCCGCCACTTCTTCCGCTAGGCGGGCAAGTAGTGATGAGGAGAGTTGGCGTGGGAGCTGGTGTTGCGAGCGGTCAGGCTCCTGACCCAGAGACCGTGGAGGAGGACATCAGTGACGTGCAGACAGTACTCGATGATGATGATGTAGCTGATCGCACTTGGTAGCCGGGTGACGAAGGGGCTTCATCATCATTGGGAGAAGAGGGTGGCAGCTTGCCCGTGAGCCAGTTGCGGAGCCAGCAAGTCGCTAGCGTGGCCAGGAGTCAGCAGGGTGGCAGCAGTGGGAGGTCGGGAGCCAAACATGCCAGGGGTAGGCCACCCGTTTTGTGGGAGCCTACCTGCCCGGGAAGTAGCGGTGCAGGGGTTCAAGGAGGCAGCGGCGGTAGCATTCAGTCAGTGCGTAGTGTTGGTGGTAAAATCACCTACTAGGCAGAGTGGCAGTTTTTAATTAAGCTGCCGGAGGAGGTGAAAGTGGTCATATGTAGAATCTGTGGGCAGAAGGTGAAGCGTGGCCAGGGTGCCAATGTTGGCACTATGGCCCTGCGTCAACCTATGCAGCGTCACCATGCAGTGGTCTGGGAGAACCGTGGCTCTGATGTGGTGGTCCGGCCTGCTGCAGCAACCGCTGCATCACCCAGTGGCACGCACCTGTTTTTTTAGGCAGTCAAGGCTCCACCACCTCAGCCAAAGGTAGCTGTCTGTCATTTCCATCATCTGCTGGTCCCGATCCTCCTGCTCCTCGTATTCCTCGTCACTCATTCCGTCAGCAATCGATCACTGAAGTGATTGCCAAGAGACAACACTATGCGTGCACTCATCAAACAGCGCAAAAAATCTGAACGCACTCCTGACAAAATTGCTGGTGCTGCAGTCCCTCCCTTTCCAAGTAGTGGACTTTGCACCTTTAAGACAACTGATGGCTTGTGCCGAGCCAAGGTGGAGAGTCCCAAGTCGTCATTTCTTTGCCAAAAAGGCAGTACCAGCCCTGCACACATATGTAGAATAGAAGGTGGGCCAGTCCTTGAGCCTGTCAGTGTCTGCCAAAGTGCACGGCAGCGCCAATATGTGGAGCGGTAACTACAGTCAGGGACAGTACATGTCCTTTACAGCCCACTGGGTGAATGTGGTTCCTGCACAGCCACACCAGCAACTTGGCCAGGTGACGCCGCTTTCACCTCCACGTTGCCATGCCGTTGGTCCAATGACAATGTCCGCCTCTGCCTCCTCATCCTTCACTGTGTCCTCAGCCTCCACTGCAGGGACAATTCACAGTGCCACTCCAGCATACCATATGTGCAGGGCATGCCGGTGTCACGCTGTTCTGCACCTCGTTTGCCTTGGCGAACGGAGTCATACGGTGGAGGATCTGTCATTGTGTCACTGCGTGGTCTCTTCATGTTGCCGCCACCTCCAGACTCTGTAATTGTGCCACTATGTGGCCTCCTCATGCTGCCGCGACCTCCGCACTCTGTCATTGTGCTACTTTGTGGCCTCCTCATGCTGCCACCACCGCCACACTCTGTTATTGTGCCACTCTGTGGCCTCCTCATGCTGCTGCCACCTCCACACTCTGTTATTGTGCCACTCTGTGGCCTCCTCCTGCTGCTGCTGCCACCTCCACACTCTTTTATTGTGCCACTCTGTGGCCTCCTCCTGATGCTGCTGCTGCCGCCACCTCCAAGCTCTGTTATTGGGCCACTCTGTGGTCTACTCATGCTGCTTCCACCTCACCACTATGTCATAGGGCCACTCTGTGGACTTCTCATGCTGTTCCCACCCTCCCCACTTCATGACTGGGCTACAATTTAGCCTTTTTGGCTTGGCTGACATCATCATTTATTTGACCCTTCTTCTGATCTGTCACAAGGAGGATAAAATAAGACACATAATGGATCCTATTTGCGTAGCAGCTGTAAGGCCTATATCGTCCCATCAGAATTGGCTTATGATTTGGTATCTAAAATCAGGAGTGGGTTCAAAACACAGAAGACATGCAACTATTCCATTCACGTGTCATCTGTTTTAGATCCATTTAGTTTTTTTTGGGCATTAGCAATACTGATGGTTTGCTGACCAAATGCTGCCCGAGTGAAGGCGGATGCTTCACAGACCGGATCAGTTTTTTGTGGGTTATTGTTCTGACGGATCAGAGGAAGGGCAAAATAATCAGTGAAGTCGACAGAAATGTACTGCTGTAAACACCGTCTCCACTCTGTCGGGGGGCTCTACTTGTATAAGCGTTTAATAGAACAGGGTCTGTAGACATCTATGTGGAATTAGCTGATAACCGTGTATAAGGATTGCGCTTCTTCTTGACACTAACATTGACCTGTAAGGTTGAGTTCATACGTGAGTTATTTGGTCAGTTTTGGCCCCATGACTGACCAAATAAGTGAAGTGTGCAGTGACTCTAAGTGCGACACCTGTCATCTGCATGTCATACAGACTCACAGTATAACAAGCAAAATTCCTATGCATGTTACTGCAAGGAACAGTGTTCTGCACCACTATAAAGGCTCTATGCAGCAAGGAAATGGACGTTTTTTAACGAAATTCGTAGCAAATTTATTCATATCAAACTGAATTTTTCCCAAAAATTCAGCGAATCGGCTTATCGAATTTAAAAAAAAATTGCTCATCTCTAACTGTAACTTGTAATATTATATTGTATTCAAGACATACATTCAGGCCGCTATTGAACTCTTTTAGTGAATTCACTATCACAACCTCATCTGGCAGAGAGTTCCATGGTCTCACTGCTCTAACAGTAAATTTATCAGGGGAATTTATCAAGTCTCCTGTGCCAGGAAAGTAGCACAAAAAGTCACACATTTTTGTACGACTCGTTTTGCACAAAAATTTGCAACTTTTTGCGTGTGTACACTGTTTTTGCACTGTTCTAAAAAGTGAGCAGGGTATTGGTCATGGCATACTTGGCCTGTCAAATTGACCATTATTTTCTCCAGACAACTGGCTTAAAATACACCGGTGCATGGACATCTTAAGGTGTGCCAAAGTTAACAGGATTTTCCAAGACCTTTATACTGATGACCTATCCTCGGGATAGGTCACCAGTATCTGATTGGTGGGGGTCCAATACACAGTGGCTGTACTTTGCATCACAGCTCAGCCCCATTCACTTCAATAGGGCTGAGCTGCGTCTAGCCCACGTGACAGATGAACATGTCATCACATGGCCTAGACTAATTTGCGAGAAGGCTGCGAGCCCCTGTGCCTTCTCTAATTGCTGATCAGAGTCTCTGTAAACCTTTTTAAGAAGCATGTACTTCTCAATCAGGGCCGTCTTTAACAAGGGGCAAAAGGGGCAGCTGCCCTGGGCCCAGTTGCTCCTGTAGGGCCCAAGGCAGCTCCCTCTTGAGTCCTGCTGGCCACTGCCCAAGGTGTCAGGCTCTCAGCTACACAGGGGGATGCTGCCATGCCATGCCTGCCATGGCTGTTATACTAATATACTGTAAGCTACTGTATACTGTGGGGTGCTGTATACTGTGGGGTGCTATACAGCTCTACTGTATACTATGGGGTGATGTATACTGTGGGGGGCTGTATACTGTGGGGGGTGTATATTGTGGGGTGCTGTATACTGTGGGGTGATATACTGCTCTACTGTATAATGTGGGGTGCTATACTGCTTTTCTGTATACTGTGGAATTCTGTATACTGTGGGGTGCTGTATACCGCTGGGTTGCTGTATACTGTGGGGTGCTATACTGCTTTACTGTATACTGTGGGGTGCTGTATACTGTGGGGTGCTATACTGCTCTACTGTTTACTGTGGGGTGCTGTATACTGTATACTGTAAGGTGCTGTATTCTGTATAGTTTAGGGTGCTGTATACTGTGGTGTGCTGTATATTCTGGAGTGCTATACTGCTTTACTGTATACTGTGGGGTGCTGTATACTGTGATGTGCTGTATATTGTGGGGGGCTGTATATTGTGTGGGCTATATACTGTGGGGTGATATACTGCTCTACTGTATACTGTGAGGTCCTGTATACTGTATAGTTTGGGGTGCTGTATACTGTGAGGTGCTGTATACTGTGAGGTGCTGTATATTGTGGGATGCTGTATATTGTGGGGTGCTATGCTGCTCTACTATATACTGTGACGTTCTGTATACTGTATAGTATGGGGTGCTGTATACTGTGGGGTGCTGTATACTGCGGTGTGCTCTACTGTGGGGTGCTGTATACTGTATAGTATGGGGTGCTGTATACTGTGGGGTGCTGTATACTTTGGTGTGCTATACTACTCTACTGTGAGGTGCTGTATACTGTATAGTATGGGGTGCTGTATACTATGGGTTGCTGTATACTGTATAGTATGCGGTGCTGTACACTATAGGGTGCTATACTGCATACTGTGGGGTGCTGTATACTATAGGGTGCTATACTGCATTCGGTGGGTTTCTGAATACTATAGGGTGCTATACTGCATACTGTGGGTTGCTGTATACTATAGGGTGCTATACTGCATACTGTGGGGTGCTGTATACTATAGGGTGCTATACTGCTTGCATACTGTGGGATGCTATATAACTTAGAGTGCTATACTGCTTGCATACTGTGGGGTGCTGTATACTATAGGGTGCTATACTGTATACTGTGGGGTGCTGTATACTATAGGGTGCTATACTGCTTGCATACTGTGGGGTGCTGTATACTATAGGGTGCTATACTGCATATTGTGGGGTGCTGTATACTGGGGTGCACTGTAACGCTAGGGTGAGCCGAGCCCCGGTCTCCTTCCTGAACTGCAGAGCGGTGCCCACTTCCAGCCCTGAGCACTCATCCTGAGCCGCTGGAGTCTTCGGAACTGTAAGTATTTACAGTCATTCACTGTACTCCACCAGGTGTGTGGATTTTTTTTTTGTGTGTTGTGGTGGAGGACGTGATTGCCTGCTAAGGTGTGGGAAGGCGGGATCCAGGGGACCCAAGTAAATTCTTGCCTAGGGTCCAATCAATATTAAAGACGGCCCTGTTCTTAATGTATTTGAAGCATCTTATGACAGTTTTTTTTTTTAAGACTAATGTAAGAAATGCCAGCCTTAATAAATTTCCCCAAATATTTCACGGGTGGTCTGACTAGTGATTTATAAGAGGCAGAACTATGTTCTCATCATGCATCTATGACTCTTTTGATGCAGACCATAATCCTAATTAGTTTGGCAGTGGCTGCCTGACACTGGTTGCTACACTTGAAAAGAATATATCATCAGAAAATGACATATTGTTTAAAGGGATTCTATCACCAGGTTTGGGGCTATTGAGATACGGTCATGCACGGCTAGATCGCCGCTAGCATGTCCGCAATATATGTGTCCTAAAGGGCTGTGTGGTTTTAATGTCTTTAAAAAAGGATTTTATAGATATGTAAATGAGTGTTGAATGTGTCCAAGGGGCTGTACGAATCTTACTTGTGCCCAGCCGTGCCCAGCCACGCCCGCCTGTGAAGGAGCCCAGCACCGCTTATGTCTCCTCCTTTCATCAACGATAGATAGCCATAATATCGCGATGCGCGAGCTCGCGCATGCGCAGTGCCAGTATAGTGTTCCTTCCCTGTGCTGGCATCAGCCTCAGGGAAAGAACTGCGCATGCGCGAGCTCGCGCATCGCGAGATTACGGCGATCGTTGATGAAAGGAGGAGACATAGGCGGTGCTGGGCTCCTTCACAGGCGGGCACGGCTGGGCTCCAGGAAGGTTAGTACAGCCCCTTGGACACATTTAACACTCATTTACATATCTATAAAATCCTTTTTTAAAGACATTAAAACCACACAGCTCTATAGGACAGATATATTGAAGACATGCTAGCGTCGATTTCTATAGCCCCAAATCTGGTGACAGAATCCCTTTAAATCAAGTTTTTGTTTCACGTATACATTTTTTTTTTTAAATACAGTTTTTTTTTTTCCATGTCAATCTCTATATTTAAACAAAAACAATAAAATCCTGCAATTTTTGCACTAGCTAGTAAGCCTAATACCATATTTTTCGCCCTATAAGAATCCCTGGCCCATAAGGCACATCTAGGTTTTAGAGGAGGACAATAGGAAAAAACTATTTTTAATTACCGTAGACATCACGTCACACCACCAGTCAGACCCCAATGTTAATCAGACCTCAGCTAACAGCCCCAATCAGACTCCCAATGTTAATAAGACCCCAACAAGACTTCAGATCAGACCCCAATGGGAATGACCCCCAATCTGTCCTCAGATAAGAGCCCATGCCTCTCATCAGCCACCAGCAGTCTCATATCAGCCCCCATTGCCTCATATCAGCCCACAGCAGCCCCCATTGCCTCTCATATTAGCCCCAACAGTCCCCATTGCCTCATATTAGCCCCCAGTAGCCACCATTGCTTCTCATATTAGTCCCCAACAGTCCCCATTGCCTCATATTAGCCCCCAGTAGCCCCCATTGCCTCTCATATTAGCCCCCAGCAGTCCCCATTGCCTCCCATATTAGCCCCCAGCAGTCCCTATTGCCTCTCATATTAGCCCCCATTGCCTCAGCTAAGCCCCCTGCAGCTCCATATTACATCAGATCAGCTCCCAGCAGCCCCATATTGCCTCGGATCAGCCCCCAGCAGACCCATATTTCCTCAAATCATCCCCCAGCAGCCCCATATTACTTCAGATCACCCCCCAGTCGCCCCATATTGCCTCACTTTATAAAGTAAAAAAACAACAACTCTCCTCTGCTCCAGCGCTCTGCTTCCTCCTCTTCCATCGGCTGTGCTGTGATCGGACGCGCACAGCATGAGGTCACAGAGTGCCCTCACGCTGTGCGCAGCGACAGCACAGCCGACAGCCAAGGACCAGGAAGCAGTGAGTACAGAGCCTTCTCCGCTTCCTGGTCCTCCAGTACTAATAAACACTTCCATAATGGAAGCGCTCATAAGTATTCGCCCCATAAGACGCAGGGGCATTTTCCCCCCACATTTGCGTCTTATGGGGCAAAAAATATGGTAATAGATGCCATTTCTTTACAGATCACTTTACAGCAGTTACCTGCATATCTGTCCTTCTAATCCTGCCTGTAATGATATCACCTCTGTGTATAGATAAGACAGGATAAACTTTTCACAATAGGTGATCGTCAAAGATGATCTGTTCTTTCCTTGTACAGGTCACAGAACATGCCTAGAAAATTCTCCCATAGAAGTCAATGAGGTCCCCTCCTGACCATTGTGTCTAAGGCCCATGGGGCTGCCATAAAGCTATTTTCTTAATGCTCTCTAAATGCTGTTACGAACAGCTCAGGCAAGATGGCCGCCCCCATAATAATGTTCAGGAAATAGAATAAAAAGATCTGCCACTAGAAAATAAAAACAGAAGAAAAGGATATATGTTACTATCTGCTTTTAACTGACACATTTCCTGTCTACTGTCAACTAAAATGCTAAAATCCTTTTCCCTGTCAGTTTTAACCACTTAGGGACATTTAAGCTATGTATGCCACAATTGTGGTGCGCTATAATTTGAAACTTTTTGAGTTAGGGCAGGGTGAAGCCTAACATGGCCGCCGGATTTGCTATAACTATAACCAGAAACTGGATTAAGTTATAGCTATATATCTGGCATAGGGTTGAGTTTCTGGTGCACATGCCTCTTAATAAATTAGGTCAGGTTCACATCACCATTTAGTTTTCCGTTCTTCTGATCCGTCAGAAGAACAAAATAATCCTGTATTTTAAGCATCAGTTATTCTCAGTCATGCACATTTGGCATCCATTTTAGCCATTTCCATCTAAGATTGGTTATTTTAGATGGGGAAAAACCCCTAAAATAACGGATCTCAGACGGAAATGGCTAAAACGGATGCAAAACGTGCATAACTGAGCGTAATGGATACTTAAAATACAGGATCCATTTGTTGTTGACGGATCAGAAGAACTGAAATCTAAACAGTCATATGAACCCGGCCGTAGGCACATCCTACTCCAACACAGGGGGATCAAAACTGGCATATGGGAACGTCATACGTGATAAATGTCCCTCAGTGTTTTCGCATTTAGTAAGCAATCTTTTCCCTTTCCATGTGCATAACCTAAAAAGGGCATCTGTCAGGATACCTATGAACCTGGCTGACCTGTTGCATATCTTCTAGGCAGCTGAAGGCATCTGTGTTGGTCCCGTTGTCCATATGTGCCCGTATTGCTGAGAAAAAAGGATGTTTTAATATATGCAAATGAGCCTCTAGGCGCAACGGGGACGTTGCTGTTACTCCTAGAGGCTCAGCTTTTTTTTGCAACGGCCACACCCTCTGCATTCTGATTGACAGGGCCAGACGTAATGACGTTTTCAGTGCCTCACCGTATCAATAAAAGTGGTACGGCAGTTGCAGAGAAAGCAGAGCCTCTAGGAGTAAGAGCCCCTTTACACGACCATATTTTTCTTTCCATATCCAATCCGCAATTTGGCCAATTAGATGCGGACCCATTCATTTCAATGGGGCCACAAAAGATGCGGACAGCACTCCATGTACTGTCCGTATCCACACTTCCATTCCACGGACCCGCAAAAAAGACAGAACATGTCCTATTCTTGTCTGTTTTGTGGACAAGAATAGGCATTAATATCATAGGGCAGGACGTTCAGATCTGCAAAATGCAGAACGCACGCGGCTGGTATTCGAGTTTTACGGATCTGCAATTTATGGATCCGCCCAAATCAGATACTTTTGTGTGAATGGACCCTAATGGTAATGCTCCCCTTACCCCTATAGGCACATTTGAGGTGAGAGCTGCACCTATCTGACATCGTTTGAGGGGAGACAACCCCTTTAATGTTAATATATAATAAGTACAGTAGTACAGTAATATATAATATGTACAATGCTCATTTTCATTATCCATTAAATATTTTTTTTCCAGAATGTTTTAATCATTCTGCCAGTCCAGGTCATAAACAAATACTCGCCAAGAAACCATCATGCAACCACAAGAAGCAATTTCCTGGTAAAGTTTCTCGTTTTAACCACATCATTCTCGTATGAACTCGAGAGCTCACAAATGCCTGTATTTACATATATTTCTAGGTTCACCAAGGTTTATTTATGCAACATTATAGTTGGCTGAAGAATTTTGATTATATTAATTTTAATATGTATGATATTTCCAAATTCTTATGTTATGGTCAACATAATGAAGTATTAAGACTTCTTTCACACAGGTATTAGGATTGTCCGGCAGGCTGTTCCAGCAGGGGAACAGCCTGCCGGATCCGTACTATCGTTTGTACGCGTGTGCTGCCGAAAGTCCGCCCCGGCCCCATTCATTATAATCAGAATGGGCAGGAACAGCCCGCCGGACAATCTTAACGCCAGTGTTAAAGAAGCCTAGTACAGTACAGTACGGTTCTTACTGTTATCACAGGGCGTGTTTTGCCATAGATGACTACGTGCTGTATAGGGGACACCGGCACACTGGTAGGGGAGATCAGGATGTGGTTGCTCATAGTCTCTCCAGGTACGTTCATGGGACATCATGAAATGTGGTACCTGTTAAAAAAGATGAATCCTTTTATTGGATATAAATTTTTGCACAGAATTTTTTTTTTTTTTATAGCTTTCAAGTAATCTGCAGGTCATTGTGTCATCTAATACATTTCAAGTCAATGGAAACTGAGCTGCACTACACCGGCATGACCACTACACCCACTACTTCTGTTTAGTGTCTGGCACAGGAAGCTACCAAAAACATGAGATCAACAATGGTGCCAGGTGTTAGACTCCCACCGATCTGATATTGATAACCTCTCCTAAGGATAGGTCATTAAAATCTCCAGGCTGGAACTCCCCTTTAAGATTCCCTTGAATTATTCCTTAATGATATGTCCCGCAGCTTTCATAGTTTGTAAGGCTGAAAAAAGACATATGTCCATCTAGTTCAGCATTTGCGGATCCAAAATACACGGGCACCGTTCCGTGGCCATTCCGCATCATGGATGCGGACCCATTCATTTCAATGGGTCCGCAAATCCAGAGATACGGAATGGTGCGGAACGGAACAACGGAACGGAACACTACAGCAGCACTATGGAGTGCTTTCTGGGGTTCCTTTCCGTGCTTCCGCACAGCAAAAAGATAAAACTTGCTCTATCTTTTTGTGTAGCGAAAGGATTGCAGACCCATTCAAGTGAATGGGTCTGCGATCCCCATGCGCCTGAACCACGGATGGTGCCTGTGCATTGCGGATCACAATTTGCAGTCCACAGCATGGGCACTGGCTTCACACATCCGTGTGAACGAGCCCTTAGTAGTAGATTTTCTGTGGACTCTGTTATATTAGGCTTATATAGGCTTAAATCAAATTCCTAGCAGTATTTTATTATTGTTTTTGCCTCCATGTATTTCTACCCACAGTGACTCCACATGTTCATGTCCCTCACTTATATCTTCTCGGAGTTTGGGCTTTAGACAGGACTTTATATAAAGGCAGACCCCTCCCCCTCTCCGGTTTTTGCAATCTTTTCTAAACAGACTGTAACCCAGTACATTAACTGCCCAGTGTTATTCCTACTATGTCATAGTACTCCTCACACCTCACTTATTCCAATTCATACATTTAAGAGGTTTTTGGATATTTTTTACCCTACATTTTTTTCTTATGAACTGTTCTAGGCCCTCCTTCCATTCCACCCCCAGTTCCATTACCTCACCACAGGTCACTATCTGCACCGTGTTTCCATCTTATAATATAATTACCCTACCCCAGTCCCTAATTTAAACACTCCTCCAACCTTCTAGCCATCGTCTCCCCCAAAACAGCTTCTCCTTCCCCATTGAGGTACAGCCCATCCCTATGATAGAGCCTGTACTCGACAAAGAAGTTGGCCCAGTTCTCCAGGAACCCAAACCCCTCCTTCCTACACCATTTCTTGATTGACTTGTTCACCTTCCTAATCCCCCGCTGCCTTACTGGTGTGACTCATGGTACCAGTAGTATTTCAGAAAATACTACCTTTGAGGTCCTCACCCTGGTCCCTGAAATAATTTTTAAAGTTAAAATGTATAACTTTGTTATTGGTTCCAATGCGGATATGACCACTGGGTCTTCACCAGCCACTCCCAGTAATCTATCAACCTGATCCGTGATATGTCAAACCCAACCTCCAGGAAGACAACAATCAGTTTGATGAACCTAGTCTTTGTGCCAAATCGCCCTATCTATACCCTAATGATCAAGTCTCCCATTGTCGGTGATTGTAAACATTCTTGTTCATAATAAGAAACTGAGAACAGTTCTTAAGTGGACTTTCTTGTGCTTAAAAATGATGGTCAGGGGAGGAGGCTTGGAACCTTGCATCCCTCAATGCTACTAACCTGAGTGTGTGGCTGTAGAGAACTATAGGCTTGAGGTACAGCAAATGCATGGTTCACGATTAGCTGATTATCTTCTGATCCAAGCTGTTTTATTCCTGTAATGATATAAATGTTTGTGCATTCCAGTCAATATGGATACAGACATTGCTTTGTTTCTAAAGACATTTTATTCTGGCCACCCTAAATCTGTCTAATCTGGAGGCATTTTCTTATACATGGCATTGGAGATTACAATATTAAACCTATTTGTGGACAAACCTGCGGGTAGCCCTTATCATATAACCACATTCACTCCTGCCCACTGCACCCCCCCCCCAGTGAACAAGGTCTGGATGTGGCTGCTACACTCTGAGACAATGACAGGACAATGATAACAAAACGTGTCTCGCATATAGGGACTGTGAAGAGAATTTGCTGCACTAGAAGCCTGGCGTGTCTTACTGACAGAACACATTCAGTGGTTAGCCTTCAAAACATTTCCTACTTCTCCCTTTGTTGAGACCTTTGATAATAAAACCAAAAAACGTCATTGGAAGGGTTTCACAAAACCACATACGAAAAGGGAACATATTGGGGGAAGAATGTCTTACCTTTCTTTGATCCTTCCGGAATAATTTTGTACACCTTATATGGGTCTGATATATCAAGTTGACTTCTCTCTACTAATTCTTCAAAGTCGTTACTCTTGTTTAAGGCACAGCGTAATCTTGTCTTCCATGTGGGAGGATCAGGTTTGTCAAGGCCCTCTCTGAATTTACCTTTAAAAAGCGCCCAGGCCTGTAAGGGCGACAAATCCGGTAATTATTACAGAATACAATAAGAAAACTCAACTGATGAAAGCATCAAACAGCATGCAAACATAATAGCAGGAGAGCCATATGATTAAAAAAAAAAAAAAACTTTTAAAATGAAAAGCACAGACCTGAAATCAAGTACTGGAAAACTAAACCTTGGAGCCTTGGACCATTGTAGCCCTCATATTAAAAACACTTTTTAGACCAAAGAGTTATTTTACAGGTGGACAGTGGTACATGAAGGATCTGGCATGTAGAAGAAGGTCAATATTCAAGATTTCCTAGAATATACTGAATTGTAATAAGGCGCAATACAGCACATAATGACTGAGGAAAGGATCTCTTTTGTACTAGGTATATCAAGGAGAATTATTACCATAAGGCCTCATGCACACGACCGTTTTTTTTAAGGTCCGCAAAAA
This sequence comes from Bufo gargarizans, assembly GCF_014858855.1. Taxonomy (NCBI): domain Eukaryota; kingdom Metazoa; phylum Chordata; class Amphibia; order Anura; family Bufonidae; genus Bufo; species Bufo gargarizans. The sequence goes on from NC_058084.1 coordinate 313,224,849, forward strand.
CGGGGTCCGTAGGTCCGTGATCCGTGACCGTTTTTTCGTCAGTGGGTCTTCCTTGATTTTTGGAGGATCCACGGACATGAAAAAAAAATCTAAGTCAAGTTTGCCATTGAAATGATAGGAAAAAACGGACACTGATCACGGACGCGGATGACAATCTTGTGTGCATCCGTGTTTTTTCACGGACCCATTGACTTGAATGGGTCCGTGAACCGTTGGCCGTGAAAAAAATAGGACAGGTTTTTTTTCACGGCCAGGAAAAACGGATCACGGATGCGGCTGCCAAACGGTGCATTTTCCGATTTTTCCACGGAAACATAGAAACATAGAAACATAGAATGTGTCGGCAGATAAGAACCATTTGGCCCATCTAGTCTGCCCAATATACTGAATACTATGGATAGCCCCTGGCCCTATCTTATATGAAGGATGGCCTTATGCCTATCCCATGCATGCTTAAACTCCTTCACTGTATTTGCAGCTACCACTTCTGCAGGAAGGCTATTCCATGCATCCACTACCCTCTCAGTAAAGTAATACTTCCTGATATTACTTTTAAACCTTTGCCCCTCTAATTTAAAACTGTGTCCTCTTGTGGTAGTTTTTCTTCTTTTAAATATGCTCTCCTCCTTTACCGAGTTGATTCCCTTTATGTATTTAAAAGTTTCTATCATATCCCCTCGGTCTCTTCTTTCTTCCAAGCTATACATATTAAGGTCTTTTAACCTTTCCTGGTAAGTTTTATCCTGCAATCCATGTACTAGTTTAGATCCATGTACTAGTTTAGTCAATGAATGAAAGTCAATGGGTCCGCGAAAAAAAAATGAAAATGGCACAATGGCCACGGATGCACACAACGGTCATGTGCATGAGTCCTAATCGATAGTCTGTGAATAATCTCTTCATACTTGTTCTCAGCTATACCGGTTTCTTTAATTTATGCATTCTAAATGTAACAGAAACATTAAAGGTCCTTGATTCCTGGAAGGCATATGGGTCTTAATATGCAGTGTTTGATATATCACTGGGAAAGACTAATAAAATCCAAGCCTTTCTGCTGCCTAAGACAGAATGTGAAATTGAGCCCCTCCAAAAATGCTGGACATGGAAAAGAGGGTATATGCATAGAATACCCCTCAAAATGTTTTTAGCATCGCCAGTATTGCATTCCTCTACCCAATACTGGCAATGCTCGTAGTAGTGCGAACCCCATGGCAACCTCAAAGAGGTCTCCATTATGCCAACCTCATATATTTCCTCAGTGCCCTATTCAATCTAGTGGAGGAATAATGATAAACGTACCTGCTTCATGGTTTTGTGCTGTTGCAAATGATAGAAGAAAAGAATATCTGTTCAGAAGGATCCCTTTAGCAGTGTAGGGACAGATAACACGTCTGCCAAAATTCTGCTCCACTGCTCTTAGCAAAGAGATCTGCCTGATACAGAGTGCTTGTATGGGGTACCAAGGCTTGCCCAGAATCTTTTTGCCAGTGATTGATATAGCCCCTATGGTGACGTCTGACTCAGTCCGGTGTTGTGGTGTGCATGATCATTAACCACTTATTCACAGACCAGTGTGAACATCATTCAGTGTAGTTCTTCAGTATCTACAGTGCATTTCATATTACATTGAGTGCAGTTTCACTCACATATCCCATATGGCCATTCTCCCCATTTCACAGACCACCTGTGATGTCACCATTCAAAGAATACTTCTACTTACTGCATAAATATTCAACGTGTTAAACCCACAGTATGCCTGCCCGTATTTATACACACACGTGCTACTTGTCAGAAAAAACTGTGACTTGCTCTGATGTTAAACAAGTTTGGAAAAATTCTCCCTATTATTTGGGAGCAGAAGTAGTACAGTGTGGATGTGGAAATGATAAGGTGTGTAGGGGTAATAGTGGCAGCAGGAGCAGCACAGCATGGAAAAGACAAGGTAGTATATGAATCTGGAACAATCTCTGTGCGTAAGGGTCAAGGCCGTAAAACTATACTGGATGCCCGTGATCTCCGGGCCCTTAAACGACACTGCACCACAAACAGGAATGCTACTGTAAAGGAAATCACAGAATGGGCTCAGGAATACTTCCAGAAACCATTGTCAGTGAACACAATCCACCGTGCCATCCGCCGTTGCCAGCTGAAACTCTACAGTGCAAAGAAGAAGCCATTTCTAAGCAAGATCCACAAGCTCAGGCGTTTTCACTGGGCCAGGGATCATTTAAAATGGAGTGTGGCAAAATGGAAGACTGTTCTGTGGTCAGACGAGTCACGATTCGAAGTTCTTTTTGGAAATCTGGGACGCCATGTCATCCGGACCAAAGAGGACAAGGACAACCCAAGTTGTTATCAACGCTCAGTTCAGAAGCCTGCATCTCTGATGGTATGGGGTTGCATGAGTGCGTGTGGCATGGGCAGCTTGCATGTCTGGAAAGGCACCATCAATGCAGAAAAATATATTCAGGTTCTAGAACAACATATGCTCCCATCCAGACGTCATCTCTTTCAGGGAAGACCCTGCATTTTTCAACAAGATAATGCCAGACCACATTCTGCATCAATCACAACATCATGGCTGCGTAGGAGAAGGATCCGTGTACTGAAATGGCCAGTCTGCAGTCCAGATCTTTCACCTATAGAGAACATTTGGCGCATCATAAAGAAGGCCCAAGACGATTGAACAGTTAGAGGCCTGTATTAGACAAGAATGGGAGAGCATTCCTATTTCTAAACTTGAGAAACTGGTCTCCTCGGTCCCCAGACGTCTGTTCAGTGTTGTAAGAAGAAGGGGAGATGCCACACAGTGGTGAAAATGGCCTTGTCCCAACTTTTTGGGGATTTGTTGACACCATGAAATTCTGATTCAGTTTTTATTCACGATTTGTATAGTGTCCCAACTTTTTTGGAATCCGGTTTGCAGAAGAAAAAATGTGCAATTGCTCACTTTTTGCAGCAGAATGCTATTGGGGTGTTGGCATAAGCATATGAACTGTAGAAACTTGAGGTCTTAATAAAAACTGTCTGTTCATATATTGGGGGAAAAAAAGTAAATTTTTTATTACAATCCAGAAATAGTTGCCAGCCAGTTATATTAATCAAACAAGTGAATGACCAGTCTCTCACTCCCTCAAAACTTTCCCTGATTAAATTCCCTAAAATCTACCCAATTATATCTCCCTATTCTCTCCCTGTAGTGTCGCTTTCAATGTATATTAGAGCCTTACATCTTTAATAGCTTTTTGTCAGACACTCCACATGACACCCTTCCAGGTCAGGAGCTGAACACAGAATAGTGTTCTATGACATTCTCAGCAAAATATCTTACTAAATATTGCCCCTGATTGGCTGATCAGGCTGTCTGTTAGCCTCTGAGTCAAACCCCCACTTCCTCCCAGTGTCTTGGGATCCTCCATGTTCTTCCTCTCTCATGGTTTTCCCAGCCAAAATGTACAGTAAAATGATGCTGGGCACTGTTCTCGCATGATTAATCTTTGGAATTCATTTGGTGAATGAATTTTTGTGAAATTCGTAATGAAAAATTAATTTGCTCATCTCTAATATCCATAAGGTAGCATATACCATAACAAGTATATTACTGGCTTTACCACAGTAAGGAGTCAAATACCAGTCCAAGAGTTCAACTTCTGTGAAATCGCCACCATAAAAAGGCCAACGATAATCCAAAGCAATGGAGAAGAAACTGAAAAAGATTTGTATTTCTCGGGGTCCAGTAATTTTCAGACCTCTTAGATGCTTCCTCACCTTACTAACAGTGCACCTCCAACTGAACTTGGCAAACATCAGAGTTAGGCCTCATGCAGACGACCGTTGTTTTGGCCCACATCCGAGCCGCAGTTTTTCCGGCTTGGGTGCGGACCCATTCACTTCAATGGGGCTGCAAAAGAAGCGGACAGTACTCCGTGTGCTGTCCGCATCCGTTGCTCCATTCCGTGGCCCCGCAAAAACAATATAACCTGTCCTATTCTTTACGTTTTGCGGACAAGAACATGCAGTTATATTAATGGCTGTCCGTGCTGTTCGCAAATTTTCGGACCACAAAACACACAACGGTCATGTGCATGTAGCCTAAGACAAGAAAAAAGAAACAAAAATTTGCTTCAATGCTGATCTACCTATCTCAGATTATGTATTACAAAACATTATTTGTTATGAATAAGACAAGGAAGACAATGGAGGTTCAAACAGGCATCCATGTATTAGCATTTCAGCTTTAAAGTAACAAGACAGCATATACTCTCAACTTCACCCTAGGTTAGTTTCATGCTAGAGCTAAAATCTCCCAGCAGGCTGTTCCAGCCAAGCAAAAGTCTGCCGGATTTTGGAGTTATTTCCAGCGTTAGTGCTGCTCGCAGCAGTATTTGTGTGGCCGAATCTCAGCACTAATGCCGGAAACAGGCAGGATTCCCGCCGGGTCCCATTATAGTGAATGGGGCCTGGAAGTTCTCTGGCCCATTTCCGGCTATGTCATATATGAACTCCAGCAGGCTGTTCTTCTGCCGAAACAGCCAGCCTGAATATGTTTGTGCTAGTGTGAAACTTGCCTTAAAGGGAACCTGTCATCTGGATTTTAGGTATTGAGCTGAGGACATGGACTGCTAGATCGCCGCTAGCACATCCGCAATATCCATTCCCCATAGATTTTATATATATATATATATATATATATATATATGTGTAAATGAGGTTACTAATGTTTCCGGAGCCCAGCCACACCCACTGTAAAGGAGCCCAGCACCGCCCCGCATTCTCTGAATCTCCTCCTTGCTCCCTGATGTCACAGAGCTAGAGCGCCGTAATCTCTCTGTGCTGGCATCAGCCTCAGGGAATGAAATGCGCATGCACTAGCTAGTGCATCGCGAGATTACAGCTCTCTAGCTTTGTGACGTCAGGGAGCAAAGAGGAGATTCGGGGGATGTGGGGCGGTGCTAGGCTCCTTTACAGTGGGTGTGGCTGGGCTCAGAGTCAGAGAACGCTGAAGCATGGAGGAGACAGGACTCATCCAAGGTTCATTTGCATATCTATACAATTGTTTTTTTGACACAATAAAAGCACAGAGAGCTATGGGGACTGGATATTGCGGATGTGCTAGCGGCGATCTAGCAGCCCATGTCCTCAGCTCTATACCCCAAATTCAGGTGACAGGTTCCCCTTAAACATGCATGTTCCAAGTTTATTTCAATTGTGAGAGGGAAAAATGCCCCTAAGGCTACTTTCACACTAGCGTTCATAGGTCCGTTCGTGAGCTCCGTTTGAAGGAGCTCACGAGCGGACCCAGACGCCTCCGTCCAGCCCTGATGCAGTCTGAATGGAGCGGATCCGCTCAGACTGCATCAGTCTGGCGGCGTTCAGCCTCCGCTCCGCTCGCCTCCGCACGGACAGGCGGACAGCTGAACGCTGCTTGCAGCGTTCAGCTGTCCGCCTGGCCGTGCGGAGGCGAGCGGATCCGTTCAGACTTACAATGTAAGTCAATGGGAACGGATCCGCTTGAAGATGAGCCCATATGGCTCAATCTTCAAGCGGATCCGTCCCCCATTGACTTTACATTGAAAGTCTGAACGGATCCGCTCAGGCTACTTTCACACTTAGAATTTTTTCTAAGTTATTAATGCAGACGGATCCGTACTGAACGGAGCCTCCGTCTGCATTAATATGATCGGATCCGTTCAGAACGGATCCGATCGAACGCTAGTGTGAAAGTAGCCTAAGACCACCAGATACTTACAAGGAACCAAAAGATCAGGCATGTTGCAATTCAACATGCCCAATCACTCTTTCCTCAACATCTGCCTTCAAGGACAGTCGAGAGGCCCATGGACACATTAATTCCTCGACCAACCCCACTGAAATAACTGCTTCGGCTGATGTTTCTTTTATGTGTATCGCTAATTTAAAGCAGCATACATGGCTCTGCAATAAGAAATTGATCCATGCAGATCTCTAAACAGAAGGCAATATAGTATCATCAGAAAATAGTTTTCATATTTTTAGGGAACATCCAAACAGGACATACACTGAGAATTTGCTGCTGTGGATTTACATGCAGCAAATCTGCAGTGTTTTATAGTATCAGCAAAGTGGATAAGATATCAAAAAATAATAATCATGCTGTGAAAAAATCTGCAGCATGTGAACAGATTTTACTCTTTTGGACTCCCAAGGGTGAAATCTGTTGAAAATCCATGACAAAATGCAACCCATGTTGCTGTACCCTTAAACGGCGTATTCCACGACTAATGTAAAAATTTTAATCAGACATCATATAGTACATGACAATCTCTCTCTTTAACACAGCTAGAACCGGCCCTGTACCTCACATGGATCCAGAGATCTCCCCGTTCATTGCTCTGCTAGATTTATATCCAGCTGGCAGCTCAAGGGGAGTGTCCTTTCTGCCGCAGCTAAGGGGGCTTGTCTCAATGCCTCCTATTACAGCTCAGGGGGCGTGTCTCAATGCTTCCTATCACAGCTCAGGGGGTGTGTCTCAGTGTATCCTATCACAGCTTAGGGGGCTTGTCTCAGTGCTTCCTATCACAGCTCAGGGGGCAGTTGTACAGTATTTTGATCACTTTTTTTGTGCTTTTTGAGCTGACTCCAACATGGAAGTAATCCCCCCACCTATTTACATTTGTCATTTTTTTTATTTATTTTTCTGAGCTATTCCAAGAATAAGAATTAAATATTTTTTTACTGTTAAATATTATTTCTTAATAACTCTGTCACAGTTTTGTCCATAAAGAGAGGTTTGAACTGGAAGAAATGTAGAGCATACAGGAAGAAACACCACAATGTGCATCTCCCTGACGTCTCTTCTACATCTGATAAGTGTGTTATATATTGTAAGGTAAAGCTTCATATTTATAATACCTAGGAAATGAGAAAGCCTTCTGATGGTAAATGAGTCACCAAAAAGATCACTTTAAAATGACAATCAGAGAAGATGAGAAGTGTGGGCAGCAGAAATAAATAAAAGGTCAGTTTAAGTTAAAGTGGTCAGTTTTAGAATTAGGATTTAAAGGGGTTGTCTCACTTCATTAAACAGCTTTTATTATGTAGAAGTTAATACAAGGCACTTACTAATGTATTGTTATTATCCATATTGCTTACTTTGCTGGCTGGATTCATTTTTTCATTACATTATATGAATGACATCAGGTTGTAACTTTTAAAAATGACCATATGGCGGATATGAGTGCAATGAGACCACAAATGCAGGCTATAAAATGCCATCCTCAACAATAAAGGAAATCTTGTACAGTTGTGTACTAAGATAAATACATGTATGTCATTAATTCTCTCTTTATTCTACCAATATCGCTATTCTTGCAAATGAATGGCTACAAACTATTCAGATATTCAATATAAAACATGATTAGAATGTAAAACTAAAAGGCATTTTCTCCTAAACCTTTTACTTCTAGAGCCAGAGTGGAGGGTTCTACACAGCTGTTCTGCCTACAACAGAGACTGGTCTCACCTGTTTACTTAAAGGGTTAGTCAAAAAAAAAAAAATAAAAAAAAAAAAAAAAGAATTAGCAAATGCCCTGAAACAAAATAAATAAATAAAATAATTTAAAAAACTGTCACCTATGTGGATTTTGCAGTGGATTTCTGCTGCAAATTACGCCCTGTCTAGACGTACCCTTAAAGGGGTTTTCCAGGATTTTAATATTAATGGATTATCCTCAGGATAGGCTATCAATTTCTGATTGTCAGGGTTCTGACACCCTGCAACCCACCTGTTTCAGAGTAGATTCAGCAGTGGAAGTCGACACTGGAACTACGCAGCTCACTGCATTATGTAGTGGATTTAGCTGGTAGCTCAGCGAGGTTTTAATTCACTTCAATAGAGGAGGTGCTACAGTAACCACTTCCATCCAGATGGAGTTGTGTATTTTCGGCGGCAAATTCCTTCAATATCCACAGCTACATTTAAAGGTGTTTTCCATAAAATAATATTTTTTAGGTCCCTGCAGCATGTCCCTGAGATAGAAGATTCATACTTACCTGCTCCCCACCACTCTGGTCCACCGTTGTCTCCATCTTCCGGTCCTGGCACTGTTTACATCTGGCAGTGCATGGGCATGGGCACATACACCAATTCAGCCAATGACCTGTGGCTCATTGCCCCAGTGCTTCCTTACATTTCTTATAGTTGGTTATTTCTACCAGATACTGTACGTTGGATGCAAAAACCTAGCATGAACTCCTGGGTCCCAATACAAAGTCTGTAACAAGGTGTCCTACCTACCATATGCCTTTTGTAGTACTGCTGTCCTCTTATGTGAAAGACATTAGCGGCCCCCTCAGCTATACCCAACATGATACCCAACTCCACTCCTCTCCACAAGGCCAGAAAAGATCAGATAATAAGTGAAAAATGCAATGAAGTTTGGAAAGGCATTTGTACCCGACAGATTCCTCCCGATCAAAGCAACGGATACATTTTTGTATGTGACTTGTCCATGAAAAAGTTTAGGTCGCATTTCTAAGCATACCATAACCCAGACAGGAATACTGAGAAATGTTTGAAATGGAAACAGAAAAGCAGTTGTTTGGGATAGGTGATCTACATGACAACAATGATTTCAACGGGGAAAACCTGAAATCAGGCTTTAGGGCAGGTGAAGTTATGCATGTGTCCCTGCCAGAAATTACTTCATATGACTTTAGACAATAGGACAGTAGCTTCCCTGGTCAAGCAGAGGCCTTGCCCCACCTGTAGCAAAGAATGTGAGGAGTGAGAGAGGTTCAGGTAGAATCTAACCAAGGCTTACAGAAGATATAGTTTGCCAGCCTAGAGGGAAAGCCGAGTTAACAAAAAGTTTATGGGGTTATCCCATCTTAGACAATAGGGGCATATCGCTAGGATATGCCCCCATTGTCTGATAGGTGCGGGTCCCACCTCTGGGACCCGCACCTACAAGGAGAACAGAGCCGGGGAGAGTTGTGGCTGGAGGCCCCCGGATTTCCCGGGGTCCGTCCACCACCAGGCGCAGCTCCCCGCCTCTCCCATTGAAGTACCGTATTTTTCGCCCTATAAGACGCACCGGCCCATAAGACGCACCTAGGTTTTTGGGGAGGAAAATAAGAAAAAAAATTTTTTTAACCAAAAGGTGTGCTGTGTGTTTGGTGGGTTTGGAACTAATGGTGGTCTGTAGATGGCACTATTACTGGGGATCTGTGGATGACTGACACTGTTATGGGGGGGATCTGTGGATGACGGACACTGTTATGGGGGGGATCTGTGGATGACGGACACTGTTATGGGGGGATCTGTGGATGGCGGACACTGTTATGGGGGGGGGATCTGTGGATGACGGACACTGTTATGGGGGGGATCTGTGGATGGCGGACACTGTTATGGGGGGATCTGTGGATGACGGACACTGTTATGGGGGGGATCTGTGGATGACGGACACTGTTATGGGGGGGGATCTGTGGATGACGGACACTGTTATGGGGGGGGATCTGTGGATGACGGACACTGTTATGGGGGGGGGATCTGTGGATAACGGACACTGTTATGGGGGGGGGATCTGTGGATGACAGACACTGTTATATACCGTATGTGCCATCCACAGACCCCCCAGCCCATAACAGTGCCATTCACAGACCCCCCCAGCCATAACAGTGCCATCCACAGACCCCCCCATCTCATACCTGTACCATCCACAGAACTCACCCGATATGACCCACCCCCCCCCCACCCCCCGCCCCCTGCGCCGCCATTATACAAATATGAGATGTTATATTCAATTAATGGTTATTAAACATGCCCCCTCAGTCCTATTACGGTACTACCTTACATCCTAATTGCTTGTGTAGAATTCAGGCAGGTCGGGCGGCCGGCGCGTCTCTCACTGACGTCACTTGCCTGCGCCGCCTGCTTCATTCATAAAGTAGGCGGCGCAGGCACGTGACAAGAGTTACGCTGCCGCCCGCCTGGCCTGAATACTACAGATGCGATTAGGATGTAAGATAGCAATAGGACTGGGGGGGCATGTTTAATAACCATTAATTGAATATGAGATCTTATTTTAGTATATCGGAGCGGCGGGGCGGTGCTATAGTACAGTGACTGCACCGCCCCGCCGCTATTGCCGGCCCCAGCTCCTCCTCCCAGTCCCTCCCCGAGTCCCCGCTTGCTCCTACATCGCAGCATGCGATGTAAAACAGCAAGCATTCGCCCCATAAGACACAGGGGCATTTCTCCCCTGTTTTGGGGGAAGAAAAAGTGCGTCTTATGGGGTGAAAAATACGGTAAATGGGAGCGCACTGCGCATGCGCGGCCACCGCTCCCACTCATTCCTATTTTTGGCGGCTCCATAGAAATGAATGGAGGACGGCTGCACATGGGCAGTGCGCCCTCCTCAAGTTTCTCCACTCTGTTCTCCTTGTAGGTGCAGGTCCCAGAGGTAGGTCCTGCACCTATCATACAATCGGGGCATATTCTAGCGATATGCCCTCATTGTCTAAGATGGGATAACCCCTTTAAGAAAGTGGTCTGTACAGTGAGAGGTGAAAATTCTTCCCTATTACATCTTAAAGAGGTCCTGTTACTGCTCCAGACATGTCTGTTTTAGTAACTACGTGCATTCCCCATGTAATATCAATTCTGGAGCATCTATTCTTATTACATGTTGTGCCATTCCTTTATTATTCCTGCTAGCGGTTTGTAATAAAGATCCAGCTGGGTGTTACCAGTTGGGGGTGTGTCCCTGCACAGTTTGTCACTGGCAGCACTGATTGAATAGTATCAGACTGTACAAGGACACCTCCCAAATGATAACAGCCATCTGGACCTTCATTGCAAACAGCAGGTTGCATATTTTGGAAAAAAATATCAGCTAATACCTTATGTTTCTCAGGACACAGATGTTGGGGGTGTCAGTACTTGTGGGCTTTACATATAGATGTGGTGGATCAGCCCATCTGATCTAAGATTATGGGCAGGAACAAATGTCCTCTAGCTAGCATAGTGCACCAGACATAACCTTATAGTGCACCAGACATAACCTTATAGTGCACTAGACATAACCTCTGTGCACATTTAGAATACTACAAATCCACCTCCTCATGGAAGGAAGTTTTATGAGTGGATGTTCATGAATGTCATGTGTACGAATGGACGTTCATGGGTATGCATTCTCAATATAACTATTGCCTGTCTGGAGTCCTTTCAGTGATATGCCATACTTCTCATACATATGTCATACTTCTTGCTTAGGCTAGGTTTAAAGTTGAAGCTTTTTCTGTATGTTACTTGTGAAAAACAATAAATGGCAGTCAAAGCGATATCAAAGTGCCACAGTTTTCATCTTTTCCATTCTAATTATAATTTTTTTTTATACAGGGTCTATCGATATCTTTTTTTTTTCTGTTTTGCTGTCTTAGAGATCAGTGGGATATTCAAACTGCATAAAAAGCATGAAACTAGTCTTCCTAAACATCTTATCTCACAAAGGTCTTGGGTCTTGATGTTTCCTCAAGGGCCCTTTACATGTAATGGCAATCTGGGCAATAATTGGGAATGAGCATTCCTACTAAAGTTCGTTCCTGATAATTGCCCTGTGTAGAAGTGGCACCAATCACCCAATGAATGACATCAAAATCATTGTTTCTTGGCATCAGATCATCCTGTATAAACGGGAATCAGCTGCTCAGAAACAGTGGATGTATATGGGGATGAGCGATCACAGTAGCAATATCTCATCTCTATACAGAGGAGATGATTGCTGCATGTTAATGCAGCTCTCACCTCCTCTAACAAGCAGTACATTTTCAGTGACAAATTATGTGTTCCTGATAATTGCCTGCTCAGTCCACACATGTAAAGGGGCCTTTTGTAAGTTAGGCAAATACCAGACCAATCAGTCCTGCAGTGCTCATGACATTACATGCAGCATTTTTTTTTCTCTATGTTTTCAGCCATCACCGTACTGGGAGGTGCTGACTAACCCCCTTTTCTTTGCAGATTTACAATGCTTTAGATGTGACACTCCAGCGACTCGTGCACTCCTGATTAGCCTGTCTGCCCCATAGGCTGATTTTAATTAGTTTCAGTATAAAGCTGTTGCCTGCTCTCACTACATTCATTGGAAGCTATCTGGCACAAGGAAAGGTATGGAGTGGGCTCGGCATGCGTGTTGGTACCTGCATCCCTTGTAATGGAGGCCATTATGGCACCAAAAATGGTAAAAGGCAGAGTGGATCCAGCATGCAGGTGGATCCAACACTCCCTGAACTTTATGGCGGCCATTATGGCGCATAACAGGTAGTATTTAGTGTTAGGACCTGTCTTACAGAGATCACCTTGACGTCTGGCAGATGGGCTCAGATGGTTTTGTACAAAATGCATTTGCTAAGCATCTCACTTTATAAGCATAGCATTAGCACTTTAATATTTTTTGTGACTGGCATTATTGTACTTTATCTGGTTTGCAGAGTGCTGTTGCATTTGTCTTTTTTTTTTTTTACATGCAGCATTTACATGGTTAATAGAGCTATATTACTGAATGTCCTAATACTTGAAAGGATGGCTTTCATCTTACTTTCTATGCCAATGAATTGGTTTCAGTAGAACCAATCAAACCACTCTTTGTTTTCTACTCATGGTTGCACTGGGCATAAACTGTGGTAGAAAGTTCTTGAACAGAATGTTGTGATGTTCATACATTACCTGAAGCCTCCATCTTCCACTAGAGAAACCCTATCAACTGTCCTGTGGACCATTTTGAATTCACATATTCTATATAAAAAGCTAGAAAGACTCATTGCATGGTCTTTAGTGTTTTTCTAACTCTGAAGATCAAAACTTTTAGACCATAGTTTAGCTGTTATGTGAGAGGATGCAGTGAATCACACCATTATAAAGGAAATTTACTTGTATGCAAATTATTTCACTAGAAGACTGGATATGTGGTGATCAGCTCATAATTGTCACAAATCATCTGTCACAATGTCATCATTTTCGAGGGAGTCGCTATAAATATTTCACGTTGGCATTAATCTAGGCGTCCTACCTTAAAGAGGGCTGCATCTTCTTCCCTGTTGTAATCTTGTTTCCCTGCATGTTTCCATGGAATGCGAAAGATGGTCCGATCTTCATTCTCCCATACTAAACCAGGATACTTGCCGCTGTCAATCTGGTCGATCAGCCACTGTCTTAGCTTTCCATTGCCACAGCTAATTGGTGTCATTACACTCTCTCCGTTGTGGTTCATACCAAATATAGTTGCCTTTTTTTTTTTTTTTTGCACTGTCAGAAATTTAGAGAATGATCAAATAGAAAAGAGTTATCAATTAATATTATGAAGCCCTCATTTATCTTCTGATTTGTTGTTTGCTATTGTGGTATAAGAATCTCATGTATGCTCACAATGTATCGGCGATTGTGCAGTGAATTTCCACTTTATAAACCGTTTCAATCCAATGACAAGGCTTGTAATTCATTTGACCGCCATCAGTAATATAATTATATCCTCATGTTTCTTTGCAAATGTGTGGTTTTAACTCAAGAGAAACAGTTTGGATCTGTCCAGCAGCGAAACTGCTGGTAAGAACAGACTGGATAGCAATACACTGCAGTATTCATATATACCGTATAACACAACTTTATAATATGCTTTCATAATGTAGTTTAAACTCTACTAAATTTCATTGTATTCTGTCAGACGATTTAGTATAAGATCCGTTTTATGCCCGCAACACCCAGAGCCTGTGTAGTTCTACTAGATCTTAGAGTAGATAACCTTAGAAACCTTTGGTGATCTAAGTTTGGCTTAAAAGACCCATGGGATCTAGGTGTTACATCTTTTAGTATGAACAGGTAAATAGGGATATAATAAGTCCCATAGAGGGACAGTAAACCATAAAATACTGGAGCCATTATAAGAAAAATAGAAATTTAGGGGGGGGGGGGGGGGTCACAAATTTATTTTAATTCTTAGATTGAGGACATGTAACACGTAACCCGAAATAAACTAAATTAGTTATACCCCACTGTGATATCCAGATTTGGTGCACAATGTCACCATTAGTTCAAATGTAGCAGTCAGTCAGTAATTTCCTTTTATTGTAATGCTGCTGCCCATCACTAATAGTACTTTCCTACTGTTTTTTTTTTTTTTTTAATGTTTAACTGTTGTCAAACCTTTAACAAAAAAACAAAACCTAAATACGATGCAGTTCATATAAAGTATATATATTAAACTTAATGCAATATGTAGATTTTAAGGCTTCAATGCATCCAGCCCCCAAGAGAAATGACTAAGAGTCTCCTGTTCTTGGTGACTGGTGCAAAGCTACCATGTGAGGGTAAAAATGCCATATGAGTTGTCAGGGAATTTACTCCAGGTGCTAGAAAGTACTGCTATTTTCTAGCTTACTGTATGTCACTAAACTGATCACGGCATGCTGCCAGTTGCTGGTTGATCATGCTGAGTTAAATGATCACGCAGTATTTGAAATCAGTGGCTCAATTGTAGAGAAATATGCACTTTAATTCATATGCGTATTGTGTATTTGAAGCACAGAGGCGCGGACCTAGTCCCTCAGAGCAACGCTTCACCACCGCCTTTCCCCCTCAACTACTACCCCCTCCTCTTGAGTGAAAGAACCAGTCTTCCTGCTGTCTTCCTGCCTGGTCCTGTAATCCTGTGAATGTTGAATGGTTGCATGCACAGTTAGGTTCTCAGCATCATGGAAAGTACATTTCACCCTGATATAAAAAATGCCAATGTGTACCCAGCCTTATCCCACCCCTAGTGTCATGTGCAGTTACACAGGACAAAGATCATGCGGGTACTATTTCTTAACATGTACTAAGCAAGTAGAGAGCACCTAGTAAGTATAAGGAGTCTTATAGGTCATGCAATTCTCCTCTTCAAAAATAAACCGGGGTCTCTAATGCCACCCGATGTAAGGTTGCTATCCTATAAGTCAATTTTCAACCTTTAAACAGGCCTCAAGACATAACTTAGGATCATAGCTAAGCCAGTACCTCATCTGTAGACATTTATTTTTGGGTGATGGCCCCTCATCAGTGCAGAGCATAACAAATTGGCTTAATGATAGGGCAAGGAGGATCTATATCTCTCCATCTGTCCCTACAGCCTGTCAGCACTTCCCCTACTGGCCCGCCCTCTCCTACACCCACTGGCTGGCTGAAGGGGGTTGCTTGAATGTGAAATATCTCAGGCTGCAGATCTCACTCCCAACCTGATATCTAAGGGCTCTGTGCTCTGATCCCCTGAAGACGCCAGATCTACTGGCGAGACATGTCGGGGGGCAGTGTTTGAGGGTTTTACTTTTGATCAGGAGTAAAGCCAATTACTGTTAGAAACAAAGATACAGTAATAGTGCATGTGCAGGCGAATAAAACAGAAGTTCAAAAGACTGGAGCCAGCGTGCGTCTGCCAGCTCCCCACTACATCCAATAGCATCCTAATATAGGAGGTGATAATAAATATACTAACAGTAAGGCGACACAACTGAAGATTTTAAGTATATCTTTATGGTTAGTAGGGAGATTTACAGGCAGTGTAATGAAGGTGAAGCAGCACTCGCATGGAGCGCCCCCTCCTCTTCAAATAGCCAATGCATTGTGTTGCAGTGTTTCAGACCCCGCCGCTCAGATAATGATGACCTTTGCTTACGATAGGTCAACAATATGTTTGGCCTGCACAACCCCTTTAATTTATGGGTCTGGTACAGGGCTGGAATGCATTTCTGGGTTTTTATTTGGGTCAGAATTAATTTAGGGGTCTGGTCTGGAGTATGCAATAATTAAGAGGTCTGGTCAGAGTTCTGAACTTATTTTGGGCTCTGGTCTGGGGTGTGAACAGTTAGCTCTCTGAAATGGAGTCTGAATTTTATTACGTGACTGGTCTGTGGTCTGACTTTATTCTGGGGTCTGGTCAAAGGTATAAATATATTTAGGTGTCTGGACTGGCACCTGAATTGTCTATATAGGAGTTATTAGAAATCTGAGAATTTTAAACCGCTATACAGGGAGGGAGAGATTATGTGATGTAAAGATCAGAATACACGATGGTGCTCCTTAGATATAACCTAAAGTGAAACCACTTTTTAGGCTGGTTTTCTTATTTAGTTTGGCAGTACTATGCCAAAATATTCTCCTTCTGTTGCAGTCAACACAACACAAATGATAAGACCTTCTAAATAGATAGATAATCAACAGTCAGTTTACTGCTGCTGTGAGGAAAAAATTTTATCTGTAAGGTAATCCTCATGAAGATAGCATTTGCAGAATTAGGATAACAGTATATGAGCTCTATTGTTCTTTTGACAGGCATACATGATGTCTACAGAAGTGTTTTTCATTCATTAGTGAAGTAATGTCTGATGCTCTAATTTATTCAGTAGAGGGGGTTCTCTCTGTTTACAGTGAATGGTCTGTAAAGTTACCTAAGACTGTCTGCAGTACTAAAAGGCCAGACAAAGAGGAAGTTAAAGGCCTCTGTCAGCAGATTTGTACCTATGAAACTGGCTGACCTGTTGCATGTGCGCTTGGCAGCTAAAGGTATCTGAGTTGGTCCCATGTTCATATGTCCCCGCATTGCTGAGAAGAATGATTCATATATGCAAATGAGCCTCTAGGAGCAAAGTGGGCGTTGTCATTACACCTAGAGGCTGGGCTCTTTCTGCAACTGCCACGCCCTCTGCACTTTGATTTACAGAGCCAGGCAGTGAAGATGTGTTCACTGCCTGGTTCTGTCAATCAAATTAGAGAGAATGAGGCAGTTGCAGAGAAAGCAGAGCCTCTAGGAGTAACAGCAACGCTCCCTGTTGCTCTTAAAGGCTCATTTGTATATATTGAAACTCCATTTTCCTCAGCAATTCGGGCACATATGAATGCAGCAGTTCGGTCAAGTTTATAAGTATAAACCTGCTGACAGATGCCCTTTAAAGTAACAGGACAAGAAGTAAAACGCAGTGACTTCAAAAATTTTATCCAGAAAACCATCCACCCGTTCTTTTATTTAAAAAATACACAGAGTGGCACATTTATTAAGACCAGCGTTTTACACCTGCGGTGTTAATAAAGCCCTAAGCTGATGGAGGATCCGCCGAAGTTATGAAGCAGTGCAGGCCTCTCCATAACTTCAGCGCATCCAGCACCAGTTCTAAATATAAGACAGCTTCTGCGCTGTCTTACATTTAGACCTTTTTCTTAGCCTAAAACAGGAGTAGAAAATGGTAAATGAGACGGGTCTATCGGGCTGTTCCCCACCCACGCCACCCCCTCACAATTTTCGACCTGGCGTGAGCAGGAAGAAGTCACAGTTAGCCTGAAATATGCCTAATTTAGGCGTATTTCTGTATAATAAATGACCCCCAGAATATTCACATATAGTTTGTTAAAAAAGCGTGATAATTTTTATGGAAGTGTCCCATAGGTGGCTATATACCTTAGATGGCTATTGAACAGCAGCTATTTCTCAGGATCCCCTATACTCAGATTCTTTCAAAGTGTGTTGTCAAAAGAGAGGTGGAATAAGCAGCTGCCCCCTCTATCAACTGCTTATTTCCCATTGGAACAAAAGATTGGGCATGTCAAAACTGAAAAAGTGCAAACCTTCCTCCCAACTACTGCCATTGGGGAAGAGCTGTCATATTAGAGCTCTATATAACTCAACAAGAATCATGACTTGTGTGCAAGGAGCCTACCAGACATGGTATTTAAAGTTTAGAGTATATGAGCAAGATTAGACCGAGTAGTCAGGCACTTGGGTTCTACCTCAGATCCTAGAGGTTTGAGGGTCTGAAAGGCCCTACCCTAAGCAGCATATGGGAAGAGGTCAATACAGAAATTGCTTACCTCTTCACCAATGAGCTACTATATTATCTCACTTGTGTGGTGACATCACTAAAACTCACCCGCTGAACTTGACCTCGTCGAAAAAGGACATTATCATAAAAAAAAGTGAACGTGTCTAAGAAGGATAGAGTATGATTAACATAATGGCCATCTTACACCTGATGGCCATCTTAAATCGGCTTTCTATTTGGCACTATGAAGATAAGACAGAAGTTTGAAGAAAAACATGTGGCCAACAGCAACAATACAACATTCATGTTAAATATAATCTTGCACAGATGTTAGGCACAAAAAGCATGTTGTATCTATGCCGAGGTTGATCTAAAGCAACGTTCCACTTGTCTCTAGAGATTCAAAAGACTTTTGTTTTTCTGTATAGAAATGCTTCACACATCACTGCCGCTGCAATGGGATAAATGATGCATACAGAATCTAAACTATACGGTACAAAAACTGGTAAAGTACAAGACAAATTTCAAAAGATTCTTGATAGACAAAAAATGGTAGCTACATACGGTACACATGTTCTTTCTGTATTTAAAAGTCAGATAGGGTGAGACTGAATTAAGTTTAGAAGGTATGCAGGCTGGTAATGTGGAAAAGTGGATATATCTATCAATAATGCTATTTCTATAAATCGAAATAGAACAAATTACGGTATTATTTATTCTAAAAAATTTCCATCTACACATTCAGAACCTATGTCCCCTCATGTCTATTATAAAAGAAAAAAAAAACTCTGACAAATGCAAAGAATAATAGAATCTATCACATAAGTGACTCCTCTTTATGCAAACGGAATACTGTGACCACTCCCCTACTTCTAATACTGAGATGTGTAACGGTATTTCTCTCCACCACACATAGTCTTAAAGGGTTTCTACCACTTGCATATCACATATTTGGTGATCAGACACTAGCGATCCGCTAGTGTCTGATGTAGCTTACAAGCTAATTATTACATTAATCCGTTCGGCCCATACCTCAAAAAAAGCACTTATATATTTATGCAAATGAGCCTCTAGGTGATATGCAGGCGTTTTTCCAGCACCTAGAGGCTCCGTCTACCTTGCAGTTTGCCGCCCATCGCCTCGCTCCAGCACGCCCATCTTCAACTCTATTCGATCCTCCCCCTGCTTCTGCCTTCCGAAATCTCGCGCCTGCGCCGTTCGTCGCGGCATTCGGCGCAGGCGCAGTCAATGTCTGACCGCTTCGTGCTCAGACATTTCCACTGCGCCTGCGCCGATGACATCGGCGCAGGCGCAGTGGAAATGTCTGAGCACGGAGCGGTCAGACATTGACTGCGCCTGCGCCGAATGCCTCCGAATGCCGCGACGAACGGCGCAGGCGCGGGATTTCTGAAGGCTGAAGCAGGGGGAGGATCGAATACGGTAAGAGATGGGCGTGCTGGAGCGAGGCGATGGGCGGCAAACTGCAAGGTAGACGGAGCCTCTAGGTGCTGGAAAAACGCCTGCATAGCACCTAGAGGCTCATTTGCATAAAGATATAAGTGCTTTTTTTGAGGTATGGGCCGAACGGATTAAGGTAATAATTAGCTTGTAAGCTACATCAGACACTAGCGGATCGCTAGTGTCTGATCACCAAATATGTGATATGCAAGTGGTAGAAACCCTTTAAAGGAGGTTTTGATTTGGTTTGTATGTAGACAATTATGGCCTGTAAATGTTAAAAGAAAAGTTATCCTAGAGGAACCATATGTCTTTGTTTAGGCTCTTAAAGGAGTCAGGAAATAAGGATTATTGGACAGAGCACAAGTTCATTGTGAAATGGCAGTTTTTATTTATTCTCCTGATTTTGAGATCACAGGTGCAGAGACTTCTTCTTTACATGGGCACTGCTCATTGATGAGGAAGGCTTACCTAGATTTATAAAACCACTTTATTGGTTGCAGAAGATGTCATGGAGTGTGTTGTACTGTGTGTATCTAAAGTTATTCAATTGCACTTATATTATATTTTCATCTGAGATTATGCAACCTATATGAAAAATCAATATGGCCTTAAAATATATTTTTTTTAAGTTAAGATATTATTTGCACAATGAAGGTGATATTTTATTAGCATTTTACAAAGACTTTTAGGGATTGTAATTATAAACCATGAATTTTCATGCCAAATAATATAATAAATTTTACAACTTTTCTAGTATTATGTAGCATATTAGTAGTAGAGCACAATATACTACAACAGGTCTACGTTATAACTGGTACTGTTTATGCACTATATATATATATATATATATATATAGTCCAAGTAACCAACTGTGCTCCCAACAAGACTATACCCAACCCCCCCCCCATTACTTCAAATGTGAAAACTGAGGCCAAGTAACACACAGCTATATAGTGAATCTGAACCTTTCTTACCCGCTGCCCTAAGCACATGCATATATTATTATTATTTAGTATTATTATAATAGTGCTAAACCATAAATAATCCACCAAACATGAAATCAAGTATCACCAAGCACTGAGTGAAGCTTTATTCTGCAGCTATCAGCACAACATCCTCTTGTAGCACATTCTACATTACCTGGTCTTACTCTACAGAATATCAATGTCATGTTGTTTCCTACTTATTGCACCCACTTCCAATATAAATAATTAGGCTGATATTATACAGATTGAAAGGACCCATTTTGCAAATGCATATAGCTCTCCAGCTGTTATCCATTGAAGATACGCCAGTAGCATGAGGGGTGTCTTAGCAGTACTAGACCTTGGTATTAGGTAGCTGTATCACTGGCAGTGAAGCCTAAAATAAAATCTACATCACTACAGTCACATCTTAGGCTTTTTTTTTTTTCACTTTTAATACTCAGCGCAGCTAAGCAGCATCTATTGAACGTGGCCTCTGAACTGCAAAGGTTGAGGACCTCAGAACTAAAGTTTATTAAAAACTTACTGCATCCTGCATCAAGTCAAGGTAGATTGTGACTTCACCTACCTACAATATGTAAAACGCTATAATTCATTACATATTAGATGCTATCTACATTTGAAATCTATAAATAAAAGACAAATAACTCATTTAAAAAGTGTAATTTTCAGTCTCTCAGCTATTAGAGGAGAATCGCAGCAAAGTTTATAAATAATTATATTACAATGTATGCATAAAAGTGGTCTACTAAAAAAGACAAAGAGAAGAAAGTCTAAGTAGGAGGATGCTAAACTGCAGAGAGTGGGTGCATATCTTACCTCTCCTCCAACTGATTCGAGTGTAAGAGCTTTTTCTTCGCAAAACTAAGATATTACTACTACTATGTAAAAAAGGGAACTTCCTTTTTGTGGGGAATAAATTATCGAAGGGGTGTGTAGGGGCAGGAACCAAGCTGAACAGATGCAAGCGTATCTTATCTATAGTGCAGCCTGGAGCCCTCCAGCGCATCTATAGTCTAAAGACATGCAGTGGGAAACCCCAGGCTCCCTCTACTATAAACTGCTATTTACTGTAAAATTGCTCCAGGAAAGTTCTCAAGCACCTAAATGTATTTAAAGTGACAAAGTCTCATACAACACCCACAATAAAAATTACGAAAAATAATTCATTGAGTAAAAGGCACAACATGTGATGGTTTACTGTAACCGTCACTTCAAGCAGCCTAAGCTATGAGCTTGGAGGGAGTCTTGCAGGTAATACATTTATGCTCTTTCACACAACTGTACACCTAATTTTACAGCTAAACAACCAGTTAAAACAGTCAAAGTCAATGTAAATGTTACCCCTTGGGTCTATAACTCAAGATTTTTGCTGACAACAAGTTTACTATTACTATACTAAGAGGAAACTCAACCATGCAGGCAGGGTAATATAGCTTTTTTATATTGTAAATTCTGAATTTATGTCTCATGTACATAGAATTAGAGCATATCTCAGGTGACTTAAAGGGAATCTGTCACTATGAGCTGTAATACCGTACAAGAATATTACTATAGATAAGGAGTCCAGACCACTACTTTTTATTTTCCTACAGCCCCCTGTTCCTCCACTTTAGCATTTAACGCTGCGCTATACATTGGTAGGAGTGCTGTGCATGCGCATAGGAGTCCTCTCCGTTATGTTAGCATGGCGCAGTAGTCTGGACTGTGTATTTCAGCGTAGCTTTGAGTGTTGATAGCAGGAGAATGGGGGGCAATAAGAAAATAAGAAATTGTGAACTGGGGTCCTTATCTGCAGTGCTACTCATGTATTACTTGTGCAAAATCATGGTGAGAAATTCCCTTTAAGTGCTCATTAAACCTGTTAAAAAAGAGTTGTCCCAAGAATAATACAGTTTTCAAACCAGCACCTGGATCTTACAGGTTTTTTTTATTGCTTGTAATGAAAAATGTATTATAGCTACTGAATGTTTCAATTAAATCTAACTGTAAAGCGCCACCTGCTGTTTGCTCTTTTTCTAATTTCTCTGTCCTACTCACTGAGAAGAAGGAACTCAATCTAGTAGAATAATTGGTGTAATGGATGGGGAGGTACACGGCTGGTTCTGGCTTTGTTGGAAAGAGATTGTCATTCACTATATGATGCTTGATCTTAATTTTTTTGCATTAATCATGGGAGAACCCCTTTAATGCCCCAGCTAATTTTAGCCTTTAGAACCAGAAAAAAGGTTTTTCCCCCTCTGTGTCCCAGTGGTCATAACTTTTTACATTTTTTTTATCATATAGATGTATGACACCTTTTATTTTGCAGGATGCATTGTACATTACTTTTGAAGTACATATATTTTCTCATTGACTTTAAATTGTCTGCAAAATACAGAAGTATTAATAAAAAGGCAAGGGGGGAATGCAAAGAATGTGAGAAGGTACAGGAACTGGAGCACTGAAGAGAGGGGACAGGGTCAAGCAGAAGAGTTATGGAGGCAAAGGAGAGACAGAGTGGGAGCATGGGGGACCACTGAAGTATTATTTTCTACAGAACTAAGGTGGGGGTGGAACTGCACTGTTGGGAGAAGTACTGTCCAAGCTTTATTTTACTTTATCGCAGAAATAGATGCTGCTACCTGCACTTAATGGTACAGTAAGAAGGTGATTTTGTGCACGAAACGTGTCGCACACCCATGCCAAGCCCAAGTATTGCAGTGTAGTGGGGCTGCCATAGGAATGAATTGGGTCACAGTGTTTGCAGCGAACACTACATGCGAGTCATAAAAAACCCAGTAGTGTTGGATTTTCTTGCGATTCATGTGTCGCGGTTGCAACAAAGGTATAAATCACAGTGCAACCCCATTCATCCCTATGGCAGCCCTACTATACTGTGATCTGTGGTTGTGCGACATCTGCCAAAGGGAGAATTGTCGTGTAACTGAACCCTGAGACCTGAGTGGTGTTCATTCAATTGCTTTGTAAAACAATATCAAGTTACACAGGTTACACAGTTGGGTAATGCACATAGAAAGTACTACACTGTATGTATGGAAAGGGTCTTAAGAAACAGCATGACCTACAAGACCAGCTGAAGGGACCACAGTACTAAACAGCACTAGCACCATGGGGTAGATATACTATTGCACTTCCGAAATGTGCACCACACTCAATAAGACTTTTAAATCTGGCACATTTTTAGACTGCCTAAGTATGTAATAATCAATCTACCCCATTATGTTTCAGTGGAACAAATGGCAGTTTAAGCCCCTAAACTATAAAGCAAGATATTAGAGTCCAAAACTAGGAGAGTTAGAATTTTTGAAAAGATCAACCATATTTTACAAGATACCAAGGAACTACTGTTTGGTCATAAAAAAAAAATGTTTATACAGCTATTGAAGAAGATGGTACTTGAAATAATATCTTGGGTTCATATTATCTTTAATGTGACACTTTTTGGACGTAATACACTAGTTCCACCACATGGCGCTGCTGTAGTTTAACAAATTCTGGAATAGTCTGGCATACGTCATGTTATGTATAAGTGTCAGTTCTGCTTCAGTCTCTCACTATAGATCCTTAGATAGATTGAGTCAATTAAAAAAGTAATGACCCCCTAACATATATTTAAAGTGTTTTCCGTATTAGAACACAAGTTTGTCTAAAACTAGAGATATCATTTAATTACAAGAACCTGGTGCCAACATTAAAAACATTATGGATTAAAGTCTACTATGAATACTTCTATGCACCAGAGGGTGGTTAATGTGTCAAAGGATAATGTGGCACAATCTGAAGGCAGGTGCTCAGCCGGATGTGGATCTTATAACATGACTAAGTCTAAAGAGAATTTATCATGGAGGTGCATATTTCCTGGTGACTAAATTCCTAGTGCCCTTTGTAATTATATGGATTTCTGCACAAATTAGTCAGAAAATGTGATCTGATCTTCACCTAAGTCACAACAATAGACAATCACAGTCTGCTTAAACTAATAACATACAAAGAATGAAATGTTACCATGTCTATATTGAACACACCATGTAAACATTCACAGTGCAGGTGGAAAAAGTATGTGAACCCTTGGATTTAATAACTGGTTGAACCTCCTTTGGCAGCAATAAATTCAACCAAACGTTTCCTATAGTTGCAGATCAGACGTGCACAACGGTCAGGAGTAATTCTTGACTATTCCTCTTTACAGAACTGTTTCAGTTCAGCAATATTCTTGGGATGTCTGGTGTGAATCGCTTTTTTGAGGTCTTGCCACAGCATCTTAATCGGGTTGAGGTCAGGACTCTGACTGGGTCACTCCAGAAGGCGTATTTTCTTCTGTTTAAGCCATTCTGTTGTTGATTTACTTCTATGCTTTGGGTCGTTGTCCTGTTGCAACACCCATTTTCTGTTGAGCTTCAGCTAGTGGACAGATGGCGTTAAGTTCTCCTGCAAAATGTCTTGATAAACTTTGGAATTCATTTTTCCTTCGATGATAGCAATCTGTCCAGGCCCTGACGCAGCAAAGCAGCCCCAAACCATGATGCCCCCACCACCATACTTCACAGTTTGGAGGAGGTTTTGATGTTGGTGTGCTGTGCCTCTTTTTCTCCACACATAGTGGTGTGTGTTTCTTCCAAACAACTCAACTTTGGTTTAATCTGTCCACAGAATATTTTGCCAGTACTGATGTGGAACATTCAGGTGCTCTTGTGGAACCTGTAGACATGCAGCAATGGTTTTTTGGACAGCAGTGGCTTTCTCTGCGGAATCCTCCCATGAAATCCATTCTTGTTTAGTGTTTTACGTATCGTAGATTAGCTAACAGGGATGTTAGCATATGCCAGAGACTTTTGTAAGTCTTTAGCCGACACTCTAGGATTTTTCTTTGCCTCATTCAGCAGTCTGCGCTGTGCTCTTGCAGTCATCTTTACAGGATGGCCACTCCTAGGGAGAGTAGCAGCAGGGCTAAACTTTTTCCATTTATAGACAGTTTGCCGTACTGTGGACTGATGAACAGCAAGCCTTTTGGAGATACTTTTATAACCCTTTCCAGCTTTATGCAAGTCAACAATTATTAATTGTAGGTCTTCTGAGAGCTCTTTTGTGCACCATTCACATCAGGCAATGCTTCTTGTGAAAAGCAAACCCAGAACTGGTGTGTGTTTTTTATAGGGCAGGGCAGCTGTAACCAACACCTCCAATCTCATCTCATTGATTGGACTCCAGTTGGCTGACACCTCACTCCAATTAGCTCTTGGAGATGTCATTAGTCTAGGGGTTCACATACTTTTTCCACCTGCACTGTGAATGTTTACATGGTGTGTTCAATAAAAACATGGTAACATTTAATTCTTTGTGTGTTATTAGTTTAAGCAGACTGTGATTGTCTATTGTTGTGACTTAGATAAAGATCAGATCACATTTTATGACCAATTTGTGCAGAATTCCATATAATTCCAAAAGGGTTCACATACTTTTTCTTGCAAATGTATATTAGTCAATAAGTGAAATTGCTTAAATTGAAATGTTGGAAGCATAAAAATGGGCAAGCATATGTATATGAATAGGCTAAATTGTGATGGCTACAGGCTGGGTCAGTGCATTTCCAAAACATTAGGTCTTATGGAACATTTCCATTATGCAGAGCTTCGTTTCCTACCAAAAGTGGTCTAAGGCAAGATAACCAGTGTACTGGTGACAGGTTGATAGCCCCCAAGGCTCATTGAAGTGTGTGGGGAACAAAGGCTAACCTATCTTGTCTGATCCCGCCAAGCTTTTCTTTAGCAAGCATTCCTGAAGTTAATGCTGGCTATGAGAGAAAGGTGTAAAACACACAGTGCATTGCAGTTTGCTATGTAAGGAGCTGTATAGTCACATACTGGTAAGAGAACCCATGCATCCACCACCAAATTTACTTATAATATAAACATTAGAAAATAATAATGGATCAATGGGACATGGTGGTCCAGTCCCATAAGTTACATTTCCTAAAGAAGTGGCACCAGGAAGCACTATAGGAACAAGGTGGAAGTAGTGGGATTCTCTGGGCAATGTTCTGCTGGAAGACCCTGGGTCCACTGTTCCCTCTAAGCTATGTTCTTTGAACTTGGAAGATGTTAAAAATTGCAAATGTTGCAAGTTAAAGCTGTTATTAGGCTTGTTAATTCTGGTTAGTATGTTTTAACCCTCTTCTTTCCAGAGTGAACAGTTTAGAGGAAACACTTCTTGGGTCCTGGCATTCATGTGTGTGTAATTTTGATATGTTCCACATACCTAAACACTATTCAAGGCAGTGGCAAGGGCCTCTTTTCACAGGATAATACTTCTCTTACAACAGAGCAAAAAAATCTTCAGGTATGGTTTAACCCCTTCAACACCTCTGCCGTACATGTATGCTGGAAGTGCGGCGTTTCAAAATTGCACCTGAACAAAAGAGACTTAGGGCTGTCTGAGATTGGCGACAATGTCAATCGCAGCCATTTAACCCCTCAGATGCTGTGGTCAATTGTGACAATGGCATCTGAGCTGTTTTTTTCCCGGCCCGTAACTATGCTAGAAATGAAAGGGGGGGGGGGGGGGGGGGAAGGGGTTGTGCCTAATTTCACCCAAATTGAAATTTTCTTTCCAGCTTCCCGCTACATTGTATGCAATATTAAATTATTTCATTAGATAGAACAATTTGTCCCCCCAAAAAACAAGCCCTCATATAGCTATGTGAGGGGAAAAGTAGATAGCTATGGCTCCAGGAAGGCTGGAAATAAAAAAATAAAAATGCAAAAGAGGAAAATTGCTAGGTCCTGAAAGGGTTAAGGACCATGACAGAGGGTTCAAGTTGTTGACTTGGCTCTAAATTGTCAAAAATTCTATCTGAATGAGCATTAAAAACATGTCTGATCTAGGTAGGTCACAACTTATAGGATTCAAATAATCTTCTGCTGTCTTGTCAGATACCACAGGACAATTTCTGGTCTTGTGAAGTCTGTGTCTCAGCAGTCAGAGATGTCTTGGCTATACTGGAGTGGTCTACATGGCATTGGGTAGGTGATTTTAATGATGTGACTGGTGTATATGGATATATATTGTTACCATTTGACTCAAGTGTGGAGATACAATTCTAAATTGGATCTTCAGGAGATTTTTAGGTATTTGGGGTAGTTGTCTCTTCAGGTTATAGAAGGTTTGTTGTTCTCAATCTATAGCCATTATTGAGAAGGATGAAGGATTAAGGTTAAGGTTGGTGTATGGAATAAGGCTACTTTCACACCAGCGTTTTTGCTGCATCCGGCAGGGCTCAGTAAAAACGCTTCCGTTACTGATAATACAACCATCTGCATCCGTTGTTAATGGATCCGGTTGTGTTATCTTTAATAGTGTTGATCGCGAATATCAGCAGATGTAGAATATAGTGTTATATTTTCGTAATCGTGAATATTCTAGATTATTCTTTTTCATCAGTAACCTCAGTTATTGCTTGTGGGCAAATGAGAAGGCTGCAATGTCTTTGTCAGAGCTTAGCAACATCCCTAGCAACCAATAGGAAAGTTGCCTACCCCTTACTATATAAGAACCTCCTCAGCAGCCATTTTCTACAGTTTTTTGCAGTTCTGAGAGAGCAGTGACATTGCTGTGCTCTGTACTTTCATCTGGATCCTATTCCTTATCTAATTACATTAAATAGTTAGCTCATATATATATATAATACAGATAGTTAGTGGGAGACAGTCAGTGTAGGTTAGATAGTGATGTAGTGTCGCTGATAGGCTCCAGTGCAGGGTGTTAGGTAGTCTGATAGGAATTCCTGTTTCTCTGCTGTCCATACATACATGCTACAGACATAGTGCTGTGATGTCACAACAATACTTAGTTCACCAATCAGTAATATTCAGGGCTTCTTTTCTCAGAGAAAAGGTGGTGGAACTCACCCCCCCCTCCCCTGGCCCTGCCCCTACCCACCCCTAGGATTGCCCCCTAAAACTGCCCCTTTAGAGAACAGGGATCAGGGGCGTACCTAGAGCATTTGGCACCCGGGGCGAACCCTTTGTTTGGCACCCCCCCCCCCCCCCCAAGAAAGTTAAGAAAACATGCACAAACTTTTTTCAATGTTTTCAATAATATTTATTACAAAACATTCAGACATCCGCATGTGTTTTGCGGATCCGATCCATGTATCAGTGGATCCGTAAAAATCATACGGACCTCTGAATGGAGCCTTACAGGGGGGTGATCAATGACAGGGGGGTGATCAGGGAGTCTATATGGGGTGATCAGGGGTGATCAGTGGTTCATAAGGGGCATCTCCTCTCCTACATAGCGCCACATACCTCTTACATCCAGTGATGTCACCTTTGATGTAGACGTTCTCTTTCCTCATCTTCTCCATTCAGACCAGACCGCCATGATGATTTTTCTGCCATCTCCCGTCTCTGCAGAGATTGAGAAACAGACATTAGTTTCCTGCCACCCCCAATACTATACTGCAGAAACAGTCCCCCTGGAAATACTACTATAGTGCCCTAGTAATCATGTTCCTCATAGCCCCCAGTAGTAGTAAAGCTCCCCATAATACCCCCTAGTAGTACTAATTTTCCCTATAATATGACAGTACATGAAATACCCCCGCTTAGTGCCCGCAGTTGAGCTAATGTCCCCATAATGTATGCCAGTATAAAATACCCCTATATAGTGCCCCAGTAAATGCCCTCATACTGCTCCTCTCCCCCTTCCCCATAGTGTCCCCCATAATATGCCAGTAAAAAAATGCCCCTTAGTGCCCCCAGCAGATGCCCCTATAGTGCTCCTCCCCCACAATGTGTCAGTAAAAAAATGCCCCTTCTTAGTGCCACCATATGCCTCAATAGTGCTCCACTCCCCCATAGTGCCGCTCTCCCCTATAGTGCCTCCCATAATGTGCCAGTAAAAAATGCCCCCTTAGTGCCACCAAATGCCAGTGCCCCCCATAATGTTCCAATACAAAAGACCACTTTAGAGCCCCCACTTCCCCATAGTGCCCCAAAATAATGCCCCTATAGTAACACCAGATGCCCCATAGTGCTGCTCTCCCCTATAGTGCCCCCCAGAATGTGCCAATAATAAAAAAAAAGCCCACAGATACCCCCATAGTGCTCCTCTCCCCCATGGTGCCCCCCCATAATGTGCCAGTAAGAAATGCCCCCATAGTGCCAGCTCCCCCCCATAGTGCCAGCTCCCCCCCCCATAGTGCCAGCTCCCCCCCATAGTGCCAGCTCCCCCCCATAGTGCCAGCCCCCCCTATAGTGCCAGCTCCCCCTATAGTGCCAGCTCCCCATATAGTGCCAGCTCCCCATAGTGCCAGCCCCCCCATAGTGCCAGATCTCCCCCATAGTGCCAGCCCCCCCTATAGTGCCAGCCCCCCCTATAGTGCCCCCCCATAGTGCCAGATCCCCCCCATAGTGCCAGCTCCCCCCCATAGTGCCAGCTCCCCCCCATAGTGCCAGCTCCCCCCCATAGTGCCAGCTCCCTCTATAGTGTCAGCTCCCCCTATAGTGCCAGCTGCCCCATAGTGCCAGATCTCCCCCCATAGTGCCAGCTCCCCCTATAGTGCCCCCCCATAGTGCCCCTCCATAGTGCTAGTTCCCCCATAGTGCCAGATCTCCCCCCCCCCCCCCCCCCCGCAAAGAGGAAAAAAAAACAAAAAAACGAATACTTACCTCCATCAGCTCAGCAGCGATGCAAGCCTTTTCCGGCCTGTGTCCCTGCTGTGTGCTGCCGGGCTCAGGCGTCGCGATGATAATGACATCATCGCGCTGCCTGAGCCGGCCTCTGATAGGCTGCAGGCATTAGTGCCTGCGGCCTATCAGAAGAACAGGGGAGGGACACACCTCTCCCTCCCCTGCCCCACAGCACACAGCGGCCGCAATTACATCCAGGGCCGCGCCGCCTGTGGCGATCGGCGGTGCGGCCCTGAAGAATAAAAAATATATTTTTTTTTTTTAAAGACAGGCGGCCTGGCACCCCCCTTGTGAGTGGCACCCGGGGCGGCCCGCCCCCCACGCCCCCCCGCCCCCCCCTTGGTACGCCACTGACAGGGATGCAAGTAAAATTGCCAGTGACGGTCATGACAGTTAGGCTGCCAGTGCCCACGGCCGCCGCCGCCCTAGTCCACACATGGTCAGCGCAGCCTGGCCTGGCCCCTTCCTTCCTGTTCCCCTAATTGGCCAATTCAATCTTTTTTTATTTAAAAATGAAATAAATGAAAAATTACCTTTTTCCTTTTGTTTCCTTTTCCTGCCTGGTGCCGCTCTGCCTCCTGGCTCCTGCTCGTGCCAACATCCACGACACTAAACTGCCGCCCGCGCCTCCAGCAGCCGCCCTGCCTGCTAGGCAGGCCTGTCAGTGGAGCCGGAGGCGGAGGGTCCCGGGTCTGGGGCCGCAGACAGCAATGGAGTCGGCCTGGGGGTGGGGTTTGGGGCCACAGAATCGGCTTCTCCTCTCTCACTCTCTCCGCCGCTGTCAGTGGTGGACGGGAGCTGAGCTGGCCTGAGCCAGTGGAGGGCCAGAGGTGCCGGAGGCTGCAGGGACTGAGCAATCATGTAAACTGTAAGTAAGCAGCCTAAGCAGGGCCGGTGCAAGGATTTTTGCCGCCCTAGGCAAAATAGAAATTGCCGCCCTCCCCCCTTATCAGACATCACATACTGTATGTTCCACCCCTTTCTCAGCTTTTAAATTAAAAGAACTGCTATGCTTCCCTTACGGTTAATCAAGCTTCTTGTAGCTGTCTCTTTTTGCGGAACGGAATTGCGAACCCATACATTTCTATGGGGCCGCACGACCTGCGGCCCTGATCTGTAATTGCGGACCCGGATCCGCAATTCCGATCCTGAAAAAAATAGAACATGTCCTATTCTTGTCCACAATAGCGGACAAGAGTAGGCATATTCTCTTAGTGCCGGCAATGTGCGGTCCGCAAAATACGGAACACACATTGCCGCTGTCCGTGTATTGTGGATCCACAAAACACACACGGATGTGTAAATGGACCCTAAATGTGAGGTAAATTAGTTTCCAATGTAGTATTAATAACTAAACAATTACATAATAGACATATTGCATTGTCTACTTACCAGCAGGACAATAAGATGATCTGGTCTCTGGCTGCAGTCTGGCTCTGGGGACTTCCTTGTCACTCTCTCCCCCCCCCTCCCTTGTCACTCTAATTCTACCCCCCCCCCTCCCTTGTCACTCTCATTCTACCCCCCTCCCTTGTCACTCTCATTCTACCCCCCCTTGTCTTTCTCATTCCCCCCCCCTGTCACTCTCATTTCCTCCCCCCCTTGTCACTCTCATTTCCATTTCCCCTTGTCACTCTCATTTCCATTCCCCCCCCTTGTCACTCTCATTTCCATTCCCCCCCTTGTCACTCTCATTTCCATTCCCCCCCTTGTCACTCTCATTTCCATTCCCCCCCTTGTCACTCTCATTTCCATTCCCCCCCTTGTCACTCTCATTTCCATTCCTCCCCCCCCTTCCTCCTGTCACCTCTAGTGTAGCGTGGCCGAGCTCTGTTCGGTCCGCGGTACAGGAGCATTTGTTTCCTGTACCCGGCTGGACTGAAAGGAAGTGCACACTAAGTGAGCACTTCCTGTCAGTCCGGCCGGGTACAGGAAACAAAAGCTCCTGTACCGTGGACCGAACAGAGCTCGGCCATGCAACATTAACAACAGCACAGAGCAGACACAGCAGGCGCAGGCAGGTTGCGCAGCACTAGGCCGGCGGCCGGAGATTCTTTAGAGCGGCAAGCACTCAGCCGCTCAGGAGGCGCAGCATGAGGGGCGCCGCCGGCCGGCCGAACTTATATAACCAACTTTTTTTTTTTTTTTTTTACACCACACCGCAACGGGCGCCCAATAGGTGGCGGAACGCCGTTCCGGGGCGTTCCGCCAGAAAAAAAGGCCTGGTAATATCTACTCAGACTTGATAAAATGCGAAGTTGCATGTATTGCGCAAAAAATATGTGCATAATTAGTGCCGATTTGCGCAATCGAGAAGATAATGACTAGAGATTACAAATTCTAGAATTCGTGAGTTTATTGCGAATATTATGTCAAAAATGTGCAAAATATCTCGAAAACTAATATTGCCTATGCCGCTCATCACTAATCTTTAACATGGCTAAGACGGATCCGTCATGAATACCATTAAAAGTCAATGGGGGACGGATCTGTTTTCTATTGTGTCAGTTTGTGTCAGAGTTTAACGGATGTCCCCATTGAGTTGCATTGTGGGTCATGACGATTGTGGGTCATGACATTTTGCTCCGCATACCATTATCAAAAGAAAACCGCAGCCAAACTGAACAGAATGCATTTTGGAGCATTCCGTTCTGTTCAGTTATGTTTTGCCCCCATTGACAATGAATGGGGACAAAACACAAGAGTTTTCTCCGTTATTGAGACCATATGACGGATCTCAATACCAGGAAATAGAAACGCTAGTGTGAAAGTAGCCTAAATTAGAGTTAAATAAAGCGGATAAGATAGGCTTGATAAAGATCGTAATTCTTCCACAATTAATGTATTTTAAGCTCTCCTGTGTATTTGGATATTTCCGTATTTAAACCACAGAAAATATGTTTAACTAATTAATTTGGGCTGGAGAAAGAATGACAAAGAAGTTATCCTACTTACAGTCATGTGAAAAAATTAGGACACCCTTTGAAAGCATGTGGTTTTTTGTAACATTTTTAATAAAAGGTTATTTCATCTCCGTTTCAACAATACAGAGAGATTAAAGTAATCCAACTAAACAAAGAAAACTGAAGAAAAGTCTTTTCAAGATCTTCTGTAAATGTCATTCTACAAAAATGCCTATTCTAACTGAGGAAAAAGATAGGACACCCTTGCCCCTAATAGCGAGTGTTACCTCCTTTGGCTGAAATAACTGCAGTGAGACGGTTCTTGTAGCCATCTACCAGTCTTCGACATCGGTCTGAGGAAATTTTACCCCACTCCTCAATGCAGAACTTTTTCAGCTGTGAGATGTTTGAGGGGTTTCTTGCACGTACAGCCCTTTTCAAGTCACCCCACAGCATCTCAATGGGATTCAAATCTGGACTTTGACTTGGCCATTCCAGGACTCTCCATTTCTTCTTTTTCAGCCAATCTTTGGTTGATTTACTAGTATGTTTTGGGTCATTGTCATCAGGGGTCGAGTGGAGGGGGAACGCATGGGAACGGCGTTCCTGCACTTTTTTCATGGCAGGAACGCCGTTCCCTTTCAGCCTCAAGCCAGGAGAACACGGCTGAATCAGAATCACAGGGGGAGACGGAGCGCACTGTGCAGGGCAGGTTAAGGGAGGAGGGGCGGCTTCAGTTGAGAGGAAGCTGTCTGTGCGGTGCCGCTGCCTGCGACTCCTCTCATGGCGCCCCGCCCCCTAATGACATCATCTCCTTCACTACGAGATCATTTAGAATGTCTTTTAGAAAAGTTTGTCCTGGGATTCGAACTCACGACCTCTACACATCAGAGGAAGGCATTTACCCTCACAGCCATGAAAGCCGTCTAGGTAGTTGCTTAAAAAAAAAAAAATATAAGACTTCTAATTATACCTAGTGTACTGATATCTAGTGTACAACCATACACATGACAGCTGCCCACTGTGTATGGATGTAGCAGAGCTGGGTGTGTTGGGGCAGCTGTCATGTGTATGGTTGTACACTAGGTATCAGTACACTAGGTATAAGTAGAAGTCTTATATATTTTTTTTTTTTAACAGCTACCTTGACAGCTTTTATGGCTGTGAGGGTAAATGCCTTGCCTCTGATGTGTAGAGGTCATGAGTTCGAATCCCAGGACAAACTTTTCTAAAAGTGTTTTTTTTTTTTTTTTATAAGACTTCTACTGATACCTAGTTTACTGATACCAAGTGTACAACCATACACATGACAGCTGCCCACTGTGTATGGATGTAGCAGGGCTGGGTGTGTTGGGGCAGCTGTCATGTGTATGGTTGTACACTAGGTATCAGTACACTAGGTATCAGTACACTAGGTATAAGTAGAAGTCTTAGTTTTTTTTTTTTTTTAAGCAACTACCTCAACAGCTTTTATGGCTGTGAGGGTAAATGCCTTGCCTGTAATGTGTAGAGGTCATGAGATCGAATCCCAGGACAAACTTTTCTAAAAGTGCTATTTTTTTAATTTATTTTTTAGTCCGCAACGACACAAATTACAGCATGCTAGATTTTCTGTGCTTTATTTTTTGGAGGGGGGGGGGGGGGGGTTGCAGTGGATCTTGGGTGAGTTCCCACACTTTTTTTCCCAGGACTTGACCCCTGATTGTCATGTTGCATGGTCCAGTTCCGCTTCAGCTTTAATTTTCTAACTGATGGTCTCACATGTTCTTCAAGCACCTTCTGATACACAGTAGAATTCATCGTGGATTCTATGATGGTGAGCTGACCAGGTCCTGCTGCAGCAAAGCAGCCCCAAACCATGACACTTCCACCTCCATGCTTCACAGTTGGTATGAGGTTCTTTTCTTGGAATGCTGTGTTTGGTTTACGCCAAACATGTCCTCTGCTGTTGTGTCCA
This sequence comes from Bufo gargarizans, assembly GCF_014858855.1. Lineage (NCBI taxonomy): Eukaryota > Metazoa > Chordata > Amphibia > Anura > Bufonidae > Bufo > Bufo gargarizans. The sequence continues at coordinate 313,259,668 of NC_058084.1, forward strand.
AATAATTCAATTTTGGACTCATCTGTCCAAAGAACATTATTCCAGAAGTCCTGGTCTTTGTCAACTTTATCTCTGGCAAATGTCAGTCTGGCCTCGATGTTTCTCTTGGAAAGCAAAGGTTTCCTCCTTGCACACCTCCCATGCAAGTTAAACTTGTACAGTCTCTTTCTGATTGTAGAGGCATGTACTTCTACATCAACAGTAGCCAGAGCCTGCTGTAGTTCTCGAGATGACACTTTAGGGTTTTTGGAGACCTCTTTTAGCATCTTGCGGTCTGCTCTTGGGGTGAACTTGCTGGGGCGACCAGTCCTGGGCATGTTGGCAGTTGTTTTGAAAGCCCTCCACTTGTAGACTATCTTCCGGACAGTGGAATGGCTGATTTCAAAATCTTTTGAGATCTTTTTAAATCCCTTCCCAGACTCATAGGCTGCTACAATCTTTTTTCTGAAGTCCTCTGACAGCTCTTTTGCTCTCACCATGGTGCTCACTCTCACTTCAACAGTCAGGAGCACACCAAACTAAATGTCTGAGGTTTAAATAGGGCAAGCCTCATTCAACATGCAGAGTAACGATCTACTAATTATGTGCACCTGGTGTGATATACCTGTGTGAGATCTGAGCCAATTTAAGAGGGAATACATGTGAGGGTGTCCTATCTTTTTCCTCAGTTAGAATAGGCATTTTTGTAGAATGACATTTACAGAAGATCTTGAAAAGACTTTTCTTCAGTTTTCTTTGTTTAGTTGGATTACTTTAATCTCTCTGTATTGTTGAAACGGAGATGAAATAACCTTTTATTAAAAATGTTACAAAAAACCACATGCTTTCAAAGGGTGTCCTAATTTTTTCACATGACTGTAACTCTTCCATATGACAGAGGAGGATTGGAGGCTCCTAATATTAAGATATATTTTTAGCATCTATTATTGCACTGCTAATAGGGTCTATACCTATTGTGACAATGGTAGCTAGGGCATGGAAAAAACGTAGGGAGATCTTAGGAGTAGTGGGCTCACTATGTGTCACCCTTTATGGTTTAATGGCAAATTGGGACACATAATTGATATAGATATAGCTAAATTATGATACAGATGTGGTATATTTCACAATTTTTACAAGATGGTAATTTTAAACCAAAGGAAATATTATTAGGTCAGACCGGTAATAAAATAGGAGAGGTATTAAGTTACTCACTCTTGCAGGCACTAATTAAGGATATTAAAAATAAGATATGATTTTCAACCCTCAAGTATAAGTTGATAAACTTTATTTCTATTATTACCACAGCCCCACATTACCACAACCTGCCTTGTCCGTCCTCTCCGTACTGCATGTCTCCTCATGAACTAAATTCAGAGATTCAGCTAAAGTATTTATAGTCTGTATTCAGGATCATAATCCCTGGCAAGTAGAGAAGTGAAGGAGGATGAGGCAGCTCTTTACCTCAGTGTTGTAAAGTAGCTTGTCCTCATGTGTGATCAGGACAGGTTTTGTGTGAACTAATGGGACAGCGGCCATTGTGTTTCCCCTATTGAATGCTCCCCAGAGAAAACAAGCCATTATAAATAATGAAAGGTATTTGAGAATATATTTATAATAAAGTAATTTTTAAGTATTTTCATTTTCTTAATTCCTGGAGAACCCCTTTAACCCCTTAAGGACTCAGCCCTATTTCACCTTAAGGACTTTGCCATTTTTTGCAAATCTGACCAGTGTCACTTTAAGTGCTGATAACTTTAAAAAGCTTTGACTTGTCCAGGCCATTCTGAGACAGTTTTTTCGTCACATATTGTACTTCATGACACTGGTAAAATGAAGTTAAAAAAAAAAAAAAATTTAAAAAATTGCAAATTTCCAAGTTTCAATTTCTCTACTTCTATAATACATAGTAATACCTCCAAAAATAGTTATTACTTTACATTCCCCATATGTCTACTTCATGTTTGGATCATTTTGGGAATGATATTTTAATTTTTGGGGATGTTACAAGGCTTAGAATTTCAGACATTTTCAAAAACCCAATTTGTAGGGACCAGTTCAGGTCTGAAGTCACTCTGTGAGGCTTACATAATAGAAATCACCCAAAAATGACCCCATTCTATAAACTACACTCCTCAAGTATTCAAAACAGATTTTACAAACTTTACCCTTTAGGTGTTCCACAAGAATTAATGGAAAATAGAGATACAATTTCTAAATTTTACTTTTTTGGCAGATTTTCCATTTTAATAATTTTTTCCAGTTACAAAGGAAGGGTTAACAGCCAAACCAAACTCAATATTTATGGCCCTGATTTTGTAGTTTACAGAAACACCCCATATGTGGTCGTAAACCGCTGTACGGGCACACGGCAGAGCGCAGAAGGAAAGGAATGCCATACGGTTTTTGGAAGGCAGGTTTTGCTGGACTGTTTTTTTTTACACCATGTCCCATTTGAAGCCCCCCTGATGCACCCCAAGAGTAGAAACTCCAAAAAAGTGGCCCCATTTTAGAAACTACAGGATAGGGTGGCAGTATTGTTGGTACTAGTTTAGGATACATATGATTTTTGGTTGCTCTATATTAAACTTTTTGTGAGGCAAGGTAACAAGAAATAGCTGTTTTGGCACAGTTTTTATTTTTTGTTATTTACAACATTCATCTGACAGGTTAGATCATGTGATATTTTTATAGACTAGGTTGTCACGGATTCGGCGATACCTAATATGTATACTTTTTTTATTTATGTAAGTTTTACACAATGATTTCTTTTTAGAAGCAAAAAAAAAATCATGTTTTAGTGTTTCCATAGTCTGAGAGCCATAATTTTTTCAGTTTTTGGGCAATTACCTTGGGTAGGGTAAGATTTTTGCGGGATGAGATGATGGTTTTATTGGCACTATTTTGGGGTGCGTGTGACTTTTTGAGCGCTTGCTATTACACGTTTTGTGATGTAAGGTGACAAAAAAATGGTTTATTTAGCACAGTTTTTATTTTAAATTTTTTACGGTGTTCATCTGAGTGGTTAGGTCATGTGATATTTTTATAGAGCCGGTCGATACGAATGCAGCGATACCAAATATGTATACTTTTTTTTATTTATGTAAGTTTTACACAATAACAGCTTTTTTTAAAACAAAAAAATGATGTTTTAGTGTCTCCATATTCTGAGCCATATTTTTTTTTATTTTTTGGGCGATTGTCTAAGGTAGGGGCTCATTTTTTGTGGGCTGAGGTGACGGTTAGATTGGTACTATTTTTCTGGGCCTTTTTGATCGCTTGCTGTTGTTCTTTTTGTGATGTAAGGTGACAAAAAAATGGTTTATTTAGCACAGTTTTTATTTCAATTTTTTTTACGGTGTTCCTCTGAGGGGTTAGGTCATGTGATATGTTTATAGAGCCGGTCGATACGGAAGCAGCGATACCAAATATATATATATACTTCCCCCCTATTTTTTACCAATTTTTTTTAACTTTATTTGGGGAAAATTATGTTTTTGTTTATTTTTACTTGAAACTTTTAGGGGTCTAATTCTTTACAATGCATTCCAATACTTCTATATTGGAATGCATTGGCTGTATGAGTAATACAGTGAGTATTACTCATACAGCTTCCGGGGCCTGTGAGATCCAGTGGGCTGGATCTCACAGGCTCTTCACCGGAAGGCAGCGCAATGCCTTTCTTAAACATCGCTCTGCCTTCCATGCCATCGTGTCCCCCCCACAGCCGCATGGGGACCCGATGGCACTGCCGCCCACTGGATAAGGTAAAAGCTGCAAACCTGTAGATCTGAATTGACCTGCGGTTTGCGGCGATCGCCGATACGGGGGGTTACGGGCATACTGTCACAATTAACCCCCGCCGCGCCGCAATGTAAATTTAAACTTAGGACGTATCGGTACGCCCTAAGTCCTTAAGGGATTAATATTACTATTATATACTAGATTAAGTGCAGGGCCGTTGCTGGGTTAAAACATTTGGGGCCTGGGCCCCTAATGTTTTGTCCTAGGCCCTGAATGTCCTGCCTGCCAGCTAGATACAACTGTATTTCTGCCCTATGGACGGCAATACAATTGAATCTAATGCACTGGAAGAGCTGAGGGACCTGTGGTGACATCACAGGTCATGTGACCAGTAAAACAGGCAGTGGTTGAGAAGGACCTGCGATGATGTCACCATCATGTGACCAGTGCAGAAGAGGATGGAACTGAAGAGGAGAAGTCCTGGGGGAAGCTGTGGTGATGTCTGCTACATGAGGAGAGGTAAGTGAAGGGAAAGGCAGAGCAATGGTTATTTAACTGGGACTGTATGTTAGGGCTGAAGGGAGGGATGTTATTTACATGAAACTGTGTGTTGGAGGTGGCTGGGGAGGGGTCATGTTATTTACATAGGACTGTATGTTGATAGCGGCTGTGGGAGGGGTTGATGTTATTCATATGGAACTGAATGTTGGAGGGGGCTGGGGCAGGGTGATGTTATTTACATGGGACTGTATGTTGAAGGCGGCTGTGGGAGGGGATTATGTTATTTACATGGGACTGTATGTTGGAGGAGGCTGTGGGAGGGAGTGATATTATTTACATAGGACTGTATGTAGGAGGGGGCTGGGGGAGGCAGTGATGAGTGTTGGACTCATAGGAAACCACACAAAGGCAGGGAGAACATATAAACCACTAAGTCAACAAGACACATTTTAAAAAGTCAGTCAATAAATGTAGGGAACCAAGTACTTACTCTCTATTCACAGTACCATCAGAGTCTCCATTTCCAGACTTCTTCAACAGTCTTGGCAGTTTTGATAGAAAGTATAGTGTTACACGCAGTTCTATTCATCCATCAAAATGACAGCAACCACAATGAAACCCAACAATCCTCATTTTAAGTCAACTGGGTCTGCTGGGTGCCAGAGGTATTTGCCATACGACATGTCCGGCAGATCGTTGTGGCACTCAATGGTTATATAGCTTATATAGTTTTATGTATAGCACACAAATGCCACAGAATCCATAACTCTATCCTTTCTAGCACTTAAAGATTGCTGACCTATCCTCAGGATAAGTATTGAATATCAGATAGGTGAGGGTTCCAATCCCTGCACCTCCTTCAATCAGTTGTAAAAGAAAGCAATCCATTTTGCTTATCTTTATTTGCTTCATATTTTGGTGAAGGTAAATGAGCCATTATGATAACGAAGAAATCTGCACCCTCTATGCAAATCAGAGCGTTTAACATGGATTTCCAGTTTGCATCAATACTTTAAAATAACCATTTATGAAGGTAGTTGTAATGTTGTGATGCATCCATTCTTAAGGGTGTATTAGACACTCTGATCACACAGACAATTGTCGGGAGGGAAATCGCCCGCTTGCTTGCTGAGGAGACTGTTGCTATTATATGCAGTGATCTCCTGGGCAACATGGGGAGGAGCGATCGCTATGCGATCGCTCGTCCCCATGCTGTATATACAGTGGTTTGCATGTAGCAGATCGTAATTAGACAGCACAAACTGCTGCCAGAATATCCTGAGATTTCAGCATGCTGAAAGATCTGGATTGCCTGATTAACGAGCGTTTGCTTGTTCATTGTGCAATCGGCGGCAGTATTAGACTGCCAGATGAGCGGTAATGAGCGTCACTATGAAAGCACGTTAGCGATCATAGGCAGAAAATCTGGCGGTCTAATATTCCCTCTAATTAGTCTCTGTGAGTCACTGTAGCTCGTTATCTCTTCATGAAAGACAACAAAAGCCATTGAAAAGCCTTCGAAACAGTTTATATAACACACCATTGCTATGCGGTGCATCAAGAGACCAAATAAGAATGGATACATCTGTATCTTCTGTTCTGGGCTGTGGTCACATGATTGTGTCCATGCAGCTCTTTCTTACTTCCTGTTATGTCCATGGGAAGGTCAATGCAGTAACAGGGGCAGTGATAGGGGAGTGTCTATGTAACCCCATACAGTATTAGAATGAAGTTTTATGTGAATCGACTTCAGAAGTTTCATCCGAAGTCGATTTGCTCATCCCTAATAGTAATCCCAGAAACCCCTATGAGGGGTTATCCCATGATTAATATAAAGAATGAAAATCAGACATCATATATTACATAACAATCTCTTTCTAACAACGTTAGAACCAGCCCTGTACCTCACATGGATCCAGGGATCTCCCCATTCATTGCTCTGCTAGATTTATATCAAGCTGATAGCTCAAGGGGAGTGTCCTTTCTGGTGCAGCTTAGGGTGCTTTCACACTTGCGGCAGAGGATTACGGCAGGCAGTTCAGTCGCTGGAACTGCCTGCCGGATCCGGCAATACGGACGCAAACTGATAGCATTTGTCAGATGGATCCGGATGCGGATCCGTCTGACAAATGTATTGAAATACTGAATCCATCTCTCCAGTGTCATCCGGAAAAACGGATCTGGTTTTTTAAAGGTCTGCGCATGTGCAGACGGGAAAGCCGGATCCATTTTGCCGGAACACTTAATGCCAGATCCAGCACTAATACACTTAAAATTAATGTGTGTTCAGTATTTTTAGCCAGAGAAAAAATTGCAGCATGCTGCAGTATTTTTTCCGTCCAAAAAACGTAAGAGGGACTGAACTGATGCATCCTGAACAGAATGCTCTCCATTCAGAATGCATTAGGATAAAACTGATCAGTTTTTTTCCGGTATTGAGCTCCTGTGACAGAACTCAATACCGGAAAACAAAAACACTAGTGTGAAAGTACCCTAAGGAGCAGTGTCTTTTCTGCTGCAGATCTCTCCCTATCACAGCTTAGGAGGCAGTTGAAACTGAGCATGTGCGGCCTTCTCAGTGAGCCAAAGAAATAAGAAAAAAAAAAAACAGCAGGTGGCGCTTTACAGATACATTTTATTGAATAACTCAGTGGCTATACAACATTTTTAATTACATGGAATTACAAAAGTATTCAGATCCAGGAGCTGTTTGAAAATTGGGCAATATTTTTCTTGGATCAACCCCTTTAAGAAGCATCACTTACAGCATCAAAGTGACCAAACACTAATTCAAGAGCTAGAGGAACCAACATGTGTCCATAATTCACTTACATTCTTTCGAAACATTTACCGTAATTCCATCCGGTAAATTGAATATGCTGTCTGAGACTATGTTGCTGAATCCTGATAAAAGATTTGAAAGAAAACTCAGGTTCAGTGATCATCATGTAGACAACTCATGACCATGCAGCTGTCTGTGAGACATTGGGGAAGTCTGTGTTGGAGATTTTCTGCAGCTGACACAGTTTGTGTTTTTATCTTATAATTCACATCTGTGAAGAAGATTTAATTTTATCTGCAGCTGGAAATTCATCTGTGTGTTCATTCATACTGAAAGCAAGTATTTTATGGTGGATAACTGTCAGTTATTGAAATGTTTTGTTGTTCCAGTCAAAGAATGGATCGATGTATACCCTTCCATAATACATCCGTCCTTTGTCTTCTTTAGAGCTTTCATATGTAGAACCATAGGTGCATCAAGCAACAATGTAAATGTATAGCTAAATCTGTAGAGCACCACTGGGGGGAAATGAGTTTGGACTTGTAAAGATTACAGCTATTCTGGTCTTTTTTTTCCAGTTCCCCATATTTTTCCACTTCCTTGAGCTCTCAGCATCCTACATATCACTATCCTGCACACTTTTTCCTTTTATCATCTATACTAGTAGCCAGTAGTCCGTTTATAACAGTGAAGGTTGCCTCCACTCCAAAATATTACTAATATTCTTGTGTACAACTCTTGTAGAGAACGTCATGCGGGAGAAATTACCACACATTTAACCATGTTGTAAAGTAGGCATCCTCAAACTGCGGCCCTTCAGCTGTTGCAAAACTACAACTCCCAGCATGCCCGAACAGCCTACAGGTATCAGCCTACAGCAGGGCATTGTGGGAGTTGTAGTTTTACAACAGCTGGAGGGCCGCAGTTTGAGGATGCCTGTTGTAAAGTATAGGACAGCATCAAATTGAGACCTTCAAAAGTCTTGGTGAAAAGTTGCTCACAAAAAGTGACTCAATTTCCAGAAAATATTACAGAACAGCAGCATGCTCCTGGAATAAACTGCAGAGGAACATGTACCACTACAATGATGAGGGTTAAAGGAGACTTAGAAAAATGTTCTTTGGTCCTCATTCAACAACATATAGGTGGATAACTCCTTGTTGTTCTTAAAATGTTCTTTGGTCCTTATTCAAAAACATATATTGTGGATAACTCCTTGTTGATCTTCCACCCATGTCTACCTTCAACCATAGCTCATGTTCCTCAATCATAATCAAAAATATAATTAACCAGAAGAGGAAAATAGAAAAATCAGCGGCACTCACCAGCTGCAGGGTGTCTTAATTTCTTTCTTTATTGCAGTAGCAAAAAACATGCAGACATAGCAGGGCTGAGGCGGACAAGCCTTCACAACAAACAAAAGCCGCCTGAGCGGCGAGGGGCAGCAACGGCCGTTTCGCATGAATGTACTTCTTCCGGCTACCTGTATGACGCAGACAGGTGTGCCAGCCTATTTAAGGAGAGTGTGAGGTTAACCCTGAAAGGGCATAGCTCTAAATCCGCAGAGGACATCACCTGTATGCGTGTTGCAAATCAATCAACATAGCAATCAAATTACATCATAAGTAATAACATGTATGTTGCAAACAAATACACTAAGATCATTACGATCATTAAGGCCTAAGGGACCCATTGCATCCTTACGGATGATCCATCGCGCTTTTTTTTGTAATAGGATGCGATGCCTATCACCTCCTTGTGTCATTGCTGGAACCACCTCAATTCCTGCAAAACCCAAACATTTTTTATCTCCCCCATGTTTTTGCCATACATGATCTATAAGGCGGGGGCAGCCTTTTCTCGTTCTGTTGGAATTGAGGTTTGTGTTATGTAGAAACATGTCTAGAATATGAGTAACATCCTATATCTATAGATGGGAATAGTTCAAAAGAGTGGATGTGTCACGTAGGGGTGGGAAGATTGCAGCCCTGATCTCCTACCTATTTGCACAGCCCGTCCTAACTGATGGCATACAACTTGGCGACGGTCCCTAGCTTAGATACTTGCAGAGGCCTAAAGAGTGCTAGAGTAACACGTAACAATGTCAGGGAAGCAAAGGTCAAAGCCAGGATGTCACGCAGGTACACAAGGGAAAACACAATAGCAAGGTGAACACAAACCGAAGTCAGAAGCCAAGAGGTCACGTCAATTCCAAGGAGGTAACAAGGTCGAGGTCAAAAACAAAGCCGAGGTCCAAACACATTAGCAAGGTAACAATAGGAACGCTGGTGAAGGTAGAAAGACCATTAACAGGCAACCTGTGGCCAGCAGGCTGCCTGTTTAAATAGCCCAGACTGGTTAGTCACATGACGTGGCCAGCGGAATAACACAGCCCAACATAGTCGAGCGCTGATCATCATTATCGGCACTCAGCTCTCATGCTGATTGTTGTCTAGGCGACGGAGGATGCCAGCCACACAGAGGAGGCATGTGCGGCTGGATCCTCCCCACCCCCTGGCCCTTATGGAGACGAGGACGCCACCTGCATCCTCGATCCGCTATGTGCACGGAATGCCAGCGGCGCTGCAAAGAGAGAGTGTGCCTCCGGCTCCCCGTGACAGTAACTCCCCTTCCACGAGGGGCCACCGGACCCTTGATCTCTGGAGTGGGTTTCTCTGATTGAGCCAGATTGAATTTTCTCACCAACCTCTCAGCATGCATATTCTTAGTTGGCTACCAAGACCTCTCCTCGGGACCAAAACCTCTCCAATGGACCAAATACTGAAAAGAATTCCGGACCCTTCTCACATCAATAATCCTAGAGAATTTAAATTCAGGTTGACCAGCAACCTCCACGGGGGCAGAGATTCCTGTGTAGGGGATACAGGGGAAACATACTTCTTGAGTAAAGACTTGTGAAAAACATCGTGAATACGAAAAGAGTCAGGCAAACGTAACTTAAAAAACACAGGATTAATAATGTCAACAATCTCATAAGGCCCAATAAACCGTGGTGCAAACTGATTGGAAGGTACCTTCAAGGACAAATTCTTGGTGGATAACCATACTTTATCACCTAACCCAAAGTCTACTTCTCAAGAGCGCTTTTTATCCGCTTTGGTTTTATTAACCTCTTGGGCTTTTTTCAGGTTCGACTGAACTTGGGCCCAAACTGTTCTTTAGCTACCAGATCAGCTTCCGGAATTTGTGAGGAAGACGGCAAAAACTAACTAAAACGCGGATGGAAACCAAGATTAAATAGAAAAAAGGAGACATACCAATAGATGAGTTCACCTGGTTGTTAATGGCGAATTCAGCCAGGGGCAGATGCTTCACCCACAGCTGTTGGTTATCGGAGACCCTCTGGGGTATTAAAGGCGGTCTTCCACTCATCCCCGTCCTTAATTCGGATAAGATTATAGACCCCCCTGAGATCAAGTTTAGTGAACCAGTGAGCTCCAAAAATTTGATTAAACAGGTCTGAAATCAACGGTAACGGGTACTGATTCTTAACAGTAATCTTATGCAACTCTCTATAATCATTACACGGTCTCAATCACTGGCGTACATACAGGGGTCGCAAGGGTCACAGTTGCGACCGTGCTCCTCGTTTCCACGCGCCCCGCCCCTTTAATATACTTACCCTCCTCGGCCAGCACTTCACTGTCCTGAGCGCGTACAGCATCAGGACGTAGTGCGCGCACTATGACCTGACGCTGCACGCTGTCAGGTGACAGTGCAGCGCCGGCCAGGAAGACAGAGGAGCGTGACTTCTGCCGGAGAGGAAGAGTAGCCGCGGCACAGAACAGGTAAGTATGTTGGGGCCTGGGGATCACACTGTGGGCTGCCGCTGATTGATCTGAGCCAATGGGGGCTGACTGGGGGTCTGATGGGAGTCTTTGGGATGATCTGAGGTCTGATGGGGGGACGACTGGGGGTCTTTGGGTTGATCTGAGGTCTGATGGGGGCTGAGTGGGGGGCTGATGGGGGTCTTTGGGCTGATCTGAGGTCTGATGGGGGCTGACTGGGGTTCTTTGGTCTGATGGGGGCTGAGTGGGGGTCTTTGAGCTGATAGGAGGTCTGATGGGGGCTGAGTGGTGTTTGATGGGGGTCTTTAGGCTGATCTGAGGTCTGCTGGGGGCTGAGTGGAGGTCTTTGGGCTGATCTGAGGTCTGATGGGGGCTGAGTGGGGGTCTGATGGGGGTCTTTAGCCTGATCTGAGGTCTGATGGCAGCTGACTGGGGGTCTTTGGGCTGATATGAGGTCTGATGGGGGCTGAGTGGGCTTATATGAGGTCTGATGGGGGTCTGTGGGCTGATATGAGGTCTGATGGGGGCTGAGCGGGCTGATTGGGGGTCTGATGGGGGGCTGAGTGGGCTGATCTGAGATCTGATGGGGGCTGAGTTGGCTGATATGAAGTCTCTCTGCAGTGGCGGAGTCCAGCAGCAGCCATTTTAGTCAGATTACAGCCACTGTGCAGCTTTGGCTCTAATCCGACTAATCTGCTGCTGGCCTCAGTCTCTCTGCCACTGCTGCTCTTAGGGTGGCCAGACGTCCGGTTTTAGGCCTGACAGTCCGGTCTTTAGACTACTGGTCCTGCGCAAGGCCAGGACGGACGGCCAGAAGTCCCCCTTTTTTGTTGTTATGGATGATGGGATGGCGGGTCCGGCTCAGGCATGGTCACTTTAGGTACCAATGGCAGGGGGCAGGGCCTGGCAGCATGTCCGGATGACACTGCACACTTACGTGACATCGCAAAGTTCTCAGCACTGCAGGTCCGGCAGGAAGTTGGGAACAGAGGAGCGCGGGAGCCACTGCTAGTCTGCCACTGCCCACTTGCCCAGTAGTCTGACTCTGTACTACAGTCACTCACCCCACCTCGCCTCGTTCTCTCTCTCTCTGACAGACATTTCTGCCAGCCTGAGCCAGGCCCAGGAGCAGCACTCATTCAGCCAGCTAGAGCCCACACTGAGCCCAGCCAGCCTCCAGCATTCAGTCTTGCCAGTTGCCACTGACTTTCAGCGGGTCGATTCAGCAGCTTTCAGCCTGAGCCAGCCCAGGTAATAGTTACTATCTGGCCTTGGTATGTTCTGTATATTATTATATGTGAGCTGGCCTGGTATAAGTTATACATCTTCTGGTATATTGGGATGTATAACTTATACCAGCTGTACATATATAATCATACAAGGAGATACCTAGGTTATACCAGCATGCTCCATATCACTATATACAAGAAGATGTATAACTTATACCAGCTGTACATATATAATTATATACAGGAGATGCCCAGGTTATACCAGCATGGTCTATATCACTATATACAAGATGTATAACTTATACAAGCTGTACATATATAATTATATACAGGAGATACCCAGGTTATATCATCAGTGTGGTCCACTATATCACTATATACAAGAAGATGTTATACCGTATATCATCCTCTTGTATATAGTGATACACAGTATATAATATATACATATATATATATATAGAAGCAAAAAGAATCCGGAATGCACTCCAAAGTAGACGTGAAATAAGTGATTTATTCACCCATAAAAAGGCACAACTTACAGCAAGTTGTGCCTTTTTATGGGTGAATAAATCACTTATTTCACGTCTACTTTGGAGTGCATTCCGGAATCTTTTTGCTTCTATAATACTTGAGGTATTGCCGCTACCTCGTGCTGGATAGTGCACCCACATTCAGGTTGATGCTCCCGCTGGATTTCTTCGTTTTTATATATATATATATACATATATACACACGCACGCGGCGACGGGGAGGGGGCCCTATGTATCAGTTTTGCACCGAGCCCCATGGATTGTGTGTACGCCACTGGTCTCAATCCACCATCCTTCTTAGCAACAAAGAAAACCCCAGCCCCCATAGGAGACATTGAAGGTTTAATATGTAATTTATGTTAATATGTAATATTTAATATATCCTTTTTGTAGACTCTCCTTCAAGTAGTCCCTCATAGACTTCCATTCCGGACCTGACAAATTATAAATACGACCCCTAGGGTACTAAGATCCCGGAACAAGGTCTATGGCACAGTCATAAGGTCTATGAGGTGGAAGGAAATCAGCCTAGGACATAGAAAAAACATCAGCAAAGTCACTAATGTATGTGGGAAGAGAGTTTGACTCCGCAGAGACTCCAGCCTGAACAACAGGTAGACAACATGAATCACATTTCACCCCCCATTTCTCTAATTCACCCGTGGACCAGTTGATGGCTGGATTATAAACCTGGAGCCAAAGTATACCCAGAACTACCTCCACATTGTAAATGTTTCTAGAATAAAAAAAGAAGTACACTCCATATGACAGACCCCCACAGTCAAGGTTACTTCTGGAGTATAATATTGTACTGTCCCGCTCACCAACGGCGTGGAATCAATAGCAATGATATGAATAGGGTTAGCAAGGGACAAGCAAGAGTCATAGTCTGTTCTAAAGTGTCAGGGAGGGGGTAACTGACCAACATATCTTTCAAGTCTTCTGAGAGCCCTAACCGAAACTGGCATCTAAGCGCTGGATCATTTCTGGAATTTGGTGCAATATTCCTCCACGGGTCTGTCTCCCTGACTAAGAGACCTTGATTGATTATCTGCTACGTCCGACTTATCAGGTTCATCGTACAATACACTTAAGGCCTGAAAAAATGATTCAACATTACCTAGACAAGGGGAATCCATGGGGAGAGAGTAAGCCCATTCTTGTGGGTCTCCCTGCAACAAGGAGATAACAAACAATGCCTACCCTTTGTTGTTCAGAGCCCAAAGAATGTGGACGTAAATGAAAATAAAGCTTGCAGCTTTCTTTAAATGTCAGGAAATTCTTCTGGGGTTTGATGCAATTCTTGCTGCTGTAGCCTCTCTGCCAAATCCTGCACCATTTGAGCTAGACTATGTACCTGATCCTTAAGGACTCGCATAGGGTCCATGGTTTTAGGTAAGGCCTGTGATTCTGTCACGTAGGGGTGGGAAGAGTGCAGCCTTGATCTCCACCCGCACCTCTGTCTCTACCTACTTGCACAGCCCGTCCTAACTGACGGCGTACAACTTGGCGGTGGTCCCTAGCTTAGATACGTGCAGGGGCCTAAAGAGTGCTAGAGTAACATGTAACAGAGTCAGGGAAGCAAAGGTCAACAACAAGAGAATTCTAAACCACATACTGCATCCATCACAACAGCATAGCTTTACAGAAGAAGAGCCCCAGTGCTGAACTGGCCTGCTTTCAGTACAGATCTTTCACTAATAGAAAACATTTGAAGCATTGTGATACAAGAAATCCATCAAAGAAGACCCAGGACTGTTGAGCAACTAGAATCCTACATCAGACAACATTCCTCCCCCAAAACTCCAGCAATTTTTTTCCTCACTTCCCAAATATTTTCAGACAGTTGTTAAAAGATCAGTTCTAGACATGACCCTGTTTAACCCTTTTTTTAAATGCATAGCTGCCATCAAATTATAATTTTTTTTTTACAGATGCTCTTACCTTGCTATGCTTGCCATGTACACTATGAGCAATTCCTGGTAAAACGCACCAAAAATCACTATGAGTAATGAACCACTTATCACATAAGAGAAAAATATTGCCTAAAGTACAAGTAATAAAGTAACATTGGAATCATACTGTATATTGAGATAGGGAGCAAACAGATTAGGAATTTGAGAGAACATGATGGGGTGACATTGAGACATAACCTGATGCGGCAAGAAAGGGAGACAATGAAGTCATTAGAACAGAATAAGGAGATCACAATTAAGCCCACCGATAAGGGGGGAGTGGTGGTCGTGATGGACACAGGCAAGAATATATTGATGAGGTACGTAGGCAGCTGGATGATGGAGTGGTATACAGTGTACTGGGAGGTGATCCCAAGTGGGACATCACTAAGACACTTGGGAATCTTGTCGATGATGCCTTGGATAAGGGACTCGTCGACAAGGACTTGAGTGAATACTTGATAGTGCAGCATCTCATCACCCCGTTGCTGTATGTCCTTCCCAAGATCCACAAGAGTCTTGAGGATCCACCTGGCAGACCGATTGTGTCTGGCCGGGGATCAATATTCAGCACTGTGGCTATGTTCCTTGACAGATTGCTTCGGGTCCATGCGATCAATGCTCCTTCCTATATCAGGGACACAGGTAATTTTTTGACCAAGTTAAGAGGGATTGATTTACCTGTACAGTTCTGGTTGGTGAGTTTTGATGTAACATCACTATACACATCTATTAAGCAGAGTTATGGTTTAAATGTTGTTGATGTGGCGCTCGCTGGCACAGGGTCTCTCCTGATGCACTCCGGTTTTTTCTCGAGCTACTGGAGATGGTCCTGAGGAGAAATTACTTTCTCTTTGGTGACACCTTTTACCAGCAAGAGTGGGGTGTGGCTATAGGGTCCAATGTTGCCCCCACCTACGCTAACATCTTCATGGCTGACGTTGAGGGCAAGCTGGTGTATGCATCTGCTTATATGGAGGGAGTCCTGTGTTGGTGGCGTTACATCAACGATATTTTTATGATTTGGAGGGGTACTAAAGATAAACTAGATTACTTTTATCAACATCTGAATAGGGGAATGCTGGGTCTACAATTCACGATATCCACGTCACAGGAGGAGTTGCAGTTCCTGGACATTAGGGTATATGTGGAGGAAGGGAAGATCAAGACGGACCTATATCAAAAGCCTACTGATAGAAACAATTTATTGAGACATGACAGTAATCATCCACGACGGATGCTGAACTCACTCCCCTGGAGCCAACTGTTACGGGTGAGGAGAGTGGTTTCAGATGATGACAGATTTCAGGTTAGGGTAGATGAGATGTGTTACAAATTTGCCAGAAGAGGATATCCACGGAGATTGCTACAGAATGCGAGTGATAGGATCTCGTTGGTTGACAGAGAGACCACGCTACACAATATACCGACTGATAAAAGTATGGATCGGATTCCCTTTGTATCCACTTTTGGTAGCCACAGTGCAGATATAGCCCATATATTGAGGAAGGAATGGCATATTCTACATAGGGGTATCCCAACAGTACATGAGTTTAGTAATCCACCACTAATGTCATATAAGAGAAATGCTAATTTGAGGGATAAGTTGGTTAAGACCGACATAGGAGGAATAGGTAGTGAGAGACAGAGGTATTTAGCACCAAGAAAAATGGGCAACTTTCCTTGCCTAGGATGTTGCTATTGCGGTGATATGCTAAAAGGAGATACTTTTGTCTATCCATATAGTAGGAAGAAATATGTCATCAGGGATTTCTATACCTGTAGATCGAGGGATGTGGTATATATGATACAGTGCCCATGTAGCTTGATCTATATTGGTGAGACAACCATGGAAGTTAGGGAGAGGATCATCAAACATAAGAGTACAATCTGTAAGAAAATGGTGGATAAGCCGGTGGCAAAACACTTTGTGGAGTGTGGTCACTCTGTCAACCAACTGAGATTCCGTGTGATTGACTCAGTGGGGTTTTTGAGAAGAGGAGGTGACAGAGAACGTATCCTGTATCCTTAGAAAAAAAGGAGCTAAAATGGATTTTTACTTTAAAGTCACTACAACCCTTTGGCCTTAATATTGAATTTAATGTGAGTGGTATTGAATGATATAGAATTATATACTTTATATGTCTGATTCAGTATAGAATAAACATGATGATTTTATCCTGTTTTCAACATGTCACTTATTGTTATTATATCACTTTTTATAGATGGTGTATGAGATCTGGTGACCCATGAAGAAATCTGGATTCTGCTGAGAACTGTATAGGCGGTAGGAAGAGAAAACATATACATATATGACAGCTTTGATCCATCATGTATATTTAAATATGAGGGTGGCAGTCCCATGACTGAATTTGTCTATGGGATTGCGCCCTTATACATAGCAAGCATCTGTGTATCAATTCCGCCCATAGAAGCGTATCTCCATAGTTATTAGGACGCTTAGCAGCCATCTGTATCGGAGTAAATGGGCGGGAGTTGGGTTGAGATCATGTGACTTGCACATGATCGTTATGCTATGATGCAGAATGATGTGAATGGTGTGCGGCTGAGGCGTGGTGTGCACAGTGATGAGCTGGTGGACATGCGCAGTTGGGAGAGAGGAACGCCAGTCTGCAGCCCGGCTCTCTCCATGTGGACACCATGATGAGTTATCGCCTCTTCTTAAGGTAGACACTGTCGGGTGGTAATAATTCAATTAAGAATTATTAATTATGGTCATAAAAATTATTAACCATAAAAAAATTGTTTTTATAAAATTTGTCATAAATTCTTAAAATCATGACGTGGTGAATTGTAGACAACCTAATTGATACAATTCACATCTGAGTCCGACTATTTCCTCAGATAAATAAGTTCTTTTTGACGTGAGATGACGTTAATGATAAAACATGTAGTTCTGCATTATACAATAATACACAGGTTTTATAAAAATATGCAGATTTATTGGTTACAAGATTATAAACATATATAAGTAGATAAACACAATGATACATGCAAATGAATATATATAGCATTACAAGCTTAACAATACATGTGAGTGGAAATAACTTGTCACATTATAACAAAGCTATTATTAGGTTAGGATATCAAATAGGAACATAATTTATATACATTACTTTTGTTCAGAGAAAGCCTCATGATATCAGGACGGGCATGTCTAATCCTAGACATCAATATAGAATGCGAATTACATTCTGCCCCCCTCTAACCAACTACACATCACATGACTTCAGGCATGGGCAAATCCATTCAAGGATATAGCTTAGAAGAGATAACTGCATCCTTCCGCCCCATCCTGGGCTATTTTTTTACACATATGACTTTGGTAAGATTATTAAGACAAATAACAGGGATCTAGGATCATTGCTAGGTCATATCTTAAATGGGAAGGACTTTGAAATATGTCTTTCCTGTGGGAATCCATCACTTAGCTTGGCGAAGAATGTTCTATCAATATATATATATATATCTAAGCAATTATTTAATGCTTTGCTAGATTATGAGTCTTGATTCTTCTGCAGGTAGAATGAAGCCTCACAATATCCTAAAACTACATCTCAATATGGAGATGATCAATTAATTAATGTATTTATTCGCCAATCTAGATGGTATAATTTCACCCACACTATCAAATTAGTCTTAATAAAATTAAATATAATTTTCTGTGTCTCTTACCAAGTCCTAGTAGAAATCTCACTTCTGCTCCTAGGAAAGCTGGGTGGTCCATCATAGCACATCTCACCATGGCTTTCATCTTGATAGACCCCTCTAGAGAGCTCCACTTCTCTCTCCTCTCTTTCTCTTTCTTGTGTGTGTCTTTTTCTCTGTCTTTTTCTCCCCCCTGTGTATGGTTTATGAACACAAACTTATCAGTTAGACACACCTTCCTAGTTTGGAAGTTTCCAATCATAATCGGATGGGCGTGACTATTGATAAGAAATGACATCATAACCTTACCCAGAATGCACTTTTGCTACTGTTGTAATGTCACCTACTCATACCTAGGTGGCACTGCTGTGTAAGCTATTTGCATCCTAGTATAAAGGGTTAACTTCTGTAAGTCTGAATAAAGGTATAATATACATTTTGACCTTAAAAGCTTTAATTCAAGGCTATAGGGATTAGATTTGACACTTGTAGCCATTAGAGACAGACCTCTAGGCGTCTCTCTGAATGTTTCTCACATTGTTTATTTGTGTATCGTAAATAACTTCAATGGCTTTGTTTACTCAGGGATATCAGTACCTCCTCTCATACCAAAGAGGTGAATAATTGTTACAAAACACACATCTTCACAGACACTCTTTTAGAGACAAATATTCTCCTAATGAGAAATATATATAATATACTGGATACATGTTGTCTTCATCACATATAACAGTATAATATATATTATATGTTCTACTGATTGTCTTATGCTAAGGACTAAGGCTCATTAAATGAATACCTACATATTATATATTTGCTTCATTGATAAATGCCTAATTGTATAGGTAATTATCACCAGCTGCATAGAGCTTATCTTTACCTCCTGTCATAAATTTGAGAGTAGACAAGGAGTATTCTTCTCAGACTGGTACACTCATGAAAAGAATAACACTAAAAAGCAGAAACCTTTGTACGACCTTAATTTGGCCTACTCAAGACATACAAAATTGTAACTATAGTCGAGCATGGCTCTTAAACGTAATGAACATTCATCTTGACTAAAATAAATTGGATATCAATGCATTTACCTATGAAAAGGCACGACAACACAGGTGTCTTTTAACACATTTGATTATTAGTGTGGGAGGTTACATGAGGGATTAGGTAACCCGATTATATTTAGGTGTGTTTGGGGGTTGTGACACCCGATGGATTGGTCTCCTACCATTTGGGGAGGGACCATATTCACTATATATGGATTGTTAGAGTCACTTGTTATTAGCTTGAAAACGGCTACCATGTAGCCGAAACGTTGCTGCTGTTATGTACATATTCTTTTTACTAGAAATAAAGATGGAACCGGAGATGCTGCCGTGACCGTGTTGTGATTGCTGATTTGTGGACTGCTGAGGATCTGCGGTCGTGGTTGGGCTGTTGCATTCCGGTGTGGTCGGCGAGGTCCGTGTGTGCTGCTCTTCAACTATTATTTTACACTATCCTCAGGATAGGTCATCAGTATTAATTATAATCTTGGAAAACCCTTTTAAAGATGCTCTAGGGAAAAAAACTAAAAGTGGCCCCATGTTGTAAACAGGTACAAACAGACATAATTCAGGGCCAACAGAAGTAGGCACGGTCAACACAAATAGATGGGACCAGAAATACCATGGTGCAGCATGGAATACTGCTGCTCTAGCAGAACCAAACACCAAAGTGCTGCACAATATACTGCACCAAACAGAAAGAAATACCACAGTGCAGTAAAATATACTGCACCAGCGGAAACAAAAACTATAGTGCAGCACAAAATACTGTCACAGCACCACAAAATACCTCCCCAGAAGCTGCCCCTCTGGGTAACCAGAGCCATGTTCTGTCCTCCTTCTCATCCTATTGCCTGCAATTAAGACATGGAGGAGGTGGCTGAGGAGGTGATATGCAGGACACAGCACCAAGCAAGCCTTACCTTCAGTTCGCTACCAAGCATACAGGAGAATAACACACTACAAACCTATTACATGTAGTGACATCTCCTCTGATGTAGATGTTCTCTTTCCTCACTTTCTCCATTCGACCCAGACTGCCATGACAACGTATTTCAGCCGTGTCTCATCTCTGCAGAGTTTCCCACAAAAACATCTTAGAGTCCTCACTTTTCCATCATTCTCCCCATCCTGGTGTCCCAACAGTGCCATCCTGCTGACACCCCCAATACTGTGCTGCCCAATGCCTTTAAATACTATACTGGAGAAAATACTGTTCCTACTAGTAATAGTGGCCCCTATAGTGCCACCAGTAATAATAATGCCCCTAATAATAATGCTTCTATAGTGCTTCCAACAATAATACCCCCTAATGTGCCTTCAATAATAATAATGTCCCCTATAATGCCCCCAGTAATAGTAATGTCCATATAGTGTCCCCAGTATTAATAATGTCCCCTCTCATGCCTCCAGCCATAATAATACCCTCTATAGTGCCTCAGTACTCATAATGTCCATGTCACAGATGGTGTTGCAGAAAACTAGAAGATACAAATAAAGATCCGACTGACTTGATCCCAAACTAAGGAACATAAGGGTGAGCCCTATAAAAGCCCTAGAGCTCTCCCTGACTGCTTAGTCCATGCAAAGATCTTTATGATAGATAATTGCATGCCCTCGTACCTAGACTGTGTGACACCTGAAAACCCTATATGAGTGAGGGGACATGACCACCGGCTCCCTACACTTAATACGGAGGGAGTCAGGGTCACCTAGGATCAAGCCAACAGGAAAACACAAATAAAGGAACAGACTTTACTGAGGAACCAGCAGTTGCAGCATCTAGCAGTGAGCACAATCCAGGAAGTTGTATAAACTGCAAAGTGATGCAGTATGGGAGGGGATATAATCATTGCAACTAGATGACAGCTGAGAGAGGGAAACGAGATGACAAAACGAAACCAAAACAAATGAACCTCAAGCAAGAGGTACTGAAGAACGTCTGTCAGAGCTTCTCAGAGATCTGGCGGTGACAGTACCCCTCCTTCTACGAGTGGACTCCGGACACTCAGAGCCCACCTTCTCAAGATGGGACCTTTGGAAAGCCCTGATGAGATGAGTAGCTTTAATGTCCGCCACTGGGACCCACATCCTCTCCTCAGGACAATAACCCTCCCAATGAACGAGGTACTGGAGAGAACTGCGGATAATGCAAGAATCCACAATCCTTGAGACCTGAAATTCAAGATTACCATCAACCACAATCGGAGGAGGAGGCAAAGAGGAGGGTACAGTGGGTTGGACATAAGGTTTTAACAGGAACTTGTGAAAAACATTATGGATCTTCCAAGTCTGAGGAAGATCAAGACGAAAGGCAACGGGATTGATGGCGGAAAGAATCTTGTAAGGCCCAATAAACTTAGGACCCAACTTCCAGGGGGGAACCTTCAATTTGATATTCTTAGTAGACAACCACACCAGATCACCCACATTCAGGTCCGGACCAGGCACACGTCTCTTATCCGCCACACGCTTATATCTCTCACTCATCCTCTTCAGATTGTCATTTATTTGGCAAAAGATTCAGGGTAAAGACAAGGAAAATCTCTCCTCATCAGGTAAACCAGAAGACCCCTCTCCAGAGAATGTCCCAAACTGCGGATGAAACCCATATGCACCAAAAAATGGTGACTTATCTGAGGACTCCTGGCGACGGTTATTTAAAGCAAACTCTGCAAGGGACAAAAAAAGAACACCAATCCTCCTGATTCTCAGTCACAAAACAGCACAGATATGTCTCCAGATTCTGATTGACGCGCTCTGTCTGGCCATTCGACTGCGGGTGAAAAGCAGAAGAGAACGACAATAGAGATGTCGAACATAAAATTTTCCGTTCGCGAACGGCGAACGCAAATTTTTGTAAATGTTCGTGAACGGGCGAACCAGGCAAACTGCCATTGACTTCAATAGGCAGGCGAATTTTAAAACCCACAGGGACTCTTTCTGGCCACAATAGTGATGGAAAGGTTGTTTGAAGGGGACTAACACCTGGACTGCGGCATGCCGGAGGGGGATCCATGGCAAAACTCCCATGGAAAATTACGTAGTTGACGCAGAGTCGGGTTTTAATCCATAAAGGGCATAAATCACCTAACATTCCTAAATTGTTTGGAATAACGTGCTTTAAAACATCAGGAATGATGTTGTATCGATCAGGTAGTGTAACGGTTACGCCCGCTTCACAGTGACAGACCAAACTATGACAGACCAAACGCACCGCAAACAGTCCATTTGCGCAACAGCAAACTCCCCATTTGCACAAGGTTGGATACCAAGCTAGCCATGTCCCGTTCCTTTTCCTCACTAATGTCATTGAAGGTCTCTTCCTCCACCCAGCCATGTACAACACCAAGGGTCCCTGAAAGGTGACAACAAGCCCCCTGGGACGCCTGCTGTGTTTGGTCTTCCACCTCCTCAAAGCCACCTTCCTCCTCAGACTCCTCTTCTTCAGACTCCTCTCTCTGCGTTGCCTCTCTCTGCGTTATTATAAGGTGTGTTAAGTAGTACTATTCCTATCAGTTTAATCCCTGTTACGTCCCCTATCAGGGGACGTGTATATGAAATCGATTTTAGGAACCGGGAGATGGAAAAAGATGCTTGGTTGGTCCTCCTACTTCAAATTTGGGGCACTGCGCGTGCAATCGAATGTGCCACCAGATATGAGCGGTGTGTTAAGTAGTACTATTCTTATCAGTTTAATCCCTGTAACGTTCACTAGTATTATTATTATTATTATAAGGTGTGTTAAGTAGTACTTTTCCTATCAGTTTAATCCCAGGGATTAAACTGTTCGCGAACGGAAAATTTTATGTTCGACATCTCTATTGTCGTTCTCTTCTGCTTTTCACCCGCAGTCGAATGGCCAGACAGAGCACGTCAATCAGAATCTGGAGACATATCTGCGCTGTTTTGTGACTGAGAATCAGGAGGATTGGTGTTCTTTTTTGTCCCTTGCAGAGTTTGCTTTAAATAACCGTCGCCAGGAGTCCTCGGATAAGTCACCATTTTTTGGTGCATATGGGTTTCATCCGCAGTTTGGGACATTCTCTGGAGAGGGGTCTTCTGGTTTACCTGATGAGGAGAGATTTTCCTTGTCTTTGTCATTTATTTGGCAAAAGATTCAGGGTAATCTGAAGAGGATGAGTGAGAGATATAAGCATGTGGCGGATAAGAGACGTGTGCCTGGTCCGGACCTGAATGTGGGTGATCTGGTGTGGTTGTCTACTAAGAATATCAAACTGAAAGAGACGCCGTGAGGCAATTCTCTCTGCAAAAGTCACTCCAATCATTTATTTGCCTTGCTTGCCAATGAATGGTGGGATTATGTTTAGTGAGCCAGGGTAGCCCCAACACTAGAGGCGTAGGTAATCCGTTTAGGACGAAACATGACACATCCTCAACATGAGCATCACCCACAGTCAAACGGATATTGCGAACTATGTCCTTTAATGATTTTTGCAAAAACAGGTATATCTTTTCCCAAAGTGCATACCTGGAAACCATGTGTTATAGCAAATTGATTATCAATGAGATTGACAGCTGCTCCACTATCTACAAAAATCTCACAAAAAAATGTTCTTGCTCTCTAGCGCCACCCTGGCAGGTAGGACAAAATGGGAACTACAAGCAAACGGAAAAGCTTCAATTTCCGCAGCAACCTCGCCAATGGTAACAGATGGATTTTTTTTCTTTTAGTTTCTTTATTACCCTCAAAATTCTCCCTGAATCTTCTAGAGGGGCAAACATGTGCCAAATGATTTATACCTCCACAACAGAAACAGACCCTGCCCTGAGAGCTGAATCTTCTACTATCAGAGGCAAGCAAACCCATCTGCCTGGTTTCCTGCTCAGAGGGGATTGAGAGAGACTGAGACCCTTGCGCACTGAATGAAAATGCCCCACTGTCCTTGGACTGAATATGACAGGAAGGAGTGATCTCTCCTCTCTCTCGAAGACGCCTGTCAATATGAACAGCCTGAGACATGGCAGATTGCAAGGAGGCAGGTCTCTCATGAAAGGCAAATGCATCTATCAATCCCTCCGAAAGACCATAGCAAAATTGACTTTGGAGTGCAGCATCATTCCAACCAGTATCAGCTGCCCATCTCCGAAATTCTGAACAGTATATCTCAGCGGACTGTTTACCCTGGCATAGAAGACGCAGTTTAGATTCAGCCAGAGCAATACGATCCGGGTCATCATATATCTGACCCAGGGCTGCAAAAAATTCATCCACCGATTGGAGTGCCCCCACCGACAGCCAAAAAAGCCCAAGACTGAGTGCTATCCCTGAGCAGCGAGATGATGATCTCCACCCTCTGCTCCTCATCACCAGAGGTTTGCAAGCCTCTCTAAAACTAACAAAATTCTCACTACCCCCGGAGAATGTATCCGGAAGCGAGATCTTAGGCTCAGAACAAACTCCATGAACGCAAGCTGAACCGGTCACCTGAAACTGAGATACAGTTTTACGGAGATATGCTACCTCCAGTGACAGACCCTGCATGCGTTTAGTCAAGAGTGAAACCGGATCCATGCTTAAGACGGTTTTGGCGGTTTATAATGTCACGGATGGTGTTGCAGAAAACTAGAAGATACAAATAAAGATCTGACTGACTTGATCCCAAACTAAGGAACATAAGGGTGAGCCCTATAAAAGCCCTAGAGCTCTCCCTGACTGCTCAGCCCATGCAAAGATCTTTATGATAGATAATTGCATGCCCTCGTAACTAGACTGTGTGACACCTGAAAACTCTATAATAGTGAGGGGACACGACCACCAGCTCCCTACACTTAATACGGAGGGAGACAGGGTCACCTAGGATCAAGCCAACAGGAAAATACAAATAAAGGAACAGACTTTACTGAGGAACCAGCAGTTGCAGCATTTAGCAGTGAGCACAATCCAGGAAGTTGTATAAACCGCAAAGTGATGCAGTATGGGAGGGGATATAAAGGGATGCAATCAGTGCAACTAGATGACAGCTGAGAGAGGGAAACGAGATGACAAAACGAAACCTAAGCAAAAGAACCTCAAGCAAGAGGTACTGAAGAACGTCTGTCAGAGCTTCTCAGAGATCTGGCGGTGACAGTCCCCTAATATGCTCCCAGTAATAATGCCCTCTATAATGTCTTAGTAAAAATAATTCCCCCCTATAGTGTCTCCAACAATAATCATGCCCCCTATTTTGCTAAAGCAATAATTATACCCTCATAGTGCCCATAATCATACTTGCTATCACATCATGGAAGCTCCTTGTATGTGGATCCTATGGAAATGTGCTAAATATTTAATGTGGTAATACTTACATTGTATTGGGGAGTATTTACAATGTATCACTAATACTAATATCAGCTGTATTAAGATGCAGTGGTGAGAAATCAATTAGGCACTTAAAAGGAATTGCCTTGTCTGGATAACCCCTTTTCATAACATGATACTGCAGATGTAAAATAGCAAGTGTAAAGAATCCAGAAAATTCACTCAGGACTGGTTTATCCCTATGATACCCCACATAGTCGTTCTCAGCTCTTACTAATAGATATGGGTGCCAAATGAGGGTGAATCCTGCTCCTCGTTAAGTTCTACAACCACTAATAGGGCATTAAAGGTTATCTAAGAAGTGATTTAGCAAAATTGCAAACAATAAACAAAACAAGTATAATAAGTAAAAAATGGCCATAAATCTTGTTGGTAGGCAGTAACAAACTTTCAAAACAGATATGGTATAAGACTGGCTCTTGCTATGAGTAATGTCTCTGTCTGTGTACAGTACCCTATGTCTGAGTGATTGCATTGGTGTGTTATTACTGAAAGCTATTTATTGCTGACGAGAAGTTAGTTTCATACGTTTTAGGTTTTGTCTTCACAAGTGATTGTAAATGGATTGAAAAATTGGTCACAAATTGATATCAGGAGCCATCGCTGGACATGTTGCTTTTGCATTGACGTTGAACAGCTATTTTAGGGTATGACTTTGTTGCAAGTTGTGCGAGTTGTAGGATTTTCAATGCCTAAAGGTGGTCATACACATAAGATTAAAGTTGGCTAGCATGGCCGACCGTCATTTGAAAAACTAGCGCAAATAAGCATTCACGATTGCCGATGTCAGACTGAAAATGTAATTCACCATGCTGGAAAACTGTATGTTAATGGAATGACCGGCTGAATTCAGCCGATCACTTGCCATTGTCCTCAAGTACCAGGGAGTCTGTTTTTAATAAAAAACAGACTCCCTGTTCAGGCAGGTTAGTTGGTGGGATTATTCATATAAACAATCCCATGGACAACTGATCAGCCGCAATGTGGCTGATTATTATCTTAGATGTATGGCCAGCTTAACAGACACTCATAAAAAATGGTGACATATTACAAAGTAATCCCAGCAACTTACACTAAACTCTTTTTTTTTTGGACTGATCTGTTACGTGCTTATCACATTTCATGTAGTAAAGTGAAAATGTTCACACAAAAAAAAAACACTGGCTGCTCAAACAAATGAGTCATTTCCTGTTCCATTAAAAGCGATCAAGAAAAATTCTAGCTGTCATTATCGCTGAAACATGTCAGAAGATGTTATGGTTGGGGATCTGTTCCTATGACCCCTCACTGCGCTAGAACCAATGGGCCATGGCACTCTTCTAAGCACAATGCCCATTTGACTATTAATGCAGAGGTCTTTAGACCACCAAGCCTATCATCAGACTCTGCCATTCAGGACTGCAATGTGCATGAATCTTAACTTTAAAACTGCCTTCACGTGTGACATTCTTGTATCCTTTTTGATGCCAAAGGATTAGTAGGTCTGAAAAGAATGGGCTGTATAAAGTAAAGTGCAATACTTCTCTTTTTTTATATATATTCCTGTGTTTGGCTTTAAAACTGCATCAAAGAGTGCCACAAAACTTCTGTGATTCCAGTCTAAAGATAAATTGCTGCATAAATATGCATTCGTTTTTAACCTATTTTTCAAACGTATCTAGTATCATGTACCAATCAATACTGATACCTCATTAAAGGGAACCTGTCATCAACTATATGCTGACCTCACTGAGGGCAGTATAAAATAGTGACAGAAATGCTGATTTCAGCGGTGTGTCACTCATGAGCTAAAAG
Source organism: Bufo gargarizans (assembly GCF_014858855.1). Classification (NCBI taxonomy): domain Eukaryota; kingdom Metazoa; phylum Chordata; class Amphibia; order Anura; family Bufonidae; genus Bufo; species Bufo gargarizans. Next base: position 313,287,025 of record NC_058084.1, read on the forward strand.
TAAGTGGTTGCTGAAAAACAGCATCATAATCATTGCAGCCCAGGCCTTGAAAAGAGTCAAATCTACCTGAGAAGAGTCCTGGTTATTCATAATCTCCTGCTCTCCAGCTCATCTGCTGATGATTGGCAGTTCTCTCCTAGAGAGAAAGGGGAAAACTAGGTAGAAGGCTGTCAGTCATCAGCAGGTGGGCAGGGTAAACAGGAATTCATGAATAACCATGATTCTCAGGTGGCCGTGACTCTTTTCCAGGCCCAGTCTGCAATGATTGGGATGTTGGTTCTCAGCAACCACCTACTTTTAAATTATAAATGACAGACCGCTGAAATCAACTTACCTGTCTCTACTTTATACTGCTGTTAGTATGGGCAGCATAAAGAAGATAGCAGGTTCCCTTTAATAAAAATAAAAAAAAACATAATGGATCAAATAAAAAATGTCAAAAGGGTATACTTGAACTTATATATAAAGCTGGATTACTTACGGTTGTCTCACTGTTAAATTTACAGATTGTGACCTTTTATGTACTCGTCATTGCTCATAACCAGAAGCTGCTCATTGAGCTCTACTGTTTATTATCCATACAAGAAAAATAACTCATCACTTGTACCTGAGGTGAACAGCATGTTTGTTTGAAGACATGAACCATGGAAGCAGTGAAGCATTTCCATGGTTAGGTTTCTCATGAAACTTCTGAAGCATTTTGAAACCTTTTAACCAACTGAAGACAAGGTTGCAATATTGTATTTGTGGCTGTGTGAATGCCTTGTAGATCTTCATGTCAATTGTTGTGTTACACTAGAGAAAATCTCTGACAACTCTGGCTGGGTTCCATGACATTATTTCTAAATACTTTCCTATAGTTCTCCCTTGACCAACTGAAAAAAAAAAGCAGATATTACTGTATGTGCCAACTCAGAGTAAAACTTTGGGGGCATTTTTTATGAAGGGAATTTTTAAAGTCAGTTTTTCTTGAGTCTGCGTAGCTGTAATTTGCACTAAATTTCTAAAACGTTGCTTGATAAATCCACTGCATCGTTACAAAGTACACTTTTGTTTAGAGATGGTAAATGGTTAAAAATAAAGATTTTTTTTTTTTTTAAATCCCTGAAATAGTAAACAAAAAAAGTTCAAAATTACACTAACCAATTCCATTTACATATCAAGGTTCATCTTGTGTGAGTCAAATGTACTTTGCATGGGAATCACACACTCAGTAAAAAAAACACATCTATATCAGGCAGAATGTATGTTACCTCAGATATATAAAACTTTACCCCTCATTTTTTTTCTAAAGCTTGGATCTATCTGACTATACTGTTGCTGAAAAAAAAAATGTAAATGCTTTACACTCATGTTTTGATCCTGCATACTGGCCAGGGAGGGAGACAGCTTAAAACTATTCTCTGTCACGCTGGACAGGATACAAGATACACAGAATACAACAAAACAAATGTCTAGGCAAGATGCTGGGGATAAAGGTCACCTCCTGACAACTCCCTACCAGCTCTCCCTAGACTTCTATGCCCACATTCAGACCCTGAAGGTGGGAATGAACGTGTCCTAGTGCCTAGGCTGAAGATTCCCTAAAATCCCTAAGATGGTGAAAGGGGGAAAGAGGCAGCCTGCTCCCTCAGAACCTGGAGGGGGCAGGCGTCTCTCTAACAGCCTAGACAATTACAAGAAAACAAAACCAATTTATCCTGTGCTGAGCAGGAACAGCAATCCTTCCCTCCTTCCTTCCTCTGAACAAGACAGAAGCTATAACCCGCACAGGACACTGGGAGTGGGCGTAATTTAAACTCATACCAACGACCCCACCCAATGCACCTGAAGGGAGGCGGATACAGCTCAACTCCAAAACAATAACAAAAGGCTACACATGTGCTGCTAACCTAGCAGACCTCCGCACATGACCTTCTCTTTTTCAGAGTAATACTAGCGTTAGAGATCATGCAGCCTGCCAGATATCTGCACACTCCGGAGATTTGTAAGGCTCCGTCCGGCCCCCTTCACTATAATGGGGACTGGTTGCATTTCGGCAAATATGGCAAGAATCGGCGGGAAGAAATCTCCTGTGTGCTGCAGTATATTATTTATTATAGTGAATAGGGCTGGACAGAGCTAGTGTGCAACTGGCCTAACCCTTATTCAGGAATATTATAGTTACACATTTGGTCAAGCACACATATTTGGAATTGCTATTCTAGGAAAAATAAGATAACGTAAAGGTGAATTCTATTGATTAAATCATATGCTTCAGAGGAAGTAACTAAGGTAAAATGTTTATTATCCCTATTAAAGTTCGATTTCACCTAGAAAACGGTCACAAAAGCTATTGATTTAGAAATCATATGGTAAATCCATAGCTGTTATAGACCCACACACACAAAACAGAAAAAGGAGCGGAAAATTGCTGTAGTCTAAAAATAAATAATAAAAAAATATCCTTTAATAAAATATTCCCAAAAAGTTAAATGCTGTTATGGTCACTGAGGTTTTAAAGCATTCCAGTCATTAAATGGTTAAACAATTTTAACATTCCTGGCAAATAAATAGATGCAGTCCCTCCACAGTACAAATCTAATAGTAATACAGTTTTTGGAATAAAATACTAATCGTGCATGTAGTACTAGCAGTGTCAGACTGGGGTGCGTAAGGCCCACCAGTAAAATTCATTTTGGGGGTCCACCATACAGATACATTCAAATATTACCTGCTTACAAAGCGGCAAGATAATCCCAGATGATTGAATGTGTGTATATGTGTGTGTGTGCGTGTGTAGCAACTTTGAGAAGGTAGGTCCTGGGAAAAAAGAGGATACTGGCTAGCTTTCCTCTATACCTAGAAGTCATCTCAGCTCTGATCTATAATAATAAACTGGGGCGTTTCTTTAATAATCTATCAAGTTTTTTATATGAACATAGGCTGGTTGTGGTGCTGTACATTGAATATATCTATGTAGTGCAGTAATTCTACTGTGTTATGTGCCACTTGTGCAGGGGGTGCAAGACTAGCAGTTCACCTTTACCCCTGTGGGCCAGTCCGAGCCTGATTACTAGTACTATATGTTAGTATATCCTACTACCTATATAGTGAAAACACATTTCATGGTGTTGTACACATGCTAATCACTGACATCATGCCCTGTATTGTTTCATACACAGGCCAAATTGCATAAAAAAACCTGATAACCTATGGGGATGTTCTTGGAGTGTGGGAGTAAAACAGAGAACCCAGGGAAAGCCACAGAGGAAATGGTAAGAAGGTGTAAACTTCAAGCAGATGTTCCTCCTGGTCACATTCTAGACTCAAAACTTTCAACAACTTAAACCAGGGTTTCACAATGTTTTAGGCCAAGTACCATACCTGTTCAAATAAATTACTTCAAAGTCCCCCAAAAGCTATAAGTTCACACTGTGTGTGTTTAAAACATGAAGGTACAGTAGGTGGAATATCCCCCTAGGGCCTAAATTGTACCAGCAAATAGTAAACAAATTAAAATGGCATTTTGTTTTTAATCTTAAAGGGGTTGTCCAAGTTATTTTTTTGATGACCTTTCCTCAAGAAAGGTCATCAATATCAGATCAGTTGGGGTATGACACCCAGCACCCCCTCCGATTAGCTGGTTGAAGAGAAGCTGCGTGCCATGCCAATACTGCCTTCTCTTCATTGTTTACCTGCTCGCCGGCACAGTGAGCAGGTATAATTACACCTAATTCATCTCATTAATTTCATTGGGATGGCTCGTTCCTACACAAGTGTATAGGAGCGAGCCGTCCCATTGAAATCAATAGGATAGCTTCTGGTAGTTACACCTGCTCACCGCTGTAATTGTGACAGTGAGCAGGTAAACAATGAAGCTGATTGGCCGGGGTGCTGGGTGAGGATAGGTCATCATTAAAAATAACTTGGACAACGCCTTTAATATTACATATAACATTTTGTTTGATATGCCAAAAGGAGTGGCAAAGCTCTGTTGGTGCCCAAGACAATGGTCCCATCAACTATGGTCTATGAAGTTCAGCAGTTGTTCGATGAAGAATCTTTCATTTAATTGTACATGTTGCTACTTTCCCCATGAATTACTCGTGATCTTATTTTTACAGGGAAAAATGTTAAAGGCACAGAATATTGTCATTTTTTTTTAGAACCAATCAACTGCACCTTCCTGATCAATGATGTTGCCCTAGACATGAGCCTACTCTGCCTACTCCGTGTCCTGACCCTCTTAGCAGGTGCGTATTGGCCATAAACCTTACAGGGGAAATTTGCTGGTGGGCCAATGCCCAGGGGCCGCCTGGGCCCTCCTCATGGCCATCCAGTGGAAGTTTTTGGGGATGTATTTTGTGCTGCTGGCAGTATTTTCTGATGGACTGTGGTATTTGGCTCTGTTGGGTGGTATAATGTGCCACAATATGGTATTGCTGGCCCTGCCTTCGATAAATTTGGACCCGACTACAAAACAGGGCCACTTTTAGTACTTTTTCCAGGGCCACTGTAAGTTCCCAGTCCGCCCCTGCTTTATAGCATGTTTCTGTTATATGGTATACTGTATATATGCATTACACTGCTGAATTTGGGAGTTTTGCAAAAAGGAAACTAAACAAATCTGAGAACATGGCCGACTTTGTGTGCTTGTTTCATATGAGGAGCTACTTTCATAAGATGGATTTGATGTGAAGTCATTTAGAGAAGATCACAATGCAAACATTACTTTTGTTACCTTTGCTGTGACATTATAGCTGCCTTCTCAATGAAAGTTCAGATTTCAATTTATCAAAGTATCTCAGTCTCATAACTGGTTGGTTTCGAATTTTCTCTGCTCATTGTTCTCATTCACTCTCACTCTTCAACAAAGTAATAAAACAATAAACACAAACAAAAACTTAGATTTTTTTATATTCTTAAAAGGGTTGGCCATCTTTTTTCAAACCCTCATTCTGTCCAGACCTGCGAAAGATAAGCATACTTTCCTGTCCCCTGTTGCTGGGTCCGGTTCCTTCTTTTCCCAGTCTCGGCTGCATCACTTGGGCCCTCCGCTGCAAACATCCGCTTTGATGCTGCTGCATCAGTGACCTGACCCCCCCTTGTAATCAATTGGCATGAAACAAGGGGGTCAGGTCAGTGCTGCAGTCAGTCATTGGCTGGAGTGGTATCAAAGCGTATGCTTACAGAGGGGGACCCAAGCAAGGTGGCCAAGGCAGGAAAGCAAATGAACTGGGAATGGCAGGAGCTGGAAAATATACTCCTTTTACAGGTCTGGCCAGGAGGAGAGTTTGCCCAAAAACAAAAACAAAAGGTAGCCAACCTCTTTTAAGGTATGTTTGGCATCTACGGTTCCTGGAGTTATACTTATTTTAGACATAAAATAACTATTTATTCTATAAAGTAATATAAGTAAATCTATATGCATATACAATTATATGTGTTATTCCTCCTACTAACAATAAATTATTCTGGGATAATATTTACAAAACGATTTATAAATATAAATTCCTTGAAGACAGTTTTTATATATTCTAGAAAATAGATTTCAATTAATCTGATAATGTCTGGTTCCAGGTATAATTTATTAGCATGAAAAGCTACAATTTTGGCTGATATTGGATCTGCTGTACAAAATGTATCAATAACACTAGTGGTCATTTTAATGAAGAACTGGTTACATTTGGAAGATCAGGAGGAAGTCACAACATTTTACACTATTAGGTCTGACAGTTCTCTTAGTTAATATAATTGCCCTTTTTGTGGAACTAACTGTAGGTAAAATGAACCAGAACAGACAAAAGTTCAGACAAACCTAATTCAAAACTAAGAGTACAGTTTATAGTTCTAGAAGCAGGCTGTTGCATGCACAAGTCAATAAGGCCAGTTTCACACTTGCATTGTAGCTTTCCAGTTTTGATATCGGGCAGAGGATCTCAAAACCAGAATTAAATGGATCCATGCCATTTAATACATACGGATACATCAGTTTCATCTGGTTGTATTAAATCTAAACTGAACAGAAAAACTGTACCCGGCATCATAGGCTTACATTGACTTTCATGCTGCATCAGATTTGTTCTGTTTTGCAGACCGGACACACAACCGCAGGTTGTAGCGGTTTTGTGTCCGGTCAAAAAACGCAACAACAGAACAGAATGCATCCTGATCAGTTTGTTCCCTTTGACAATGGGGAGAAAAGCCACAATGCAAGTGTAAAACAGGCCTAGATAAAATAGTAACAGTGTCCACAAGTAATGCAATATCCTGGTGGTTGTTAGGAACTTGGTAAAATTGTTACTGGTAGAGATATAGCAGACCTAGTATGGAGAATCAAATTGACTAGCCGCGGTAAACTAACTTCAAGTTAAGCCTCTACATGAGAAAGTAGGTCAAGAATGGTATGTTGCCTTAAACTCTTAAGAATGGGTTTGTTTTTTCCACCCTGTATTGCAAAAGCCATGTCTTTTCACTTTTCCATTTACATGAGAGCTTGTTGTCAGTCAACAAACTGCCAAGAACGCTAGAAGCAAATGAGAGAGCCAGACATTCCAGAAGTTAAAAACCAGTAGAGCAATACAAGACCAAATCGCCAGAAGCCAGAAAGCGGGTTTGTCAGGGTGTGACTCATGAAATCTCTTCGTCCACATACGGGTAAAACTCGAAAAAATTAGAATATCGTGCAAAGTTCATTTATTTCAGTAATGCAACTTAAATGGTGAAAATAATATATGAGATAGACTCATTACATGCAAAGCACAATATTTCAAGTTTTTATTTGGTATAATTTGGATGATTATGGCTTATAGTGGCTTACAGCTTATGAAACTCCAAAGTCACAATTTTGAGGTACCCTTTGCTTAGGGGGTTTGGATTAATTAGCCGACTAGAGTGTGACACTTTGAGCCTAGAATATTGAACCGTTTCACAAAATTCTAATTTTAAGCTGCATTAATGCAATTCCTTTTAATTTGCATTACTGAAATAAATGGACTTTTGCACGATATTCAAATTTTTGGAGTTTCACCTGTAGATCTCTTCAGCCAACACCCATGATCTCTCCTTAGGACCATAACCTTTCCAGTAAACAAGATACTGTAGTTAATTATAGATCCTTCTGGAATCCAGGATTCTACCACCTTCACACTCCATCTCACCTTCCACCTCCAGCAGACCATGAGAGTCCTGTGTATCTTTTTTTTTAATAAAGACTTATGAAACACATTATAATTTTTAATGAATCAGGTAATTTCAGGCGGAATGACATAGGGTTCATAGTTTCAACAATCTCATAGAGACCAATAAAGTTTGCAGCAAGTTTTTTAGACAGAACCTTAAGATGAATATTTTTAGTGGATAACCACACCTTGTCACCCAACACAAAATTAATTTCTAGAGACCTCTTTCTGGGGTCCAGACTGTGCACAGTTTGTCAGACATAACTTCAACCTCAGGATTATCAGAATTAGAAGACTTAAAAGAACCCATGCGAAAATGGTAACCATAATTGCAGAAAAACTGTGAAGTACTCATAGAACTGTTAGGACAATTATTGATGGCCAGTTCAGCCAAAACCAGATACGACACCCAATCACTTTGATTGTCAGCCACATAACACCTCAAAAACTGTTCAAGGGTCTGATTCAACCTTTCAGTCTCTCCATTAGTCTAAAGGTACAAGGCTGAAAAAAACTATAGAGTGACACTTAAATGATTGCAAAATGATCTCCAAAATTTTGACACAAATTGTACCCCCCTGTCGGACACAATATTTTATGGAATGCCACGGAATGCCATGGATCTTGACAATATCATATAAAAACACTAAGAACAATTCCTTAGTTGAAGGATGTCTGCTTGAACGAAATAAGACATTTTAGAAAACCTGTCCACCACCACTCAGATTAAAGTCTTTCCTTGGAAGCGTGGCAGATCAGTGATAAAATCCACGGAGCTATGTGGCCAAGGCCTCTTGGGAATAGGCAATGGACACAACTCTCCAGCAGGGCAAGATTTGGGGGGTTTGGGGGCACGGGTCTTACAGGTCAAAACATTCGTCTAAATATCCTTAGTCATAATAGGCCAACAATAGTGTCTAGCAACCAGCCTCTTAGTGCCCTCAATACCCGGAAATACCCTTGGGTACCTGATTCTGATTGTCGTATATTCCTGAGGCCAGATCAGGAAAAATAGCGGAAACGACAATGCCTGCAGGTAAAATCAGGACCAACTCAGACCTCAGGGCTTGGGTGGCACAGAAGCTTCTGGACAAGGCATCCTGCTTGATATTTTTGGAAACTGGCCTTTAAATGACAACAAAATCGAAAAATGTAAAAAAAAAAAAAAAGTTGTCTACATCATAATTAGAACACCAAATACAATCAATTAGAAGGTCTAAGACCGCCATCCTTTTTTTAACAAAAAAGAATCCCACCACCAGAGACAGACGGTCTAATATGCCCATTTACCGGACTTTCGTTAATATATCCTTTCATGGCCTGATGTTCTGGACCCGTCATTTTAAAAATGCACCCTTTCAAAAGCTTGGAATCAACTCAATTATGCAGTCATGGTCTCTTAAGGGAGGAAGAGAATTAGGCCTCTTTCACACAAGCAAGTTTTCTGTGTGGGTGCAATGCGTGAAGTGAACGCATAGCACCAGCACTGAATCCTAACCCAGTTATTTCAATGGGTCTGTGCTCATTTCTGGGCTGCGTGAGAATCGCAGCATGTTCTATATTCTGCATTTTTGACGCAGCACAGGTGCTTTTGGGGAGCACAGTGTGGCAGTATAGGGTGTTGAAAAGGTGGGAGGATGATGGAAATGTAGGAACCTAAGATGTCTCTGTGACAAAATCTGCAGAGATGAGACATGGCTGAAAGTTCTGGTCTGAATGGAGAAAAACTTAGAAGAGAACCTACAACAGCAGCATCAGAATAGCCTTATTTTGTTAACATTTATCACTCCGCTTCCTTGGGGGTACTCATTTTGGACTTCACACCTAAAACTTTAACCTGGCAAGCATGCAAAGAATGCAAGATACGGACCACAGAGGGAGTCCCTCCTTGGTTGGTATTTTGCATTCTTTGCATGCTTACCAGGTTAAAGTTTTAGGGCTTGCATTCGTAATTTTTTTTAGCCTACTGTAGTAATTTGATATATGTGTGCTTTGAGGTAATTACATGTTACTAGCTAATACTTTATGGTATATGTCTGGCATATGGTTTGCTTTAATTCAAAACATTTTGGGCTATTGCGTGTTTATATCTAGAGGGGCTTTCCCATTTTAATATATGGAGTTTGCTACCAAAGCATAATTTTCATCAAATAAAGGTCATAATTTGTCTATATGGTGTACCGTATACCGTATACAGTATATTGACTTCATTGTGGATCTCACTGCTGCAACCAGTGGGCAGCCATATAGAGCAGTGGTGAGAAGACACTGGCATAACAGCAGACAAAACCAAGGGGCAAGGCAATAGGCAAGGAGCAGAACAAGTTTGTATACATGCAATTAGAGGGGTTTTCCCATCTCGGACAATAGGGGCATATCGCTAGGAGGTGCATATTACAAGAGGTGGGACCAGCACCTATCTCGTAAACGCAGCCAGCAAACTGAAGGAGGGGACACCGCGCGTGTGTGGCCACCCTCCATTCATTCCTATAAGGCCACTGAAAATAGTAGAGCGCTGGCTTGGCTATTTTCGTCGGCCCCATAGAAGTGAATGGAAGCAGTGGCTGCACAAGCGTGGTGAACTCACATTCATTTCTATGGGGGATTATGAAAATAGTTGAACGTGCAGCTTGGCTTTTTTGGTGGGACAATAGGAACGCTTGGTGGAGCCAGACCCAGCACTGCCGGACACCACTTTGACGGCTTTGTTTTCAGCTGCGTTTACGATATAGATGCGGGTCTCAGAGGTGGGACCCGCACCTATCAGACAATGAAGGCATATCCTAGCAATATGCCTCCATTGTCTGAGATGGGAATACCCCCTTTATATGGAAATATAACAGGCTGAAAGCAAATACAGAACAGACTTGAAAGTGTCATGATTCAACTCATGACCTCATGATTTAACTGGCTTATATGGCAACCTTTGATAACCCCATCATGAAAGCAGCTAATGTAGGGTATTGCTTCCAGAAAAGAGAGATCAGTAGAGGAGTTAACTTATACAAGCTGTAGCTGTTGACAAGCCTAGGGAAGTCATCTGTATAACATTTATTTAAAATGACTGCAGAATCAGGTTCAACAATTATATTAGCAGTGTGCACTGACTGCCTAGCGACATGGCACAACCGCCACAAAGGAGCGAGAGATTTATGCTGGAGAATAGTGAGAATAGCTTTCAAAATTAGAGTTGAGCGAACACCTGGATGTTCGGGTTCGAGAAGTTCGGCCGAACTTCCCAGAAATGTTCGGGTTCGGGATCCAAACTCGACCCGAACTTCGCCCCAAACCCCATTGAAGTCAATGGGGACCCGAACTTTTCGGCACTAAAAAGGCTGTAAAACAGCCCAGGAAATGGCTAGAGGGCTGCAAAAGGCAGCAAAATGTAGGTAAATCCCCTGCAAACAAATGTGGATATGGAAATAAATCAAAATAAAAATAAAATAAATAAAAATTAACCAATATCAATTGGAGAGAGGTCCCATAGCAGAGAATCAGGCTTCATGTCACCCACCACTGGAACAGGCCATTATCAGATATTTAGGCCCCGGCACCCAGACAGAAGAGAGAGGTCCCATTGCAGAGAATCAGGCTTCACGTCACCCACCACTGGAACAGGCCATTGTCAGATATTTAGGCCCCGGCACCCAGACAGAAGAGAGAGGTCCCATAGCAGAGAATCAGGCTTCATGTCATAGCAGAGAATCAGGCTTCATGTCACCCACCTCTGGAACAGGCCATTGTCAGATATTTTTAGGCCCCGGCACCCAGACAGAAGAGAGAGGTCCCATAGTAGAGAATCAGGCTTCATGTCATAGCAGAGAATCATGCTTCATGTCTCCCAACACTGGAACAGGCCGCTGTCAGATATTTTTAGGCCCCGGCACCCAGACAGAGGTTCATTCAACTTTGGGTTGCCCCGGAATATAATGGTAAAATAAAAATAAAAAGAGGATTGAGTGAGGAAGTGCCCTGGAGTACAATAATATATGGTTAAGGGGTGGTAGTTATAAATGTCTAATCTGCACAAGGGATGGACAGGTCCAGTGGGATCCATGCCTGGTTCATTTTTATGAACATCAGCTTATCCACATTGGCTGTAGACAGGCGGCTGCGTTTGTCTGTAATGACACCCCCTGCCGTGCTGAATACACGTTCAGACAAAACGCTGGCCGCCGGGCAGGCCAGCACCTCCAAGGCATAAAAGGCTAGCTCTGGCCACGTGGACAATTTGGAGACCCAGAAGTTGAATGGGGCCGAACCATCAGTCAGTACGTGGAGGGGTGTGCACATGTACTGTTCCACCATGTTAGTGAAATGATGCCTCCTGCTAACACGTTCCGTATCAGGTGGTGGTGCAGTTAGCTGTGGCGTGTTGACAAAACTTTTCCACATCTCTGCCATGCTAACCCTGCCCTAAGAGGAGCTGGCCGTGACACAGCTGCATTGGCGACCTCTTGCTCCTCCTCTGCCTTCGCCTTGGGCTTCCACTTGTTCCCCTGTGACATTTGGGAATTCTCTCAGTAGCGTGTCTACCAATGTGCGCTTGTACTTGCGCATCTTCCTATCACGCTCCAGTGCAGGAAGTAAGGTGGGCACATTGTCTTTGTACCAGGGATCCAGCAGGGTGGCAACCCAGTAGTCCGCACACGTTAAAATGTGGGCAACTCTGCTGTCGTTGCGCAGGCACTGCAGCATGTAGTCGCTCATGTGTGCCAGGCTGCCCAGAGGTAAGGACAAGCTGTCCTCTGTGGGAGGCCTATCGTCATCATCCTGCGTTTCCCCCCAGCCACGCACCAGTGATGGGCCCGAGCTGCGTTGGGTGCCACCCCGCTGTGAACATGCTTCATCCTCATCCTCATCCTCATCCTCCTCCTCTAGTGGGCCCTGGCTGGCCACATTTGTACCTGGCCTCTGCTGTTGCAAAAAACCTCCCTCTGACTTACTTCGAAGAGACTGGCCTGAAAGTGCTAAAAATGACCCCTCTTCCTCCTCCTCCTGGGCCACCTCCTCTTCCATCATCGCCCTAAGGCCTTGTTCACACTTCAGTGTTTGGTCAGTGATTTCCATCAGTGATTTGTGAGGCAAAACCAGGTGCAGCTCTAAACATAGAACAGGAGCAGATCTTTCCCTTCTACCTCATGTCTATGGAGGCTCCACTTCTGGTTTTGGCTCACAAATCACTGATGGAAATCACTGACCAAACACTGAAGTGTGAACGAGGCCTAAGTGTTTTCTCAAGGAGACATAGAAGTGGTATTGTAACGCTGATAATGGCATCATCGCCACTGGCCATGTTGGTGAAGTACTCGAAACAGCACAACAGGGCACGCAGGTCTCGCATAAAGGCCCAGTCATTGGTGGTGAAGTGGTGCTGTTCCGCAGTGCGACTGACCCGTGAGTGCTGCAGCTGAAACTCCACTATGGCCTGCTTCTGCTCGCATAGTCTGTCCAGCATGTGCAAGGTGGAGTTCCACCTGGTGGGCACGTCGCATATGAGGCGGTGAGCGGGAAGGCCAAAGTTACACTGTAGCGCAGACAGGCGAGCAGCGGCAGGATGTGAACGCTGGAAGCGCGCACAGACGGCCCGCACTTTATGCAGCAGCTCTGACATGTCGGGGTAGTTGTGAATGAACTTCTGCATGACCAAATTCAGCACATGCGCCAGGCAAGGGATGTGCGTCAAACCGGCTAGTCCCAGAGCTGCAACGAGATTTCGCCCATTATCGCACACCACCAGGCCGGGCTTGAGGCTCACCGGCAGCAACCACTCGTCGGTCTGTTGTTCTATACCCCGTCACAACTCCTGTGCGGTGTGGGGCCTGTCCCCCAAACATATGAGCTTCAGAATGGCCTGCTGACGTTTACCCCGGGCTGTGCTGAAGTTGGTGGTGAAGGTGTGTGGCTGACTGGATGAGCAGGTGGAAGAAGAGGAGGAGGAAGCCGAGTAGGAGGAGGAGGCAACAGGAGGCAAAGAATGTTGCCCTGCGATCCTTGGCGGCGGAAGGACGTGCGCCAAACAGCTCTCCACCTGGGGCCCAGCCGCCACTACATTTACCCAGTGCGCAGTTAGGGAGATATAGCGTCCCTGGCCATGCTTACTGGTCCACGTATCTGTGGTTAGGTGGACCTTGCCACAGATGGCGTTGCGCAGTGCACACTTGATTTTATCGGATACTTGGTTGTGCAGGGAAGGCACAGCTCTCTTGGAGAAGTAGTGGCTGCTGGGAACAACATACTGTGGGACAACAAGCGACATGAGCTGTTTGAAGCTGTCTGTGTCCACCAGCCTGAATGACAGCATTTCGTAGGCCAGTAGTTTAGAAATGCTGGCATTCAGGGCCAGGGATTGAGGGTGGCTAGGTGGGAATTTACACTTTCTCTCAAATGTTTGTGAGATGGAGAGCTGAACGCTGCCGTGTGACATGATTGAGATGCTTGGTGACGGAGGTGGTGGTGTTGGTGGTACATCCTCTGTTTGCTGGGCGGCAGGTGCCAACGTTCCTCCAGAGGCGGAGGAAGAGGCCGAGGCAGCAGCAGCAGAAGAGGTAGCAGGGGGAGCCTGAGTGAGTTCCTTGTTTTTAAGTGTTTACTCCACTGCAGTTCATGCTTTGCATGCAGGTTGTGCTAAGGTTCAGAACGTTAATGCCTCGCTTCAGGCTCTGATGGCACAGCGTGCAAACCACTCGGGTCTTGTCGTCAGCACATTGTTTGAAGAACTGCCACGCCAGGGAACTCCTTGAAGCTGCCTTTGGGGTGCTCGGTCCCAGATGGCGGTGGCCAGTAGCAGACGGACTCTCTTGGCGGCGGGTGTTCTGCTTTTGCCCACTGCTCCCTCTTTTGCTACGCTGTTGGCTCGGTCTCACCACTGCCTCTTCCTCCGAACTGTGAAAGTCAGTGGCACGACCTTCATTCCATGTGGGGTCTAGGACCTCATCGGCCCCTGCATCGTCTTCCACCCAGTCTTCCTCCCTGACCTCCTGTTCAGTCTGCACACTGCAGAAAGACGCAGCAGTTGGCACCTGTGTTTCGTCATCATCAGAGACGTGCTGAGGTGGTATTCCCATGTCCTCATCATCAGGAAACATAAGTGGTTGTGCGTCAGTGCATTCTATGTCTTCCACCGCTGGGGAAGGGCTAGGTGGATGCCCTTGGGAAACCCTGCCAGCAGAGTCTTTAAACAGCATAAGAGACTGCTGCATAACTTGAGACTCAGACAGTTTCCCTGATATGCATGGGGGTGATGTGACAGACTGATGGGCTTGGTTTTCAGGCGCCATCTGTGCACTTTCTGCAGAAGACTGGGTGGGAGATAATGTGAACGTGCTGGATCCACTGGCGGCCACCCAATTGACTAATGCCTGTACCTGCTCAGGCCTTACCATCCTTAGAACGGCATTGGGCCCCACCAAATATCGCTGTAAATTCTGGCGTCTACTGGGACCTGAGGTAGTTGGTTCACTAGGACGTGTGGCTGTGGCAGAACGGCCACGTCCTCTACCAGCACCAGAGGGTCCACTAACACCACCACGACCATGTCAGTGTCCGCGTCCCTTACTAGATGTTTTCCTCATTGTTACCATTCACCACAATAAGAAAAAAATTATTTGGCCCAATGTATTAAATTCAAATTCAGGCCTTTTTTTTTTTACAGGCACCTAACACTATCTGCCTATCTATTTAGGAACCGTATTACACTAATACAGGCACAGCAGTAACGACAGATTTAGCTGAATATAAATTGTAGGCCTAGTATTTAGGCCCTGGATGACAGGTATCCCTTTTACGGACAGAATTAGACTTGGAAATGCACGGTAGTGTGTGAAGTTATTGAGGATGACCCTATCCGCACCTTCAATCTAATATACCCTTTTATGGATAGATTTAAACTTGGCCTGATACAGCAGAAACCACCGATTTAGGGAATTGCTAAGTTGGGAATTGTATTTCAACCCAGAACAAAAATATATCCTTTGCCAGACAGCAGACAGTATTACAATTGGCTAGCCACAGCTGAAACACCAGATTTAGGGTACTGCTATTTTGGCAATTGTATTTCACCCCTCAATAAAATAGCAAGCACAGCCAAGCACCTGATGTAGGATATAGCAAAAAAAAAAAGAAAAAAGCACTATTGATGGTTAAATGTATTTGGTGGCAGCTTGTGCTGGCGCACCACAAGACACAAAATGGCCGCCGATCACCCCAGAAAAAAGTGACAGAAAAACGCTCTAGGCAGCCTAAAAACAGTGAGCAATTAAATAGCAGAAGTTGAATGATTCACAGCTATAGATCGATCACTTCATTAAGTGTTTTTGCTGAGTAAATCCCTGCCTAATCTCGCCCTAACAGCAGCAGCTGCATCCTATCCCTACACTGATCAGAGCAGAGTGACGTGCGGCGCTACGTGACTCCAGCTTAAATAGAGGCTGGGTCACATGCTGCACTGGCCAATCACAGCCATGCCAATAGTAGGCATGGCTGTGATGGCCTCTTGGGGCAAGTAGTATGACGCTTGTTGATTGGCTGCTTTGCAGCCTTTCAAAAAGCGCCAAGAAAGCGCCGAACACCGAAACCGGACTTTTACGAAAATGTTCAGGTTCGGGTCCGTGTCACGGACACCCCAAAATTCGGTATGAACCCGAACTATACAGTTCGGGTTCGCTCATCCCTATTCAAAATCCATTATAGAGTTCAATATAAAATCAAAATGTCGACTCTGGAAATATCATCCACATGTAGGATGCTGCGAGACTAGAAACCAGCTTGTACAGTCGTGGCCAAAAGTTTTGAGAATGACACAAATATTAGTTTTCACAAAGTTTGCTGCTAAACTGCTTTTAGATCTTAGTTTTAGTTGTTTCTGTGATGTAGTGAAATATAAATACATGCACTTCATACGTTTCAAAGGCTTTTATCGACAAATACATGACATTTATGCAAAGAGTCAGTATTTGCAGTGTTGGCCCTTCTTTTTCAGGACCTCTGCAATTCGACTGGGCATGCTCTCAATCAACTTCTGGGCTAATTCCTGACTGATAGCAACCCATTCTTTCATAATCACTTCTTGGAGTTTGTCAGAATTAGTGGGTTTTTGTTTGTCCACCCGCCTCTTGAGGATTGACCACAAGTTCTTAATGGGATTAAGATCTGGGGAGTTTCTAGGCCATGGACCCAAAATGTCAATGCTTTGGGTCCCCGAGCCACTTAGTTATCACTTTTGCCTTATGGCACGGTGCTCCATCGTGCTGGAAAATGCATTGTTCTTCACTGTTGTTGGATTGTTGGAAGAAATTGCTGTTGGAGGGTGTTTTGGTACTATTCTTTATTCATGGCTGTGTTTTTGGGCAAAATTGTGAGTGAGCCCACCACTCCCTTGGATGAGAAGCAACCCCACACATGAATGGTCTCAGGATGCTTTACTGTTGGCATGACACAGGACTGATGGTAGCGCTCACCTTTTCTTCTCCGGACAAGCCTTTTTCCTGATGCCCCAAACAATCGGAAAGAGGCTTCATCGGAGAATATGACTTTGCCCCAGTCCTCAGCAGTCCATTCACCCAATTTTCTGCAGAAGATTAATCTGTCCCTGATGTTTTTTTTTGGAGAGAAGTGGCTTCTTTGCTGCCCTTCTTGACACGAGGCCATCTTCCAAAAGTCTTCGCCTCACTGTGCGTGCAGATGCGCTCACACCTGCCTGTTCCCATTCCTGAGCTAGCTCTGCACTGGTGGCACTCCGATCCCGCAGCTGAATCCTCTTTAGGAGACGATCCTGGCACTTTTTGGACTTTCTTGGACGCCCTGAAGCTTTCTTAACAAGAATTTAACCTCTTTCCTTGAAGCTCTTGATGATCCTATAAATTGTTGATTGAGGTGCAATCTTAGCAGCCACAATATCCTTGCCTGTGAAGCCATTTTTATGCAACACAATGATGGCTGCACACGTTTCTTTGCAGCTCACCATGGTTAACAATGGAAAAACAATGATTTCAAGCATCACCCTCCTTTTAACAGGTCAAGTCTGCCATTTTAACCCGATCAGCCTGACATAATGATCTCCAGCCTTGTGCTCATCAACATTCTCACCTGAGTTGACAAGACGATTACTGAAATTATCTGAGCAGGTCCTTTAATGACAGCAATGAAATGCAGTGGAAAGTTTTTTGGGGGATTACGTTAATTTTCATGGCAAAGAAGGACTATGCAATTCATCTGATCACTCTTGATAACATTCTGGAATATATGCAAATTGCTATTATAAAAACTTAAGCAGCAACTTTTCCAATTTCCAATATTTATGTAATTCTCAAAACTTTTGGCCATGACTGTACACTCAGCAATATGACTTTTCAGGGCACCGCCACCTTTCTCAAGCTGTGTGGATGATTCCCTTTACGGTGGGGATCCCTGATCGCTTGGTCAGGTTCAATACACCATGATTCAATAGACAGAACAACTGTTTAAAATTCTTTAAACTTTTGTACTGTGTACTGAATCACTGTGTATTGAACCTGATGAAGGGATCAGTACAAACCGAAATGTGTTGTTTAGTTCAAATAAAAATTTGTCCACAGTAGCACCGATACCAGTCCTCATCTAGCATCCAGTGAAGTTTTGGATCTACCTAGACCAGAGGGGCAGTGAGCATCAGCAGATACCTTTCCCATAATGTGTGCTACAGGATGTTGTGCCCTGAGCACAACGGCTAAGGGTGAATGGCTATTTGAGAATAGTCCATTGCTATACTATTGCAGTCCTGTCTATGATGCTTCCATCTTTCTTTCTTGCATGAACGAGTGTGCACTAAACATATACACTACTCACAAAAAGATTGGGATATTTGACTTGTGGGTTAAATTTCTGGATGAAACTAAAATGCACCCTAACCTTTACAGGTGAACTTAATGTGACCTTCTCTAAACTTTTGAAAGCACATGTCCAACTGTTCAATGTTTCAGTACTTTTGCTCAACTTGCTGTGCTCTAACAAGGAGCTTAACGGCGAAATTAACAATAGGTGCTTGATACATGAATCACCCAAAAAATGCGCTGATTCAATTAGAATTGGTATTTAAACAGTCCTCCTCATCATACGGTTCCCATTTTGACATCATGAGACGACACCTAACAATTGATCAACAGTACCTCGCCATTGTGAGGCTTCAAGCAGGATGTTCTCAAACGGAAGTGGCCACTGAGTTTAGAGTGTCACAGAGTGTGATCAGCAGGTTGCAACAGAGATACAGAGAGACTGGAAGAGTCACAGAAAGGCATAGAAGTGGATGTCCTTTGGCCACATCCCACACTGATGACCGCTTCATTGCAAACAATGCCCTGTGGAACCGGATGAGGAATGCCAAACAACTCCAGGCACATTAAGGGAGGTAAAAGGCACCCACTGTCACTTCAGACCTGCAAAACAATTTATAGACAACCTGCAAGGGTACCTGACCACACCACCAGGCACAGGCATCATTGTTTTCCATGGGCCAGGGAGCATCTACACTGGAAGATGGACCAGTAAACCCCCGTGCTATTCACTAATGAAATTAAATTCACGCTGAGCAGAAATGATGGCCAACAACGATGTTGGAGATGTCAAGTAGAGCGCTACTGTCACGGCGGATGAGCACTCAGACACACAGATAAACTGACAACCAGGCTCTAGGCGAGAAGCAGTGGAAGGGTCACCTCCTAGCTAATCCCTGACTCCCTGCACTGCTCAGCCCACATTCAGACCTTGGTAGTAGGAATGACGTGTCCCCGTGCCTGGGCTAAAACACCAGAGATTCCCTGAGATGGTGAGAAGGGGAAATAGGAGCAGCCTGCTTGCACAGAACCTGGATGGGAGAGATGACACAAACACAACCTAGACAGCAAACAACAAAAACTGATACCACACTTATCTTTTCTGAGCTGGAACAGACAACCTTCCTTCCTGGCTTGCTTCCATGGCCAGACTGATTTCTATAACCCGCCCAGAGCACTGGAATTGAGAGCTATTTAAACTAAACTAATGACCCCACCCAGTGCACCTGATGGGAGGCGGATCCAGCACGACTCCAAAACACAACACTAAACACGTGCTGCTATTCTGGCCGACCTCCGCACATAGTCAGAGCAGGGCATGACAGCTACGCATCAGTCACTGTTGTCACCAAATGAGTCTTTGGTGGTGGTGGTGGTATTACAGTGTGGGCAGGTATGTCTAGTCAATACAGAACTGCACTACACTTTGTAAATGGTACAGTGATTAGCCCATACTACTTGAATACCATCATTAAACCAGTCATTGTGCCTCTGAATGAACAACACAGGCCTAATTTCAACTTCATGGACAACAATGCACTAGCTCATCGAAGCCGCATCATTAGGAAATGGCTGCTGGAGACTGGGGTACCTTAAATGGAGTGGCCTGCACTTTCTCCAGACCTGAATCCCATTGAAAACCTATAGGATCAGCTGAGTCGCCGTGGAGAGGTTCATAACTCTATACCACAGAACCTCAATGACCTGAGGGACACCCTTCAAGAAGAGTGGGATGCCATACCTCAGCAGACAATAAGTCGACTTGTGAACAGCATGAGACGTCATTGTCAAGCTGTAATTGATGCTCAAGGCCACATGACAAGTTATTGAGGCATTGACATTTTTTGTGGGGGTATACCCACCACTGTTGGCTTTTGTTTCAATGATTTGTTTGAGTTGAGGAAATCACCATTGCCTGCTTCCACTTAAATGCCCTACTTTCATGATATAATATCACTGCAGCGTGAACTTTTTACATTTTCCATACATTTCACCCAAAAGCCAAATATCTCTAACTTTTTGTGAGTAGTGTATAATGATATTTATAATGCCCATAAAATGCACTTGCCACTATCCTCTTCTTCATGTTACTTCCAGAGGTTGGTCTGGTCATCACCATAAGTTTAATAGTACCTACTAGGTTAAATTAATTACAATAACTTGCCTATAGTGATCATAAAAAAAAAAAATTGTTATCTCATACACTAACTTATTAACAGTGCAGTGGCCTTGAATTGACCCCGTTGATAGTAGACGCCTGACAAAAAGTTATCCTTCAAAACTCAGGAGAGGAAAAACCCCCAGTGGATGAAACCTCTAGGCTGTAGCCTAACCTTTAAAAAAATAGTCAAAGGTGCTGTTTTTTAAGCTGCCCTCAATACTTTTCCAAAAGGGGCATGGCCAGCCACTACAACAAATTTATCTTTATTTACATCAGTTTTCTGGCACAAATGAAACCAGAAATCTACAGCAGATCCGAGCTATCTGTTTAGTCACACTGACTGCTCAAGGATGCACCTAATTTATTATATGACGAGGACAGTGCAGAAAGGGCCGGTCTTGATAAATCCCCCCCATTTCTTCACAGCTTAATACCAACTATTGGAGCTATGCAGTTCGTAATTTTTTTTTTTTTCTGGTGTGCCATTAGGAGGCTCCTTCAGAAAAAGAACAGTCAGCAGGCCTGCTAGAAGGGAGGGACCAGGGTGACCATTATGTACCTAGAAGGTCCAGTTCCAGATGCTCTCTTCCATGGTTGTCACATTACACCCAACAATGTAGCCAAGACCACTGTTATAAACAGAATTAAAATGGTCTATGTAATGGATTTAGACATTTGTTGGCACACTGCTAACTACTCCTTTCCCTCTCCCAAACCTTTCCTTTGAGTTTTAGTATTGTGTATTTTCTGTTTTCTTCACTGCCTTTTTCATAAAAATCTTGATATTTTCCTATAATCAGAATATGGCTGTAATGTGAATTGGGTTTATGGTTAAAAAAAGTGTTTTGCCTTTTGAGAAAGTTAGATTACAATATTGTCACCAATAGCTTTGTATTGATATATACTTTGATGAGGTTATTCATTTGGATATAATATCTTTAATAACAAAAACATTGTTAAATAAATAAAATGAATGACAACGTTGGCATTTTTATTTTTTTCACTCTGACAGAAAGTCAATAGAAGTGGGGGGGGAAACGGCAGTGCGTCCTATGGGGCGAATGCTGCAGTTTACACTGATACATCGCCGACCGCATGCTGCACAGCGCGGTCGGCCATTGTACTAGTGGGGAGGGAGAAGGGCTGGGGGCCGGCATCTAGTTTCGAATGGCAGCGGGCCCGATGCAGTCACTGTATTCTATTGCACCGGGCCCCGCTCACTGTAGTAATCCTATCTATAACTGTAAGCATTGTTTAACTATAATAATCTTCAATACAATCCATTAATCTTCACTTACTAACGTCCGTATCAGGCAGAAGGGCGGGCAGGCGGTCACTGGCAGCGTAACTCATTACGTCACGAGCTTGCTCCGCCCACTTTATGAATGAAGCAGGCGCGGGCCGTCTGACGTAGTAAGTTACACTGCCAGTGAGCGCCCGCCCTCCTGCCTGATACGGATATTAGTAAGTGAAGATTAATCGATTGTATTGGAGATTATTATAGTTAAACAATGCCTACAGTTATAGATAGGATTACTACAGTGAGCGGGGCCCGGTGCAATAGAATACAGTGATTGCACTGGGCCCCGCTGCCATTACAAAACTAGATGCCAGCCCCCACCCCCTGTTTTGGGGGTCATTCACACCACACAGGGACAGTGTTATGGGTGGGATCTGTGGATGAAACATAGCATAAGATGCTATATGTGTCATCCACAGATGCCCCCATAACAGTGCCATCCACAGATGCCCCCATAACAGTGTCAGCCAAAGATCCCCCATAATAGTGTCATCCACAGACCACCATTAGTTCAAAACCCACCAAAAGTACACCTTTTGGTTCAAAATTATTTTTTTCTTATTTTCCTCCTCATAAAGCGTCTTATGGGCTGGTGCGTCTTATAGGGTGAAAAATGCGGAAAATGGTTGTACGTGCTCCAAAATGGTGGCATTTAAAAATACAAGTTAGCCTATAAAAAACCCTCATATAGCTATGTCAAAAGAAAAAATATATAATTTGCTCACAGTATGCAGCAATGCAAAAATTAAAATATTCTTGTGGTCCTAAAGGCTCAAAACATGCTAGCTCCTGAAGGGAATGAAAATAGCCTGTCATCACTCTGTCTTAGTAAATACATGCTTTATTATGCCAGCAGTCCACATTCACCGCCGCCACTCTCTGGTGGGCACAGCCCATTGGAACATTTATCTTGTTTCCCTGACAGCGTTCTCCTATTCCATCCTGATGGGTATGGCCGCCAGAGAATGGCAGCTATATCCTCTCCATGCAGGCTGAGGCATGCTGATCTGCCTCCGTCCATCTGTGGAGCATGTGTGCTTGCCTCCTTTGGCTCTTAAAGGGCCAGTGTGATCAGAACCTGTGCTGCCCCTCCTGACCTTTGGACTGTTTACTGGATAGCTTGTACACCATCTGCCCTGAGCTCAGCTTGTTTAGTAACTAAGATTTTGCCTGATTCCTTTGTGCTCCACATAAATATCTCTTGACCCCCCCCCCCCATTGGTGAGCAGCCTCTTAAGAGACTACTTCTGGAGCTAGCAGCGGGGTAGTTCCCCTACATAGGAGTCTAGATACCTGCGTAGGGGATAAAGGATGAAGACCAAGGACATGTTCTATTTTTTTGCAGAGCTGCGGACCGGAAGTTCGGGGCTGCGGACCGGAAAGGCAGATGCGGACAGCTCACTGTGTACTGTCCGCACCTTTTCCGTCCCCATTGAAAATGAATGGGTCCGCACCCGTTCTGCATAATTGTGGAACGGATCCGGGCCCAAAGTGTGGACGTCTGAATGGACCCTTAGGAGTAGCCCCAAACAAAATATAATTTTGTCACGCCTCAATTACTTGCCAGCAGATGCCTGTTGGGTATATTTCTTCAGTTACTAACTAAAAGCTGTTTGGTAATTTTAACACATTTTCCCCCGACATCTGGCAGTGTAAAGAAGAACTGATCAGTTTTTGTGCAATTTCTCCACTCGTTATTGGTGCTTTATGACCCACTTTTCGCTTACCCTCTACAGTCACAGCCATGACGAGAGATCACCCACACATTGAGGAAAAAGTCTGCTTCAGGCCACAGATGACACGTTAGCATTCAAATATGGTCTATGTCTTGTACAAGTGGTTATTTTTAGTTGATAGCAGCATGTGCATTTACGAAAATAAAACAACAGTCCTTATTAATGAATTATATTTTCTGGTAACAAACATTACTACTTGACTGAACACTGAAGGGGAAATTGTGGTGCTTTTGGTCTGGTTTTGTCTTTATATCCATTTTATTCAGCGTAATTACTATACATAAAATTAGAGTACAGTATAGACACTGGGGGAGATTTATCATGAGGGGAATATTTAAAGTCAATTTTACAGCAGTCTGTTTTGCCATAATTTGTGCCAAATTTCAGAAATTTCACACAAATGTTAAATTTGATGTATCTTTAAAGCATCACTGAGCTTATATAAAACTTTTGGCATGCCATAGAGACATAGCAAAGGTTTTGATCCGTGGCAGTTTGAATGCCGAGACCCCCATCAATCGTTAAAATGAGGAGAGAGAAACGCTCTCCTTACTTCAAGAGACAGAAGCGAGATGAGCTCATAATCTTTCTATTAATTCTGTCTTGTTTCCTCTCCTGCAGCGAGGAGACAGCAAACGTTCTGCAAGTTCTTCTGTGTCTCCATTCTCACGACCAGTGTGGGTCTCAGCATTCAGACCCCCACTGATCGAAACCTTTGATACGCTGCTATGACATAAAACATTTTCTGAAAGCTCAGTGAGTTTATGTAGCTGGAATTTTGGTGTGGACATCACGCCAAAATTTAATTGGCAGCTGCATGGCGTCTACCTTCCTACCAGCAGTTTAAAGCCACGACTGTGCCAAGAAGGGACATGTCCCTTTTTGGCGCAGTGTTCAAACGGATGCCGTCTGAAGCCACAATAGGTGTCAACTCCTGGTTTATCTCCATTCCATGAAGCTAAAGTGCAAGTGGCTGCACGGCAGCAGCATCAAAATCTGCTATGTAAATGTACCCTAAGAGTGTGACAATTTTTGCAACTTTTTAAAAAGTCACAGTTGATAAATCTGGCATAAATCAGGTTGACATGCTTAGCAAGTCCACTTTCCCATTCCATCAAAACTATAGAGAGTATTGTAAAAATGCAAAGTCGCAATCTTAATTTTTTTTTACAATTAAAGGAGTTATCCCATCTCATTGATCTTATTTTAATTTGTTATAGAAGTGAGCATTTTTGTAATTATGTTCCTTTAGCAAATCCCTACCTATCTTGGAAAAAATCTTTCAATCCTACCCCACTGCTGTCTTCTGGTATCCACTAGATACGGCCACTGCTTGTGGGCCGCACCTGCGTAGAACACATTTTCTTCCCCCGGCTGGCCCGCACATCGCTGTCTTTAACGCGCATATCGCTGTCTTGAACGTGCACGCCGCTGCGCACACTCAACTTCTTCCTGGTCAAGTAGAGTACAGAGACGCGCATGCTCTGTATACAGCGCAGCTCTGTACTATACTCGGCCAGGAAAAACTCACCATTGCGCATGCGCTGCGGCATTCGCAGCTCTGTACTATACTGGTCAGGAAGAAGTCACCATGGCGCATGCGTGGCGGCGTGCACGTTCAAGACAGCGATGCGCAGCCCGGCCGGGACAATCCTTCAATCAAGCTCATTAAGCCTGCCCAGCCTCACAAGCCAGAAACCAGGAAGTGAACAGCGCAGCTCGCAGCAGGTGAGTATGAAATTGCTAGATGGGACAACCCCTTTAAGCCAGAATTCTAGAGTGCAGGACTTGATGAATACCTCCTGTGTCTAACAATGTATAAGTATTTTTTAATCATATTTATATCTTAATTTATAAAATATATATAAAGGTAACGTATCTGAACAGAAAACACTACAAATTGACTTTAAAATAAGCTATTAACCCCTTTAGGACCGCCCATTTTCCGTTTTTTAATCCCTGCTTTCTCAGAGCCATCAGATTTTTTTATTTTTTCATTCACATAGCCATATGAGGGCTTGTTTTTTGCGGGACAAGTTGTACTTTATAATGGTACAATCTACTGTTGCATATAATGTAGTGGGAAGCTGGGAATCTTTTTTTTAAAACAGGGTGGAATTAGAAAAAAATATTCTGTCACAGATTTATGGGTTTTGTTTTTACAGCATTTCCTATGTTATAAAACTGTTACCTTCATTCTCCAGGTTAGTATTATTACAACAGGCCCAGATTTATATTGTTTTTCTTTTATTTTAATTTTTTAAACAAATTTTTACTTTGCATCGCCATATTCTGACCCCCATAACTTTTTTATTTCTACAGGGCTGTATGAGGGCTCATTTTTTGCAGAACGATCTGTACTTTTCAATACCATTTTATTACATTTTATGGCGTAGATAAAGTGAAAAAAAAAATGGCGAATTGAAAATTTTGATGTTTTTTGTCATATGGGATAAATATTTTTATACTTTAATATTATGGGCATTTTTGCACACAGTGATGATTTTTTTTTTTCATTTTGGAGAAACAGGAGATTATTAGAATTTTTATATTTTTTAAACCTTTTTTTTTTTTTTTTTTTTACACTTTTTAAAAGTTCCCCTAGGCAACTTGAACATGTGATCATCAGATTGCTTCTCTTATAGACAGCCAGCATTAGCATTTTCACTATGTTCCTATGGAGCCCTGGGGCAGCCTTGGATCCTTAAAGATCAAGCCTTGGATGCTAGTGGGAGAGACTGCCGCAGGGAATGAACAGTTCCCCCAATCCCCATTAGGGGGAGCTGTTACAGTCCCGGAAACACTGCGCTTCTGGGTCTTTGGCTCTATGATGCCGTGGTCACGTGACCACGATATCTGAAGGTTACATGTCTGCAATCGGCATTATCTCTGGTCACAGACATTAGCCTGGGTGTCTGCTGTTTGAAACAGTAGGCACCCTGCGGCTATGGTGCCCACTGCACTCACGAGCGGGCGCAAAATTTAAATACCTGACTTCTGCCTTACATTTCCGGTGGTCAGTTGGGAAGGGATTAAATAAGCAATTCTAATATGCCCTTTTCATCTGATTAAAGACAATGTATAGTTCTCACTACTTTAAAGACTTAAGGAGCAAAACACTACAGAAATAACTGACGGCTTGCTTCTGATGCTGTGCTACAGCATTTCCGGCACTATGTGGGCCAATGACACAACGGAAAAACAAATAGTTGTGAAACAATCTTCTTCCATAGGTTGTATGAAAGCTATAATTTTGTCAAAGACCCGGAGAACCTCTTTAAGTCGGAAGCGTCTGGCAGCTGCTCTCTCTCCTCTCCCCATTCACTACATATGCATGATTCGCCGAGGGAGCAACAGCTATCCCATGTGCATGGCCCGCTTAAAAAGGTTCTCTGGGATTTTTATATTGATGGCCTATCCTTATGATAGGTCATCAATATCATATAGGCAGGGGACAAATTTGTGGCAGAGCTCTGTCCTCTGTATAGTGGAGGGAGCTAGTTACTGCATCAATACTGCCATTCACTTCAATGGGAGCAGTGCTGTAGTAACCAGCTCTAGCACAAAGAGATGGACCCCCACAAATCTAAAGATGGGGCATCAATATAAAAACCCAGAAGAACCCATTTAAATATATGTTTGGAAAAGGACAATCTTGTTTGAAGTCAAACAACTAATCATTTTTTTTTTTTTTTTTTTTAACAATGGTCATTAACCCTTTCACGCATATGGACGCAACTGTACATGCAAATTGCATGTAATTATACCCAGACTGTTAACTGAGGCTGTGACACCGAGAGCAGAGACGCAGGAGAAGCCGGCCAGCTTTAACATACAGCTGACACGTTGTTGTAATGACTGAGATCGGCGCGGGCACTGATCACTGCCGTTAAACCCCTTACATGCAGCAGTTGGTAGTGACTTCTGATGTAAGGGGTCAACAGAGGGAGGGAGTTCCCTTTCTCCCCCATTGGTCAGTTTGCTGTGATGGCAGCTTCCCAATGGTTACCATGACAACCATAGACCTTACAAAGGCAGTGTAAAACAGAGTACTGTACATTGCAATACGTGAATATTGTGGTGCTCAGTACAGCATCAGCCCCACAGGATCTTGAAGAACCAAGTGGAACTTGACCAATCTAAAAAAAAAAAAAAAGTAATTACATAAATAAAAACTTAAATAAAAATGTAAACAAAAAATGGCCTTTTCCCATATCCGCTCATTTGTAATCAAGAAGAAAATGAAAAAAGTAAAATAAAGTACACATAAAATTGGTATCGCCGCATCTGTAACGACCAGATCTATAAAATAATAATGCTATTAATCCTGCGTGGTGAGCGCTGTGAAAAGAAATTCAAAAACAATTATGAAATTTCTGTTTTTATCACCTTAACTTCTGAAAAAATTCAGATGTATCCCAAAATGATACCAATAAAAACTACAGCCTGTCCAGCAAAAAAACAAGCCCTCACACAGCAACATTGGTGGAAAAATATAAATTCTGTGGATGTTGGTATATGGTGATGCAAAATATAACTTTTTATTAAAAAAGAAATACATTTTTTGCTGCAAAAGTAGTAAAACATGAAAAAACTATATAAATTTGTTATCGCCATACCCGTATCAACCCACACCGCACTAGGAACCCCATAAACAATTATAAACACTGACAGAATAGCAATTTTTGCCCACCTCACCTTCTAAAAATGGTATAAAAAGAGATTAAAAGGCAATTTGTACCACAAAATGGTACCAAAAAAACCCTACAGCTTTTCATGCAACAAACAAGCCCCACACAGCTCAGTCAACATTTTTTTTAAAATGTTATAGCCCCTAAAAACAATTTCTGCAAATTCCATATTAGAAAATCCCAATGTCACTCCTTCCCTTCTGAATGCTGCTGTGTCCACAAACAGCAGTTTACAACCACATATAGTGTGTTGCTGTATTCGGGAAAAACTACATTAAAAAAAGTACTGAAACACTAGACTTGAGGATGCTCACCAGCTGTACTGGAGCCTGGGCCGTTGATCACAATCACAATTTGCTGCCACAGACGCATTTCGCAACAGTGTTCCTTCCTCGGTGGTATAAAAGAAATGGATTTATACCACTGAGGAAGGAACACTGTTACAAAACGCGTCTGGTGGCGGCAAATTGTGGATACTGTGAACAGCAACCTATTTATGAACTTTTATCTGGATTTATTCTGCTTATCCTATTGGAACACTGAGTGCATCTAGGAACTGCATGAACTTCACTGGAGCTGCTGCGGTCGGATATCGCTACCACGGGCTGTAAGCGACTGAGACTAACAAAACGGCTGTGAGTAATAACAAAAGGATCACATTTGGCACTAACCCAGTCTGTTTGTAGCTTAGTGTTCAGTACTTCAGCATATGAGGACAGACTATCACTTACACCTTGATCACAATATATCTGAAGAAGTGCATTAATTTTGCTGTAGGTGCGGCGGTCAGATATCACTCTCATGGACTGCAAACAACAGAGGATAATACGGCACTAATCCAGTGTGTTTCCAACTCGGCGTCTACCATTTCACTATATGTGGACAGACGTTATAGTCAGCACACAGAGTGCTGAAGCACAGGTGTAGCTGTGCTAAATATACGGGCTCTGAGCCATTTATAACGATGGGATTCTGTATAGCATATCTAAAAAGGTATATATTTGAAATATATAAGCAGAACTGTTCAAAAGGAAATATCCTACTAACTTTATAGACACTTGCAGTTTTATTTTTATTTTTTACTAATAATGTGAGAGCTCCGCATTTAGGGACCTGAATCATCTAATGTATTAAATGTTATATATAAGGTTTTAACAATATATGAATTGTATAGTATTCCTTGTGTAGAAATTTTTAGAACTTATAAACTTTTGTATGTACAGCAAATAAATTACTGTGAGCCAGCCTATTTTATTTTCCATAAAAAAAGTGCTTTTTCTCCTGTTACACCCTGTGAAAATGAAAAATTTGGGGCCAAAGCAACATTTTATTGGAAATAAAATATACGTTTTCATTTTCACAGCCAAGCGTTTCTAAATTCAATTTAACGCTTGTTGGGTCAAAGCACTCTCTACACTCCTCGATCAATTCCTTGAGGGGTGTAGTTTCCAAAATAGGGACTTTTTGTGGGTTTCCTTTGTAGAGGTACCTCAGGTTCTCTTTAAATCTGACACAGCACCCAAAAACAATTCAAACACAATCTGCCCTTCAAAAACAACATTGTGCTCCTTTCCTTCTCAGCAATGTCGTGTGCCCATGAAGAGATTTAGGACCACATATGGGGTGTTTCCGTATATACTGCAGAATCAGGGTAATACATATTGAGGTTTGTTTTGCTGGTAAGTCTTGCCGTGTTACAGGAAAAATTGATTCAAATGGAAAATCTGCACAAAAAATTAAATTTTTTAATTTCACCTCCATTTTGCTTTAATTCCTGTGCAGCACCTAAAGGGTAAACAAAGTTTGTAAAATAATAAGGCCTCATGCACACGACCGTATGTATTTTGCGGTCTGCAAAAATATGGATGACGTCCGTGTGCATTCCGTATTTTGCGGAACAGAACAGCTGGCCCCTAATAGAACAGTACTATCCTTGTCTGTAATGTAGACAACAATAGGACATGTTCTATTTTTTTGCGGAACGGAAATGCGGACATACGGAAATGGAATGCACACGGAGTAGCTTCTGTTTTTTTTGCGGACCCATTGAAACGAATGCCTGCTGAGGTGTTTCTCTTGGCCTATCATGTGTGATACACTGTTTGATACAACCATGACCAGCCGGGGAAACACAGTCCGTGTGCAGGTTGCATCTCCCAGGCTGCCAGCACTCTCCTGACTCGTACTGACTGTATCACAGTAATATATGATACAGACAGTTTCTTATCTGATCATAGGGTATGTACACATGATGAGGTGAGTACACAAAAATGGTCCCGTTGTCAGAAAAAGACTGGCTGTATCATAAATTACTATGATCCAGTCAGTTCGGGTCAGGTAAGCCCCGGTCAACCTAGAAAATCTGGCCGACACATGGAGTGGGGCGATCATAGTCGTTTCAAACTGAACTCGCATAACAGTGACATCCACAGCACTCCCCATCATAGTGAACTCTACAGCGCCCCCCCCCCCCTGTCATGTTTCATACTGAGCTCACATAACAGTGACACCCACAGTGCCCCCATAACCGTGAACCTCCACAGCGCCCCCATAACAGTGAACCTCCACAGTGCCCCCATAACAGTAACATCCACAGTGCCCCCCAAGTAACATGCACAGCATAGCGACAACAGAGGCTGATCGCTATGCTGTGACTCGTACACAGTGCTTACATTGCTCTGTGCATGATTCAGTACAGGGTCACACAGAAGCCTGTACACTGA